>NW_018742214.1:0-704087 GCF_001683475.1 Chenopodium quinoa | reverse complement strand
ACAGGATCTACAAAAGGAAAAAAGCATCAGCAAGTGTTTAAACAAAGCTTAGAGCTAAACTTTAAAGGGAAATAAAGTATACTTCTACGACCCTCCAAAAGCCGGATTGAGCTACGTTCCCCGTGAAGGACCGGTGTCGACACGAGTCTCGTAACTCTCGAATGAAGTCAGCATAGGCCAAACTGGCCCACTCATAAGTCCTGATCAATTGTAGTTCACGAACTGCGGGTAGGTAGTAAAGCAGCACTCTACTACCCTTGTTAGGAGATAACGTCCCAGACAACAAAATAAGCACAAAGATGCGCACCCTCTGCTCTCGGGTGTCGCATCATCCTCAAAAGCCGCCGCTAGGGTCAAACGGTGAATCCCCTTGGCACTGAACTGAGTCGACTCTACCTCAGCACGAGCTCGAACAGTAATCGAACCCAACAGCTCCTCGACCTCAGGAGAAAACCCGCTGATCTCGTTGTCAAATGACAGCGCAAGAGAGCTAAACTCCAGTCCCTTAATATGAATGAAGTCGGTCAGGGTGACAATCATCTCACCCCAAGGAAAGTGGAAAGTGTTGGTGGTGTCCCAGAAGAACTCCACCAGCACACGAGCCACGTGATGACCCCCCCTAGAGGCAATCATGGCCTCTGAGGTCTCAAACAACGCAGCGAGTCCGCAAGACTCCCAGAGAAGTCTCACCTCTCCGTCATTGCCGATGTACATCTTGTACAGGTCGCCCAAGGTATCGCAACCTGAACCGTGGCAGCGCGTCCTACCAACTGTGATCCCGCGTTGCACCCTCTCAGAAATGTGGTGGACAGGGGAGAAGTACAGAGTCCGTTCATCCCACTGTGGGAGAGGGTCGAGAGAAGTGGACGGGTCGGCGTCGTCCTCTACGGGCTCGTGCTCCCGTCGTACATCTTGGTACCGTGAACCCGAACCTTGCTGTTTAGCCATGCTATTGTGCAGAATCATCATAAATTAAGGTTCAATAGTATCTAAGCTTCGCCTAGCCGCACGATACTATGTTCGAAGGAAAAACGGAATACGTAGTACTAAAATAGAGCACAAATTCAAATTGAGCATATACGGTATTTTTCAAGCATTCTAACAATTTCTTGCAATATTATAGTAATTATTTTGAAAAATTGGACAAGAATTGCTAGCAAAAACATCTAGAACAAGCCACATTGTCTTCCCGACCTTAAGAGGTCCAACAATGGTGATTTGTTCGTTTCTCCACCAAATTGAGTCAAACAAGTCTGAAATTACTCCCAAGGCAATATATAAACATAATTAAGAAATTTAGTGACATAAAATTTGACAAACAAAGAGAATTATGAAATTCAAGTTTCGAATTTCCAAGAAATTCGTGAATAAACATATGCAAAATTCATTAAAACCGGAGTGAGTTTGAAGAAAACTTACATAGATCGGGAAAAATGGATGGAATAAGCTTTGATTTTTAACAAATTTGAGCGAATTCGGTTGAGAAATGAGCAAGAACGAGTAAATGGAAGTTCAAGGGCGATTTCTCGAGCAAAAACGAGCAGCAGCAGCGGAAATGAAGAAGAAAGGAGTATATATGGAAAACCTAACTCTAGCGCCAAGCGACAGGCCTTGGCGCCATACGATAAGGCTTAGCCAGATATGCGGCGCCAGCGATATTTCAGCGGCGACAGACTGTGCAGCCACTCAGTGCGGTTGTTCTAACCTCTTGCAATATATTTTGGGTTCCTTGGTACGCCAGTTAGCCCCTCTAAGAAATTTGACATGATTTAGTAATCGGCTCGATTACAATTACATAAAGTGATCGACCTTATTAATGATCGTCTCACTTAGCTTAAGCGCCTAAGCATTGGCTCATTGAAAGGCCCCGACATGCTGGTTCATACAAAGAGGCACCGACATACTAGTTCATAATTCAGAAGGCACCGACATACAGGTTCAAAACCAACAAAAGTGCCGACGTACACGTATACGTAAACAAAGTTCAAGCGAGCTTTTAAAAAGATCAACAAAGTTGGGTCTTCGGTAATTTTCCTCGGAATATTATCGCAACAGATAAGGATAGCTTCAAGCGACGATATCTTCGGCAGCGTTCCCTAGCTTGCGGAGAGTTTTCACAAACAACTGAAGGTGATTTCAAGCGAAGTTGTCTTCGATCGTGTTCCCTGGCTTGCGGAAGATGGTCACAAAGTGCTAGAAGGTGGTTTCAAGCAAAGCATTCTTCGATGGGGTTCTTTAGCTTGCAGAAGTCTATCATGGTAGAATTGGAGACAATTACACGCGTAGCAGCAAATCGGTTACCTTCATAGACGTGTGCTCGACAGTGCAAGATACGCGTTTCATAACTCTCTTATCTGTTTAACTAACGCTAGTTTGAAGGTATCGGCGTTGCAAGAGTGATTTAGGATTGCAGAACGTTCTAAATCATTCTCCGTCCCTATCGATACTTTGACTTTTGATTTCGATACTTGCGTTTCTCCAAACTCATTTAAAGTTGGGGCATCTGTAGACACCCATTTGTGTCTCCCTAAAAGCAAACCCGGTGATGTGTACCTGTCACGTCGACTCATAATCGAATGAAGTGAAAGTGTGGATAGTCTAGTGTGCGGATAGTTTTAATTTCTTTCTTTTTCTCTCTGTTTTTGAACACCTATTTTATGAAAACAGCCACTCCAATTTGTTTGGTCCATTTTATGGGTCCAATACTAGTGTAGTTGGATGGGGCTTTAAAAGGGTTTTCCAATGATATATTATAAGCCCAATTCCGATGAATAATAAGGAAGTTATGGCCAAATTACTAAGCTGGGCCCGATTTGAGCCTTATTTGTGGCCCAATGATCTAGAGGAGGTCCTAATATGGATTTATCATTCCTAATGCAATTAGGATTGGTTTTAGTCTTCTAGATTCTTCTAGAAGGTTCTTTTCATTCCTAATTCAATTAGCATTGATAAATTGACTTTTGTTGACTTTTTAGAGTTTTAATCAGAATAAAAAAAGTTTTTTTTAAGGAAAATACGATTTTACCCTTCTGTACAGCTAAATTTTATCTAAATTTAGAAAACGCGTGAAAAAATTAATTAGCGCCCGACGACAGACATTAGCGCCTGACGTTGGGCGCTATCGTTAGCGCCTGGCGCTAACTTCTTTTTTCCTCGTCGAAACACTGATTTGTTTTTCTATCCTTTTGGCTTATTTTCTCTATAAATAGCCTCCTCAAAACTCCATTTTTTATCACTAATTATCACCAACAATCACCAATTACCAACAACTCTCTAATTCTCTTCTCTCTCGAAGCTAAAGTTCTCTCTTCTCTCTTTTCTAAACCAACCCTTTTAGCAAACAAAATTCCGCATTCACAAGACTAAGAAACACCTAGCATTGTTCGAAGTTTCCTTCGACGTAGACGTGAAAGGTTTTAATTTTTGAGGGTTTGTCCCAAATCTCTATTTCAATTATTTGATTTAATTGTTTATTTTATATTTTCTTTGAAGTTACTAACGCGTGTATTTTGTTATTAGAAAGAGGTATGAGGCATCCAAGTAAGTGCTTTAATGGTTTTAATTAATATTATGATGTAGAAATCATGCTTATGTTGTTAATTTGATTCCTAGTATCCTATTAGGATGCTTTCCTTAATTTTATGTTTAGAATGACAACAATAAGTTCCTAGTATCATGTTTAGGGTAAAGAATATAATGTCAATTATGATTTCTATGATGCTTTTTATTGTCTTTCCTAATAACATGTTAGTATCATGTTAGGGTTAAAGCTTTTATCATTGATGTTTAGTGACATACTAGGGTTTGTTATTAATCTTGTTAATATCGTGCCTAGGATCTTGGTATTATTATGCTTTAACATGATTATTTTTATTATTATTTTTATAATCGTTAATATTATGTTGCTTGATTATATTTATTGTTATTGCTTGATCACGCCTTTTATGCATGTTTAAAGGGAATTTTTTCTTGTAATCACGCTTAATAAGATAATTAATAATCTTGTTTAGGGTTAATATTATTATAATTCAAGTGATCGTCAATAATAGTTTTATTTGTGCATTAATATTCAACCAACATAGATAAACAGGTTTAGGGTTAAACCAATTGGTTGCATGTTAGTCAGAAAGCGCACATGAATACGATCAGAATAAACTAGAGACCTATTATTACTACAGTTTCAATCTCTTTTAGGTTGGATTTATACCTTCATTCCCGAACTACCAGTCATGGTTCCAGACCTATTGGAGTTAACGATCTCCCTGATCATTAAGGGGTGTAACCTTCACCCTGTGAACGGTTTCCAAGTTCCTAAAACATGTTGGCAACTCTTTTGCTCTATCTTCTTTCGCTTTGGATGCTGTTTCAGGGTTTTCTGATGTCCTGCGGGAGAGTTACAATTCCGAGACTGGAACCGGACGCCTATACCTGCAAAACAAACGGATGCTCCGGATGATTGGAGATCCGCCTCCGACGGTCAAGTTAGTACTTGATTAAGGAGTAATTAATGCGGAAATTAAAGTGATTGGGTCTCTCTAGGTGAGAGTGTTTAATGTGTGTAATCTGCGTTTTTTGCGTAATCTCTCTTAACGAGGATTAAGGGTGGTATTTATAACCTCGGGAAACGTGCCAATCTAGGTTTAGGTTAACCTTGGGCTGATTGGGCTTCCCTCGGAAGTTGGGCCTAGGTGACCGGTTATCCCAGGTGTCATGCGAAGGACACGTGTCGTGTCATAATTGGTCCATAGTGGACGGATCATTGCTTGACACGTGGCAGGCTCCTATTGGCCCATGTGACGGACACATGCGGAACCTGATTGGTCCACTTGTCATATGGTGATTGGTGGGGCAAAATCCCCTAATCATTTGCCCCTCACAGGTGGCACATGACTGGTCACGTGTTACCTGTGACAGGTATCGCCCTGTAACAGGCGACGGCCTGCTACAGGTGTCACTCGGCGAGAGGCCGAGAGATTCTCCCGCCAAAAATTTTGAATTCTGGAAGTGACCCTTTGCCTTCTCACTTCGCCTATATAAAGGAGTGTTGACTTCGGTCATTTTCACACTTGAAAACTTTTGTGAGAGAACATTCGGACCCCTGAACTTGCTCTGACATTTTGGACCCTTTCTGCCTACCGCCTGCTCTGACAAGCCGACTGCAAAGGATTTTCAGAACTTCATCAATCGTCACTCGTTAAGGTAACCGTCGGTTCTCTTACTCTTAATTTTCTCTTTACTTTATTCTTTTTTGAAATGGCACCACAGAAGCACACGACACGACCTAGGTTAGTGATCAGCCGGTCACCGGGGGGCTGAATCTAGGACTAGGAGTGCCGCCTGCCCTTTTCTGGATCCATCTTTGCCCTTTATACAAAGTCCGACTGTATCTGTGTCTATGCAGAGCATGATGGCCAGAACAAAAAAGACTGCCAGGATCTCAAACTCAGACGGCTCCTCCCACAGGGTGTCGATTAGTGAAACATCTGACCAGGCGCCAGATGTGGAAGTGAAACAAAGCGGCTTGAAAGCCGGCAGTTCTGAGGGAGGAGTCAAAGTGACCCCTTCCCATTTTACAGTTGACAATTCTACATTCTCTCCTGCTCCTTTTAAAGGAGAGGAGGCGGGCCCCTCCGGGAGAGGGGAGGAGTCGTCCTCTTCGGACTCGTCAGAGGACGATTCCGAGTCTAGGTCTTCTGGCCATGCTTCCCTGGACACAGAAGAGAAAAACAGTCGCCTACAAGAGGCGAGGCTTTCTCACGCAGTTGAGAAGGGGGACGATTGGGCGGAGCCATCCGCCTCTCACCGAGAGCAAAATACCCCCTACTACTGCACGGTACCTCGGGGCCGGATCACGGCCATGCAAGAGAAAGTGGAGAGCTTTATCACAAACCACACAATGGGCCCCGACTTTTTAGTGTCCGTGCCGGATCCAGAAGACACAGTCGTCTGGCCGGCTGGTACCAGTTATGATGGCGCCTGCTTTGGCTACTACGAGGCGACCATCAAGGCTGGGCTGCGCTTCCCACTACATCCGGCTGTTCAGCGGATCTTGGATGGGTATGAGTTGGGGTTATGGCAGTTAGCCCCGAACTCCTGGGTCAACGTACTCGGCTATGTGGCCGGGTGCGAACTGCACGGGGTAGAGCCGAACTTCGAGGCTTTCGCCCACATGAACTACCTCAGCCGGACCCCTAAGGCAGGCGGTACCGGCTGGTATCAATTGACGAGCCACAGGGGCTACCTCATGACGAGAGGTAAAGCAAACAAATGGAAGGACTGGCGGAGCACCTTCCTTATCATTGAGAGTTCAGACACAGAGCTGAACAAGCGCTTCAACAGGTGGAACAGGAATCCGCCCCTTCTTGCAGGCGGCCGCAGCATGCCGCCTGTTCCCCCCAAGGCTAAGAAAGAGATCCTAGATAAAGGACTCTTCAAAGTAGAGTCGAAGGTGAACTCTACTTCAGGGGTACGAGAGCAAGTACCCCTGCACTGCGTCCCGAGCTTCAAATGGCTCTACGACGAGTACTTTTTGGCCGCCTGTGGCCTCAGCAGTCGGTGCTCGAGAGGTAGCCGGCCTGTCGAATACTCTGTTGTTCCATGCATTTCTTGTTATGACTTTTATTAACTTTGCTATTTGTTTTTGCAGCGGACGCCATGAGCAAAATTACCGCCTCCAAGACTGCGGCGGCCATGTTGCGGGCCTCCATCATGCAACAGTCTTCAACCGACTCCCCCAACAAGGGGGCACCCTTGGTGGGCTTCGAACCTTTCACCCTCTTTTTGGAGTTGTGTTTATGCATATACTGACTCTTTTCTTCTTTTTTAGACGGGCGCTCCAAGAGCTTCTTCTTCCCAACAGCCGGACCCCAAGGCCCGGAGGACGACTGTTGCGAGCTCTCCTGGTTCTGCCAGGAAACATGTGGCGGCTGAGAAACAGCCGGCCACTTCTTCTAAAACTCCAGCTGGGCCACCTAGAAGTATGAAATTGTCCTTGTAAATTTTAGACTTGCTCCCTCCTTTACTAGGTCTAATCCGTTTGTTTATGCTTGATGCAGCCGGCCCTCAGGAGCCTGACTTGGTCGAAGTGGCCAAGTCTATGATCAAAGTCGTTCCTCCAGCTGAAAGGGAGGCGGTCAGGGGTGTCGGCACCCTTGACCTAGACGGGATTGCAGGGGTCCTTGCTGGTATACTTAGCATATTTTTGAGTATTTGAATTCCAGGACGCCTGTTTTCTTTTTTGTTTGGAAACTGACGCCTGTTCCCCTTTTTACTTAGGCCCTGCTCCGAGTGAACGGCCTTCGCAAGCCGCTTGACCGGAAGAAAAAAGAGGTAAAGGCTGCAAAAGCTATGGCCGCCTCTGACTGTGATAAGGCAATGTTTCAAATTGCCCAAAATGAAGTTCTGACCATTGATATTCTTTATTATCAGGCGCAGGCTACCGCCGCTATCCGGGCTCAGTTAGAGGCGGCCCAGAAGAGGAATAGAGCTGGAGGCGACCATCAACAACCTCAAGGCCGAGCTGAGACCTCTTCGCCAAAAGATGTCCTCATACGAAACCTTGGGAAATCCTTGGCGAGCGTAAAGGTACGCCTGGTGACCCAGGAGAAGAGTCTTACTCAGGAGCTCTCGGAAAAGGCCGAGCAAAAAAAGAAAGAGCTGGTCGGGAGATGATGGAAGACTCTGCTCAAATCCAGCGCATGACTTGGGGCCGCCTCTTCCCCAATGCCGACTTTGCCTCCTGGGAAAAAACGTACCGCCAGTGTTCTGATAGATATAATCAAGAGATCCTGGCGGCTGCTGAGGAAGAGGCACTGGAGGAGGAGGAGCAGCCGGTGGTGGCGCTTGTGCCGCTTGGGGTTAATACATCAAAGAAGGATGCAGCTGAAGCCGAGTCCAGCAAAAGAGTGCTGACCAGGCGGCAGCTGCTAATATTGAAGATCTGCCCCCTTCATAAGCTTTATGTCTTCTTTCCCCGGCCTGCGTGCCGTTTGTTTGTATTTACCCGGCCAGGGGGCCGGGGCTCTGAATATTTTGCGGTCTTTAATGACCGGCTTCTTTTTAATGAATATTTTTGTTTTGCTTCAAATTTGTTTAAGTATTGAATATTCTGATATCCAATTGTACACTATACCGACTGTTTTACATGGCCGATAGTTGCAGACAGGTACGGATAGTTAGTCACGCCGCCTATGCCCCTGGACGACTGGTTGTCTGTTTCCAGGCTAGACGATCAGTCGGCCATTTATCCAATCGGTATTCGAACCATTTTAAAGACTGGATCCCCTTTAGGCAGGCGGTCCTGTCATTTGTAAAATTAACCAAGTAGGAAAGTGGTTTCCTACTTGTCATGCTTTTAGGCTAGAGACTTTAGGCCGTCTAGGCCGACTGTTCCCCGCCATATTTAATCTAGTGTGAACAGGTGCTGTATGAACACCTTTTTAGTTTCATACTAAATTTTTAAGGAGTGACCAAGTAAACATGATTGTTACCTAGTCGCCAAGTAACTGAGTAGTAGAGGTATCAAGCGGTGGGTACCGGTTGTTCCCCTTTATTCGCCAATGTTTGTTGGCTTTTAACTCATAGGTTGTTAACCTAGCAGGAGTAGTGGTTGAGAGCCCCTGTTTGCTAAAAACAGGCGGACGACTCATACCTTTTAGGCTCCATACTAAGTTTGAGAGAGTGACTATGAGTTAACTTTGGTGTTACTCAGTCGCCGTCACTCCTGCTTGAGTAGTAAAGGTACCAGGCGGCGGAAGCCGGCTGAACCTTTTGATTCGCCAATGTTTGTTGGCTATTAACTCAAGAGGTACCCCCTGCATTTATCCCAAGTAATACAGGCGGTCATCTGACTCAGATGTCAACTGCTACCACTGGTTTGGTTAGTGATAGAGTTATCCTTGTCTCAAAAACGGCTACGTGGTTGCCCTTGGGGACAGTCGTATAGGTGCCGTGTAATTGTTTATAGAGCAATGTTCCACCCAAAAGGGAGCTGCTCTCTGCGACGAATTTCATCCGGAGGGATGCCGCCGGACGCCTGCTATGATGTTGGGACAGGTCGTATTAGTTTAAAGATTGGATCAGTTGGCTTGGCGCCTGGACTGATCATTCGGCTTGTGGCCTTGGTTAGTTCTTGGTGAACGTAGGTGCTAAGTAAGAGGAGGGTAGCCGCCTGTTTAGGCACAGGGTCGGCCAGGCCCTGATCATTTTTAGCTAAGTATAAGGGGGGTGGCTGTGTGCTTTGGAACCAGTCGGCCCTCTTCTATGGAGAGTAGCCGACTATATATCCAGACGGCATGCCCCTATGGTGATAGAGTAAAATATTCAATGGAGAGTAGCCGACTGTAAAGGTACAGGCGGCATGCCCCTCTGAAGATAGAGTAAAATACTCAATGGAGAGTAGCCGACTGTAAAGGTACAGACGGCATGCCCTCTGATGATAAAGTGAAATACTCAATGGAGAATAGGCGACTGTAAATGTATAGGTGGCCTGCCCCTCTTAAGTAAGAATAAAAATTAAACATGGAGAGTAGCCGACTGTTTGTCAGTAGCATGCCCCTCTTAAGTAAAAATGAAAAATTGAGTATGGAGAGTAGCCGACTGTTTGTTAGTAGGCGTGCCCCTCTTAGTACAAAATTGAATATTAAGTATGCAAACTTTTATTAAGTAGCCCTTGACTATTTATATCATTCAAAAGAAATATTTCTTAAGATTATCTGCATTCCAAGTTCGAGGCAACGGTTGGCCGTCTGGTGTTTCCAGACGGTAGGTACCGTCCCTGACCTCTTCACAGATTCGGTAGGGTCCTTCCCAGTTGGGAGTTAGTTTGCCAGACTCATTAGCCCTTCCAACTGCTTCCATTTTCTAAGTACAAAGTCCCCCACTTTGAGTGGACGCCTGTGTACTTTTTTGTTGTATGATCTAGTCATTCTCAGGCGGTAAATTTCATGGCGCAAGACAGCATTGCCCCTCCTTTCAGGAAGTGAGTCTAATGCCAGGCGCATGGCTTCCCAGTTTGCCTCTTCGTCATATAGCATTACTCGAAGAGTCGGCTCGTAGTGTTCTATTGGAAGAACAGCTTCCGCACCATAAGTTAGGAGGAATGGAGTTTCTCCAGTCGCCCCTTTTTCAGTCGTCCTAATGGCCCAGAGAACATGTGGTAATTCATCCGCCCATAGGCCGCCTGCTCGTTCAATCTTTTTCTTGAGACCGTCTGAGATGATTTTATTAAAGGCTTCTACCTGGCCGTTTGCTTGTGGACGGCCGACAGATGCAAAGTAGTGTGCAATTCCTTGGTCACCCAACCAGCTTTTGAGAACAGGCGTCTCAAATTGGGGACCATTATCAAAAACCATAGACATGGGAACCCCGAACCGAGTGATGACATTTTTCCAAATGAATGAAATTACATCCTTCGTCTTGATTCCCTTTACAGCCTCCGCCTCTACCCATTTAGTGAAGTAGTCGACGGCAACAAGTATGTACCTCCTTCCGCCTGTAGCAGGCGTATATGGACCCAGAATATCCATGCCCCACTTAGCAAACAGTAGTGGGCTATGAATGGTAGTGAGGTCAGTAGCCGGACGGTGAATTAGCTTGCCAAACCTTTGGCACTTGTCACATTTTTTCACCATCTCCATTGCATCTGCTTCTAAAGTAGGCCAAAAGTAGCCTGCCGCCTTGCCCGTTGAGCAAGCGTCCTACCGCCTATATGGGAAGCACAGTAACCAGAGTGAAGATCGTCTAGTATCTCTCGTCCCTTTTCTGGAGTAACACACTTTAAGAAGGGTTGAAGGTACCCCCTTTTGTGAAGTTCTCCCTTTATTATTTCAAAACTGGTTGCTCGTTTTTTCAGTGCTGCCGCCTGTTGATGATCATCCGGCAGGGTACCGTTTGTCAGATATGCCCTGATTGGATCATCCAGGTTGAGCTTCTGTCTAGGATTCCAATAGGGTCTTCCTCGATGCTTCTCTTCTCCATTACTTCCCAAAAACAGTTCGAGGAGTATCACAGGAGGCGGATGATGCTAATTTTGAAAGTGCATCCGCCTGGTTGTTTTCTGATCTCGGCACTTGGGTCAGATGGAAATCCTCAAGGGAGCCGACTGCTTGTCGGACCGCCTGTAAATACTTGATCATGGCCGGATGGGTTGCTTCGTATTCGCCATTGTACTGACTCACTATCAATTGTGAATCGGAACAGGCGTCTATTTTTCTTGCCCTGCCGCCTTGCACATGCGGATTCCGGCTAGTAAAGCTTCATATTCTGCCTCATTGTTTGAGGCCTGAAAACTGAAGCGTAGAGCATACTCGTACCTGTCGCCTCTGGCGACTGACATATGACGCCTGCTCCACAACCATTTGAAGTAGAGCTTCCATCCACATATACCTTCCAGACTTGGTCTGGAACTTGAGAGTCAGGAGGACGAGTCATCTCAACAATAAAGTCAGCAAAGGCTTGCCCCTTCACTGCTTTTCTAGGCTCGAAGGTAACTTCGAGGCTCTGTATTTCTATGGCCCATTTGATCATTCGGCCTAACGACTCCATGATGGTCAGTGGCCGCTTGATAGGTTGGTTTGTATACACGACGACTGCATGTGCCAAAAAGTAGGGCTTCAATTTTTTAACAGCCATGAAGAGTGCAAGACCAAATTTCTCCACTAAGGGATACCTCAACTCGGCATTTTTCAGTACGTGACTGACAAAGTAGACCGGGAGCTGACAGCCGTCTCTTTCAGCAAGGAGAACAGCGCTTAACGCATGATCAGAGACGGCCAGGTACATGTAGAGTACTTCTTTGGGCAAAGGGCTGACCAGCCTCGGCAAGGAATGCAAGTGAACTTTCAATTTCTGGAAGGCCGCCTCAGCATCCGGCCCCCATTCAAACCTTGCCTTTTTCTTAATTGCCTGGAAAAAGTATAGGCATTTGTCGCCTGATCGGCTTAGAAATCTTCCCAAGGCCGCCAGACAACCTGTTAACTTCTGAACCTCTCGGATGGTACGAGGCGACTGCATGTCGATGACTGCCTGCACCTTCTCAGGATTCGCCTTTATTCCTCTCTGATTGATAAGGAATCCGAGAAATTTCCCAGACTCAACTCCAAAGAAACATTTCCTGAGATTGAGCATGACATGATGCCGCCTGAGTGTGGCGAAAGTTCTCGGAGGTCCGACAGATGATCTTTCTGAAGTTTAGACTTGACAATCATATCATCAATATATGCCTCGACATTTCTCCCAATCTGGTCAAAGAACACAGTGTTTATCATTCGCTGGAAAGTGGTCGGGGCATTCTTAAGACCAAACGACATGACCGTGTAACAGTATAACCCCTGATCAGTGACGAAGGCCGTCTTCTCCTGATCTTTCTTCCATAAAGGAATTTGATGAAAAACCAGAGTAGGCGCCCATAAAGCTCATCAAAGCATGGCCGGCTGTTGAGTCGACCAGGTTATCAATTTTAGGCAGAGGGTAACTGTCTTTGGGGCACGCCTTGTTTAAGTCTGTGTAGTCTACACACATTCGCCAGGTGCCATTCGGCTTTTTAACAAGCACCACATTTGCAACCCAGTCTGGAAGTAACATTGTCGAATGAACCCTGCATCAAGTAATTTTTTTAACTTCGGCGGCTGCCGCCTGACTTCTTTCTTCGCCATGGTTCCGCTTCTTCTGTCGTACCGGCTTCTTTTTCGGATCCACGGCCAGTTTATGTACCGCCAGATCAGGACTAATGCCTGGCATTTCATGGACTTCGAATGCAAAGATGTCCTTGTATTCTTTCAATAGTTTGTGAAAGTCGTCACCCAGGTCCCTTAGAGCAGTCGTCCCAACCTTGATTGCTCTGTCAGGACGCGAGTTATCTAAGATCAGGTCCGTAATGCTCACCAGCCGGCTGAGGGCAAAATTCATCCGACCGCTCCTCTGCCAATGATTGCTATTTTCTGTCTTTTCTTGCGGCCCCTGTCTGGGATGCCTTTCTCTTCTTGCCGCCTGCTTCTTGAACAGGCGCACTCTCCTTGACATTGTCAAGGTCTATTTTTCCACCGCTCGACCCAGTGGCCATAATAGTGGGCTTGACATCCGAGAGATAGCACTCTCGGGCCATCCTCTGATCTCCCCTTAGGGACCCGACTGTTCCATTATCCCTCTCAAACTTGAGCAACATAAGAGATGAGATTATAACAGCCTTGGAATTATTCAGGGTTGGTCGTCCCAGAATCATGTTGTAGGCCGAGAGTTCTTCTACTACCAGGAACCGGACTACCATGTGTCGTCCTTCCCCTTTTTCACCCAGGCGGATGGGTAAATCCACTCGTCCCACTGGGGAACGACTCCTCCTCCAAACCCTACTAAAGGGTGGGATGCCGGATGTATGCAATCAGTCTGATATTTTAGTTTCGACAGACATTTGCTACTGATGAGATCTGAGGAGCTTCCGGTATCTATGAGGATTCGGCCAACTCTCTGGTTGGCCACTTTACATTCAATAACGATAGGTCGTCATGCGGCCCTCTTACCCCTCCTAGATCTTCTTCAGTGATGACAATCTCAGGAAATGAATATTTGGAGGGCCGTTCTTGGTGAACGGAATTTACATCTAACCGTCTGATATTGTCTTTGTTTCCCCTAATAGTGGGGCCGCCTCCTGAGAAGCCTCCTGCAATGGTGTAGACGACTGCATCATCTGTATCAGAGCTGTTGGCTTGTTGATTCTTTTTGGCCGACTGCTTTTTCGAGGAAGTGTTCCCCGTAGATTTCTTGACATAAGTGTCAAGATCACCTTGCTTAGCCAGGCGGTCCAGATACCGCATGAGACTGATGCATTCATTGGTGTGATGACCAACATCTTCATGATAATCACAGAATTTTTCTTTGGTTCCGGTTGTTTGCAGAACCCTTCATGGGGACCGGCTTCTCAATTGAGATCCGTCCCTTGATTTCCTTTAGGATAAATTGGCTATCCTTGTTAAACGCATACTTTGGGGAGTATGGTTTGAATTCTTTTTTCTTCTTCTGGGCCGGCTGTTTAGAGGAATCAGCCGCCCAGACCTCTTTTATCTTCTCGTCTTTGTTTGACGACTGTTTCTGTCGTCCTTCTCTTTTTTCGGACCTTCTCCCGTCTGACTGTTTTACCGTACTACAAAGATCAGTCGCCTGTATATAGGCTTCCGCTTCAATCAAGGCCTCTTGAAGAGTCGCCACCCTCTTTCGGACCAAATCAAATTTGAAGGTCGACCCGTCTTTGAGACCTCTGAAAAAGTCAGTATAGGCTACTTCATCCGGTAACCCTTGAATCTGTATTCTCATCAGGTTAAACCGCCTGATGTAAGAACGAAGCCCCTCCTTCTCGCCCTGCTGAATTGTTCCTAAATCAGGGGTCGTCTTCTTCGCAGGGATGTTCATGGCGAAGTTGGAGGTGAATAAGTAAGCAAGCGTCTTGAAGTTATTTACACAACCAGTCGGCAGGTTGCCGAACCATTGTTGTGCGATTCCTTTGAGAGTCGCTGGGAAACACTTGCACCAAGTGGGATCATCCAACCCTTGAAGGTACATCAGGTTGGTGAATGCCATCAGATGGTCTTCTAGGTTAGTAGTGCCGTCATAGGCGCCTACTAATACATTTTTCACTTTGGCCGGCTGAGCGGCTTCAGTAATTTCCTTGGAGAAGGCCGACGGCTGTTCACCAAGTCTAAGAAACCGTAGCTGCCAGTCCATAGGTTGGACATTTTTTGCTGCATGTCCACCAAACGGAGGTGGCTGTAAAAAATACTGTTGTTGCGGTACAAACCGTAAGTTGGTACCGCCTGGTTGCTATGAAAGCCGGACTGACGGGAGGTGCCGCCTGACTGACTCTCATGATACGACTGAGTATGCCTCATCGAGGTATTTCGCAGACTGTCTTGGAAGTATGAAGTAGAGGCTGACTTTGACAATCGGTCACTCTTCTTCTGCTCTAGCAGTAGCCGAGCGTCTGTGTATGTTTTCCTCGACCCGTCCGCCTGAATATGACGAACAGGTTTCCTATTTCCTGGAGTAGGAAAACGGTATTTTGTGAAATCAAGGGCAGGTGGCTCCCACTTCCTAGATTTAGGATGAGGGGTCGCCTCTCGCCCTTGAACTGGCTTCCTCTTCCGTGAAGTGGAGGGTTTCTTAGCCGACTGCTCCTTGTCCAGAGCAGGCGGCTTCTTGTTGATCAACTCTTGAATTTCTCCCTTGAAGTCCCTCATGAAGGTCATGAGTTCGTCCCTTGTGATGGGAGCAGACCCATCAGTCGGCTGCTGCCGAACAGGCGGTGCGCCTGCTGGCTCGCTTCCAGTTTGAAGATGTTCCCGTTCCCTCCTTTCGGTATGACGGGTACGTCGGGCCGTTAGGGTCCCGTCTGAAGCTGTGTGAGCTTCAACTTCAAATTCATTCTCAGTATCGCGGTCCGACTGAACTAGAGGATCGTCCAGGGGACGTCTCTCTTCAGGAGCCGGTACAAACGTGGGTGCCATCTCAGAAGTACTCTCCCCACAGACGGCGCCAAAATGTTTCGGGGTTTTCTGATGTCCTGCGGGAGAGTTACAATTCTGAGACTGGAACCGGACGCCTGTACCTGCAAAACAACAGAGACTCCTGGTGGTGGGAGCTCCGCCTCCAACGGTCAAGTTAGTACTTGATTAAGGAGTAATTAATGCGGAAATTAAAGTGATTGGGTCTCTCTAGGTGAGAGTGTTTAATGTGTGTAATCTGCGTTGTTCGCGTAATCCCTCTTAATGAGGATTAAGGGAGGTATTTATAACCTCGGGAAACGTGCCAATCTAGGTTTAGGTTAACCTTGGGCTGATTGGGCTTCCCTCGGAAGTTGGGCCTAGGTGACCGGTTATCCCAGGTGTCATGGGAAGGACACGTGTCGTGTCGTAATTGGTCCAAAGTGGACGGATCATTGCTTGACACGTGGCAGACTCCTATTGGCCCATGTGACGGACACATGGCGGAACCTGATTGGTCCACTTGTCAGATGGTGATTGGTGGGGAAAAATCCCCTAATCAACTACTTTCTAAATTTCACTAATTTTACCGTTTTTTATCGCTAAGTTGTACAACATATTTTAATAAAATAGTAGTCCTTTTGCAATAAATATTATCATCAAATATATTAAGAATACTATAATAAGTTAATGATACAAGGTTAGTTTTATATGAGCAATTTAAAATTTTTATATAGATTTCACTATTTTAGGCTTTATATTTCGGATATCTTTTGGATATCGGGTATTTGAAATTTTGAAAATTAATATCCAAATCCGCATTTGATATCCACCTTTTCGGATCGGATATCCGATCCAAAATGAAAACTCGGATCGGATATCCAAAAATTCGGATCAGTTGCAGATCGGATTATTGGATTTTCGGATTCTCAGATAGTTTTGTACAGGCCTACGCATGACACATGTCACTTTTAAAATAACCGGTATTTGGGATTGAAGAAAAAGAAAACCCCCCAAAATTCGGATTATTCCAAAATATATGAAAGTTGGGATTATTCTCCCAAAATTGATGAAAGTTGGGATTAATTTTTCTAATTTTTCCTATAAAAATTTGGTCTTTTAAGAGTGATGAAATTCAAATTTTCTTAAAACTAATTACTACTTGGTATACAATAAGACTTTTCTCCATATCACTTTCTTTTTTTTTTTTTTTTTTTTTTTTTTTTTTTTTTTTGAATTGAATTGAATAGGGCTCAGACAGTCGCACTCGCACACAATATTTGCAAGAGAAAGAAGTGCATTAATCTGAGAAGTGTCGCAATTACGAGTCTCACTACCATGTCTTCTCCATCAACTACACCCATCCGCCATTTTTGAATGGCCTCCAAAATCTCTCCTCTTCCCTCAAAACTTAAGCAATTTTCTCTCTCCACAACACAGTTCGTTTCACTCTTGGAAAGCTACACCAACACTCGATCCCTCTCTAAAATCAAGCAACTTCACGCTCACATCATCAGTACTGGTATACTTTCTCTCTCCTCTTTCAAACCCTTTACTCTTTGCTCTAATCTTGCTTCAAGTTATGCTCTTTGTGGTCATGTTGCATATGCATGTAAGCTGTTCGACGAATTGCGTCAACCAAAGTTGTTCTTGTATAATGCCGTTATTAGGGCGCATTCTCAAAGTGGTTCGCCATTTGAGGTTCTTAAGCTTTTTGTTGATGTATTGTCATCTGGGTATTTGTTTCCTGACAAATTTACATACCCTTTTGTTATTAAGGCTTGTGGAGACTTGTTGTTGCTTAAGACTGGTGTTGTGATTCATGGGAAAGTTATAACTGGTGGGTTTGGTTCAAATTTGTTTTTGTTGAATTCTTTATTGGCTATGTACATGAATTGTGGTGCGGTTGAGATGGCGAGGCGCGCTTTTTATGTGATGGGTGAGAGGGATATGGTGTCTTGGGCGACTATGATAAGTGGGCTTGTTAAGAATGGGTGTGCTAATGATGCTCTAGTGATCTTTGATGAAATGATTGGTGTTGGTGCAGAGCTTAATAGGTCTGCTGTGTTATCTGTGTTGTCTGCTTGTGGGGATTTAGATGATTTAACTTTTGGAAGAAAGGTTCATGGGATTGTTGAAGAGAGAGGACTACGAGATGATGTATGTGTATCTAATGCGTTGATTAATATGTATACAAGATGTGGTAGCATGAATGATGCTAGAGAAGTGTTTGACAGGATAAAGGAGAAAGATGTAGTGACATGGACCTCTTTGATGAAAGGGTATGTTATGAATGACAATGCTAGATATGCATTGAACCTTTGTAGGTTGATGCACCTCGAAAAAGTGGTGCCTAATTCAGTGACTATTGCTATGTTGCTTCAGGCTTCTGGAAGTTTGCAGGCAGTGAAACATGGCAGGTGCTTGCATGCTTGGGTAGTTAGGCGAAATCTTTTCCGTGATGCAATAATTGAAACCGCTTTGATTGACATGTATGTGAAATGCAATCATGTCTGTTATTGCTTTTTAATTTTTGATCAAAGTTCACAGAAGAGAGTAGCATCCTGGAACGCAATGATTTCTGCATATACATATAATGGTTTGGCGAGTAATGCAGTACACTGTTTTAAACAAATGTTGCATGAAGCAATACGTCCTGATGCTATTACTTTTAGTAGTCTCCTTTGTGGTTGTTCTGATTTAGCTGACAGACAACAAGCTTTTAGTGTTCACAGCTACATGTTAAAATCTGGATTTCTCTCAGAATACGAAGTTTTGAGGGGCCTGATTGATTTATATTCAAAATGTGGAAGCTTGAAGTATTCTCAGAAGATATTCAGTGAAGTTCCACTGGAGTGCAGAGATATTACTTTGTGGGGTGCACTAATGGCTGGATATGGAGCACATGGGCATGGTGAATATGCAGTTTTACTTTTTAAGCGCATGGTTCAATCTGGAGTTAAACCGAATGAGGTTACCTTCACCTGTGTTCTGGATGCGTGTAGCCATGCTGGTTTAGTAGATGAGGGTCTTGAGCTGTTCACATTGATGCTCAGAACATGCCAAATTAATCCCAGCATTCATCATTATACATGTATGATTGATCTTCTTGGTCGGGCTGGTCGTTTGCAAGTAGCATATGATTTGATCATAACAATGCCGTTTATGCCTAATCATGCTGTTTGGGGTTCTTTGCTGGGTGCTTGCATGGCACATCAAAATGTTGAACTTGGAGAGATTTCGGCAAAATTACTTTTTATTATGGAGCCAGAGAACATGGGTAATTATGTCTTGCTGGCAAACATATATGCTTCTGCAGGCAGATGGAAAGATGCAGAGAATATGCGTTCGATTATAGATAAAGTTGGATTAAGAAAGACGCCTGGTCATAGTTTGGTCGAGGTCAAAGTCAATTAGGTAACCTTGGAAAAAAATGAGGATAGGTAGGGAGCTCCTAGGGGTCCAGTGCAGTTCTTGTTTTTGAAGCTTGCTTTTGGTGTTTAGTTCTAAACCAGGCCATCTCTTAAGATCTGAAGCAATTCACGAATCATGGCATCTGATATTCTGATCCATGCTTGTATAACAGTTATCAGGTAATGAAAGCATATATTTTTAATGAATGGAAATCGCACTCTCTTTACACCTCCTTCCTCTTCATAATACATATGCTATACTACTTTGCAACTATTATCAGATTGTGGAGATGTTGTAGTCCTTGACTTTATTGTTTCAAAAAGTTGCAGGTGCAAATGGTTGGCGATTCATAGCTAATTCTGACGTCAAGTTCTGCTTTTCAAAGAAAGCCAGTAAAATAATAGGAAGACCATATTCCATTTTAAGCAGAGCCTAATGGAATTTATGAAGTATGATTTAATCGGAACAATGGATGTGACCGTGATATAAACTAGGTAACCTTAACCTTTTTGCAATGCTTCTTACTTTCATAGCTTGGATTCCAAATCATTTAGTTTCAGAGCATTTGTGTCACATAAGGGCGGTATTAGGCACTGTTGGTCTTTATTAGGGTTCTCAAGATGCGTGTTGTGCACGATTCTGGAATATTCTTCCTTTAGGGTTTAAATAAGGGTATTTTGGTAATTTCTGCATTTACTGAATGTGGGCCCACAAGGGGGTCCAAACATTAGCCCCACGGCAAATTCGTGAAGCCTGCTTTGCTGTTTGGGAGTTTGTCAGAAAATAATCTTTGCGTGAGTACAAGAATACACGTGAGTGCGAACAAATCGAATCCCGAGGTAGGGCATTAGTCGAGCTTGGGGATGGGCGAGCCTAGCCTAGCAGCCTAGGCTAGGCGATCTTGGTATGGGCGTGCTTCCTAGGTGAGCTAGCTACCTGCCAGCGAGCCTGCTAGGCGATAAAGTTAGGCCTAGACACTATGGGCTCGCGACATGCTAGGCGAAAATGTTAGGCCTAGTGTCACGGTCCGGGAGTTTGGACCCTGAAATGTGCGGCGCGCTCTAGCCTTTTGGTGGCAAGAACACTAGCCTTGAGCGGAAGGGCTTGTGAGCACAAAGCAACACAAGCGGGCAATTAAATCCAAGGAGCATTCACGTCTATTTGGGCGACGGAGTGCGGGTGGTCGGGGCTTGTGGTGGCCGATACTTCAAGGCGGGCACAAGCGGGTCCGAACCACGAGTTCTTAATGCATCAAGTTGGTTTGGAGGGGAGCTATTATGCAAGTAAGACACAATATCTATAAAGGTCTAACAACAAACAAGCATAAAAGCAAAGCAACACTTAGTAGAAGGCTTAAGATTTCATTAATTATTCACCCTCTAAAGAGCTTTAATTTAATTACAAGGAGAATCCCTAGTGAACAGTGAAGTGACAGTAACACAATAATTGGAGCTCAAGCTAAGAAAATATAAACTAAACTCTAAGAAAGCATCTAAAGGGAATCTAATACATCAAAAGGAGTTGGATTCTAACACCTAGCCACCTAAAGGTTGTGGGCTGGCGACATGCTAGGCCCTAGGCGGTGATATCCAGCCCTGGCTGAACGAGCATGCCTCGCGCTATCTGGCGATGATATGCCGCGCGCCAGCATGCACTTTGGCGATGACGCGGTGCTCCTCCAGTAGCATTGGGCGATGATGTGTTGTGAGCCAACTCGAACCAGCCCGCGCCGGGAGATGAATTGCAACCTCTCGGCTCGAGCGACGATGTGAGTGGCTCCGGACCTTTTCATTGCATTTTAGCGTCCATTCGCCTCAATCGATGAAGTGTTTTTGGGACCTTTATGCCCTGTGGGCGATGAAATGTCATGGACACTTTCCTTCACCATCAAGCATGGTTCGAAAATGCAGTTTCGGTCGCGATCGCGGAAATGGTCGCGGTAGTTCGGTAACGAAACTGATGCGTTGATCGCAGAACGCGTTGCAGTTGTCACCCTAATTTATTTTATGTTAGTTTTTATAAGTTTTGTAATAAATTTTCTCATAATTTTCGAAAATCTTATTTTTTAATATATATCCCCATTTTATATCTTGTACAGTATTACAATAGTGCGGTGTACAAGTATACAATATACGTAGTAAACTTACTACTCCCTCCGTCCCAAATTAGTCGCAACGTTTTGACTTTTTGCACTATCACACATCTCATTTTTTTTACCATCTTTTTTAGCTATTATCTGAAAGCCAATGTAATCATATAATATGTTGTTGGGTCTATTTTAATGTATAGTTTGTCAATATAAATTTTTAATAGCTTATATAAGTATATAATAAAAGATATTAATGATCAAACATGTGCATCGGCAAGTGTGTCCAGTTAAAATGTTGCAAGTAACAGAGGGAGTACTTCATAAATGTAATAAAATAAAGTATAAAAGAGTACAATAGTTATTAGAAAAGGAAGTCGTGTGGGGGAGAAGGAAGAATAAAAGAGAGAAGAGGAAGAGTGATGGCTGGTGGAGTCAGGTCAGAAGTCAAAAAATAAAAAGAGGTAACATACAACTGTCACTATTCAGTCCACTCTCCAATTTTTGTTTTAAAGACAAAAAAGATGTGATAGTTTTCATTGACTTCCATGGAGAAACAGATTCCTCACCGGAAAACTTATACTTTGGGTTCTTTTTCCTTGGATTCTCTGTCAGGAACGCTTGATGCGGCCGATTTTCAATTCATAACGGCCGTGATGGCCGAAATTGCGTAGCGTTGAAATGCAGCGTGCTGAATCGGAAAAATTTGGTTCGGTAAAATTCAAATCCGTTACAAAACAGCCGATACGTAACGATGCGGCCGCATTTTAAAACCCTGCCATCAAGAATGCTTAAAAAGGACCCATTTCATCTTTTTTGGTAGTGGTCTTGCCCGTTGCTTGGTAAATTTTGACAAAAATTCGGTGGTCATAACTTGGGCTTCGGGTGTCCGAATTGAGCAAACTTTTTTTTCTTTTCAAATTGTGTATTTTTTCGAGCTCTATGCAGCTGCAAATTCTCAGGGGTATTTGGTCCAACGAAATCGTGAAAAAGGCCTCTAGCATGGTGAACATGCCATTTTTCTGATCATGGTCTTGCTCTAAGACATAGAATTGGATGGTGTAGAGCACGATGATGCGCTCGGGTCATCCCTTGGGGATGGATGGGCGACAATATGTATGACACCCCTTGGGGCTAAGAGCCCCTTGGATGGACGGTGATATGTTTGACACTCCTTTGGACGATGATATGTATGATTCCCCTTTGGGCTAAGAGTCCCTTGGATGGACGATAATATGTATTGAACTTTTTGTGCACAATTACGTATATTGTACGTATTCTCTGAACTCTTTTTTGCATGATTGACAACTGTCTATGACACGCGTGGACCAAATCGATTGTACCAAATCGCGGTTAAATTTTCGAAGCATACATTTCACTATATATAGCAAGTTTCTTATTCATTTTTCATTCACATTTACCTTGTCTGGGTTGTGAATACCTAACAAATCCAACTACACGTCAAAGTGGAAGCAACAAATGCTACTTTCATGACAGGCTCTCCTAAAGGGCTCCCCCTTGACAACTTACTAAAAGAAGGTGAATAAGAAGCCATTAACAAGAAAGAAAGCATAAGGAAACAAAGGCGTACCTTAAAAGATAGTGTCTTCCAATTAAATTAAAATAAGCACCTCTCTCTTTACAAAGACTTTCCTTGCTACAGATTTTGAGATTGAAATTGAGAGTGAGAAATGAATAAGGAACTGGCTATATTTAGAGAAATATATACTTCGAAAAGTGAACTGCAATTTGGTTCAATCGCTTTAGTCCACACACGTGTTACAGACACTTATCAATCATGTAGAAAAGAGTACGGAGAATACGTACAATTTTACAAAATTGTGCACAAAAAATACAATACATATCATCGTCCATCCAGGGGGGTTCTTAGCCCCAAGGATTGTCATACATATCATCTTCCATCCAAGGGGTTTTTAGCCCCAAGGGTTGTCATACATATCATCGTCCACCCAAGGGGCTCTTAGCCCCAAGGGGCGTCATACATATCATCATCCATCCAAAAGGCTCTTAGCCCCAAGGGGTGTCATATATATCACTGCCCTTCCAAGGCTTTTTGTTGTTACAGGGAAGCAAACAAACAAAATATATATTTACAGTTGTATTTTTCCATGAAAATTGTATTTCATAATCATTTTTTTGAAAAATGTTTCCGTCACTCAAGGAGACCTAATAAGTTTCAGTGTATCATCTTTCCTGTCTCCATAGTAAACCATTTCCATTTGTGTTTAGTTGTTTACTCTATAGATTCCTTCACTTTATTTTCCTGTATCATGAAAAGTACTGCGTATTAGATTAGGAATCGGGGGATCTCTATGAATTGCTGTGAGTTTCAACTTGTGCTCTTTTGCAGATCACTCTGACTTGTAAAACAAAATTCTGCAAAAGGCAGGACAGGTTTATGTGGTGAATTCAATCTTGGATTAAAATCGTTTTCTTTGATAAACAGCCATTGGTGTACTTGACAAGAGTCACAGGACAACTTCGCCCGACTTTTATCTGATGTAATGTACTTATGTACTATTACTGCAGTGTTAATGAATTGGGGAGGGGCTCCTTCGTTTTCCTGATGAGACTGTGATGCTTTTGTGGAGTTGACATTTTACATTTTAAGGGAAGATATGGACATCCACTGGTAGAGTAAGTCATTGAATGTCTCAAACTATGTGTTTTGTAATCAAAGTATTAGTAGAGCACTAGAGCCAAACTGTTCACTTTTTACAGATTAATTGTCCATAAGCCCTATATCATGTAGTTGCAGACCCTTAAGAGTGTATATAATGTCAATCACCTCTATGAATTATTTGGTTGGTTTATTTCTGTTAGGCATAATGCTGTTCATGGTTGTTGAGTTTCTAGAACCAAGTTTGATGAGTGTTAACTCTCACTTGTGTTTGTTGACTTGATAATATTTGGAAAGCAGTAAATTTATGCACTTAGTGCTCCTTAGTTTATCCTAAGCAACAAATTGGGTCTCGCGAGGAAGTTATATAAGTTGAGGTTCCTAAATTTTTAGTATGTCAAGTCTAGAAATAGAAAAGGGGATAAGGAAAAACTTGGACAGAACTAAATTATCCAATTAATTTACCCTTAGAAATCTGTTAACTGTACACATTTTAGGATACGGTCGTCTAATAGTATAAACTTTCATAGTTTATATACACTAGATTTCCTTTGCCAAGTAAAGTGTCCAGATTTTGAGGAGAGAACACTGCTTTGTTTCGTTATATTTCTTCAGTATAAAATCTGAGTGATTCCAAACACAAGGTAGGCTATGATGAAGTTTCTCTTGCAGGTTTTACAGTTGAGAAAACTATAACACTTTTAGAAACTCTGAAAACACAACTGAATGAATCAAATTTCTTTTCTCATTGGATTCTTCTATAACCGTTGAGATGGGTTAGTGGGATAAAGGATTTTTAAATATGGCCGCTGTTGCTGCTAAGGGCCTGTTGTCATTGGTAAGACCCCGACCATAAAAGACTTGAACACTGACATTGCAAATCAGTGGAAGGTTAGTCATCCTCCTGTGTCTTTACTTCTCCATGATGCTCTCTCTCTCAGTTCCCCTCCTCAATCTGCTAAGGCTATTCCTCTTTGCTTACAGGGTACTTACAGTTGAAAGCATTGGCCGCTGATTTGCGCACACCCCAACTTGATAACTGCACACCCCTTTGGCCCCACTATAAGGTAATTTCCTTTTTTCCTTCTAATTTGCACTAAGTCTCACGTGCCCAATGTTAATATTTTACTTTTTTTTTTTAATTTTATTTTTTTATTTCGACTTTTGTGGGTAAATTACCAACTCCCAAAATCATAAACATTGATTTTGCTTTTTACTCCATCCCCCTTTTTACACTCCAGTACTCGCACCATTAATTTGATACCTCAAAAGCTTCTACCTTTTATGGAAATTCACCTTTTTAATATATCTTAATTGTAATTGCACTTTATTATAATTAAGAAGATGGATGGAGAATTTGATTTTGAAGGGATTAATGATAATGAATTTTGGGAGCTTTTTGGGCTAGATGACTTGCCGAATGTACTAGAGGAGAATGGCCATGAAGACTGCAATTCTTCACATTCTCATATTAATGGTAATAATTTTCAATATTGATCTATTTTTTACAAGCATCTTTGTAATTGGGGTTGGATTTCACTCAATTATACAATAAAATTATTCTAGGGTTTTAAAGGAAAATTTTCATAATTCTTGATAATGAGTCAAATTGATTCCAATATTGTTATACCTTAGTATTAAATCAGTTTATTTGCAAATTATATGTCTCAATTTCAGCTTTTTAAGGTTTGGTGATTAAAAATAGTATAATAAGCTAGATTAGTTTAATTTTAACTTTGGTGTTAATCAAAACCAAAAGAGTACAATTGCAAAACCAAAAGAACAAACTCGTATTATCGAACTCTCAGCCATAGGCTAAGTGTATATTTTTAATGGCTTTTTGATTATTCAAAACATAATTTTGTGACTATTCTTGTTAATTTTTTTTTATTGTATAGGTTCACCAGAATTTGATAATCATCAACCTCCTCAAATGCCCACTGATATGTATCAACTTTCATCCCAAAAATTTTCAAATAGAGAAATATTGTTGGAGACTGTTCGAGGAATGGCCTACTCACTAGGCTTTGTTACAGTGATTCAAAAATCCAAAAAAAAAAAAAACAGATGGGTTATTATTGGTTGTGATCATGGTGGATCATATCGAACTAATCGTAGTCGTATCCCTAATAGTGGAAAGAAAAAGTCAGGAACTCGATTAATGAATTGCCCATTTCAAATTTGTGGAAGAATGAACCAAGGCACTAGTTGGAGAGTCGAAATTAAATATCTTTCTCATAACCATAATTTATCAAGTGATATTTCGGGACATCCTTATACCCGGCGTTTCTCAAGGGAGGAAGTTAATGAGATTAAAGAGATGATTGCTGCCGACATTGCTCCACGGCAGATACTTACAAAACTTCGAAAAGGTAACTCTAATCTAAAAGCAATATCTAGAACACTTTATAATGTGAAGGCTAAAATTATTAAAGATGGGCTAGGAGGCCGTTCAATGATCCAAGCTTTGATGGATGAACTTGGTAAAGGTGGTTTTACGTATGATGTTGAGTGTGATAATGAAGGACATGTGACACATTTGTTGTTTTCTCATCCAAGTTCGATTGAATTAGCAAGAATTTACTCATATACTTTTGTGATGGACTGCACTTATAAGATTAACAAGTATAAAATGCCTTTACTTGATATTGTTGGAGTTACTAGTTTTAATACATCATTCTTTTGCGGTTTTGCCTTCTTATTTAAAGAGGAGGAAAGTGATTATGTGTGGGCACTACAAAAATTTGGTAAGATTTTGGGTTATGATAAACAACCATCGGTGATTGTGACTGATCGAGAATTGGCTTTGATGAATGCAATTAAAGTTGTTTTCCCTAATACTTGTAATTTGTTGTGTGTATGGCACATTGAAAAAAATATTTTAGCAAAGTGCAAGCCTTTTTTTGATGATGGTGATGAATGGGATGTGTTTATGTCCGATTGGACAAATTTGATTGATTCTTCAACTGAAGATCAATTTAATGAAGCTTGGTCTGAAATTGAAGTGAAGTATGGGAAGTACAGGGATATTCTCATTTACATTCATAATACTTGGTTTCCATGGAAAAAATATTTTTTTAGAGCATGGTCAAGTGAATATATGCATTTTGGACATGTTAGTTCTAGAGCTGAAGGTTCACATGCTACTTTGAAGAAATACCTTGAAGTTTCGAGTGGTGACCTTCGCACAGTGAAGGAAAAAATTTGTCATGCTGTTGATCATCAATATAATGAGATTAAAACACAATTGTCAAGTGAGAAGATACGCATTCCTCATGACTTGCGTATCCCCTTCTTAAGTAAGCTCATAGGTCATGTTTCTCATTTTGCATTAAGAAAACTCCTTAACCAATTTGAGCTAGCTTATTCCGATTCTCTGTCTCCTACTTGTATTGGTCAGTTTTCAAAAACTATGGGTCTCCCTTGTGCTCACGTGATGAGAAGGATGACAAATGAGGATTTAAAGCTTGACACCATTCATTACCAGTGGAGAATGGACAACATATCACTTTCAAAGAACGGAGAGAATCAAGATGTTCATGGAGATCGGATTGATGTGCTTGTACAAGAGTTACAACTCAAATATCAGCAATTGCCTCTTACTCAAAAAGAAGGTATTCGAAAACAAATTTCTCAATTTGTTAGTCCTTCAAGTCCTTTGGTTCTTGAACCCATGATTCGTCAATCTAAAACTCTTGGAACTAATTCAAGAAAAAAGAAAAAACAAAGTTCTTCTACAAAGAAGGATCCTTCAGGTTTTGAGATGGTCGAAAAGGTCAGAAGGTGCAACATGTGTGGCAACATGAATCATGATCGTAGAAGATGTCCTAAAAATACTACTCAAAATTCTTCAATGTCCTTCATGCCTCCAATTTTGAATGGCTTGCCTAGTCCATCCACCTCTTTTGTTGTTGATTTGAACCTTTTGCCTCCAAACTCAGATTATAATAACCCATCGTAAGGTAATTTTTTTTTTTTTTTTGATAAGTTGTGTTTATATTGTCATGATATTGTATTTATTATTATATAAAGATATTATATTAACATGTTTAATTAATATTATGAAGGTCGAGAATATTTGATATTATGTGATGTCCACGATATAAAGTGCAAAGACACTAATTAAGGTAATTTTGTTTTTTTTTCGTAGTTTGGTTATCTTTTATGTTTAATTGTCTAAACTAATTATTATATGTTATTGTAGTTTTGTCGTAATGGATGCAGGTTTTGTCATTGGAGTAGTTAATTTACTAGCACAAGATCTTTGGATTAGCTTTGGTTGATAAATCGTATTTATGTAATTTTTTGAGACAATATTTGTTGATTTAACTTTTACCCAACTTTTGTATTTTTTTATAAACTTAATTTGAGATAATCATAGCTATTAATTTAAGATGTTTAATAGTATATAATATCAAATTGATTATAACGTTAAAATTTTTTGAAAGAAAAAAATTGTCATTTTATATTTATGTAAAAAAAAATAAAAAAATAAAAAAATAAAAAAATAAAAAAAAAAAAATTCAAACTTGACTCAAGGTTGAAAACTACTGCCGTTGTACAAGAAATACTTAATACTAAAAAAAATGGAGTATTAATGATAGAAGAAAAATAATGCATAAAGTAAAAAAAAGGTCAAATATCAATTTGCTTTCTCACTTTCTCACGTGCGTTAGAAGTAAAAAAAGGATATTATCTTATAGTGGGGCCAAAGGGGTGTGCGGTTATCAAGTTGGGGTGTGCGCAAATCAGCGGCCTAAAGCTAGGGGTGAGACTTGAATCAACTCTATTTTGTTGTTCTGATATACTCCTTGATTGGCTAACCAATCAGCCGCTCTATTAGCTTCACGGTAGATATGCTTGACTTCAATACCCCATGATGGGTCAGCTAGAAGGTCTTTGCAATAGTAAAGGGGTGGAAAATAATTTGTCCAAAGGTACAGAGTAGTAAATAGTTTTCCTAATAGTAGAAAATGTTTTCCTTCTAAACATTTTCCTCCTTACATCCCTTACTTCTCTTGTCATCTATCTTCTCTTTTCCATTCATATTTTCTCCTTCCTGTATAATTTTTTTTATAAGGAAACAAACAAAGAAAAACTATTTTTACAATTAAGGTTTTCCCTAGAAAATCATTTTTCTAAAAAGTTGTTTTCCGTTGAAATAAAACGGAGCCTAAGTTTATTTAAGGTACACTTTTATCTATCATATATTGGGTTTAAAAGATTATTTCAAAGGAATATCGACAAGTGTAACTCACATGGACAATTGAATTGTTTGATAATGAGTTTATTTGCTTTATTTTTTGTGTTTGTTTGTTTGCTCTTTGTGTTGCTTTGTTATTTCGTTTGTAAGGTTTCTTCCTCGTTCAGCACCAAAAAAAAAAAAAAAAAAAAAATGGTATTTACTAATGACTATACTTAAAAAAAGTTATTCCTTAATTATATTATTTTTATAGTATAAATGTACTTTAAAATGATACTAATAGAATAAGAATATTTTGGAAATGTGTTTTGAATACGGCACTTAAAGTATTTTGTGTTTGAACGTTTCTTATGAGGAAAGAAGCTATGTATTTAAGAACATCTTATTCAACACAAATGAAAAGCAAGTATTATCAACTACCCACCCTACTCATCATCCTTGGCTCAAAGTCTTAAACGTCTGCTGAAATGTAGAGGACTAGTGCTTCACAAATTCTTTGAATGTTCAAGGACTTTAATTGTGGCATTTGAATATTTAAAACCTAAACCGAAAATGCAAGTAATCAACCTGAAATATTTGGTTTAGAATCAAAGCTTTAATGAAGGAAATCAAACTAAGGCTACGAAGACATTGATAGGTTCTTAAATTGTGTCATATAATAAACCACCAATAGAACCCCGTAATAAACAATAAGGCGACCCCCAAGGACTGCCCATTGCTACTCGATGACTCTGCAGATCCCTAATGAAGGTAAATTTATAGGCCAAGAAGGTTTTTAAGGCCAACATTGATTCAGTACACTAACCTTCAGTTTATGGGATAGTTTATGAGTCATAACTTTTGTTCAGATGAGATGTACGAATTCTTGTCGATGAAAATCACGAGTACTCAAAGAAATATAAATTTGCACAGATTAAACATCGTTCAAGAATCTAGTGGCGGAAAATAATAGGGACCCAAACAGACAGTGATTCGGGGTGTAGTATAACTAAGCATTGTTGTCTGTGATACTTGAGAAAGAATTTCTGCACATTTAGATATCCCTCAAGAATCGTACACAAGCAAAATTTAATGATATGACCTAGGATTAATCCCCAACTACAAGGAACCTGTTGCAGAAGACAAATCTTACCCTAGCCAAAAGTAGGAAAACTGAAATCTAGTTGATGGAAAATAACAGGAACCAAAAAATGATATTAAAGAGAAAAAAGAATTAACTATATCCCGATCTTTTGCTTGGCAGATGAGGAACCATCACCATCGGGGAGCTCATATGAAGTCCAACTTGGCCTTCGGCTTGATGCACTGAGCTGCAATTATAGGAAGGGGAATATTCTGTGCGTAGTATGTATCTTCAATTATTGAACTATATCCCATAAGACGTGAGAAGCCCACAGAACGAGCATTACTGTCCTTTCTCAACCAAAAGAATTAACAAGAGTTGTTATTTTACAGATGGAAAAAATGAATTCTTGTGCCATGCTAGTCTCCACCCTAACTCAGCTACTCCCCTTTAATTTGAGAAGCCATTGCCGAGTCTTAAACCTCAAATATCTAACCATTTGGCAAATTCTATGATGCCTCTTCCCTTCACTTCTCTACCCATTAGAAAACACACATCAGAAGCAGACATCCATTTTTATCCTGCCTTTTTTTTTTCTTCAGATTCTCATGTAGCTGACTGACGACTATGACTCCAATATGTGACAATTTCTAATAAAATCATTTGTATAGTTGACATACTTGGTCCAAAAGGGTCGAAGATGATCGAAGCCAATTGGAAGCCATGGTTTCGACTGACCGTTGTAATGAATAACTGCCGCTTTCTTCACACTCTCAAGATTTGTCTTATTCTGGTAGCCCAAACCGAGCATATGCCAAGATGGGTCAATCGGATGTACATGGCCCTTAAAAGCAATCAAAGCTGGAGGCAGAGTTCCAAGTTTCCACATGGTAAGGTTTGCATTCAAGTTCTGCACAATAAATAACATAAAATCCATGTCACACAACTCAATGCCAGTATAACAAAAAATCTATAGGACACATATCATCTGCAAATTTCTGTGCCACATTGTCTACTTATTTCAAATATGAGGATTGAAAAAAAAGCTGTCACTAAAATTAATACAATTAAACAAGGGTCATTAAAAAAGACAAAGACTGAACCTAAAAGTAGTGTGGCATGAAGGAAGTCTTAAACATATGAATTAATATATATATATATATATATATATATATATATATATATATATATATATATATATATATATATATGTATGTATGTATTTTTTTTTTTTTTTTTTTTTTTTTTGAGGCGTAATAAATTCTATATTTCTATGAACAAAACGATGAACAAAAAATAAACTCCCATTAATGGCATAAAGTAAAAAAGGTGTATGTAATCTGAATTAAAAAATATATATATATATTGACAAAGTAAGCAAGGTTATCAGAAACTATTAGCATATTGAACCCCAAAGTTTCCCATTCATTTTATTACATATATATGCATTACAATCCTTATAAGACCCATGCTTCTACAGAGCCACAAGGGAGGGAAGCTAAAAACCTAAATGTCAAACTTAGAAAGTCTTTAGTCTTTTCAAGAATCCTCCTTGATAATTTGCTTATTTTTTCAGAAAGGAGAACTTGAAAAGAAGTCTGAAAGGGCTAGATTCAACACATTACTCTTTAAAGATCAGAGCCTTCAGACCACACCCAGCCTCAACCGACCATTATACTACTACCTAAAATAAAATATTCCTATCAAACAGCATATGACAGATAAAAACAGAAACAGGAGGGCTCAGAAAATTGCAGGTTTGGTGAGCATTAGCAATGACCATCAACTTCCTATTGGTATGCCCCTTTAAGTCTCTGATTCAAATTTTGGTGGTGGTTGGGGGGGGGGGGGGTGTTGTGCGAGAGTAATGGGATGCAGATTAAACACTTCATGATAATATAGCTTTTCCATGCCCCACCATATTTCCCTCATGGCCACAGCATCCCGGCACACACCCCCCCCCCTCTCTCTCTCTCTCTCTCTCTCTCTCTCTTCCGATTCAGCATATAAACTCCAAGAATATGTAAATCAGAAACACACAGAAGAATACAATTGAGAACATTTTTAAAATTTTACCTCCTTAAGCCAAGAGTGATAAGTATCCCTTATTCTTGCCTTTCTCCACGCACGCAGATCAAATACGTTCATCCCATAGGCCCATGCACATTCATCAGGATTCAAATTCTGTGATATGAGAGGGTGGGAGAAATTGAAATAATTTCTGAATGTCTTGGACATCACCCACTCGTCTGCACCTCTACAAGTCTCTACAGCTCCATTTACCTTCCCCTCAAGGTCAATATCCCAAAGAGGAGCTAGGTCACGCTGAATTACCACATCATCATCCAAAAATACTATCTTGTCGAGATTTGGGAATAGCTGCTCCAAAACCATGTTATGAAATTAAAAACCAGCTTGGTTTACACTAACATGGCTTAATGCACCTTAAACAAGTATTAATACACACGCTACAGAGTACTCATAAAAAAACTGTTATAAGATGCACAAACAAGAAGCCTCAAGAGATATCAAATCATGAAAAGAAAATCATAATCAGCAAGGTGTTTTGCACAAGCCTGCCTAAATGGGAAGATAGTTTACAAGAGGGCAAAATAGGTGTTCACTCTTCCAATTTCCTTCAAAAGGTATTGGGGCTGGAGTGGGACAATGAGAAAAATGAAGTTTGAAGAAATGGACAGGAAGACATGAATTGACATTCACTAACAAATTCAACTTTTGAGATCAATCAGCAGATACTTATATTTAGAGTAAGATTTCCAAGCTCTCTTGCATCCACTATCCCTTTCTTTTTCAGGAAATTAGTCTTTGTGTTTCTCATATTTGTTTCAGAATTTCACTCAATCCATAAAATTTTATAGCATCAATCCCAACAAAATAAATACACAGTCATCAAAGTCAAACAAATAATGTGCCTCAGACAATTACCTCAGGTAAATAGATCCGGATATGGTTGAGCAATGAAATGTATTTTGGACTTCTCGCCTGTAATTTTGAAGCAAAAGTTCTTGGAGTAGTCTCGCTGAGATTGGCTCCTGTCACATGGTTTCCATGATAGTAATTACGTATTCCATTATGGCTCTCTATAGCTTCCAGAACTGGAATGTTCTCTCTGGTTAACCAGTCAAACTGGTGGACACCTTTTACCTCAACAATTGCAGGTGAGACAGGATTTAGAGCAAACCAAGAATGCATGCCAGCATAAGTTTTCTTGTCAGTGATAACATGAAAGACTATTTTCTCAGGTTTCAAAGATGACTGCACAGCAGAAGCAACCACCACTGAAGCAGCCAAAATATTATCCGTGGACAAAACAAAATGGTACATGGAATTGTCAGATAGCAGTGGGAGCAACTCCGGAGGGGGCAATTGTTTGCGAGCATGAGCATTAGAAGAGTACTCATCAGTCAAACGCAGAGACAAACAATGGATGCCTTTTGGAATTGAACTAGCAGCAAAGTGTTTGTTCATCAGCTCTGCAAACTTAGCTTCCCTAATTTCTCTTCCAAATTTCTCTATCTGTTAAGTAACAATTTATATCGTTAACAATCACTTCATTACCATACACAAACATAAACACAAATAATCATTAGCATATCTAGATATGTTATTGTTGGAGATCAAACACCAATATTAGCTACAAGGCCATAACATAGATTGTAATCAGAGAAGACCTTCCATTATAGTTAATGAACCACACCAAAAGACAACCATCGCGTGCATCATAATTGATAGAAACATAAGTTCTAAAACTTTATATTATTTATGAGAGGAATGACTACCACCCACCTTTATTTGATGTAATGTAATAAAACAAAAGAAGTCACAAATGCCCTATAACCATAAAATTACAAAAGCTACAGAGTCACCCAAATCACTTTTTTGTTTTACTTTGTGAACATCACATCATACTCTAAGAATCTATATAGAACAAATATTATTTCAATCACGATAATTGATCTTAGTTTCTCCATTCCAGCTGCTCTCTTTGTTTCTAGAACAGAGAGCATCATGCCTAATGTACTCAATGCAGAAAACAACAGAGAGTCTCCAATCTATTGCATTGAAAATTTTTAGGTCACCTAATCCTTCAACCAGGCCAGAGATCCAGAAAGTGCAGATAGATTTTCATCCTCTATGTCAGTGTCTCAAATTCCGCGATTTGCTATAATACATGGAACAGGTGATAGGAGAACAATTCGCTACCTAAATACTTTGAATTAGCCCACAAGTGTTGGAAGCACTACTACAAATTACACAGTTTAACAAATTATGTACATTTCAGAAACATAAGGGAAGGCTAGTTGCTAACAAAGATTATGAAGACAAATATTCATGGACATCAGAGTTGATAGTCAAAATAGAACAGGAAATTCTCTTAGTTGGTTATAAATGACATTCCTATCTTTTATCGTCCCAAAATGCCATATTTCTCTCTTCGTAACAGTATAAATATACTACTAAACAACAAAAGTTAGGGAATATATATGACATTCTAAATTTTAAAAACAGTAACTTATGTTGCAAGAGGAATACCTGTTGGGTTTTCACTTTTCAGTGACAATTTTCTAAACTTCTAGAAAGAAAAAGTCTTATGTAGACCAAATTAGCAATGGAAGTAACTGCTACCTTAGTTTTATCAGTCCAACAGACCACTATTCATGATGGTAAAAAAATGTATTGAACGAAAAGAAAATTATCAAGAGCTCCTTTGTTTTAACTATCTGTAATTAATGTTGCAGGAGAAGAAACAATAATAGAGTACCTGAACTCTCTAAATATTATATAATAAAAAGTTTTGTCTCCATATATTCCAAAACAATATTATAATGACATTTCTGCATACTTTAGTTTACCAAAGATTATATAAATAAAAAGTTGTGTCTCCATATATTCCAAAACAATATAATAATGACATTTCTGCATACTTTAGTTTACCATATGCATTCTCGTAAGTGTAATATACACAATTTCAACTGAGAAAAGTTAGAAAGATATACATCCACAAGATCTATCTTCATGCAAACTTCCACAAATAATGTAAGCTGAAGACCAGAACATAGGCTTCGTGATATGAAAGAGCAATACATACCGTTCCTTTTAAGATGAAACCAAAGGTTTTTGCGTCATATTGGTTGTTCTTCATATCAGACACAAGTTGACTGTATGAATCTGGAAGCTTTAGACCAGATGGCATCTCTTCACCATTGACCTGATTAAGAATTTTGTAGAAATCTCTAACCAGCCTCTGTTGCAACAAAAAGAGAATGAGAAAAAGTAAATTTGCTTCACATAAGAAAAACTATAATACAATAACATGCACAAAATTAATACCCCTGAATCATCTCTACCGAGTAGCCTGGGACCAAAACGCCTACCTAAACAATCTGAAACATAATGGAAAGACAAAAGTCAAAATCATAGCTTCCTTGAATAGTTGGCCGTACAGAATAGTAGATCAAGCAAAAACAAGGTTAATTTTTTTTTATCCAGAAGAAAAGCCAGCAGAAAATTGCACATGACAGCAGAATAATAGATTAGTTTATATATAATAGTTGTGGCCTTTGAATTAAGCTATAATTATTTGACAAACACTCAAATGAACCGGAGGTCGGCATGCAAACACACTAATAGACAAGAAAGAAACTCAAGAGAGACACAAGATACAATGTAGCAGCCTTTCAAGGTTATGTGTGATTTCACAAAAAATTTAAGCCATAATGGTAAGTACAACCTTTCCTCTGTAACTGCTTTACACCTCAAAATTTCAACGGCTCTATCTAAGATAAGAAATAGAGGGATAAAACTTTACAAAGCGCACAATAATAGAGGCCACCAAAATAGATCAACGTGAAACATATATATCATTCAAAGTAATGTTCAAGCCATGTTAACAAAATTTCAAATATAATATTGCCCCAGTGCACAGTACAAAAAAGCAATAAAACATTGCAAGAACCATTGAATGAGCAAACATTCTTTCCTTTACTTCTCTCACTTTCTTTCTTTCTCTCCCTTCCGAAAGGAGGTGAACTATGGTGAATGTCAGGTTCAATTATTCAAATGCTAGCGAGTTAAGACATGCTCCCTGCTATATTGCAAAATATACAAAACCCCTGTGAAAACATGTGCCCTAGAACTAGATTAGGCATCAGCTCAACTCATTAGGCATCTTCACAATTATAAGATCGCTGATCACACTTTAATCAATGATAAAACAACACCGGGACCATCTCTGATTTCATGAACAAGTGTAAGCGCATCTATGCATTAAATCTTACCAATTGCATTACAGGATACATCCATATATATCTAAATACCAACAATTATATACAAAAATCAATAAACCAACGACAGTATCTCACTAGAGAGAGAAAGAAACAGAGGGTTGTGCAAGATACAAATAAAAATCAAAACGGTGATTTCAGTTATACTGCTATAGTAATTAGTAACGCCCAAAACACCTAGTGATTGCAACGATTGCCGTCTAAAGCAGCAACCTAAAACAATACTAAAGATCACAAAAAGCTCAACAACGATTAATAATCCAATCCCAATCAACACAATGGGAACAAACACAATCGCTTATACCCAAAACTAACCTAACTCAAACCCAAAAAAACCAAGAAATCAGAAATCAACCAAGTGTCGGCAACCCCAAAACCATCCTAATCAAAGTGATTCCATGTCAATCGAATTCAAGAAATCGAAAACAAACACACCCACAAATCCAAACAATCAGATTCCAATTCCAATCAATGCAAATCGATACACAACCAAATCAAACGAAAATGAAAACCAAGATCCAGAAAATAATGGAATCAAAATCATACCTAAAGAAGAACAATTGTTGACACCTTCAAGAGTAACAAGAGCAGTAAGAATGAAGACGAACGGCAACAAAAAAGCAAGAATGAGGATTGTATGAAAAAGGGTACGATATGAAATGTGACGAGCAGCTACTTTGATCTTCATCAAGTCAACGAACCCACCATTGCTCGATGATATAGTTATACTTCTCATGCTCGGCGACAAGTGCAGCTGCATCCTCGTCCTCTAACCAATTCTCTATATATAACTATCAAACAACTACAACAAACATAACATAATAAATTCTGTTCCTGCTGTTGCTCGGGTTCATTCGATTTTGGTTGTATATTCAATTCTCCTATTATCGGTTTCCCCTCGACCCATCTCCCCTCGACAACCTCTCCAACATCCGATCAACAATGATCCCTCTTTTTTTTTTCAAACCCCTTCAAAAAATAAATAAATAAATAACAACAATCCCTTGTTGTCAAGAAAAACAACAACCCACCCTAGTTTTTAATCTTGTTGCTCAGATTCAACAAGTTGGGATTGATTTATATTATATTATAATATGAAAAATGATATGAAATGAAATTATTCTGTGATGACGGAATAATTTCTTTCTTTGTTGTTGGATTTGGTTAAGTGGGGTTTTCAATTTTTTTTAAATATTTTTCTTTTGGGAAATTAGTTGTTTGAGTAATTGAAAATCAGCATTGAAGGAAAGAAGGGAAAGAGGGTAAATAAGCTGAAGCTTTTTTAGTCTACTCTGTCATGGATGGATCGGGGTAGAGAGAGAAACTAGAGAGAGATTGGGAACAAGGGAAGAAAAACAAAGGAAAATCCGATAAAAAATGAAAAAAGAAAACAAAAATAATGAAATTTTGTTTGTTTAATTTTCCTCGTTCTTTCGGGGTTTTTTTTTTCTTCTTTACTGTATTTTTAATTTTACAAAAATTATAAATTGATTTTAAGATGTATTTATTAAATTTATTAATTAATTAAATAGAAATGTATGAATAATTAAATAATAGATAAATAAAATAAAAATAAAATGTATGATTAAATAATTAATGAGAAAGGTGAGATTTAGAGTAAAAAGTCAATAAGATTGAAATGGAATGCCGTGTTCGGATCGGTTGGCTGGATCGGGGGCCGTCGGCAAAGGGGTTTGACCTCGAGATTGGAGGAAGTTGGAAAGAGGGAAGTGAGGGAGAAATTCTGCTCATTTTAGACCTTTCTTTCTCCTATGTTTATGGACAAGCATAAGATTCAAATTTTATTTATTTTAATTAAATTATGGAAGGTTTTAAGGTTTTGTAGTTGTATGTTTGTAGTGAGAAATGGATCTTGTCAAAAAAAAAAAAAAAAAAGGAAAAAAGGTGAAAAAATGTAAAATATGTATGATTGTTGGCTAATGATTAGCGAGCTTTCAATAATATTATTATGATTTTATTATGATAGCTATAAATATGTAGAACTCTATAAAATAATATCTTAGACATTACGGAGTATAAGATAACAACAAAAATAAATTTTTGGTTGCTCTACATCCAATTAGTTGACACATTTCGATTGGTATAAGATTTAAGGAATTTTTAGTTAACTTCTTAATTAATTGTGTGATAGTTGGTATTTTAGTGTTTTTACGGAATATTATAATTTTTTTGTTTCATAATTAATCACAACAATTTGACTGGCAAACGAGTCAATGCACAACTTTAACCATTAATATTTGTAAGCTTTCATTAATAAGTTAAAAAAAATTGATACATAGTGAAAATATATATAAACACTAATCCAAAAATATTTAAGATGGCAACTTAAAATTTTTATTTATTGGTAAATAATACTATGGTAAATAATACTATAATCAAAGTAATTATATCAATGATTCAAAGGTCATTTTTTATTTTGGTGTTCTACCCGTTTCACCCTTTAGGCTAATCCGAATTCGGATCAGTTCTGGCAGGTTAGGTTCCAGTCTTCTCCCGATTCTTGTTGCGGGGATTGAATACGAGTCCTCCCTATCAAGTGTAGTCTCAATCATCACTACACCAACAACCAATTGGTTTATTTGGTAGGTAGTGGGTAAGTATTATTAATGACACAGGGTACAGAGTAAAAGGAGAAAATACAAATTTATCTCTTTGATAAATAAAATATGATTATCTTTTTTGATAAATAAGATATGATTATCAAATGGCAAAATTGTATATAAAATAATTTTTTAATAAAAATGGACAGTTGATTTATTTACATAATAAAAATAAACCCACAATAGTTGATTTATTTACAAATATGTCATGACTATAAAAAAATTGTACTACGTACAAATTTTGTTTATAAAGAAGATCAAGCTTCCTCAAAAGAAAAGTAACCTGTGATAAGTGAATTTTCTTATCCTTAAACCTTATAAACATGCAAATGTAAATACTGTAGCTTGTGAATAGTGCTGTGTGGTGCTATTACAGCCTTGCCCCCAACATTAATGCATTGCCCATTTTGCCCCTTATTCCTATTGTTTGTTGCCTGCTGCTCTCCAACCGACTTACTCTCTCACCCTTACTTGGCCTTTACTCTGCTGCTGTTCCCATTTCCCCCTCTGTATTTTCATCTCAGAAGGAAAAAGGGGAAGGAGAGAGAAACCTAGAGAGAGAAACCTCTGTATTATCATCCCTTTCGACGATTTTTCGAGTCTGAGGTTGTGGAAGATTTTCCGATCATCACATTCATCAGGTTTGATCTCGTTTCTCTTTCTCGATTTAGTTTCAAATTTTTAGGCTTTACTTGTTCGATTGTCGTGGATTTTTTGCATATATGTTCTATGTTTCCGAATTTTTGGGCTTGAATCTTTGTGGGTGTATTTGTGCGAAATTGTTTCGTTTTTAATGGGGTTTATTTGATCGATTTGTTTTCGATTTATTGGGTTTATTTGTTCGATTGTTTTTCGATTTTTTAAGGGTTTATTTGTTCTATTTATTTTCGTTTTTTGGGTTGAATTTTAGTGCCTTCTTTGATTGTGTGGTGGTTTTTTTGGGTTGAATTTGAGTGATTTATCGTTTGTTTTAGGTTGATTTTTTTTTATTATTATTGTTAGTAGTATTATTGTCTGATTTGTCACAGGATTGTTGATCTCCAGGTACAATTCTATCTCTCCTTTCTCTTTCTTGTTCAAATTGGTTCAATTTTCATCTAATCTTTAATATGAATGTTGACTGTGTTTTTTTTTTGGGCTATTTCTCCTCTTTTTTCCTTTCTTTTCTATGTTTTTTTTGGTAATTCTTCTTAATTATAATCTGAATTTCGATTGTATACAAAGTCAAGCTTATAGTGAGCAAGATCATTAATGAATAAGGAAGAAGCAGAAGTGCGGACTTTGTATTCATTTATATTCTACATTTTTATCTTCATTTACCTCTTATTCTTACTTCTTTTACTACAATTTCATCGAATTTTCTCAATTTTCTTGGGTTCTTTCATTTAATTGTTTTCGTTTTTTCTTTACTAATTATTTCATATTCTTAGTAATTTTGTCAATTTTTTTATGTCATTTGATGAATATGATGATCTTACGTAAAATGGGTACTTAGATTTGTTACTTAATTACTTTGTAAGTTAAAAAAGTTACCCACAATTAAGGAATGATAAAAAGATAAAGGCTACATTTAATCGTTTGTTGTTAAATTATGGGTAATTTTAATTTTCATCATATTTTTTTGTAAAAGATTGATAGAATTTTCTTTACATTTTTGAAAATGGCAACTTCGAGGAACAAAACATGTTTTTCTTACTATTTTGATAAAAAAAATCTGAAGTACACAATCTGAACCAATTTCAGCATTTAAACTCTAAAAATGACAAAACCAACAACGTTAGATCAGCTGCCAGAAGATGTAGATGACTTGATTGAACTCAACTTGCTGTTCTCAACCCCATTTTGTTGAAGAAACCTTGCAGCAGGATCCTGAGGACAATGCAGACAAAAACGCCGTGAGTCTATAATGCTTGATTGCATAATGTATTATTGTTCTCAGTTTTTGGGGTTATTTATCATATAATTCCTTTTCTTTAGTATCTAAACCTTTCACAATTTAGTGAGTTGCTATTCACCTTTAGTTCTTGACTGTGTGTGTGTGTGTGTGTGTGTCTGTGCTCGTGCCTGCGTGGCTGCGTGTACTGATATTTGTGATGTGCTGAACTGCTGATCCTATATGGAATATGTATTTACCATCCATTTTCATTCACAGAAATTTTAGTGCAATATACTAAATTAGCCATGAGTACACGTAGTTAACACTATCTACATTTGTAGATTGATCTTGGTTGTATTATGCTTTTTTCTAATTTTGTTTTGACCTTGAGTTTAGATAAGTTCAAAGTATTAACTCATAAGCTATGCTAAATTCTGATGAGAGCTTCCTACTGCTTATTCCAACATCTCAATTTGAAACAAAATCCACAATAAAATTAGATTACAAGTATGAACCAAACTACAAAAATTCCGTGAACAAGGAAGCCATAGAAGCTGCCAGAAATGGGAAGAGAAATGCCACATCCTAAGCCCATAATCATTACGGTTGATTCACCTTCACCTCCAATTGCACCTCCAATCTGATGATGTAGTATTAATAAGTGTGCAGGTTTTAGTAGTATCGCTATAAAGGTTCCTCGATTGACTGATAAATACTTAACCCTTTGTTTCTTGTGATTTTGCTATTTTTGTTTTGAATTTGTTATGGTGGATTGAATTGATTCTCTGCTGATGCTGTCTTCAGTATTACTGGACTCTTGGAAAGCAAGGGTTCCTCTTGGTTATCTCTTACTCCTTAAATTTGCTTTGGGTTTTGTATTATAGTGCTTATTTTTCTATCAATTGTGTGCATTTTTGTATTAGTTGTTGAATTCTGGACATTTAGCTAGGTGTAAATTACAAAATAAACTTGATCATATTCTACATTCAAAGAATAAACCAAAAATTGGGGCAAACAAACAATCTAAATCAAAATAAGGCTTGTCTATGGGTAGTATCAGTTTATATTTATGAAAATGAAGAGGATGTGAAAGAAAGAGCTAACACGTGGTAATATAACTGTCAAGGTTTTCTTTGAGTTTTGATCTGATGAACAGCTGCTATTAGTGGGTAGATACTAGGAAAACACTAACCACCTTTATCATTTTCCATGATTACCTTTTGTTGCCATTGGTCATTACTTTCTGAAGCTTTATTAAATCAATTTATAATCTGTTTTCTTGGAGAATGAAGATAATGTGCTTGCTTGTTAATCAGTTGGGGACGGTGGGTAAAAAGCACTTCGACAATTACAAGATGAAGAAGATGAAGAGGAAAGGTGGTAACCTAATCATCTAATGATTCACTCCGCTTATTGTGCTTCCCATCCTTAAGTATGTAGACATTTGATTATTTATTTCCCATTAAAAGGTGCTTACACTGTTACCCATGTTATGTAAAGTATTTGGCTTGTCAAATTTGGATATCTTTTCTGTTGATCTTTGGGTCAAAGTCTCTTATGAGATCCCTTGATTTTAGATATATATTTGATGCACAGAATCTATTACTTGATTCTTTTTATATCTGGCTGCGTATGATCTAGCTCCCTTGTCTGACTGGTGTCCATTATGAATTGTTTGATTTACAGAAAGGTTAACCTTCACAAATTCCAGCAGTTGAAGTTGAGCCTCAAGGATGCTCTTTTAATCCAGAGGATGAGAGTCACAAGGTTATTAGTTATTACCCAATATCTCTTATTGTCTTGCGGTTTTAACCACATCAAACGTTTACTTAATTTTAATCAATGAGCATTTTAGGACTCCTTGGCACAAGCTGTTGCAGAAGAGATGAAGAAAATTTATAAAAAAGAGCTGGAGCCTGAGCCAATTCCTTTAACTGTTCCTGGAGAACCAGTCACTGAAGATGATGTAAGTTTTTATTCATTTTAGCCTGCCTGGTTTGAGCCTTGTGCCATTTGTAGTTGTCTTGTGAAGCAACAGAAGATCCTGACAATAGTAACATTTATCGGAAATATTTTCTGGAAGTGGACAATGAAGACGATGAGGAAATGGACGAGGAAAAACAAACCGAAGATGGGAATATCGAAGATGAAAAAAGGTAAATTTTGCATTACTTTTATAAGTAGAAGACTTGTACTCTTATATATGTGTTGCCATAACTTAGAAATTATGTTGGACTCGGAGTTGGTACTTCTGAAATATTTGGCACAATATTTTGATTTTTGGTACAAAATATGATCTTTTTACTCCATATTTTTTGAAAGGTTTTTCTTTTTCTTTCACAAAAGTAATGTTACATACTTCTTTTTCGGTTTTTTTTTTTTTTTTTTAAATTAAATAAAGAAGCTATGCCCAAAATTACCTAAATATTTTAGACAAAATAAATATTTATAATTTGATAATTTATTGATTGTTTTGTGTTGCAGTTACTGAGGATGAAGTGGATCTTTTATATGACTTATTCAATAAACTCAGCAACTCTGTTGTCAAAGATGGTTTTATTCAAAAGGTATATAAATATCCTTGACGTATAAGTGATAATCTGTTTTATATGGTAGCAAATGAAGAGTTGTTATGTATTATATTATTGCTATATCAAGTTATTATTGTTTCTTTATTCTAATACAATTATCAATTATGATGATCAGGAAGAACTTCAACTTGCATTATTTAAGAATAGTATGAAGAGAAGCCTTTTTCTTGACAGAGTATGTGTTTCCTTTTTGTTGTTAGATGCTGATGTCCCATATTTCATGCAAGAATTTCCGATCTATAGTTGTTCACTTGTTCTTTTTCCTTCAGTTTACATAATACTGAAGTATTTTTTGCCTTACAAGATAAGTTGAGCAGTGTTTATTAAGTATGAACTCTTGAAGTTATATTACTTCAGAATTCAGAAAACTGGCTTTGTCTTGCTTTCATGGGTAGAACATGGAGGCTGGTTCATTCATTGGGAACTCTTATCTTAAATGTCAATCTGCATTATTTCATCTCATCATATTGCAGATGCTGATAGTTGGCCAAAAGCTTATGAGTGTATCTCTTGCAGTTATTTAGATACTATATTATGACTGCTGTTATGCTCTTAAACTAAGCTAAAATTTTGTAGAGTTGGTGGATTTGCACTTGCAAGTTAACGCCAAGTACATTAAGATTAAGACTTTGTTGTTGACCTTTGAACTATGCGTCTATATGTTTTCCATTTCTATACAACTATACAAGTATATATGAAATATATATTTGTAATCTTTGAACTGTATTTTTTTTTTATCCGGGACAATGGTCCTGACCGTGGAACATGAATATGATTTTCAGTACTGTGGACTGCTGGTAGATGTATAAACACTATGAAGTGCTAAACTTCTTTATTGTGTACTTTGTCTCTGAAGAGCTTAGTAATTTTTTATTGAACAATTGAGGACAAAATATATAATTTTTTTGTTGCTACTGGTTCAGGTTTTGTACTTCATTATCAGTCATTTTTTACTTGATCTCGGGTTTTTGCATATTTTATTGTTGTCCCGTTTTAATCATTTCAGGACGAGCTTAGGCAACTATGCTTATATGCTGTTTTGTTCCTTCCATTAAAGAGCATGGTGTACAGAGATAACGAGAAGAAAGTAGCCTTCAGATTTCTGACCCATCCCCCCTCCCACACCCAAAAAAAGAGAAGTATAGAAAACACACTTTTGCACAACCCAGTCATAGCATCTAATTTTTTATATTTTATGTATTTATATTTATTTATTTATTTTTATTTGGAGGTCCTAGATTATCCACCAATTGAAAGGTCCTCCGGTACTCCAAGAAAAGCAGTACATGAGGGGTATCAAGAACAAGTTTTTTGCAAGAACCAGCTTAGTTCACTAAACAGCTCTTTAAATGTACTGTATCAGTTACAAACTCTAACAATTATAATTTTCAATAGAAGAACCACTCGAAAATTTTCTACTTTAAATAGTCTAAAAAATATGTATACAATTCTTTTATATATTTTATATTTAATCCATTTTACATTACTTTAACCTCTAAGATTGCATTTCCTTATTACTAATCCTTATAATCACAATCATTTTAAAATAAAGCTCTTCGAAATTAATTAGGTACTCAATAAACCATATTATGTTCTGAAATAATATCTAAAACAATAGTATATTTTTTTAAAAATCATTAAATTCTAACAAATTCTAGATAACTTCACTTATATCAATTGTTTTTCCATACATATATCTCTATAGAAACTTTATCACTATTCCTTGTTAGTACTTACAAATTCTTGTATCCTTGCTATTACAACACCCTAATACAACCACGAATATTACAATCGAATTTTACTTATCTTACAAGCTTTAACACTACCCCTTCTAACAACTTTTAAATTAAAACGCCTCTATAATCTTAACCTAAACAAAATCACGAAGACCTCAAAAAAGGAACAATTTCATGAATCATACTTATCTTGCTTTTGCAATTGTATAAGCAATTGTATGTGTAGATGACCAATTGAGTACAATGTATTTCACATATGAATGTGATTAGTATGAGATTAGCTTTTGCAAAAGGAAAAGTATTGTTTGAGTCGATCATTTTCATGCACCTCATTTTCCTTCGATCTCTAAAACTTTTAATGTCTTCCATTTTCATCAACTACTAAATAATCATTCTTTCCCAATTTCTACATAAAATTCGAAAAATCATTGATCATCATTAACACAACCGCTATGTCAGTTGCTTCTTCGAGCTCCAATCTTCCATACATTCACAATAATGCATTGAATGAAACCAATCTTACCCATCAATGGACCTTCTGTAGTTTCATCCTCCATTGTAGAATTTCTACGTTTTCTCAAACAAAAGCGTGACGTAAAATCATGAATTCGGCCCATTGGAAGAGAGACAAATTTGGATTTGTCGTCAAATCATATAATAACTCGGAATCTACGGTGATGATTCCAAATGATGATGTTCGTTTTTTAGAGGTGAATGTTTCGCCTGGCCTCGATGATGGTGGTTATTTCGACGATGGTAATGGGAAGTTACCGCTTGAAAATAATGGTGGAGATGGCCGAGGTGGTGGTGGAGAAAGAGACAGTGATAGAGGCTTATGTTTCGTTTCTTCTTATTGATGCACTTGGTTATGGTTATGATGCTGATGATGATGGTTATTTGTAGGGGATGATATCTTAGTACATTATTATCTTAAATAATATCTTAGTACAATGTAATCTTAATATACATTTAAGTTATATCTTAGCATTATGTTGGTATTATATATTGAAATGTTTGTTGATATCATACTAGTATATTGAAGTGTTAGTATTAAAATGTTGGGATCAAGGTATATTAAAATGTTGGGATAGAGCCATAGAGGTATTGTTGGTATTAAAATATTGAGAGTGAGGTATAACTCAAGCGATTAGATATCATATAATGAAGTGTTGAAATCATATACTCATTTCGTCCCTTTATTAAAAGCATATATCTTTGTCTAAAAAAAAACTATACATCTAATATTTATTTAACTTTCTAATTCACTATATATCATTGAGTTCATGCGCAATACCACAAAATACTTTTTTTACTAATTGACGTTAGCCTGTCATCGTTAGCTTGCCATTTGGGATATTCTACTAATTCACCATATACCCAGGTTTATAAAGTTATTTCACCATATACCATTAAATTAAAAAATATCTCACTATATACCTACAAATTACAACGGTTTTTTTTTTTAAAAAATAATAATTAATCGTTGACTGTTATAACGGATAGTTTATGTATATAAACATAATACTTGAGGGATTGAAGCAGCACTCCACCCTTCTAAAAGCATTTGCAAAGATGTCAACTCACTCGAAATCATTATCGTCATCTTACGAATATGCATACATAAGAATGTCAAACACAACTTGTACATGTGGGAAGAAATTTGCAATAAGAAGATGTGATTATTCGACAAAATATCCATAAAAAATTATACTATAAGTGTGACATATGAGAGAAGTTTCGATGGTGTAAGGGTCATGTCGAGCAAAATTTCCTTTCAGGTTATGAATTTCAAAGCAGGGAAAGCATAGACACACAATGTTATGGAGTTGAGAGCATGTTGAAAGAGTTGAAGAGAAGAGTAGTGAAGCAGCAAAAAATAATAGATGCAACAATTAAAAATAGTCATTGCAAATTCTAGGTATATGGTGAAATATCTTTTAATATAATGCTATATGGTGAAATAACTTTATAAACATGGGTATATTGTTAAATTAGGAAAATACCCCAAATGGCAGACTAACGATAGTTATCAAAAAATGTATTTTGTGGTATATGGTGAATTAGAAAGTTTGTGGTGATATATGGTGAATTAGAAAGTTTTTGGTGTTATATGGTGAATTAAGTTAAAACTCAACGGTATATGGTGAAAATTCCGTTTCTATATTATCACGCTTGTCAATGCATTTTTTAACGCTTAATAACTTTAAGGGTTTTTCTAAGTTATGCCCCCAAACTTTTTCGGTTTCTAAGCTGTGCCCATGCCTTTTCAAACGTCTAAGATCTTGCCATCAACCTCAATAATTTTTATTAACAATAACCTTTGACGTTAACAATAACCTTTTTATTATTTTATTTTCTGATTTTTAATTTTTTTTAAAAGTGTTAAACCAATTAGAATGGGATACGTGTCAAATTAATAACACAACGACACCATTGTTGATAAAATAACTTAACTTTCGTTAACATGTATGGCTATCAAAGGGTATTGTTGATAAAATATCGTGAGGTGGGGGGCACAACTTATAACTTTGAAAATGCATGGGTACAACTTAGTAACCGAAGAACTTGGGGGGTATAGCTTAGAAAAACCCTAACTTTAATTATCAACATACATTGTAAAATTATAAAAGGGGGATTTTAATAAAATATACATATAGACGATTCGAACAAAATCCTACCTGACTATATTTTATTATACTATAGATCATAAAAGCGAGTCAAAGTGCAGTATGTGAATAGTGTAAAAGTCAAACGATGTCAACTAAAAAAACGGAGGAAATATTAAAATGTTAATAAATTCAAAATTAAGTCAAATTTTGAAATATAAATATCTAAACTAAAATAAATAAAATCTAATGTGATAAAAGTCAAAATTAATGATACCAAGATTTGACGCTTAAAAGTCAAAAACTAATGTACAAATATAAAATTCTAATTTTAAAAAGTCAATTTTGATATTAGAATGTCAAAATATGATATAAAAAATACCTAGATATGATGTAATCACTAGTAGAAAAATGGTAATTGGCACCGAGATATAGGCACCGGTTTTTAAGAACCGGTGGTAAAAAAAAGGGTGAAAATGGCGGGGTGTTAAGAGTAGAGTATTAGCACCGGTTCAAACCGAACCGGTGCCAAAAGGTTTAAAAACAAAAAAACCGGTCTTCTTTCATCTCTGCTTCTAGAACATAATATAATACCCGAACTTTTGTACATAAAACCCTAACTTAGCTTCTCTCTCTAACTTAGCTTCTCCATTTCATTTCCTCTAATTTGATCTCCCTCCTCTCTTCTCTCTCCTCTCCCTCCTCTTTGATCTCCTCTCTCCTCTCATCTCTTCTTCGATCTTCTCTCTCTTTCTTTATAAAGGAAATTCGACCACCGCCTCAAAGCCCACCACTGCCACATCATCACTGCCGCAAAACCGCCACCACCACCACAAAGTTTGACCACCGCCGCGAAGCCCACCGACATCAACAACAATTTCTGGGTATAATTATTTAAGGTTAGGGTTTAATTTATGGGTTTAATTCAATTTTAATCGATTTTGTTGGATTTAATTTTGGGTTTGATTTTGGATTTCAATCGATTTTTCTGGGTTTACTTAATCGATTATTGGATTTTAATTCGAGTTTTTCTCGATTATTCGGGGTATAATTATCCGAATTTTATCGGTTTTGTATTTAATTCGATTTTTTTTCATTTTTTATGCGTTTTAATTTTGGGTTTAATTAATCAGTTTTTCTGGGTTTAATTCGTACATGCATGTGTTTTTTTTCGAATTTTTTTTTTAATATTGAGTTTTGTCGGTTTTTTTTTTATTTTATTTTTTTTCGAGGATTTTGTTTTTTTTTTTATAATTCTGAGTTTCTGGCTTTTTTTTTTCCAGTTCGTGAGTATCTTCGTCGAATTCGGGGTCGGAGGAGCAAAATTGAAGGCCGATATTGCTTATACTATTCAGCAACTGCTAAACAATATTCGTTAATCCATTTGTTTTTTTTTTTGTTTTTTTTTTGTTGGCAAATGTAAAATTACAGATTATTAATTTAATTTTATTATGTATTAATGTATTATTATTGTTGGCAGAAATGTTTATATATAACATTTTGGTGATTATATATGAATTTCAATTATACTTTAGCATTTGGTGTGTAATTAATTATTGATTATGAATTTCGATTATAGTTGGTGTTGTATGATTTTTCTGCTAATTTTTAAGAGAAAAAGACCAAAAAAAAAAAAAAAATTATTTTTTTTTGGACATTGGCACCGGTTAACCGGTGCCAAAAGGAGGATATCATATTTTTGTGGGCATTTTTTGGCACCGGTTAACCGATGCCAATAACAAGTTTTGGCATCGGTTTGAACCGGTGTCTTTTTCATGCACTAATTGGCACCCCCTACATTGGCACCGGTTCAAAACCGGTGGCATTAAGGGGTTTTGAACCGGTGCCTATTTCGTTTTTTCACGTAGTGAATTTAGAAGAGTCAAATTATCATAACCTAATTTTGTTAATATAGATTGGATTCACAATGAATTTTGTCTCACATAATACCATCTCTTTGTGAAAAGGCACGAATCAGGGACAAGTAAAGAGTCGCTAACATTATCACTTTAAGGTTATGCTTAGTTCACTAAACTTTTGCTTCTCTCATCTGATTTGAACTTATTTTTCTTATCTAAAATTACTTTTTTTAGGTTGATCTGATTTGATTGTCTAATTAAGCCAAAATATGACCTTATATATGCACTGATTAATATAAAAAAATATATCGAGATCTTATTATATTTAACCCGTGCGATGCACGATTTGTTTGAATTTTTTAAAATAATTTTTTTATATATATATTTATGTGCTAAAATTTGTTATATATTTAGATAAAATTCCTTGTAATACCCGAATATTTTATAATTTTATATATTATATTTTATAAAAAAAATAGTTACTTTTTATTTATTAAATAACTTTCTTAATCTCATATTTTTATTTTAAAGTTCGTAAAGTTTTAAAACTCTATTTTGTTTAAATAGCATTGTACAATTTAAAGAGTACATAAGTTAATTTAAACCTTATAAGTATTCTTAAACCCAAACTATCACTACGTGAAAAAATGAATTGGCACCGATTCAAACCCGGCCCAAGGCACCGGTTTGAACCGGTGCCAATGTGGGGGGTGCCAATAAGTGGTTTAAAAAGTCACCGGTTAAAACCGGTGCCAAAACTCGGAATTGGCACCGGTTAACCGGTGCCAAAAAATACCAAAAAAATTTAGTTCACTGTTTTTGGCACCGGTTAACCGGTGCCAAAAGTGCCAAAAAATTAATTTTTTTTTTACTTAAAAATTAAATAAACTAAAATTAAATGAGAATACAAAATATAAATCGAACATCACAATCAATATAATCAAATCTGTTCAATATATATATAATCAAAAAAAAATTATAGTATAGATCAACAAAAAAATTACAACATATAAATCAAAATAAAAAATTAACACATATAAATAAAAAAAAATTTACAATATAAATCAAAATAAAAATATACAACTTCACAATAAAAAAAAAACTCATACAACATCTAAATCAATATACTTGCATCTTGATTCTTTGATTTAAGATCTAAATCCATATACCTGCACCAATTAAAACAACCAAAATAAATCGATTAAAATGATTTAATTAAGCTGCGAATTTTTTTTAAAAAAAAATCCAGAAAATCGAAAAAAAAAAATCAATTGAAAAGGAAAAAAAAAACCCAGAACATCAGTTAAAAAGAATTGAACCCAGAAAATCAGTGAAAAAGAAAATCGAAAAAAAAAATTAAAAAAAAACGCAAGAAAAAAAATCGATTAAAATAAAAACAAAAATCGAAAATCAGAAAAAAGAAAAAAGAAAAAAAAAAGAAAAAAAAAAACCAATAAAATATTAAGCTGCGAAATTTTTTTACAAAAAATCCAGAAAATCGAAAAATAAAAAAGAAAATCAGTTGAAAAGAAAAAAAAAACCCAGAACATCAGTTAAAAAGAATTGCACTCAGAAAATCAATTAAAAAGAAAATCGAAAAATAAAAATATTAAAAAAACCCTGGAAAAAAAATCGATTAAAATAAAAACCAAAATCGAAAATCAGAAAAAAAAAAAAAAAAAAAAAAAAAAAAGAAAAAAAAAAAGAAAAAAAAAACCCATAAAATAAATAAAATTAATTTCAATTAAAAAAACCCCAGAAAATAAATATAAAAAATTCTAATAAACCAAGAGAAAATTAGAAATCGAAAAAAATTAAAATCCAAAAAAACCCAGAAAACTAAAAAAAATTGAAATCGAAAAAAATTGAAATCTGAAAAAAAAAATCAAAATCGAAATTGATTAAAACAAAATTGAAATCGAAAATAAAATAAACCCAGAGATCGAAAAAAAAATGAAAATCGAAAAAAAAACCCCAATCTAAAGAGAATTGAAATGGAAAAAAAAAAAACCCATGAAAAAACCTAAAATAAAGAAAATAAAAACCCCAAAACCGCATGCATTAACCCAAAATAATCAATTATTTTAACAGAAAATTAACCCAGAAATCAAAATTGAATTCGAAAAACAAAATCAAAATCGAAAAAAACACAACCAAAATGTAAATCGAAAAAAAACCCAGTAATAGAAAAAAAAAACAAAACAAAATCGAAAAAAGAAACCCAGAAATCGAAATTAAAAAAAACTATTAAATTCGAATTATAAAAAACCAGAAATCGAAAAAAACAATCAAAATCGAAATAAATCTGAGAAAAACAAAACTCACAAATCGAAAACACCCAAAAATCGAAATAATTGAAATTGAAAAAAAAAAAATTGAAATCGAAAAACCTAGAAATCGATTGAAATGGTAAAAAAAAAAAAAAAAAAAAACAAGAAATCGATTAAAAAAATCAAAATCGGTGATGCATGTTGTTGTCTTCGGACTGTTGGTGGTCTTCGAGTGATAGAAAGAAGGAGGAGATCCAGAAAGATAAAGAAATGAAGGAGATCGATGAGCAAGAAGGAAAGAGGAGGAGAGGAGAAAGAAAGAGGAGGAGAGGAGAAAGGGTTGCGAAAATTAAGGTTGGGGGGGAGTTATATGGGCGGTTTTTTTTTTAATAATTAATAGAACCGGTTCGTAAAGGCACCGGTTCAAACCGATGCCCTTTTTATTTTTGGCACCGATTTGAGCTGAACCGGTGCCATTTCTCTTTGTTTAAAAACCCGCCCATTTTTAGGCCGGTTTTTGCCACCGGTTTGGCCTGAACCAGTGCCATTAGGGGGTTGCCTATTTGTATTTTTCTACTAGTGTATTATAAATGTTCTGTTGGTTCTTTTTTTTTTTTTTCCATCCCTTTTGCCGTTTTGTTCATCTGCGTGGGAACAAGCAGACCTTATGCCCTTATTATTAAGCTTTCTCATTAATTCATTATTTCATTAAATAATCATTCCCTTTAATCTGATTGTCGATCTCATACTATTCTTCAATTATGAGATCACTATATTATCATCAACCCTTTTATTATTCATTCTTGATACACTTTCACAAGAGCACACCATTACCTTTTCCCTTATCAGTTGGTGATGAGTTTCGAGTGGCATGCAAGATGATTGATTTAATTTATTTTCTCATCATTCCTTCACTGCACAATTGCACAATTTGTGTGCGGTTACCAACTGTGTACTGTCTCATTGTTTTAATATTCATTGAAAGGTAATCACGCTCGACCCTTTGGAGTTGTTTGATCATATTAATTATTATAGGTAATCACACTATCAATCTTTATCTTTGGGAGTTGTTTGATATTAATGTGGTTGTATTATTATTATTATTATTATTATTATTATTATTATTATTATTATTATTATAAAATAACAAAAACCTACAAAGTCAAAAGATTTACAAGAAATTAATGGGGAGCCGAGATACAATTTGGGCCCCCACCCCTCTAGCTATAGCGAACCCAATTATTATTATTATTATTATTATTATTATTATTATTATTATTATTATTATTATTATTATTATTATTATTATTATTATTATTATTATTATTATTATTATTATTATTGTTGTTGTTTCGGGGTTTTCTGATGTCCTGCGGGAGAGTTACAATTCCGAGACTGGAACCGGACGCCTGTACCTGCAAAACAACGGAGACTCCTGGTGGTGGGAGCTCCGCCTCCAACGGTCAAGTTAGTACTTGATTAAGGAGTAATTAATGCGGAAATTAAAGTGATTGGGTCTCTCTAGGTGAGAGTGTTTAATGTAGGTAATCTGCTTTTTTAGCGTGATCAGCCTGTCATCCCCCTTAATGAGGATTAAGGGAGGTATTTATAACCTCGGGAAACGTGCCAATCTAGGTTTAGGTTAACCTTGGGCTGATTGGGCCTTCCCTCGGAAGTTGGGCCTAGGTGACCGGTTATCCCAGGTGTCATGGGAAGGACACGCGTCGTGTCGTGATTGGTCCATGGTGGACGGATCATTGCTTGACACGTGGCAGGCTCCTATTGACCCATGTGACGGACACATGGCGGAACCTGATTGGTCCACTTGTCAGATGGTGACTGGTGGGGAAAAATCCCCTAATCATTTGCCCCTCACAGGTGGCACGTGACTGGTCACGTGTTACCTGTGACAGGTATCGCCCTGTAACAGGCGACGGCCTGCTACAGGTGTCACTCGGCGAGAGGCCGAGAGATTCTCCCGCCAAAATTTTGAATTCTGGAAGTGACCCTTCGCCTTCTCACTTCGCCTATATAAAGGAGTGTTGACTTCGGTCATTTTCACACTTGAAAACTTTGTGAGAGAACATTCGGACCCCTGAACTTGCTCTGACATTTTGGACCCTTTCTGCCTACCGCCTGCTCTGACAAGCCGACTGCAAAGAATTTTCAGAACTTCATCAATCGTCACTCGTTCAGGTAACCGTCGGTTCTCTTACTCTTAATTTTCTCTTTACTTTATTCTTTTTTGAAATGGCACCACGGAAGCACACGACACGACCTAGGTTAGTGATCAGCCGGTCACCGGGGACGGCTGAATCTAGGACTAGGAGTGCCGCCTGCCCTTTTCTGGACCCATCTTTGCCCTTTATACAAAGTCCGACTGTATCTGTGTCTATGCAAAGCATGATGGCCAGAACAAAAAGACTGCCAGGATCTCAAATTCAGACGGCTCCTCCCACAGGGTGTCGATTAGTGAAACATCTGACCAGGCGCCAGATGTGGAAGTGAAACAAAGCGGCTTGAAATCCGGCAGTTCTGAGGGAGGAATCAAAGTGACCCCTTCCCATTTTACAGTTGACAATTCTTCATTCTCTTCTGCTCCTTTTAAAGAAGAGGAGGCGGGCCCCTCCGGGAGAAGGGAGGAGTCGTCCTCTTCGGACTCGTCAGAGGATGATTCCGAGTCTAGCTCTTCTGGCCATGCTTCTCTGGACACAGAAGAGAAAAACAGTCGCCTACAAGAGGCGAGGCTTTCTCACGCAGTTGAGAAGGGGGACGATTGGGCGGAGCCATCCGCCTCTCACCGAGAGCAAAATACCCCCTACTACTGCACGGTACCTCGGGGCCGGATCACAGCCATGCAAGAGAAAGTGGAGAGCTTTATTACAAACCACACAATGGGCCCCGGCTTTTTAGTGTTCGTGCCGGATCCAGAAGACACAGTCGTCTGGCCAGCTGGTACCAGTTATGATGGCGCCTGCTTTGGCTGCTACGAGGCGGCCATCAAGGCTGGGCTGCGCTTCCCACTACATCCGGCTGTTCAGCGGATCTTGGATGGGTATGAGTTGGGGTTATGGCAGTTAGCCCCGAACTCCTGGGTTAACGTACTCGGCTATGTGGCCGGGTGCGAACTGCACGGGGTGGAGCCGAGCTTCGAGGCTTTCGCCCACATGAACTACCTCAGCCGGACACCTAAGGCAGGCGGTACCGGCTGGTATCAATTGACGAGCCACAGGGGCTACCTCATGACGAGAGGTAAAGCAAACAAATGGAAGGACTGGCGGAGCACCTTCCTCATCATTGAGAGTTCAGACACAGAGCTGAACAAGCGCTTCAACAGGTGGAACAGGAATCCGCCCCTTCTTGCAGGCAGCCGCAGCATGCCGCCTATTCCCCCCAAGGCTAAGAAAGAGATCCTAGATAAAGGACTCTTCAAAGTAGAGTCGAAGGTGAACTCTACTTCAGGGGTACGAGAGCAAGTACCCCTGCACTGCGTCCCGAGCTTCAAATGGCTCTACGACGAGTACTTTTTGGCCGCCTGTGGCCTCAGCAGTCGGTGCTCAAGAGGTAGCCGGCCTGTCGAATACTCTGTTGTTCCGTGCATTTCTTGTTATGACTTTTATTAACTTTGCTATTTGTTTTTGCAGCGGACGCCATGAGCAAAATTACCGCTTCCAAGACTGCGGCGGCCATGTTGCGGGCCTCCATCATGCAACAGTCTTCAACCGACTCCCCCAACAAGGGGGCACCCTTGGTGGGCTTCGAACCTTTCACCCTCTTTTTGGAGTTGTGTTTATGCATATACTGACTCTTTTCTTCTTTTTTAGACGGGCGCTCCAAGAGCTTCTTCTTCCCAACAGTCGGACCCCAAGGCCCGGAGGACGACTGTTGCGAGCTCTCCCGGTTCTGCCAGGAAACATGTGGCGGCTGAGAAACAGCCGACCACTTCTTGTAAAACTCCAGCTGGGCCACCTAGAAGTATGAAATTGTCCTTGTAAATTTTAGACTTGCTCCCTTCTTTACTAGGTCTAATCCGTTTGTTTATGCTTGATGCAGCCGACCCTCAGGAGCCTGACTTGGTCGAGGTGGCCAAGTCTATGATCAAGGTTGTTCCTCCAGCTGAAAGGGAGGAGGTCAGGGGTGTCGGCACCCTTGACCTAGACGGGATTGCAGGGGTCCTTGCTGAGGTATACTTAGCATATTTTTGAGTATTTGAATTCCAGGACGCCTGTTTTCTTTTTGTTTGGAAACTGACGCCTGTTCCCCTTTGTACTTAGGCCCTGCTCCGAGTGGACGGCCTTCGCAAGCCGCTTGACCGGAAGAACAAAGAGGTAAAGGCTGCAAAAGCTATGGCCGCCTCTGACTGTGATAAGGCAATGTTTCAAATTGCCCAAAATGAAGTTCTGACCATTGATATTCTTTATTATCAGGCGCAGGCTACCGCCGCTATCCGGGCTCAGTTAGAGGCGGCCCAGAAGAGGAATAGCGAGCTGGAGGCGACCATCAACAACCTCAAGGCCGAGCTGAGACCTCTTCGCCAAAAGATGTCCTCATACGAAACCTTGGAGAAATCCTTGGCGAGCGTAAAGGTACGCCTGGTGACCCAGGAGAAGAGTCTTACTCAGGAGCTCTCGGAAAAGGCCGAGCAAAAAAAGAAAGAGCTGGTCCGGGAGATGATGGAAGACTCTGCTCAAATCCAGCGCATGACTTGGGGCCGCCTCTTCCCCAATGCCGACTTTGCCTCATGGGAAAAAACGTACCGCCAGTGTTCTGATACATATAATCAAGAGATCCTGGCGGCTGCTGAGGAAGAGGCGTTGGAGGAAGCGTTAGAGGAGGAGGAGCAGCCGGTAGCGGCGCTTGTGCCGCTTGGGGGTAACGCATCAAAGAAGGATGCAGCTGAAGCCGAGTCCAGCAAGAAGAGTGCTGACCAGGCGGCAGCTGCTAATATTGAAGACCTGCCCCCTTCTTAAGCTTTATGTCTTCTTTCCACGGCCTGCGTGCCGTTTGTTTGTATTTACCTGGCCAGGGGGCCGGGGCTCTGAATATTTTGCCGGTCTTTAATGACCGGCATCTTTTTAATGAATTTTTTTTGTTTTGCTTCAAATTTGTTTAAGTATTGAATATTCTGATATCCAATTGTACACTATACCGACTGTTGTACATGGCCGATAGTTGCAGATAGGTACGGATAGTTAGTCACGCCGCCTATTCCCCTGGACGACTGGTTGTCTGTTTCCAGGCTAGACGATCAGTCGGCCATTTATCCAATCGGTATTCGAACCATTTTAAAGACTGGATCCCCTTTAGGCAGGCGGTCCTGTCATTTGTAAAATTAACCAAGTAGGAAAGTGGTTTGACCAAGTAAACATGATTGTTACCTAGTCGCCAAATAACTGAGTAGTAGAGGTATCAAGCGGTTGGTACCGGTTGTTCCCCTTTATTCGCCAATGTTTGTTGGCTTTTAACTCATAGGTTGTTAACCTAGCAGGAGTAGTGGTTGAGAGCCCCTGTTTGCTAAAAACAGGCGGACGACTCATACCTTTTAGGCTCCATACTAAGTTTGAGAGAGTGACTATGAGTTAACTTTGGTGTTACTCAGTCGCCGTCACTCCTGCTTGAGTAGTAAAGGTACCAGGCGACGGAGGCCGGCTGAACCTTTTGATTCGCCAATGTTTGTTGGCTATTAACTCAAGAGGTACCCCCTGCATTTTATCCCAAGTAATACAGGCGGTCATCTGACTCAGATGTCAACTGCTACCACTGGTTTGGTTAGTGATAGAGTTATCCTTGTCTCAAAAACGGCTACATGGTTGCCCTTGGGGACAGTCGTATAGGTGTCGTGTAATTAGTTTATAGAGCAATGTTCCACCCAAAAGGGAGCTGCTCTCCGCGACGAATTTCATCCGGAGGGATGCCGCCGGACGCCTGCTATGATGTTGGGACAGGTCGTATTAGTTTTGAAGATCTGATCAGTTGGCTTGGCGCCTGGTCTGATCATTCGGCCTGTGGCCTTGGTTAGTTCTTGGTGAACGTAGGTGCTAAGTAAAAGGAGGGTAGCCGCCTGTTAGGCACAGGGTCGGCCAGGCCCTGATCATTTTTAGTTAAGTATAAGGGGGGTGGCTGTGTGTTTGGAACCAGTCGGCCCTCTTCTATGGAGAGTAGCCGACTATATGTCCAGACGGCGTGCCCCTATGGTGATAAGTAAAATATTCAATGGAGAGTAGCCGAATGTAAAGGTACAGGCGGCATGCCCCTCCGAAGATAGAGTAAAATACTCAATGGAGAGTAGCCGACTGTAAAGGTACAGACGGCATGCCCCTCTGAAGATAAGAGCAAAATACTCAATGGAGAGTAGCCGACTGTAAAGGTACAGACGGCATGCCCCTCTGAAGATAGAGTAAAATACTCAATGGAGAGTAGCCGACTGTAAAGGTACAGACGGCATGCCCCTCTGAAGATAGAGTAAAATACTCAATGGAGAGTAGCCGACTGTAAAGGTACAGACGGCATGCCTCTGAAGATAGAGTAAAATACTCAATGGAGAGTAGCCGACTGTAAAGGTACAGACGGCATGCCCCTCTGAAGATAGAGTAAAATACTCAATGGAGAGTAGCCGACTGTAAAGGTACAGACGACATGCCCCTCTGAAGATAGAGTAAAATACTCAATGGAGAGTAGCCGACTGTAAAGGTACAGACGGCATGCCCCTCTGAAGTAAGAATAAAAATTAAACATGGAGAGTAGCCGACTGTTTGTTAGTAGGCGTGCCCCTCTTAGTACAAAATTGAATATTAAGTATGCAAACTTTTATTAAGTAGCCCTTGACTATTTACATCATTCAAAAGAAATATTTCTTAAGATTATCTACATTCCAAGTTCGAGGCAACGGTTGTCCGTCTGGTGTTCCCAGACGGTAGGTACCGTCCCTGACCTCTTCACAGATTCGGTAGGGTCCTTCCCAGTTAGGAGTTAGTTTTCCAGACTCATTAGCCCTACCAACTGCTTCCATTTTTCTAAGTACAAAGTCCCCCACTTTGAGTGGACGCCTGTGTACTTTTTTGTTGTATGATCTAGTCATTCTCAGGCGGTAAATTTCATGGCGCAAGACAGCATTTCCCCTCCTTTCAGGAAGTGAGTCTAATGCCAGGCGCATGGCTTCCCAGTTTGCCTCTTCGTCATATAGCATTACTCGAAGAGTCGGCTCGTAGTGTTCTATTGGAAGAACAGCTTCCGCACCATAAGTTAGGAGGAATGGAGTTTCTCCAGTCGCCCCTTTTTCAGTCGTCCTAATGGCCCAGAGAACATGTGGTAATTCATCCGCCCATAGGCCGCCTGCTCGTTCAATCTTTTTCTTGAGACCGTTTGAGATGATTTTATTAAAGGCTTCTACCTGGCCGTTTGCTTGTGGACGGCCGACAGATGCAAAGTAGTGTGCAATTCCTTGGTCACCCAACCAGCTTTTGAGAACAGGCGTCTCAAATTGGGGACCATTATAAAAAACCATAGACATGGGAACCCCGAACCGAGTGATGACATTTTTCCAAATGAATGAAATTACATCCTTCGTCTTGATTCCCTTTACAGCCTCTGCCTCTACCCATTTAGTGAAGTAGTCGACGGCAACAAGTATGTACCTCCTTCCGCCTGTAGCAGGCGTATATGGACCCAGAATATCCATGCCCCACTTAGCAAACGGTAGTGGGCTATGAATGGTAGTGAGGTCAGTAGCCGGACGGTGAATTAGTTTGCCAAACCTTTGGCACTTGTCACATTTTTTCACCATCACCATCGCATCTGCTTCTAAAGTAGGCCAAAAGTAGCCCTGCCGCCTTGCCCGTTGAGCAAGCGTCCTACCGCCTATATGGGAAGCACAGTAACCAGAGTGAAGATCGTCTAGTATCTCTCGTCCCTTTTCTGGAGTAACACACTTTAAGAAGGGTTGAAGGTACCCCCTTTTGTGAAGTTCTCCCTTTATTATTTCAAAACTGGTTGCTCGTTTTTTCAGTGCTGCCGCCTGTTGATGATCATCCGGCAGGGTACCGTTTGTCAGATATGCCCTGATTGGATCCATCCAGGTTGAGCTTCTGTCTAGGATTCCAATAGGGTCTTCCTCGATGCTTCTCTTCTCCATTACTTCCCAAAAAACAGTTCGAGGAGTATCACAGGAGGCGGATGATGCTAATTTTGAAAGTGCATCCGCCTGGTTGTTTTCTGATCTCGGCACTTGGGTCAGATGGAAATCCTCAAGGGAGCCGACTGCTTGTCGGACCGCCTGTAAATACTTGATCATGACCGGATGGGTTGCTTCGTATTCGCCATTGTACTGACTCACTATCAATTGTGAATCGGAACATGCGTCTATTTTTCTTGCCCCTGCCGCTTTGCACATGCGGATTCCGGCTAGTAAAGCTTCATATTCTGCCTCATTGTTTGAGGCCTGAAAACTGAAGCGTAGAGCATACTCGTACCTGTCACCCTCTGGCGACTGACATATGACGCCTGCTCCACAACCATTTGAAGTAGAGCTTCCGTCCACATATACCTTCCAGACTTGGTCTGTAACTTGAGAGTCCGGAGGACGAGTCATCTCAACAATAAAGTCAGCAAAGGCTTGCCCCTTCACTGCTTTTCTAGGCTCGAAAGTAACTTCGAGGCTCTGAATTTCTATGGCCCATTTGATCATTCGGCCTGACGACTCCATGATGGTCAGTGGCCGCTTGATAGGTTGGTCTGCATACACGACGACTGCATGTGCCAAAAAGTAGGGCTTCAATTTTTTAACAGCCATGAAGAGTGCAAGACCAAATTTCTCCACTAAGGGATACCTCAACTCGGCATTTTTCAGTACATGACTGACAAAGTAGACCGGGAGCTGACAGCCGTCTCTTTCAGCAAGGAGAACAGCGCTTAACACATGATCAGAGACGGCCAGGTACATGTAGAGTACTTCTTTGGGCAAAGGGCTGACCAGCCTCGGCAAGGAATGCAAGTGAACTTTCAATTTCTGGAAGGCGACCTCAGCATCCGGCCCCCATTCAAACCTTGCCTTTTTCTTAATTGCCTGGAAAAAGTATAGGCATTTGTCGCCTGATCGGCTTAGAAATCTTCCCAAGGCCGCCAGACAACCTGTTAACTTCTGAACCTCTCGGATGGTACGAGGCGACTGCATGTCAATGACCGCCTGCACCTTCTCAGGGTTCACATCTATTCCTCTCTGATTGATAAGGAATCCGAGAAATTTCCCAGACTCAACTCCAAAGACACATTTCTTGGGATTGAGCATGACATGGTGCCGCCTGAGTGTGGCGAAACTTTCTCGGAGGTCCGACAGATGATCTTTCTGAAGTTTAGACTTGACAATCATATCATCAATTTATGCCTCGACATTTCTCCCAATTTGATCAAAGAACATAGTGTTTATCATTCCCTGGAAAGTGGCCGGGGCATTCTTAAGACCAAACGGCATGACCGTGTAACAGTATAACCCCTGATCAGTGACGAAGGCCGTCTTCTCCTGATCTTTCTTCCATAAAGGAATTTGATGGAAACCAGAGAAAGCGTCCATAAAGCTCATCAAAGCATGGCCGGCTGTTGAGTCGACCAGGTTATCAATTTTAGGCAGAGGGTAACTGTCTTTGGGGCACGCCTTGTTTAAGTCTGTGTAGTCTACACACATTCGCCAGGTGCCATTCGGCTTTTTAACAAGCACCACATTTGCAATCCAGTCTGGGAAGTAACATTGCCGAATGAACCCTGCGTCAAGTAATTTTTTTACTTCGGCGGCTGCCGCCTGACTTCTTTCTTCGCCATGGTTCCGCTTTTTCTGCCTTACCGGCTTCTTTTTCGGATCCACAGCCAGTTTATGTACCGCCAGGTCAGGACGAATGCCTGGCATTTCATGGACTTCGAATGCAAAGATGTCCTTGTATTCTTTCAATAGTTTGTAAAAGTCGTCACCCAGGACTGTCAGAGCAGTCGTCCCAACTTTGACTGTTCGGTCAGGACGCGAGTCATCTAAGATCAGGTCCGTATGCTCACCAGCCGGCTGAGGGCGGAATTCATCCAACCGCTCCTCTGCCAATGATTGCTATTTTCTGTCTTTTCTTGCGGCCCCCGTCTGGGATGCCTTTCTCTTCTTGCCGCCTGCTTCTTGAACAGGCGCACTCTCCTTGACATTGCCAAGGTCTATTTTTCCACCACTCGACCCAGTGGCAGTAACAGTGGGCTTGACATCCGAGAGATAGCACTCTCGGGCCATCCTCTGATCTCCCCTTAGGGACCCGACTGTTCCATTATCCCTCTCAAACTTGAGCAACATAAGAGATGGGATTATAACAGCCTTGGAATTATTCAGGGTTGGTCGTCCCAGAATCATGTTGTAGGCCGAGAGTTCTTTTACTACCAGGAACCGGACTACCATGTGTCGTCCTTCCCCTTTTTCGCCCAGGCGGATGGGTAAATCCACTCGTCCCACTGGGTGGACGACTCCTCCAGTCCTCCTCCAAACCCTACTAAAGGGTGGGATGCCAGATGTATGCAATCAGTCTGATATTTTAGTTTCGACAGACATTTGCTACTGATGAGATCTGAGGAGCTTCCGGTATCTATGAGGATTCGGCCAACTCTCTGGTTGGCCACTTTACATTCAATAACGATAGGGTCGTCATGCGGCCCTCTTACCCCTCCTAGATCTTCTTCAGTGATGACAATCTCAGGAAATGAATATTTGGAGGGTCGTTCTTGGTGAACCGAATTTACATCTAACCGCCTGATATTGTCTTTGTTGCCCCTAATAGTGGGGCCGCCTCCTGAGAAGCCGCCTGCAATGGTGTAGACGACTGCATCATCTGTATCGGAGCTGTCGGCCTGTTGATTCTTTTTGGTCGACTGCTTTTTTGAGGAAGTGTTCCTCGTAGATTTCTTGACATAAGTGTCAAGATCACCTTGCTCAGCCAGGCGGTCCAGATACCGCATGAGACTGATGCAGTCATTGGTGTGATGACCAACATCTTCATGATAATCACAGAATTTTTCTTGGTTCCGATTGTTTGCAGAACCCTTCATGGGGACCGGCTTCTCAATTGAGATCCGTCCCTTGATTTCCTTTAGGATAAATTGGCTATCCTTGTTAAACGCATACTTTGGGGAGTATGGTTTGAATTCTTTTTTCTTTTTCTGGGCCGACTGTTTAGAGGAGTCAGCCGCCCAGACCTCTTTTCTCTTCTCGTCTTTGTTTGACGACTGTTTCTGTCGTCCTTCTCTTTTGTCGGACCTTTTCCCGTCTGACTGTTTTACCGTACAAAGATCAGTCGCCTGTATATAGGCTTCCGCTTCAATCAAGGCCTCTTGAAGAGTCGCCACCCTCTTGCAGACCAAATCAAATTTGAAGGTCGACCCGTCTTTGAGACCTCTGAAAAAGTCAGTATAGGCTACTTCATCCGGTAACCCTTGAATCTGTATTCTCATCAGGTTAAACCGCCTGATGTAAGAACGAAGCCCCTCCTTCTCGCCCTGCTGAATTGTTCCTAAATCAAGGGTCGTCTTCTTCGCAGGGATGTTCATGGCGAAGTTGGAGGTGAATAAGTAAGCAAGCATCCTGAAGTTATTTACACAACCAGTCGGCAGGTTGCCGAACCATTGTTGTGCGATTCCTTTGAGAGTCGCTGGGAAACACTTGCACCAAGTGGGATCATCCAACCCTTGAAGGTACATCAGGTTGGTGAATGCCATCAGATGGTCTTCTGGGTTAGTAGTGCCGTCATAGGCGCCTACTAATACATTTTTCACTTTGGCCGGCTGAGCGGCTTCAATAATTTCCTTGGAGAAGGCCGACGGCTGTTCACCAAGTCTAAGCAACCGTAGCTGCCAGTCCATAGGTTGGACATTTTTTGCTGCATGTCCACCAAACGGAGGTGGCTGTAAAAAATACAGTTGTTGCGGTACAAACGGTAAGTTTGGAACCGCCTGGTCGCTATGAAAGCCGGACTGACGGGAGGTGCCGCCTGACTGACTCTCACGATACGACTGAGTATGCCTCATTGAGGTATTTCGCATACTGTCTTGGAAGTTTGAAGTAGAGGCCGACTCTGACAATCGGCTACTCTTCTTCTGGAGTAGGAAAACGGTATTTTGTGAAATCAAGGGCAGGCGGCTCCCACTTCCTAGATTTAGGATGAGGGGTCGCCTCTCGTCCTTGAACTGGTTTCCTCTTCAGTGATGTGGAGGGTTTCTTAGCCGACTGCTCCTTGTCCAGAGCAGGCGGCTTCTTGTTGATCAACTCTTGAATTTCTCCCTTGAAGTCCCTCATGAAGGTCATGAGTTCGTTCCTTGTGATGGGAGTAGACCCATCAGTCGGCTGCTGCCGAACAGGCGGTGCGCCTACTGGCTCACTTCCTGTTTGAAGATGTTCCCGTTCCCTCCTTTCGGTATGACGGGTACGTCGGGCCCTTAGGGTCCCGTCTGAAGCTGTGTGAGCTTCAACTTCAAATTCATTCTCAATATCGTGGTCCGACTGAACTTGAGGGTCGTCTAGGGGACGCCTCTCTTCAGGAGTCGGTACAAACGTGGATGCCATCTCAGAAGTACTCTCCCCACAGACGGCGCCAAATGTTTCGGGGTTTTCTGATGTCCTGCGGGAGAGTTACAATTCCGAGACTGGAACCGGACGCCTGTACCTGCAAAACAACGGAGACTCCTGGTGGTGGGAGCTCCGCCTCCAACGGTCAAGTTAGTACTTGATTAAGGAGTAATTAATGCGGAAATTAAAGTGATTGGGTCTCTCTAGGTGAGAGTGTTTAATGTAGGTAATCTGCTTTTTTAGCGTGATCAGCCTGTCATCCCCCTTAATGAGGATTAAGGGAGGTATTTATAACCTCGGGAAACGTGCCAATCTAGGTTTAGGTTAACCTTGGGCTGATTGGGCTTCCCTCGGAAGTTGGGCCTAGGTGACCGGTTATCCCAGGTGTCATGGGAAGGACACGCGTCGTGTCGTGATTGGTCCATGGTGGACGGATCATTGCTTGACACGTGGCAGGCTCCTATTAGCCCATGTGACGGACACATGGCGGAACCTGATTGGTCCACTTGTTAGATGGTGACTGGTGGGGAAAAATCCCCTAATCAATTATTATTATTATTATTATTATTATTATTATTATTATTATTATTATTATTATTATTATTATTATTATTATTATTATTATTATTATTATGTGTAAATTTATTTGACATGTTTGGTTATAATTTGTTTATTGATTGTAATCTATATATTATTATGTGAAATTTTATGATGTTACTCATATGATCATGTTTCGAAAACATATGGTTAATTTATGATGATGTATGATTTAATAGTTGTATTATTTTATTTTATTATATTGATTGATTGTGTTATAATTTCTAGGGTTTTTAATGTTGTTTCTATAGGGAGTATTGTTTTATCGAGGTTTTAGAGTTGCTAATGCGCAGTATTATTTTTGGGTTGAGATTTGATTATTTTTGGGTGCTAGTATTATTACCTTAAGAGTTGAGATATTTATAAATCGAATTATTATATTACTTGGGAACATGTGCTATTGTTAAGATTGTTTATGAATAATTATTTGATCGATGTATGAGATAAAAAAGGTTGAGATTATTATTTTATTCTTGGTTTGAGGCTCAACGTTATATACCTTAGTTCTTGGCATGTTGGTAATGAGATAATGATCATGAGTTAAGAATGAGGTACAATATTTATTATTTATTTTTCTATGGTCCCCTACAGTGGGAATTGACCCGTATGTGGTCTGGTTCAAGGTGTTTTTCTGGTTATTGAGAGTATTCAAGTTTTTATACTTGTTGGTTTGTTATTCGAATTACCCATGTCCAAGGCTAGGTATAGAACAAAGAGCATGACACACTTATGGGATATATGAGTTAATTGAGTAAAGGTTTGTATTATTATTCGAGGTTGAGTTGACAAAGGTTATTTTCAGAGCACAATGTGTAATGTGGTTTTGAACTACATTGTTTAATTGAGCTAGTAATGTTGATGATTTTGTTATACTCTGTATTATGATATGTGGTGATTACTCAGTTTTTTGCTGACGTGTGTGTTGTTTTATTGTGCTATTTGTGTTTGCGGTCATGTATTTTTCTTATGGTGGCCCTACGACGATCTATTTTGGAATTTGTCCTTAATGGTGAGCAGTTAAGATTATAACAGGTTGATCCAGTGATGATCGTAGCTAAAGGAGTTCATGTGTTTCGATTAATTAGTTTGTTATAACAAGTTTAATTTATAAAGTTGAACAAATAGCTCACTTAGATTTATTGGGTTGTAATTGTTGAGATTTTTGTAAGCCTTAACACTCGATAGGTTGTTGAGTGTGGCAGTAATACCTCCGATTTAGGTGTATGCTTCTGCAATTTTATTTAAAGGTTGTCTATTTTTCTTTTATTTATTGTTTATTATTAATCAGTAAATTGGGGGGTGTTACATTCCTGATATCAAAGGGTAATGTTATATATATATTGAATTTTAAGATAAACTTTTAATCTATATGTCAAATTTTAAAATATATCATTGTTACAAAATTTTTTAGGAATTAATGTGCGTTTATGACGATTTTATCAATGTAGTAGGCATGTAATAACTAATAATAATATTGCTGAAGTTGTCCTATTAAATACATTTTTTTTTAAAAAAAAAAAAAGCAAATTAAATTTGAAATAATTGAAATTTTTAAAAATTAGCAAATAAATTAAATAAAAAAATTGTTTAAAACCCGTTCGGTTGATCCAAACCCAAAAGTTTGGGCTACGGTTAAACATTTATTGACCCATAACCTAGAGTGGCCCTATCCGAGATGACTCATGACCCGACCCGATTGATTTATTTTAATTGATAAGAATGTATTTTAAATGGATGTTGTACGTTTGAACTACTTAGTTCGCTCAAAAAATATTCTGATATTAAAAATAAATTTATATGATGATTATTGGGAGTTGTAATCTAACTTTTTTGAATAAAATTATAAATCAATTCATATATATATATGAAATAATGGCATTTTATCGAAAATAAAACTTTAAACTAACAATTTTATACTTTTTCATCCTACGAAATCTTTTTAGTTCTATACAATATGGTGCGACACTTGGTGGAAAATTGAAACGTCAAGTGTCGTTGCCTCGTGACCTGGCCAAAAGTTTAGTGTGTGTGTGTGTATATATATATATATAATAATAATAATAATAATAATAATAATAATAATAATAATAATAATAATAAACTTTTATTTTATTGTTCTGACTTGGAAGTAATGAGGATTTAAAAATAAGGTGAACTACACATAGCCGAATAATTCTCTTACTTTAAAACCTCTTCATTGAATATATTTAGAGAACTACTAGGTTAATATTGCTATCATGCAGTAGAGGCTTTTTACCAAAGTTATAAATGGACAAACAAAGTTTTGAAATCAAATTAGAAATCTGCAATAAATTTAGATAACTTTATTACAAGTTGGAGCATTCATGATCCTAATCAAATCAAACAAAATTTTAAAAATACCAAAAATTAAGCGTATTGCAAAAATGTAATCCAAACAAATGAAATCAAAATAAAGAACTTAGAAGAGATACATAAACTAGATAACTTTAATTGCACATCCCAAATATGTTGATGCTAAACTCCTGCGAATAATCTCTTCCTAAATTAACTCCTTTACGACTACTCAAAATTTATAAAAAAAGTCTAATGAATGGGTCATCACAATAAAAATAAATAAATAAATAAATAAATAAAGCACGTAATCGGCAGATTCAAGTGCATAAACACTAGTAAAAATGAATTACACTAAACATTCACACTCCAAAATAATTCATTAAAACATCACATGCTAAATATACTATATGAAATTTATTATAATCCACATAATACTTCACTTCTTGACACTTGATCCACTTTAATAGTTTAACTTGTTTTGGAGTACAGATCGAATGGGTTACCTTATTTCATTTTATTACCCTAAAAGGCTAAAAGGAATTTATTCGAGAGCTACCTAAACTAGTAAATTAAATAAACTAATGTCACACCTACGCTTATAGAATTCCAATGCATAAAATAAATGTACGATTTCTCATACCACTTTTTTTTTCTTTTTTTTTTGTTAATTTTTTTTTTCTCATACCACATTAGAAGAAGTAATTATTAACAATACATAAACTGCCCCATATATATATATATATATATATATATATATATATATATATATATATATATATATATATATATATATATATATATATATATATATTCTTTAGGTGTTTCAAGAGTTTTTATTTATACTTTACATGATTTACCAATATAAACATGTGGTTATGACAAATTATTTATGAGAGAATAAGTTGCCTTGTATTGATGATTTTGGCTAATATTTATAGTCTGCAAAAGATAACCTACATAATAAATGACTTTTTCCTCAAAAAAAATAAAAATAAATAAATAAAACTCTATCATATAAACTTCCATAAATCTATCTTAAAATATCACTAAGATATATTATTATCCTAAATATAATATCATAAGATCTATATGGAAAATATATCACAATAATATATTTTCCTATATTCCTTACACCCTCTCGCAATCGTAACGGTAGTAACACGAACGTTACGATTGAAAATTCGCACTTTGTTGAAGTCGATCGAGTTGCACTACTCTGTTGATGTCGCCTTCAAATTTTTTTTATTTTTAAAAAAACGAACTTTTGCTACCACGACCCTTTGCTGGTGTCCATGATCTTCTACCACGGCCCTTTGCTGGTGTCCGTGGTCTTCTTGTAACACCCCAATAATTCTCTCTTAAAACCTGTAAATACCCTGAACAAAATCCAAGAGAATTACTGGCGTGCTACCGCCACGTGTTCAAACGTTAAAGCTATATCAGAAATTAGCAGCGGAAAAACTAACTCAGGTATAAATAAGTTTCAAAACCAATAACCAAAACCAAATTAAATCATACAACTTGGAACCATTAAGGCCCTTATTCAAAACCCCACAAAAGTAGTAAATAAATAAAACCAGAGTTTAAATAAATTCAAACTTATGAAAAGAAATAAACTGCGAATAATAACCAACTCTCTACTCAAAATCCCACAACCCTGATGCGAATGCTGCGTATGTAAGAACTTGTGGTTAATCTGCTCCCCAATATTACAAGTGTAAAAATTGGATCGTCACAGGGTCATTGAAAGGCGAAGGTCATGACCAAAGAAAGACACACACAAAAGCACACAATCAGCAAAGCTGAGTACATACAAGCTGCGAAACAAATAAAAAATCCATAACATGCTACTAATAATCAATCATCATGCATCATTAGTTTATAGACTTGACACATGACTCAACTATTTATATTACTAAGACTCAATTAATTAATAATAGGTAAATCATAATTTTTATTTATTGGATTACGCAAAGGACAAGGTTGTCCAATCCATGCTCCATTTGGAACATCAATAAAAGAAAAACCCCATGCCTCCTTTCGGAAACATCAATAAACATCCAACGACCACGGGCGCGACTCCGTGACCGTAGTTAGTATGAGATCTCACCTAACTTCTAGTTTAAAAAAAATATTTGAAATAGGAGACTCGTAGATCAGACGGCCTCGATAAAAGTACACGACTAATACCCCGTGTACCCCAACCCCTAACCGTCATTAATCCAGAAGTGCACCAATCCAGAGTTTTATTGCTCATCCATCTTGCACTTTACGTGATTTACAGGTTTAGACTTGGTGATGACTCATATGCAAACAATACAATCAATCCAATATCAATTCAATCAAGTAAAACAACTTTTCAATTTCAATTCTTGATTTATTAGTGACAAGCAACATTTATTATTTATTCCTTTAACTACCTCTGTGTATAAACACCTTGAGTGCATAAGGCACCCCAAAACCTTAACCTCGTCTTATAAGACTTAAATTCTTCCTTTACTCATGAGGCTTGCATAATCATGAATGAGTAATAAATTAATCATTACACCAATCATATACCTTTGCCTCTAAGCGCACCTTGCATAATTAGAGCACAAATAATACTTGCATTATAAAATAGTGCACGTCATAAGAAATTCACAATGTATAACCAAACAATTTAACTCAGTCATCCCTATACATGATACTAAGTTCTCGATCCGTCCTTAAACATGCACCTAAAAGAAAGGTTTCGTAACTTGTACGTACCTTGAGCAAACGAATTGGTATGCCACTTTACTAACTAGAAATCACCTTCAATAAACTCCTCTCCTAAACCAAATAATAACATCTCAATCAATACCAAATCAATCAAATTTACAACAATACTAACTTACTTTAAAACCTTCAAAATCCAAATCAAACAACACTTTAAAACCTTCCCTTTAGTTACAATTAAAGGCTTATATATAGTTCTTTAAATTTTCATCATAAAAACCTTAAAATACACTCTTATACGTGAAATTACAGCAAGTTTAAAGTTTAATAAAAATCTTAGAATTATTTAAAAACCCCTAATAATCTCCCTTTTTAATGGGTGATTAAATCCTCTTTATAAAACATCAAAAGTAATACTTGGAAACTATTTCAACACTTAAAACTTCTATAAAACATATATTTATGCTTAATTAACTTTAAACATAATTAATTTTATTAATCAAACTCAAGGATAATATTTTAAGTATAAAAAAACTTCGTTAACATCAAAAATTGCCCGAAAATCATATTTAGAGGCTGAATTTGGCCACGAGAGGGTGGTCTAAGGTAGTGAGTCTTTCTTAAAACGTTGTTTCCACATGGAAAACACTACTTGTTCATCAAAATTGGATGAGTTCAGAATCTGATCGGGATTAAAACGGGATAAATATTAACGAACGGAAATCTAAAAATTAAAACACGAATTTACATGTTCAAAATAATCTGGAATTAAGTTAAACTAATCAGTAGTTATAATCACCAAAATTTCAAAACATCATTACTATAAAAGCTCTAAATCGATTGTTCATAAAAACCCAAAAATTATGATTTTCAATAATTAAAAACCCTAGGTTATAAAATTTACAAAATCTGAAAATTATGACATCTATAAAATCTGAAATTGTAAAGTTTAATCATCAAAATACAACTTGATACTAATTAAATTACTTTCAAACAATAAAATTAAAACCCATAAATCAATAATTATAATTACACAAATTAATAAAACAAAGGAGAAAGAAAATAAGACTAACCTTTTTGTGTGGAAAACTTTTGGGTATTCATGGGGTATTTATAGGATAGAATGTTGTAGGGTAAATAGAAAGATTGGGCCTTGTAGGGAATATTTCAAGCATTACCCCTAACTTGAACCCCACTGTGATCATACATTAAACTATGGTGGCGTCCAAGGGGAAAAAAGATAGAGCAAAAGAGTCGCCAACAAGTTTTAGGAACTTGTAAACCGTTCACGAGGTGAAGGTTACACCCCTTAACGATCCAAGAGATCGTTAACTCCATAAGGTCTTGAACCAAAATAGGGTTCGGGGATGAAGGTACAAATCCAACCTAAAAGAGATTGAACCTGCCCTAATAATAGGCCTCTACTTTATTCAGATCGTATTCATGTGCGCTTTCTGACTAACATGCAATCAATATGTTTAACCCTAAACCTGTTTATCTATGTTGGTTGAATATAATGCACAAATAAAACTATTATTGGCGATCACCTGAATTATAATCAAATTAAACCTAACAAGATTATTAATTATCTTATATAAGCGTGATTACAATTACTAATTTCCTTTAAACATGGATAAAAGGTGTGATCAAGCAATAACAATAAATAAGCATTAAGCAACATAATAATAATCATAATAATAATTATAACAATAATAATAATCATCATAAACATGTTAAAGCATAATATTAATAGCAAGATCCTAGGCATGATACTAACAAGATTAATAACAAACCCTAGCATGTCACTAAACAATAAAAATCAAAGCTTTAACCCTAACATGATACTAACATGAATATATATTAGGAAGAACATAAAAGGCATCACAGAAATCATTATTAATATTAAAATTACCCTAGACATGATACTAGGAATCATAATAACATCATAAACATGAACTCTATATCATAACATCAATAAAAACCATTAAAGATACTTACTTTGATGCCTCGTATCTCTTTCTAATAACAAAATACACACGTTAGTAATTTCAAGGAAAATAATAATCAAACAATTAAATTAAATAATTGAAAGAGAGATTTGGGACCAAACCCTCATAAATTAAACCTTTCACGTCTAGGGCGAAGGCAAATTCGAATATGGCTAGGTGTATCTAGATCTAATATATGCTGAATTTTGTATGTAAAAGGCTAGTTTAGAAAAGAGAGAGAGAAAGAAAAACTTGATGAGAGTTGGTAGATTGTAGAATTGATGATTGTTGATGAATGAAAACGGAGTTTTTACGACGTTATTTATAAAGAAAATCAGCCAAAAGATAAAATATCAAAACAGAGTCCTGGCGCACATAAAACGATGTTGGACCAACGCTAGCTATTAGCGCCAGACGCCAACATTAGCGCCAGGCGCCAATGCTAGCGCCAGGCGCTACAGCTGGCGTTTGGCGCTGATCTGGAAATTCACGCGTTTTCTTAAAATCAGATAAAAATTGCCGTACAGAAGGATAAAATCGTATTTTTCCTCAAAAATGTTCTTTGATTTTAATTAAAACTCTGAAAAGTCAACAAAAGTCAATTTATCAATGCTAATTGAATTAGGAATGAAAAGAACCTTCTAGAAGAATTTAGAAGACTAAAACCATTTCTAATTGCATTAGGAATGATAAATCTATATTAGGCCCTCCTCTAGATCATTGGGCCGCATATAAGGCTCAAACCGGGCCCAGTTTAGTAAATTGGCCATAACTTCCTCATTATTCATCGGAATTGAGCTTATAATATATCGTTGGAAAGCTCTTGTCAAGCCCTATCCAACTACACTACTATTGGACCTATATCATGGACCAACCAAACTGGATTGGCTGTTTTCTTAAAATAAGTTTTCAAAAACAGAGAGAAGAGAAAAGAAATTAAAATTATCCGCAACACTAAACTTTCCACACTTTCACTTCAATCGATTATGATTCGACGTGAAAGGTACTCATCACCGAGTTTGGTTTTGGGGAGACACAAATGGGTGTCTACAGGCCTCATAAAATTAATGGGCCAAATGAATGAAATGGACTAAGCTTTAGTTGTATTGAAATAAATTATAGAATGAAGGTTCATAAAATAATTTGTACCAAAATAATTTTTGACCCAAATTAATAATTTGAATATTTTGAAATTAAATTACGGAAAAATACAAAACAATATTATAAATAAAATTAAATTTCATTTATAACATATTTAAAAATACGGGGGATTACACTTCTGCCACGGCCCTTTGCTGGTGTCCGTGGTCTTTTCTCACGGCCCTTTGTTGGTGTCCGTGATCTTCTTTTGCCACGACCATTTGCCGGTGTTCGTAATCTTCTTCTGCCAAGCCCTTCGCTGGTATCCGCGGTCTTCTGCAATTTTTTTTTCTTTTTTATGATAAAAAATACGCCAAACGTGGCTTTTCTTCATCTCCATGGAGATGCAATAATGGAGGAAGCATACTCAAAAATTGCAACTATTGCAAAGCGGAAGCAAATTTATGAATCCCACCGGTGGGTTTAATATTCTAACCCACCGGCAATTTCCTATATTCCTAACAGGTTATGGTGTCAATTCAGTTAAACAGTTCGGGTTTGGGTTGGGTTTATCAGTTTCGGGTTATAACGGGTCGGTTTATAACGGGTTGAAATAATAAGCGGGTCAGTTTGGGTCGGTTTTGAAAATTATCAGGTCAGTTCGGTTTGGTTTTTTAATTGTAGTTTCTATTCAGATTGGGTCCTTATCGGGACGGTTTCTTGTCGGTTCGGGTCATAATCAATTTGGGTTGAACTAGGTCGGTTTGAAAACGGGTTTAGCCCGTTTAATGTGGGTTTTGGTTAAAAACAGTTCGGGTCTTAATCAGGATAGGTCGTCATTGGTTCGGGTCATAATCAGTTTTGGTTTAACTGGGTCGGTTCAGAAATGGGTTTCGGTTCAAAACAGATCGGGTGAAATCGGGTCCAATCATTATCGTTTCAGGTTATAATCGGTTTAGATTGAACTTGGTTGGTTTGAAAACGAATTTACCCAATTTGAAGCGGGTTTCTAATCAAATCATATCCGGTTAAAATTGAGTCGGATGATTATCGGGTCGAATTAGTCAGAGTAGGAACGAGTCATGTTATAATCAAGTCAAGTCATAAATAAGTTGGGTTTATCGAGTAGTGGGTTGATACAGATTAGATCATAAACATATTGGGTAACAGGTTGTAAATGACTCACTCATAACGAGTTACGGGTTTTAAACGGTTTGGTCACAACGGGTTACAGGTCGTAAACGGTTTGGTCACAACACTACGTGAAAAAAATGAAATTGGCACCGGTTCAAACCCGACCTAAGGCACCGGTTTGAACCGGTGTCAATGTGGGGGGTGCTAATTACCCCCCTTTTTGCCACCAGTTCAAAACCGGTGCCATAATTGATTTTTGGCACCGGTTAACCGGTGCCATAACTATTTTTTTTTGGAATTAAAATCAATTGGCACCGGTTAACCGGTGCCAATTCATGTATTTTTTTTAGTTTGCTTTCTCCACTTAGACATACAATAAGAGATATATTGATCATTAAATAACGAATATAATCAGAAACATATAACCAAGCTTGAATACGAAACATAATTAGAAATATATTGATGATTAAATTGTTATTTTACAATACAAAAAAATAAAATAAATTACAACATCAAAATCCAAAAAAAAAATTACAACATCGAAGAAAAAAAAAATTACAACATTGAAATGAAATCAAAATTCCAAAATCAACACCTTGATTCTTTACCTGCATCAATTAAAACAACGAAATTAATAAAAACTCACAATAAACTAAAATTACGAAAACTAAACCCAGAAATCACGAAATTAAAAGCAAGAAAATAAACCCAGAAATCCCCCCCCCCCCCAAAAAAAAACCCCAAAAAACTAGAAAACTGAAAAAAAATATTCACGAACTGAAAATAAAAAAAAACCCAGAAACTCAAAATTATAAGAATATTGAAAAAAAAATACAAAATCCCCGAAATTTTTTTTTAAAAAAAAACCAAGAAAACTCAAAATAAAATAAAAAAACCCAAAATACACATGCATATACCCAGAAAAATTGATTAATTAAACCCAGAAAAACGAGAAAAATCGAATTAAAATACAAAGCCGATTAAATTCGGATAATATACCCAGAAAAATTGAGAAAACTCAAATTAAAATCCAATAATCGATTAAATAAACCCAGAAAAATCGATTTAAATCTAAAATCAAACCCAAATTTAAATATAACAAAATCTCCAATAATCGATTAAATAAACCCAACAAAATCGATTTAAACCCCAACCTCGAATGATTATACCGAGAAATTGTTGTTGATGTCGGTGGGCATTGTGGCGGTGGTCGACCTTAATGGTGGTGGTGGCGGCTGCTTTGCGGCAGTGGTGATGTGGTGGTGGTGGGCTTTGTGGCGGTGGTCGAATTTGTGGTGGTGAAGATCGAAGAGAGAGAGGAGATCGAAGAAGCTAGGGAGAGGAGATCGAATAAGGGAGATGAGAGGAGGATCGAATAAGGGAGATGAGAGGAGAGAGAAGGGAGAGAGGAGAGAGAAGGAGAGAGGAGAAAATGGAATATAATAGAAGGAGGCGGAGTGAGAAGTTATTAGGGTTATATGTATGTGACGATCCGGTTTTTTTTTTACATCTTTTGCCATCGGTTCAAAACTGAACCGGTGCCATATGTCTAGCCCGGTTTAAAGCTGCTTCAATCTTAGCCTTTTTGCCACCGGTTTGCCTTGAACCGGTGGCAATATAGGGGTGCCATTTGTTGTTTTTCTACTAGTGCAACGGGTTACGGATTATAACCGGTTCGGTCACAACGGGTTACGGGTTGGAACAATTTAGGTATATCGAATTTTTATCGGGTTTTAACGGTTTTTGGTTTAAAACAGGTCGGGTTACTATCGGGTTTAAACGTAATCGGTTTGGGTTGCTTTCAGTTCGGGTTGTAACGGTTTGGCTTGATAACGGGTCGGGTTAGTAACGGTTTGCACAAATTCGGTTCAGTTCAATTTCGGGTTGGAAAAAATTGGGTCGGGTCAGTTTTCGGTTTCCAAAAAACGGGTTTTAAACAGTTTAGTTCCTTTTCGGATCGGTTTGAAACAGTCGGATTTAACGGTTCGGGTCAGAAACTGACAGCTCTACCAACAATCGATGTAGGGGCGAGCCTTAAGCCACGACTTGCCCTATGCCATGAAAATGCAAGACTTATACATTAAATTGTTGTAATTAATTATTACACAAAATATAGCTAGATGAATTGGTTTCCAGTTTTTTAATACCCATCCAAGTGCTATCAGTAGTGGGTTCAAATTCAACATATAGTAATTTTGTGCTCTCCTTACTTAGAGGTGCACTTAATCAAAAAGGAAAATTAAATCTACCTTGCCTAAAATATGAAACACAAATAATTTTTCTTTCCTTGATTATTAAGGTTTTGATCTCTTCACTTTGTTGTTCTTTTGTCTTTTCAACACACCACTTTAACTATTGATTTTTGTCTTTTCATCATTTAATATTTGTTTTGGGCCTAGTCCATGTCCTAAGCCTAATATACTTGAAATAACGAAAATACCCTTCAATGATCTACTTCATCATCATCACTAAACATCCATTAATCATCACAAAATACGAATTTATCCCTAATCAGTCCAATAAAGTACAAATTTGTCACCTGAAAGAATATTTAATTTATAAATAGCAAGCGATTAATGATGATAACTTTTTCTAACCTTCAATGATCTACTTCATTCTCTCTCTAAAAAGTACATTTCACTGATTTGAGCGTCACAAGGGCGTTCTTGGGTCAACCCTCAGCCAACTTACTCTCTCTTTCTTGCAGGCTTAGCTTTCAAACATCCTTGTTGGAGCTCAAGTACGTTCAGGCATTGAACATCAAACTTAGGACATCTTGATACCCGAAATACTCTTACACACGGAGGAGAATTTTGTTTCAAAAAACAATGATTTTGTGCGATCTTCGATTTAGACCATTGAGAGTATTATTAATGAAATTAGAAAGAAGGAAAGTCAGAGATTTATAGGGCAAAGCTAATCAAGTACCCATTATATACTAATAATCCTTAGACTCGACAATACTAACCAGTTATTCAACGTTACAAAATCACTTATTAAAATAAGTATCTCGACAATAGAATTAGGGATGTCAGTGGGACGGGTCAAGTAGGAGACCCGCCCTATCCAGCCCCAATGGGGCGGGGATGGGTCTTGGTTTGGTGGGTGGGTGGGTGGTGGGGCGGGGATGAGGATAAAAATCATACCCCCCATGGGTGATGGGGCGGGGGTGGATTTTACATTGTACCCGCCCCACTTCGTACCCGTCTTATCCCCATCTCACACCCACATCTATATATTTTATAAAACAAAATTATATACTTTTATACTATTTTATATATAAAAAAAATATGTAAAATAAAATAGTACATATAATAATTTGTAATACACTAATTTTATAACTAAAAAATATGTGTAATATTAATAATAATTTTATTTGTTGTAATTTATACGTAGTATTAAATATGTTGGATTGTGAATTGGGAGGTGGGTCTTAGGTGGGGATTAAGCGGGTCTTAGGTGGGGATTAAGTGGGGATGGATATCTAAGTGGAGGGTGGGACGAGGATGGTTTTGGAATTTTACCCACTGAGACGGGGTTAGGGAAGAAAATTTTAGGTGGGGATGGGAATGGAAACACCAACATCCGCCTCGACCCCCCTTGACATCCCTAAATAGAATTGAAAATGACTCCACTCGAGTCATATAACCCCAAACTCCAATCTATTTCAACAACCTTTACTCATATTGCCTTGGTTCAAAAGACTCGATTGCCACCTCAAATCCGAGTATTGTGATTTTGGAAGTACTCTTTTAAGCAATTTTTGGTACTATTGCAACCTTCTTGAACTCTCTCTCATCTCCTTCCTTTCCCCACCTAGAAACCACTGGAACATACTGCAAAAATCCCAATTTAGCAAATCAATAAATAGAAAGCGCAAACACCCACAATCACATTTTCCCAATCTTTCCTTTATTCAATTCCTACTCAAAGCATCATCACTTTCAATTGTTTCTCTCATTAATCTTCAATTCAGAGCTCTACAATCCAATTTTATACTTCAATCATGGCTACTGCAACGACGTCGTTTCCAGGATCTTATCTTCGTGTTCCACCCAAAAATGGCGTCCGAAATGCGTTGTTTTCTCAGCCTATTCTCTCTCTTCGGCTCAATTCGAAGACACCCATTTCGCTAAAGTCTCTAAATTCACTGAAATTCAGTAGAAATTCCACTAATTTTTTGTTGTTTAAGAATTCTGGGCAATTTAAAAAGAATTCGAAATCTGGATCTTTTGTTGTTCGATGTGATGCTTCAGGTGGTAGCAGGGTAAGGTGTTTTTTCCCCTCCCATTTTGTTATCTTATCTATTCGTTATGGTTCGTTTGGTATCACTGTAGTTTCGAGTTTTCGATTTTATGATTATATTATTAAATGTGATATGGGTTTTTATTTATTTAATGGAATTAATTTTACTTATACTAATCATTCAACTTGAAACAAAAAACAATAACGAAACTCGTTACGTATTATACTCGATTTTAATGTAGTGTAGACTTGTTTGTTTGTTAGAATTGTGCTCATGTTAAATGTTTTTATTTTTTTGTGTAAGAAATGTTAGATTAAACAAGAACAGTATATAGGGTGTATTGGAGTAATATGTTGACTTAATTTAATCATGAGGTTGACTTGTATCAGGGACTTTATTTATGAATGTGGGGTGACTTTTAAAGAGAATTGTGTTGACTTTATTCTATAATTTGCCTTATATTTACATTCCCTTTCCTTACTCTGAGATTTTTGGCACTCTGTTGAAAATTAAGCTTGCATAATTGAGGCGCGAAAGCGATTTGTTGTTTATTTATTTATTTTTCCCTAGGGTGTAGGGAGGGTTTGAAAGAACTAGGATAGTAGTACCTAATGATATCATATAGTACTTGTTTGTAAGAGATGAATTCAAGAGTTTGAAGGGGTTGTGAAGTTGTACCTAGTGTATGCTTGATCACTGCTGTTCAAGAGAAGTTGGATCGCTTATTTGAATGCGATTTTGTGAAATGTGGATACTAGTTATTGGAGGAAAGATAGGGAAAGGAAGCAAGCCAAGGGGCCCTTGAAAAACTCTCATGGAAGAATTTGATCGATGGACAGTATGAATATTGAGGTTCTTACCCCTCTTTTTGACTTCATTCATCAACTGAATGGTGAAGTTGAATTCTCTTCCTTTGTCCGCCTTCCTGTTAAATTTCTCTGTTGATCTAGGTTTTAGTTTTTCTTGCTGCAAATTCCGGATGGATTGCTCCTTGCAATACCTGCATATCCTTCTTAGCTTGCCTATTTAGATTTAAATCAAAACAAGGAATTCTACTTTTAACTCCTTAGATAACTTAGATAACTACATAACAGTTTCCTCTTACCAGTGCTAACATGATAATTTACAACTAGGATACGAACCCTCTTGCCTTCTTGTTGAAAATTCAAAATTTAGCCCGGGTGCAAAACCAAGTATATGAAGGTTTAGAATTTTTCCTCTCTAACTTGTTATAGAGACTAATAACCTATTATACTATATGATACGCATTTGGATCAGATTTAAATTACCATTTACTTCTTACTATATATATCTTTTATTGTGTATTAAAGAAAATTATAAATGTACAAGTACATATTGAGATGAATTTGACAAGATCTTACTTGATAATGTTTTCCCTTATACATTAATATAAATATACAGTCAATATTTATATAGGTCTATATGTTTATCTTTATTGGCTGATTTATAAGGTCTATAGACTTTTAAACCCTTGTTTTTGGCTAGTTTACTCTAGCTGCTAATATTATGTAGAGATTAAGTTCCTAGACAGTATGCAAAATCATTTTAGGATATACTCTTTTGCACCCTCCTAATTATGAGATGTCTTTTATGGAAGACCTTGATATATACATGGTACCCTTATACTTTGAGTTTTGATAAACTTTACAAATTGATCTCTGCTTAAACTTTCCATTGCTTTCTTTCTTCCTTTTTCTCTTCTAGTCTTCCCTCCTAATCAACCATGTTAAATCTTTCTCATACATTTGGAAGCCATCTTTATCCCTGCCTCTATTTAATACTATAACAGGGATTAACTTTTGAAGGGTGATGGTGTGAAGTCCCCGTGAACCTGCATGCCTTTTATTTTATCTATGTGTAAAAGTGTAACTAACCGAGCTCTGAAATGAGTCAATATTGAAAGAGTACCATGTAAAATTAATAATTTTGGTCTACAACATAATTGCCCTTAACCTAGTTTAAGTTGTTAAATTATAAATTTTTTGTCCTCCATTCTTTTTTTTTCCGCACTTTTAGCTCTAGGGTATGCAGTAGCAACGCTAATCTTTCTTGTAGTTCATCTAGCTCTCATCGACTCATTACTTTTCTTTATTGAAGAAGGTTATCTAATTATCAAGTGGACTATTTTGTTTTTGCAGATTACCCAACAAGAATTCACAGAAATGGCATGGCAAGCAGTTGTTTCTTGTCCGGAAGTGGCAAAAGAGAACAAACACCAGATAGTGGAGACGGAGCATTTGTTGAAGGCACTTCTAGAGCAAAAAAATGGACTTGCTCGCCGCATTTTCTCCAAAGCTGGAGTTGACAATACACGTTTGCTTGAAGCAACTGACAAATTTATACAACGACAACCAAAGGTTTGAGGAAGTCCTATTGAAATCATGATACTCCTTTATCATCCATGTTCCTTTATAGTGAATTAATTCTGTGAAAGAGCAAGCCTAGTTTTTGCAATACAATAGTTAGGTGGAATTTAAAATGGTGAACTGCTCTGTTTCTGTATGTTACTAAATTCTATCTTTTTTCCTACTTTTCCCTTCTATGGCTTTTATGGTTGCAATTTGAACCTTGATAAAATAGTGAAAGCCTCTCACCATTAGGTCTCCAATGACTAGTATATGTATATGGTACTGTATGTCTTTATGTGGTAACCATCAGGAAAAAAATATGGGTTTCCTTGTTCTCAAGAGTGGATAAAGGTTTTGCAACCATTTTGTTATGTGGCATTAGTTGTTATTACTTTCTGATAGCAATTTGACTAGATGTGTTTCTTATGGACAAGCTGGTTGATCTCTTTGCCAGGTTTTGGGAGAATCTGCTGGGTCTATGTTGGGACGAGATCTCGAAGCTCTGATTCAAAAAGCCAGGGATTACAAGAAAGAGTATGGAGATTCATTTGTCTCTGTAGAGCATTTGGTTCTTGCTTTTGCACAGGACAAAAGATTTGGGAAACAGTTATTTAGTGATTTTCAGATTTCTGAAAAAACGTTACGATCTTCCATACAAGCTGTAAGGGGGCGGCAGTCGGTCATTGACCAAGGTAATAGTTATGCCTTATGATTTATCAGAACATTTACCTATATAACTTTTAAAATGGCGTGTTTAGGATTTAATATGATAATACTATCTTCACTTAAGTTTGCTGAGGATGGGAGGGATTGGGGGGGAGGGGGGTTATGGTGGAGGAGAGATGCAAGATGAAGAATATGAGTCTGCCATGCAATAGACCCCCATCATCACATACTTCTTATTCTAATTATAATGTCTGATATCGTTTTTCTTTACTTTAAATAATATGACATCAATTAGTAAGGCTACATATTGGAGTAGTAAGAAAACAAGCTGGGTAAGTCATTGATATGTTTCTACAATAGTTGAAACGGGTTTTGTTGAATGGTTGGGAGTAAAAAAAAAATCCGTTATAGAGACTCCTTTCTACTCGTTCTCCCTCCGTTCTCTTAAGTTCGCTCACAAAGCACATTTCTTAAACAATGCACATTTTGTTATATGGGGTAAGTTGAAGAAGCAATTGGTGGGTTTAGGATCATAGGCTAAGGAAATCCAAACAAAATGTGCGTTGTTATTTTGTTGTGCCAAGACCAGTCCTTTTTCTTTTGCTACTTTTGATTGAAAATGACATGTGTCTTGGAAGAAACTACTTGTTAGAGTTACCTTTTGTGGTCAACAAAGAGAATCCCTGCCCCCCCCCCCCCCCCCCTCACCCCCAAGATCCATAGACCCATACCTTATATCTCTTTATTTGCTTAGCTTGATAAATATTTGGTACTCCCTCATCTCTTATTGTTAGTCCTTAATTCACTTTTTTCATAGTTTCCAATGCACACATGTAAGCTAAATATTTTCGACTATGTTATATAGATTAAGTTGGCATTGTGATACTCCACATGGGATATAAACCAAACAAGATCCCTGTAATGGACTACTACTACTTCGACAGCAAGGGAACTGAGGTTACTAGGAAAGCTCGAATGATTAGTTGGTTGATTGAAAGAAATAACGATAACAATAGCTTGAGGCTATTAATCTCTCTAAGCAGCTTGAGGCTACTACTCTCCTTACAAGTTACTCAATTTCTGGATACCTCTCATAAGTTCTACTACAATTCTTATAGAATTACACTTAGGGATTACATGTGAATAATAACTAAAATGGCAAAACAAACTTAGACATAAAAGAACTTTGCTGCTTGCTTTCCTTAATTACTTCTTAATGAGATTTGTCCTCTTGTATTTTGTTGTTGTTGATGCTGACTTCCTTGACTTCCTGACCATTGACTCATGGGTTGGGGTTGTTCCTTTTGGATTTTCGAGAATACACCTTCATGGGTCGGGTTTCACCCTGATCCATCACAATCCCAAATGAATATGTTTTATCTTGTACATTCATTGAGAGAAGACTTAGGGAAACATGGTTAAAGGAGCTAAATACTTTAGCTAAGTAACTAAGTTAGTCTGTGAATGAGCAGATCTGTAGGATGTTTGAAGATTTCATTAGGATTTTTTAATGGAATTTTATGTTATAATCCTTTTGCTCTGAATTATATACAAATATCTGGTTTTGATTTGAGTTATTAGCTCTACCAACTTTTCGATTCTTAATTAATTATGCTTACCAGGCTTAGGAGTAATTTCTTTTAAAAAAAAGAAATACAGTAGTTACATTTTTGAATTTTGACATAGTTGATCTTGCTTCTTGTTCTTGAATTCTTTTGTAGAAAATATGAAAATTTATCTTTGCATTTCTGCAGACCCCGAAGGAAAATATGAAGCTCTGGAGAAGTATGGAAAAGATTTGACTACTATGGCAAGGGAAGGTAAACTTGATCCTGTAATCGGAAGAGATGATGAGATACGGAGATGCATCCAGATTCTATCTAGGAGAACAAAAAATAATCCAGTTCTTATTGGTGAACCTGGTGTTGGTAAAACCGCGATTGCTGAAGGGTAAGTGATTTGTACTGTTTTTTATTGTGCAAGGGTTTTGGAGTCCGTTTGTGTATCCCTTTCTTTTTATTGCCTCATTCTCTAATTTGTATAATTTTCAAATGTTCCTATAAAAAATGCTTGACTGGTTGACAGATTGCATTTCCCAGAAAATTCTCTTTCCCTTGTAGACCTACTTTTTCCTAAGTGCCTTACATAGGGAGTTAGTGGGCATTAACTTCTTTATTTTTGGGGTGGCGGTGATTTAGAATTAAGGGAGGTCCCTCTGTAAGTTGACTTTTGTGAATTCATGTGTTAAAGCAGTATGATACATCATTTCATTTTTGTGGGATAGACATGCATTTTACCACCTCTGTTTCTTACGGGTTTTAACACTTATTGTTTTTGTGCATTTTCACTCAATTCCATTTTTGGCAAATACCTTTTATGATCTTGCCTCACAATATATACACCTTTCTCTGGTATCTTATCCACCTTTTTTTTTACACCCACCAGCCCCGTTCTTGACATTTTATGGTCCCTAGGCAAAGTAAAAAATAAGGGCCCTTATAAGAAAAATTATTGGTAGTTTAGTACTCATATTATACTCCCCTCTATTTTTTAAGATTTTTTAACAAGTGCTCCATTTCTGTTGGGCACATGATGCAAATGTTTGACTAATTATATCTTTAATTATCAATAAGGGTAAATTATAAGTATTGTTAATTACGGAGTACGGAGTAACAATCTATTCATTGGGACAATTCAAACAAATACACACAAGACTAATTTTTTTTTTTTGTATAAATCACTAACATTAGTCAAATAAGAGTAAATGAGTAGTGCAAAAAAAGCTAATGGAGCACTTATTGTAAATAAGAAAGAGTAATATTCAAACATGTAATTATACATTATAAATACTAGTAGGTACTAGTTAGTTTATCAATTATATCTTTAATTATCAATACGGGTAAATTATAAGTATTGTTAATTATGGAGTACGGAGTAACAATCTATTCATTGGGACGATTCAAACAAGTACACACTAGACTATAATTTTTTATGTATAAATCACAAACATTAGTCAAATTAGAGTAAATGAGTAGTGCAAAAAGTGCTAATGGAGCACTTATTAAAAAATAGAAAAAGTAATATTCAAACATGTAATTATATTATATATTATAAATACTAGTAGGTACTAGTTAGTTTGGTGTTGGAAAAAAATAAATAAAGAAATGTTAGTATAATTACTACATGTACTTTGTAGCTATAATATCAACTGATTTTACTTTTTTTGGTGGAAAAATGCAAATAAAAAAAGAGTTCTTAATAATAGGACTAGAATAAAATAAGTCAGTATCATTTACAAAAAAAAAGGTACAACAAAATATAAAAAAGGGTTGTATGAAGGGTCAATCCTTGCACCTTCATACAAATAAACACTTTTGCACGCTTCAACCAACTGGGCTAAATTAATTATTATTCATTATTAATGTTTATGTTTTCAGATAAAAGAAAGAATAAGGTGAGAGTTATGGGCCCCTACGAGCCTTGGGCCCTAGGTCGTCGCACCTCTCGCCTATGCCCAGGGCCGGGGCTGACACCCACTCGCCTTTTTGCTCTTGCTTTCCTACTTTATTTACCATTTTCTTACACCTTCCCACCTTTTACACTCTATTCCCTATTTCAGCCACCCTTTACTTACATTCACTCACCATATCAGCACTATCTCCAATTGCTTCAATTTGTGTGCATTCAGTAAATGCTAAAAACTTTTGGAAACAAGTAGTGTTATTCACTGTTATCTTTGTCCATTAGATCTTGTTTTACTTAATGTTGTTTTTTTCCATATTATATACAGGCTTGCTCAAAGAATAGTCGAGGGGGATGTTCCTCAAGCTTTGATGAACCGTAAGGTAAACCTTTTTTTTTCCATGTTCTTCCTTTTTCATCCTCTTCTGTTCTGCTTTCCGTGCTTTCACTATGGCCCTGCCCCATCATACCTTTGAGCATTCAAGCGTAAGGCACAAGGATATCTAATTCTAGAGTTCAATATGTGGTGATAAATGCTGTATAATTTATGAATTGAAATTTTGTTATAGTTAATTTCCCTTGACATGGGAGCTCTCATTGCTGGAGCTAAATATCGTGGAGAGTTTGAAGATCGGCTGAAGGCTGTATTGAAGGAGGTGACAGACGCTGAGGGTCAAACTATTCTTTTCATAGATGAGATTCATACAGTAGTTGGAGCAGGTGAGTTGTTTATGTTTTTTGCTTTTTTATCATTATATCCTGGAAAGCAATTTGCTTGTGCATGTTTATCCTTGGTGTAAAAACTTCAAATGTGTTATCTATGTTATGCATATAATGGATGGTATGTCATAAGATTTCTATGCTAAGTGTTTTATATGTTGTGCAGTTGTCAAAAAATTGCCGCTTATTGGTCTACCAAAAAGGCTATTTTCTTGGAACAATAACTTTTTTTTTTCTTTCGTTTATACATCAATTTTGTATTTTTTTTTAATGTATGAAGAATTGAAACAAATTTTAACTTAAAATTTGGTATATTTTTTCTACAGGTGCCACAAATGGTGCTATGGATGCTGGCAATCTTTTAAAGCCTATGCTTGGTCGTGGAGAGTTGCGATGCATTGGTGCTACAACACTTGATGAATATCGTAAATACATTGAAAAAGATCCAGCATTGGAGCGGCGTTTTCAACAGGTTTATGTTGACCAACCAAGTGTTGAAGATACTATCTCCATACTTCGTGGGCTGCGTGAGAGATACGAGTTGCATCACGGAGTTAGGATTTCTGATGGTGCTCTTGTGGAGGCTGCTATGCTTTCAGATCGCTACATTAGCGGACGGTTCTTACCTGACAAAGGTAACTTATATGATTGTATCTTATTGCATTATTAATGAGATCACAATGTTTAGTATATAGGCCCTAGAAGTAGTTTTTAGCTACATATTGAACAGAGTCCTTTGATCTATCGAATGACTGAAGTCTTTCCATCATTGAAGTTTTTATGTGCTTATGAGGGAAGTTAATTACTCATGCTACCAGCGTTCTTGTTATTTTGTGCTCCATAGTCAACTCTATGAGGAGATATTTTTGGTATTAACCTAGCTCATGTGCTACTCGGCTGCCTGGGTACTTTTGTCTTATCAATTACTAAAACTTTAGGCTGAGAAGTATTTCGAGGTTTTTGGCTTAATGTTTTCATGGTTGCATTATTCATGAGATTGACAGAATGAAGCCTACTAAAGAAGCAAGCATTTTGTAATGGACTAATGGTTTGGATTTATTATCCTAAAGCTCTTTACATTGTACAGGTTTTCTAGATTACACTATTCACACATATGAGATTGGTAGAACGACCCTATAGATGGCGAAGGGGCGGTATAACTGTACAAGTTACAAAATTCTTCACATGTATTTGGACTTGCTTAATCAATTAACAAACTGCAAAAAAGCTCACGACTGCATTTGTTTTAATTTAAAATCCGTAAATTTCGAAAGTCCAAAGTCTTTTGAATTTAAAGCCAGCAATTGGATCTACACCTGTTTGATTGTCAGAAAAATAACACACTTGGTGTTCATCTTAGGGAAGTTTATGTCTGTGTTATAGTCATTAGTAATAGTGAAACCAAGAGGACTAAGAATTATAGTGGTAAAGCATGTGACATTTGATCTTGCCCTGGAGTAGTTTGTACGTGTCATGCTACTTGGTGCTTCTTGAAATAGGAGAACATGTCATCAATGAGAAGTGGAATTTCACAGTGGGATTTCAAACTAAAATGAATATGTTCATATCTTTACTATATATTGAGGATTTGCAGCAATTTATAACTTTTACAGTTGTCCATACACTGAAAGAATGAGTTTTGATGTGTCAGACTGTTCATACTGTGTGATGTTTTTACTGCAGCTATTGACTTGGTAGATGAAGCAGCTGCTAAACTAAAGATGGAGATCACATCAAAACCTACTGCCCTGGATGAGATCAATCGTTCTGTATTGAAGTTTGAGATGGAAAGACTCTCACTTACAAATGATACTGACAAAGCATCAAAGGAGAGGCTTAATCGACTTGATGCAGAACTTTCCCTGTTAAAGGAAAAGCAGGCTGAGTTGACTGAGCAATGGGAGCATGAAAAATCTGTAATGACACGAATACAGTCTATCAAAGAGGAGGTATATTTTTTTTCGGCTTAGTTAAGATTTTCATGAATTTGATCTTTTGTTTTTTCTTTGTGGCTGCTAGGATGACAAATAGTTGTGAACTTGTGATATTCCTTATGATTTTATAATCTTGCTAGTATAGTAAACATTGCAACCAATAGGCTTAGAGCTTAGACTAAAAAAACTAACTCAACTTTGTTTATTCAGATTGACAGGGTGAATATTGAGATCCAACAGGCAGAGCGAGAATACGATCTTAATCGTGCTGCTGAACTGAAGTATGGCAGCCTCAACTCTCTACAACGCCAATTGGAAAGTGCTGAAAAAGAATTGGATGAGTACATGAAATCTGGAAAGTCAATGTTACGTGAAGAAGTAACTGGGACCGATATTGCTGAAATAGTCAGCAAGTGGACTGGAATTCCTTTATCAAAGCTGCAACAGTCAGAGAGGGAGAAGTTATTGCATTTGGAAGAAGAGCTACACAAACGTGTTGTGGGCCAAGATCCTGCAGTGACAGCTGTTGCCGAGGCTATTCAGCGGTCTAGAGCTGGGCTTTCAGATCCACACCGTCCCATTGCTAGTTTCATGTTCATGGGTCCCACAGGTGTGGGAAAAACAGAGTTAGCAAAGGCCCTTGCCTCTTACCTGTTCAACACTGAAGATGCCCTTGTCCGAATTGATATGAGTGAATATATGGAGAAATTCGCCGTCTCAAGACTGATAGGTGCTCCGCCTGGTTATGTGGGCTATGAGGAGGGAGGTCAACTAACAGAGATAGTTAGAAGGAGGCCTTATGCCGTGATCCTATTTGATGAAATAGAAAAAGCTCACGCTGATGTTTTCAATGTTTTCCTTCAAATTCTAGACGATGGTAGGGTGACAGACTCTCAAGGACGAACAGTGAGCTTCACCAATACTGTCATCATTATGACTTCAAATGTCGGATCACAGTACATCCTTAATGCAGCTGATGATGAGACAACATCAAAGGAGGTAACATATGAAAAAATAAAGCAGAGAGTAATGGATGCGGCCAGATCAATCTTCCGACCTGAGTTCATGAATAGAGTAGACGAATACATAGTCTTCCAGCCTCTTGATCGTGATCAGATTAACAGCATTGTTCAATTACAGGTTTGTCTCTTATTCCTAATGCCTTCCACGTATGTAACAGACTTAAATGTGTTCTTATTCTCTTCTTCTGTCTCTTTGTTTACTAATAATTTATTTGTAACGTCTTCCAGCTGCAAAGAGTACAGTCAAGAATTGCAGATCGTAAGATGTCTATTCAAGTGACCGATGCTGCAGTTCAGCTTCTTGGCAACCTTGGATATGATCCCAACTACGGTGCTAGGCCAGTCAAGCGTGTCATACAACAATATGTTGAGAACGAAATTGCTAAAGGCATATTAAGAGGGGAATTCAAGGAAGAGGATTGCATTCTTGTTGATACAGAGGTCACGGCATATTCAAATGGCCAGCTCCCTCAGCAGAAGCTATTGTTCCGCAAATTGGAGCCTGACTCAGGGTCTTCCTCTGAAGAAGCCAAGCAAGCTGTTTCTCCTTTGTAGATTCGAAGATATAACTGTGATCTAAATTTCTGATGATTGTTTTCACATTGCACATAGATTTATAATGGCAGTAAAGCGTCTTTTCCACATAAGATTTTGTACAAGATATACAGTATATAAGTCTTAATCATATAGAATCCATTGTGCTGAATCCAGTAAAGATCCTTCATATCTCATGGTAATCTCTCCCCCACCCCTATACTTTCCAAGGTCTTCTCTTTCCCCAAAGGCCCCATACTCGAGATTTTGAGCCCTGATATAAAATTCAGTATTATTAACTCATAATCTTTGATTGGATCTGATAAGTGGATGAATATAGGGGTTCATTTTTTTTAGTAATAAGTCGGACCAGTGTCTGAACCAGCGCGAAAAATCAGTGAGGTGGCAAGGTTGTGGTGAAGTAGTACGGGTATGTCTGTTCATACACACTAAATGTTGGCGTGAATGTAGGAGTGAAAAGCAAGGGAATAAACGTACCTTGATTATGAATATCAACACTTTGCACTTTCAAAGTTCAATCACAAATTATAATACACCTTGTAATTAACATAACCATAAGGTTATCACATCATCTTTAGACATAAACCCAAATCTAATGTACATGGACTATAAAACTCTTTTTAAAAATAATACTTTAATATAAAACTATAACTTTGAAATACGAGTACGTATTTATATTTTAGAAAACTTACCATGAAGAAAAAAAGGAATAGGATTAAAGAGAATTGAATTTGCGTTGGAAAGAATAGGTAGAACTTGCAGAGGCTATAAGTCATTCAATATAACTTTGAATTGAGTGATTCTTGAGCTTAACCTCAAGGATTTTTCGAGAGGAACAATTTTCTATGAAACATCAAAACCCCAATAACTGACCAAAAGTGCCCGAAAAGTAGGAAAATGTTGAGGGAAAAGAAGAGTAAGAGAGAAGAAGATAATTGAGTTTTTTTTTTTTTTTTTTTCAATTTTTTTTTGAGGAAAAAAGAGAATTGAGTTTTGGTGTGAAGAATATGAGAGGTATGAGGGGGTATTTATAGGCTCGTGAACGAAAGAATTAATGTAAGATCTTACAAGAAGAATTATGGTAAATTTAGTTTAAGAATTTACTTGGAAAAGAGAGTTTAAATTAAGGAAGTTTAGTAATGAAGGAAGGTTTATTTTAGAGTGATTAAAAAATAAAGAACTAATGTAAGTGTTTAATCATGAAATAAATGAAGGCAAGTGAGCTTGCTTGGAGAATAATTAAGAAAATAGATTATGGAAAGTTTTAAATAGTTTGATGATCATGAAAATAGTTTAAGGAAATAAAAGCTTGCTTGGAAAATAAGTATAAGAGATGATAAAATATATTTTTATATTATAATAGGAAAATATAGGAATTAAAGTAAAATTATTGTTTTATAAAATCTAAACAAAATCCGATTAATTATATTGATTAGCCAAAAATTCCACACTAATTATTGTTTAGAATTTTTGGACCATATTAAACACAATAATAAAATCAGATTTATTTTGCTAGAAAAATCCAAAATTACCTATGTAATATTTTTGGTTTTAAAAAAAAATGATTAGGAAGTTCTTAATGAACTGAATCAAAATCCAATTTTCCTTCACTGACGTGGGGGTGTTTACCAAGAGTAGTCATAGTAGGCGAGTAACCTTTTGAAACATGTCAAAACTGACGTGGCCATCCACGTGTATTTTAATTTTTTTTTCTTTTTGGACTTAAAATCCATCTTACCTGTAATTTTTTCCCGTTACATCTTTCTCACCCCTTTCTTCTTCACTCTCCTCCCCTGTTATTCGATTTTTAAGGGAAAAAAAATTAAAAAAATATTCTTTACTCTCCTTCAAGTTTGCGATGGCCGGTGGTAGGAGTCTTGGCGGTGGGTCTTCTGCTTCGTCTTCAACCTCAAGGGGAGGGATTTATTCAACCACGAAGTGCAGTTGTGGGTTGGATGCAATTATGCGCACAGTGAAGAAGGGACCTAATGTTGGTTCCAAATTCTTCTAGCCAAATCCAAAATATCAAGCTACATTACAAGTAATCTGCAAGAGTTCTACTGTGTATCCAAATCCAAAATATGCATACTACATTCATAAATGACTTAACAAGATAACTTAAGATCTACTGAGTTGGGCTGTATAGGGTTGACTGCTGACTTGATTGACCACCAATGATGAAATTCAAGCTTTGTTGGCTCAATGCTCTACTTCTTGTGCTCATAGTGGCTGTTGTCCCTGCTAAATCCCTTGCAGATCTACCCCTCACCTGTACAAAATATGTAGATTTGATTAGAAAAATGATGAGAGTTCTGAAGTGCTTGCAGTTGGGTTATCTACTTACATTGTTAAGTATAGAGCCATCTTCACCAAAGAGAACTCCAACTCCCCTTGGACCTTGTGAGTTGGCTCTTCCTCTTCCTCTGCCCCTACCACCTCTTCCCCTTTCTTGTCTTGTTGTTGCAGGAGCAGGTTGTGTTGAAGCTGAAACACCTGCTGACTGTTGCTCTCCTCTTGCACCTTTTCCACCCCTAATTGATCTTCCTCCTCTCCCTAGCAATGTGGGTTGTGCAGAGATATCCTGGTGTGCAGTAGGTGCACTCTGAGCTGCAGCCAAAGTGGTTTAGACTGGGGGTTCCCTCTTTCCTAGGCCTCCCCCTAGCCTTTTTCTGGGGTGGTTCAGTTGTCATATTCGCAATATCCTTATGTAGGCATCTTCTCTTGTTATGTTGTTTGGATTTGCAAATAGAGCAAGAAATTTTAATACCAGTCTTAGTTAAAGACCCTGGTTTCTTAGGGTCCTCAAAGGGGTCCCTAACCCTTGATGAATCATATTTATATAGGATTTGTAGGCACGTTTATGCTAGTTTCATAGTAGCTTTTTAGTTCTTTTTGTTGATTTTTAGGACGCAAATGTATAAGTTGTCCATGTTTTACTCTATTACGCTTCGTTTGTGTTTTCTTAATGTTTCAGGTAGTTTTTTTTTATAATTATTTGGATGTTTTCGGAGTAGTTTTAGAAGAATCGGACAATGAAATGATGAAACATGGATGAATCGAGGCCGCTCAATGAAGGATATATGTTCGTGGATGTTGGTTTTGAGATTTATATGCATGAGGAATGAATATAGCATCACAAGGGTAGCTATGCATCTTTCGAAATTGAATTTGAGCTAGAAACGAAGTTAAACGATGGTCTACAAAGTGTCAAAACAAACCTTTGGTCACTCGTTTGATCATAACTTGAGTTATACAGATCGGAATGAATCGATTCAAATTGAATTAGAAACTAGACTTAAAGAGATTTCCATTGATAGGTCGCACGCCCCTATACACTTCCTAGATCTCGAGATACAAGCCTTTGAAGTCGACCCTGCGAAGTTGCCAATCCATCGCCCAGCCATCGGGCGATGGACGTGCTGTGCGATCAGCCGTGAGCTGCTGGTTGGGGCGATGGAAAACCAGCGGCTGCTGGTCGAAATCCCCCTTGTGCAGCTCGTCCAACCATCGGCCACCCATCGCCCGACGGGTGGGGTGTGCGCGCAAGCCACGAGGAATTCTACGTTGATTATAACTCTTTCAATCGACCAATCATATCACGACTTATGTAATTGCTATTTTCTGATTTTATTTTATTTATTTATTTATCTTTAGATTAGTTTTAGGATGGTATAAATACTCAAAGGGATTTCATTTCCCCCTTATGTCTTTTGAGGCCTTTTTATACTTTTTATTTTACGTTCGTTTTAGTTTTCTCTCTAGCCCTAGTTTTTCATGGACAACTCCATGGATTCCTCCATAGATTTGTCCTTGAATTTGTTACTTTAATTTATAGAGGTAATTTATTTCCTTACTTTTAATTATGGTTTCTTTATTATTTATTTTATGCTAGAGTAGTTTATTTCTAGGGTTTGGGAATCCATATTTATATTATGAATCTTGATTGATGTTTTTAATATTTTAATTATTGATTTCTCTAATTGATAGTGTTTTATTGTTAATCTTGCAACCTGGTCAATTGTTTGATTAATTATTGTTAATAACAGTTTGAATCGAAAGATCTTGCTTTTAAAGGCTTACCTACAATTAGCAATATTGATTATGTTAGCGACCGAACTACATATGTTGAATTGAGAGCGTTAAGACCAGACCGTAGGCTTAGAAAATGCTCTAGATAATTGATTGATTGAATTGTTATTAATGTTTGATAGATTTAGAATTATAAGCATGGTGAACCATAACCCTATGTCTTTTTATTAATTGTTTTAGGAAAATTTGTCAGAAAAAACCTTTTAAATGGCTCATTTTACAAGAAAAAACCTTATAAATCATTCTTTGTAAAATAAAACCACCACAACGACTTTTTTTGTATAATGAAACCTGGGCCCTCATTTCCGGCATGGACTCTCAATTTCAGGCATTGACCCTTTACTTTTCCTACTTGCTGCCAATTATTTGGATATTTGCACACTCCCTTACTTTTTCCTCTTATTTTCCCCCAAACTAATCCCCTTTAATCTCTCTCTCTCATTTCTCCATGGATGCTCTACAAAGCCATCAAATCAATTTGGGGCTCTCTCTCTCTCCCCTCTGCTGCTCTTAATTAATTCCTCAAGCATTAAGTAAGGTAAGTTTATAATCATCAATTTTTAATTGGAAGTAGTATAAAAATTGGGGCTTTTTTAAGAGTAAAACAAAACTCACTTATTTAGTTATTTATTGTTGTTAATGGCTAAAGGAGGAAGAAAAGGGTCGCTTGGACGCAATTCGAGGTTTCCTAATTATGGAGTGAATTACAAACCCAAGTATGTTCTTCAATTTAGTGTTGAATTACATGAAATACATAAATTTTTTTAGGGTTCAACAAATTAAATAGACAAAAAAATAACCTAATTTACCTAATTGTTGCATGTTGTTGTTGAATTTGAACTTTGATGCATGAATAACACCTAGAAACTTTGATGAATTCTTGAATTTGTTGAGTAGAATTGTTACCCTAAGTTGTTGAATTTGTTCGAATTTTTTTTTTGTTGTGTTTGTCAGGTGGCGACTTCAAGAAGAAAAAAGAACTATGAACCTCTTTAATGGAGAATTCAAGAAAAAAGAAGAACAATGCACCCCTTCAATGGTGAATCAAGAAGAAAGAAGAACAATAAACCCAAATGTTGGCTGCAAGTAGGAAAAGTAAAGGGTCAACGTATGAAATTAGGAGTCAATGCCGGAAAAGAGGGCCCAGGTTTCATTGTACAAAAAAAGTCGTGGTGGTGGTTTTTTTTAACAAAGAATGTTTTAAAAGGTTTTTTCTTGCAAAATGAGCTATTTAAAAGGTTTTTTCTGACAAATTTTCCATTGTTTTATTTCTTATTTCAATTAGACTATATTTCTATCCCAATTTCGTGACATAGTTTAGTTTCTCCATACCTTGGAAGCTAGATTGAATAGCCATCTCTCTGTGGATTCGACCCTACTTACCCTACTACATTGTTAGTTGGTTTTGTTAGGAATTTATTTTTGGCAGGTGTACGACAACCTATCAAATTTTGGAATCATATTTATATAGGGTTCTTAGGCACATTTATGTTAGTTTTTGTACCTTTTTCTTAGTCTTTTTGGTTGATTTTAGGGTCATATTTGCACAAGTCATCATATATTGCTCTATTATGCTTCGTTTGTGTATTTCTTAATGTTTCAGGTGATTTTATAGTCATTTGGACGCTTTCGAAGTGTTTGGAGATGATTCGAATGATTTTTGAATGGAAACAAAGGAAAACGAAGGTTTGCAAAGTATCAAAAAAGACCCTTATCCATTGTTTCAGCCATATATCGAGTTATACAGATTGGATAGAGGTGATTCAAGTTGGGTTGGAAACTAGACTTGAAGATCTTTCCAATGATAGGTCTCACTCCTTCATACGATTCCTAGATTGTGAGTTACAGCCTTCCAAAGTTGGTCCTGAAAATCTTCCAGCAAGCACCCAGCCATCGGGCGATGGTTTAGCCGCACACACGACCCTTCAAATCTGCCTAGGCCGCTGAAAAACCATCGGGCGATGGTCGAGCATCAACTTCTTCGCAGCCCACAGCCACTCGACCATCGGCCACCCATCGAGCGATGGGTTTTGCGTGCAGGATATTGCTTTCCGTCAATTATGATTCTCGCGACCAATTAAAACACAACTTTTGTTATTTTTATTTTCTTATTTTATTTTATTTATTTTATTTTACTTAGGATTAGGCTTTGATATAAATACTTGAGAGGATTTTATTTTCCTCTTTTTATGCTTTATTTTCTAGATTAAACGCTTCTTAGTTTTTTTCTCTCCATTGTTGAACCCTAGCTTTTCTCTCTCCATTAATTCAATCATTGAGGTATTTTCATTCAATCTTTTGTTCTTTATTTATTTTATTAATTATGAATTCAAGTTTATTTATCTCTTTTGTTTTGTTTATTTCAATTATGAGTGAGTATTCGTTTTCTAGGGTTAAGTGAGGGAAGCCATGTTTATACCATGATTATTTGTGCTTAATTATTTATAAATTTATGAATTAGGGTTTGAATAATTCCAATTGATTTGTGCTTTATTTTTTGATTCATGTAATTGACCAATATCATGAGTTAATTATTTAGCTAATAAAAATTAGAATTGAAAGATCATATTTTTAGAGGCTTAATTACAATTGGCGAATTTGATTATGTTAGCGACCGAACTACATATGTTAATTCGTAAGTGTTAATTCCCGATCGTAGGATTAACAAGTGCTTTAATTATTCGACCTAGTTTGTTTATTAATGGATTGTTTGCATTTCTTGGTTTGGTATAAGCATTGTGGACCGAACGTATGCCCTAGACTTTAATTTATCTGTGAACAACCTTATTTTCATTATTGTCATTTTTAGTTAATTAATCATCAAATCACTCTTCGTTTATTGAAATAGTTTATAATAATTAGGCAAAAACTAATAGAATCTGTCTCCCTGTGGGATTGGACCCGTATTTGCTAAGTCTCTGCTAATAACAGACACCGTGCACTTGCGGTATAACTTTTTATTCATCAACCCTCTTCTTTCTTGGCCTCCCTGGTCCTATTTTAATGGGAGGTGGGTCAAGGGGGCAGGCAATTTTAGGCCAATATCTTTCACCCTCTAAGGGTGGAATTGAACCTGGCCACATGTGTATACATTCAAATAAGCACATATAGTATAGAAAGTAACCAATTTATCACATACAACACATGTACAATAACTCAAGGAAGAGAAAGAAAGTATATATACCTGCATATGCTTTGAGATAATTATCTGTAGTGTAACAAGAGTCCACATACTCTTCATCTTCTCTCTGTAAAAAGAAGATGACTGCACATGCATGGCAGCAGGGAATGCCCATCATGTCCTATTTCCTGCAGGTACAAGTCTTTGCATCCAAATTCACTACTACTTGATCAAGGCAGTAGGAGACATTGAAGAGAGTCTCTGAAGAAGGGAAGACCTCATAGTAAGCAACCTTATCTTTCTCCTTGTTTAACTTTGATTGTATTCTAGGGCAAAGAACAGAGTTGGACTTGAGCATTTCTTGCCTCTTCTTCACAAGCCTTTGCATAAGACCACACCTTATCTCCTCAAGCATGTACAGAAGATGCTTGGTTCTGGCTTGAATAATGTAACCATTGAATGTTTCAGCAATGTTGGAGGTGATGGCATCGGTCTTGGTTTCAGCTTTAAGGTAAACTCTACAAAAGGAGGGTGGGTTGTACTGCTTGAAAGCCTCTGCTGCATTAATGTACATTACAGCCAACTCTGCTAAAGCAACCTCATAGGCTGCCTTATTATAACACTGGGCAATTTTCTAAAACTACAACTTGAACTCATCTCCCCTGTAGGTCTTGTGCCAGTGTGTAAACACATGCCTAGCACAATGCCTATGTTTTGCTTTTAGCAGAACATTTGACACAACATTAAGGATGGCCTGTCACATTCAAAGTAAAACAACATTAACAAATAATATCAGGCTTCATCATCATCAACAACAACAACAAATAACATTATTAGTAACACAAAGGAGTATGACATACTTGGTGCCCATCAGAAATGATAGCAGCTTCATATCCTTCTCCCAAGTCCAAGCATTGTTGAAGATGTTTGAAGAACCATTCCCAACTCAAGTTGTTTACTCCCTCTACAACAGCCTAAGCCACAGGATACATTTGATCATTTGCATCCCTCCCAACAGCACAAAGAAGTTGGCCACCAAAAAATGTCTTTAGGAAACAAGCATCCACAACCAAGAATCTTCCACAACCTTCCTTCCACCCTTTAGATAGGCCCTCAAAACATATGAACAGTCTTTGGAGAATTGGAGGAGGAATCTTTCCCATTACTGTGACTAGCTCAGTATGACTTCCTGGGCTGTTCTGTTTCAAACAAGCCAAGTAACCTCCTACCTTCTGATAATGCTCAAACATACTCCATGAAGAAGTATGTGTGCTTCATACTTCACCTTGTATGCAAAAACCCTAGTCACTATAATCTTGTAAGCCCTCTTAATGCACTCTATAATCTCCTTGGCAGGCCAATGGGGTCTAGTTTTGATCACATCAATGAACTGTTAAGCCACCCATCTGGCTTTCAAATGCCTGTTTCTATGACAAGTATGCTTATTACAAATTCTTTTGACTAGCAATGCAACCTTCCCAGTATGCCAAGAAAAGTACACCCCTAAAAGGACAAATTTTTATGCATTTTGCTCCAATTTGTCTAACCCTTCTCTTATTGTTGTCATTAATCACAAGATTCTTACCTTGGAACACTGCATACTTTGAAACTGTCTCCTTGAAGTCATCCCTTTTAGCAAACCTCAATCCCAATCTCTAATTGAATTGAGAAAAGTCTGTGTTTGGGCTAACTAACAACCCAGGTCTCCTTCTCATGTTAGCCTCTACTCCTTCATCTTCTGTTGTTGGTGAAGTATCCTCCTCGTATGAACTATCTTTATCTTCTGAAACACTGTCACTCTCCATTGCTTCCCCTACTTGATTCTCAAAACTCATCTTCCCTTCTACTGCTTCTTTAGCAAACTGAGCAGCTGCTTGTACTACTTGTGCCGTGCAAGCCTTAACTATCTCTCTAGCCTGAGTGTATTTCTCATCACTAATGTCAGAGTCATACAGTTCCTCATCATCAACTATGGCCTGAGTATATACATCATCTAACTCAACATCTAAACCCTCCAATCCTCCTACTAATTTATCATCTTCTAACTCATCATCATCTCCATCAGTTGACTCATCAGTACAAACTCCCTGAAAGAAATTTCCTTCACCAATACCCTTCTTCTTCTTACTACTCTCTATTAACACACCTTTCCCTTTATCTACTGCAGGGTTATAAGGGGGTCCTCTTCATCACTTCTGTCACTATTATACCCATACAGAAGATCATCAAGCCTCAGAGGACTATCAGGTCTATTATCAAACCACTCATAATCATCTGGCACAATAATTGTTTTTACCACAACAGTAGGTGTAGACACCCATTTGTGTCTCCCCAAAACCAAACCCAGTGATGAGTACTTTTCACGTCGAATCATAATCGAATAAAGCGAAAGTGTGGAAAGTTTAGTGTTGCGGATAGTTTTAATTTCTTTTCTCTTCTCTCTGGTTTTGAAAACTTATTTTAAGAAAACAACCAATCCAGTTTGGTTGGTCCATGATATGGGTCCAATAATAGTGTAGTTGGATGGGGCTTGACAAGAGCTTTCCAACGATATATTATAAGCCCAATTCCGATGAATATTGAGGAAGTTATGGCCAATTTACTAAACTGGGCCCGGTTTGAGCTTTATATGCGGCCCAATGATCTAGGGAAGGGCCTAATATGATTTATCATTCCTAATGCAATTAGGAATGGTTTTAGTTTTCTAGATTCTTCTAGAAGGTTCTTTTCATTCCTAAATTCAATTAGCATTTATAAATTGACTTTTGTTGACTTTTCAAAGTTTTAATTAAAATCAAAGAACATTTTTGAGGAAAAGATACGATTTTATCCTCCAGTACGGAAAATTTATCTGATTTTCGAAAACGCGTCATAAACAGGATTAGCGCCTGAAGCTAGACATTGGCGCCTGGCGCCTGAAGCCAGCCAATGCTGGCGCTAGTGTTGGCGCCTGACGCCAATTAGCTGGTGCTGGCGCCAGCTCTATTTTAGGTGCGCCAGATGCTCTGTTTTGATATTTTATCTTTTTGGCTGATTTTCTCTATAAATAACGTATTAAAAACTCCGTTTTCATTCATCAACAACCAGCTTTTCAATTATATTTACCTACAATCAGTTTTCAATTCGCATTCTCTTTTAATCATTCATCATCTCTTTCTCTAAATTGCTTTTTTCATACAAAATTCCGCATTTGCAAGATCTAGAAACACCTAGCCATATTCGAAGTTGCCTTCGCCCTAGACATGAAAGGTTTAATTTCTGAGGGTTTGGTCCCAAATCTCTATTTCAATTATTTAATTTAATTGTTTGTTTATTAGATTCCTTAAAGTTACTAACGCGTGTATTTTGTTATTAGAAAGAGGTACTTAATGATTTTTATTGATGTTATGATGTACAAATCATGTTTATATTGTTATTATGATATTCCTAGTATCATGTCTAGGGTAACTTTAATATCAAATATGATTGTCATAATGCTTCCTTTGTTATTCCTAATGTTTATGATTGTTAGTATCATGTTAGGGTTAAAGATTTGATTTTTATTACTTAGTGACATGCTAGGGTTTGTTATTAATCTTGTTAGTATCATGCCTAGGATCTTGCTATTATTATTATGCTTTAATATTAACATGAATATGATTATGATTATAATTGTTATAATTTATGATAATTATTTTAATTATTATTAATATGATGATTATTTTATTTATGAGTATTATCATGATTGTTTTAATTATTATGATCATGATTATAATTATTATTATGTTGCTTGATATTTATTGTTATTGCTTGATCACGCCGTTTATGCATGTTTAAAGGGAATTTGTACTTGTAATCACGCTTAATAAGATAATTAATAATCTTGTTAGGGTTAATATGATTATGATTTCAAGTGATCGCCAATAATAGATTTATTTATGCATTAATATTCAACCAACATAGATAAACAAGTTCAGGGTTAATCCTATTGATTGCATGTTAATTGAAAAGCGCACATGAATACGATCAGAATAAAGTATAGGCCTATTATTAGGGCAGGTTCAATCTCTTTTAGGTTGGATTTGTACCTTTATCCCCGAACCCCTATTTGGTTCAAGCCCTGTTGGAGTTGACGATCTCTTGGATCGTTAAGGGGTGTAACCTTCACCTCGTGAACGGTTTACAAGTTCCTAAAACTTGTTGGCGACTCTTTTGCTCTATCTTCTTCCCTTTTGGACGCCACCGTACTTTAGTGTATGATCACAGTGGGGTTCAAGTTAGGGGATTAACGCTTGAAATTATTCCCTACAGTAGGTTGTGATTTAAGGTTTTTTTGAGGAGTTGAGTGCTTTGCCTGGAAATGAAGTAGTATGGGAAATAATGGGTGAACTTGGGGAAGGTTTCTGTTTGGTTGATGTGGCAGATTTTTAATGGGCAGCTGCTGGTAAAGAGTATTTGGTTCTTTTATAATCAATGGTGGGCCATTGCCTTTTTTAGTCCTAGGACTTGACCTTACTTGAGTCAATAAAGTTGGTGGTCCCCTCCTTGGTGTAATTTTCTTTTCTTTTTCTTTTAGATGTGTGTGGGGCAACCTGTGAAACTTGTGTTAGCTGTTGGAAGTGTGTTTGAACAGGTGGGGGCTCTTTGGGTTTTAATTCTGGTAATTCCATACCATGGTGTATATATAGCTCCACACATCTATACTTAACACCCAAAGTTGCTACCTCCAAAGCATCTTCATCACCTTCCAACCTCCTCAATCCATTCACCATACTAAGCCTAGGAACCAAGAACAAAACACCTTTCACTGCTTTACCCCCAACCTCCTTGGCTAACTCAACAAGGTCAAAGAGTAACTAACTAAGTATGTATCAATGGCTTTAGTTCTGCCAACACCACCCTCATACACCAAATCACCATTGTTCATGGTTTTGAACAACCCACTATGCCAAAATTTCAAATTTATCATATCATCCATTGCAACCTAAAGTCTAAATGCAAACAAAACAACAATTACAAACCTACAATCATGCTATCACTAGTAAAAGAGAGAATCAAACTGCAATCAAGAAAAATTTAACCCAGAAATTCGAGGAGGAAATTCAATTATTTCAAATTAAATCACAATAAAACACACACAATTCACACAATTCGACCATAATTTTAGGTTATTTACTAGTACATGATTAAATTACAAGAAAAAAGATAAAAATCGCAACTTTATATGATTTAGGGTTTACCTTGTTCACCCAGTTTAGCTATAATGGCGTGTTCAAGTACTTCCTTCACCGTCGCTTTTTTTTTCCCACAAATGGAAACCCGTTTTTTATAGAAATTTTATAAAGTTTTTGGTAAAAAAATTATGGTTGAGAAGCTTTAATGGAAAAGAGGAAGCAATTATGGCGGGCTTCACTTTTGTGCAGAGAGTATTTGAATGAGTGAGAAAGAGAGAAACTTGGATATTTAGGAGGGAAAGGAATTAAAACACCTCAACTTCTGTTTAATTCAAGTCAGACCCCACGTCATCATTTCATTAAAAAAAAAATCAAAAGGTGACTTTTTTAATCGGTACCCAGTCAAGTATGACTACTCTTGGTAAATACCCCCAATAGTTAGGATTATTAGATAATAAACAATAGTTGGGCTTATTAAAAGTAAATCAGCAAAAGTTGGGATTAATAATGTGTATTTTTCTAAATTAAAATAATAAAATAAATTACTAAAATACCCTTTTTAAAAAATACTAATTAATTAATTAAAAAATATGTCTACAAAATACGGGGTATTACAGAAAGTGTTATGCCTTGAGACCTCAACTTGGCTGTTTTTTTTGGTGTGGTCAATGTCAATCAATTTATTTTTTCCTTTTTTGAACACTCCATTAATTAATTCATTATTGCTTATATTATTCGTTGATTTTTGCCATTTTTTTTTTATGATTTTAACTATAACTAAATCCATGTTTATTATGCTAAAATGCTAATTTATAAGATATTTGTATGGTTAGGTATTAGATATTCTTTATAACATTGTTAAATGATTGAAAAATATACAGTGTAATTGAGAAAAAATTGCGTAAAACAAAGATAAGTATTAGATATTCTTTATAACATTGTTAAATGATTGAAAAATATACAGTGTAATCGAGAAAAAATTGCGTAAAATAAAGGTGAGTTCGATTTTAGTTGGAGAAAGAATGAGGTGAATAGATTTAGAAATCATATGTTATTTTTTTTTATTTTTTTTTTTTTATTTTATTTACGAGATTACAAATCAGATGTTAATTGGGGCATGTTAGCATTTTCTTAATTATTTTATATTTTTATACAAATAACTTAAATATTAATGAAATTTTCCTATTTTGAAATATTTTAAATACATGCCTACAACATACAACATTGTTGTTATAAAGAGCAACTCGGATAAAATGGGCTCAAGAAGGCATATTTGAGAAAAACAAATATACTTTAATTGACATTACTAATTTGGTTAAGTGAAATTTATTCATTTATTACCGATATTTGTGAGGTTTTTGAAAGAAAAATGATAGGAAACCAATTAAGAGTGATAATATATTTTTATTTTTATTTATAATTGAAGTTAATGATAGAAGTAGATAATTGGTAATAAAAAATACTAGATTATAAAACCCGTAGATAATGTATGTAGTTGACTTGAGAAAATATTAATATCGTCAATATTAATATAGTTACCTTATTTATATAATACGTATATAGTGACTTCTGTGTAAATGTTGTCAAATTTGATATCATGATATGGTTACCTTTATATTTATATATAGTGACATCTGTGCAAACACCATCAAAATTGATATAGTTACCTTATTTCTATATATAGTGACCTTGGTGTAAATAACATCAAAATTAATAAAACTTGATATGGTTACCTAATTTTTGTATATAAGGACCTCTTTGTAGGTGTCAAAATAATATAATTATCTTAGTTTTATATATAGTGACCTTTGTATAAAAGTTGTGAAATTAATATAATTACCTTATTTTTGTATATAGTGACCTTTGTGTAAATGTTGTAAAATTGTCCCTATTTTTGTATATAGTGACTTATATGTAATGTTACCATAATTTAAATAATTACCTTATTGTATAGGTTTTTTCACACCATTAGATAATCTAATGAACATTCAACGGCTAAAATTGCTTTTTTTAGTTTTCACCATAAGCTTTGTTTTCAGCGGAACCTCCCCTTATATATATATATATATATATATATATATATATATATATATATATATATTAAACGATGATTCGAGTACAAGGTATTAAAAAGTTTATCTACCTTTCTCTATTTTTTTTTTTTATAAATTTAGTCTGTGATAATACAAGGTTAAAGATAATATAAAAAGAATAAGTAGTTTATTGATATACTTAATGTGACATTATAATGTGTACATATAGTTACATGTAATTTATTAATAATTAAATAATTTTAATAAAGTTTGTTTCATGTTGATTGATTAGTAACAAAAATGAGATATGTAATTTTTATATTACACTTTAAAAAATATATAATAAGACATATTGTTAAAGTTCTAGTTATATTATTGAAATGTAGGTATGATACCATTGTCATGTAATTACATTTTATGTAATTAAGTATAGTATGAAAATTAATATATATCGTGTATAAAATTCTATATTTTTTTCAAAATCTTATGAGCGACTCAATGCAAATATGACAGGAATTGATTATTTTTTAAATATGATGATAACATTTGTAAATTTTTGTTAATATGAAAGATTTAAACCTATGAAAATATATTTTATTATTTTCACAGCATTAATGTATCAGTGTAAAACAAATTATGAGAGAAAAAAAGATGATAAGTTACTTCCTCGAAACTTGTGTTATAAATCTAGATACATATGTTTTAACTTTCTTCTCAAATTGATAAATCAATGTTTTCTTGTAATTTAGTTTTGTGAAGAGCATCGCCAGGAAGAACTGGATCGATATTCGTATGCATGGGCACAACGATCTAATGAGGTACTGTCTTCCTGTCAATTTACACTTCCTGCACTTGAGCCTCACATCAGACTTTAGCAGTGCATCCAAATATTTCTTGAAAAGCCGTGCATCCAAATAACTGATTCTAGTGGGTCATTTTCAATACTATCTTTCATTATTAATGTGTTTTCTTATATTTCTTTCTTTTTCTCTATTTCAGATCATATGCTTTGTTTTCAGCGGAACCTCCCCCTATATATATATATATAAGTAAACGATGATTCGAGTAAAAGGTATTAAAATTTTTTTTATCTACCTTTCTCTATTATTATTATTATAAATTAGTCTGTCACTAGTAGAAAAACATTTATTTGCAAAAAATGATTTAATTGCTGCGTTTTTGGAGTGGCAGCAAATGCTAGGGCAGCAAATAAATCAATTAATTTGCTATAGTTGGTTAATCGCATCAAATCAATTGATTTATTTGCAGCGGTTTTTACCATTAACCCCGGCAAATAAATACTTTTTAAAAAAAATTATTTAAAATTGTATTCACTATGGTATTTTTGTCTAACCTGTTACTAATCTATTGTCCAACCAAAAAAGAACAAAAAACAAAACTTTTATTTGCACTAGTAGAAACTTAAAAATTGCACCTTACATTTAACACACAAGAAAAGGATTTATATATATATTGTATACAAACTTTGAATATTTTGAAAATTAAAAATTGTTTTTATAAAATTTCATTAAAAAAAAAATACAATTGGACGCGTTGGACCTTTCAATGGCTTAACTCACTATAGTTAGAGCACATCAGCACCATATGGTAAGTAATAGAAACCAGTAAAAGACTTTGTGATCTGATGATCAAAGAAGTAATAGAAGGCTTAAGGCAACAACAACAGCAGAAACATGGAGCCAAGTGAGCAATAGCAGCACTGGCGTCAAGTGGGCTGTAGAACCAATACTGTCAAGCATGCAGGAGCACGAGCATCGCCAAGTAGGCAGCTAAAAATGATCCTCCATTAACAAACGTTGCAGGAGACTAAATATCCATATCCTGCAAACAAATGGCATGAGCATAATACCAATGTAACCTAATGTAAATGCGAAAGTAACTGATGCTAAACTTACCAATAAAGACTAAAGTCATTTCATTGTACTCCAACTTTAGACCACATCATGGCCAATCATCTCCTATCAGACCTCAACACCAGCTGTGGGATTCTTGAACTTGGCACCAAAATACAAAGGTAACAAGTGGTCTATGAGACTATGACCTTCTAATATAATTTTGCAAGAAAAAAAAGATCAAGATCAAGACAATTAGCAATACTAAGATCAATAGCACAAATAAAGCTTAATAATAAAATTAAACACAATGTAGGATGAGTTTGCCGAGCATATGTTAGAGATTGAACCACTCCAACAACACTCTCAAAATCTCGATCAACTATGTCATACCCAGTAGGCTTGATGTCCCTGGTTGCTGTATTTGGTGTTTGAAGCCATTAAAACTTGTAAAAAGGTGTACAAACCCTTTTTGGACGAGCTTATCCCTTTCCTAAGTCATAATAGTACTTGACAACCAAAGCATGATTTGCACTATTAAGAAGCTAGTCACTAAGAACAAATATAAGGTTAAAATGTAACATCGTATATATAATGATAGATAAAATTTAGCACATTAATATTGGCCTAAAATCACTATATTTTGTTTGCAATTTATAGCTAAATGGCCTAAATGTAATACGAGTACAAAATAACAAAACCCCACGCTGTATAATATCAAAGCATAGCATAGTCAAACCAAATAAAAATTCAATTTGGCAATGAAGAATTACCTTGAGTAAGATATCTCTTTCAATATCCTCATAATTGGCAGAAGTAACCCCTAAACTTATTAAGAAAAATGTGTCTTCTTCCACCATTGTGTGAAATTTGATCAATTAAATTCTTATTAAGAGCCAATAGATATCAATTTTAAATTAGACAAAATTTATCAGCAAAATCCCTAATTTACTTACTCCCTCACTTTGTGAGCGAATTTGCTCTGAGCGACATGCTTGAGAAAATGAAGCAAAGAACAGTAAAGGGTGATGCAGAGATGTGGAGTCCATGTTAATCCATTCTATCTTTCAAATTTTATTAATTTAATTTTCTTTTTATGAATCAGTATTAAATAGCCCAATTATATTCATCAAATCAATTAACCATAGAACTTCAAACATGTTCAAATCAAGCAAAATTTATCTATAAACAGAAAGAGAGAGATTACTTGCAACAGATCTATGGAGAAAGGATGGAAAAGAAACGGTTTGGAGGAGCGGAGGAGAACGCAACCGCAAGATTACAGTTAGTGAGAACCTACCTCGCAGCAACATCGGTGAGGACGACGGAGACTGAGAAAGCCGAAATCGCACTGGTGAGAACGACGGATTTGAGGAAAAAGGGAGATGAAGGTTGAGAGAAGCTTTGACGGTGGAATGAGTAATGAATTGAATGAGGGTTTTGGGGATTAAAAGCATGATAATTTATTTGCAGCGGTTTAAAGGCATTAACCCCTGCTAATTAATTATTTTAATTAAAAGAAGTAAAAACACACTTATATTTGCAGCGAATGGTAAGAAACGCAGCAAATAAATATTTTTCTTGTAGTGTGTGATAATACAAGGTTAAAGATAATATAAAAAGAATGTGTACTTTATTGATACACTTAATCTAAAATTATAATGTATACATATAGTTTCATGTTGATTGATGAGCAACAAAAATGAGATATGTCATTTTTTTTTATTACACTTAAAAATTATATAATAAGACATATTGTTAAAGTTCTAATTATATTATTGAAATGTAGGTATAATACCATTATCATGTAATTACATTATATGTAATTAAGTATAGTTTAAGGAGGCGCACGATGCGTCATGGGATTTTAGCTGACATGGTCAAGGCTAATCCCCCTGATGTTTCCCTTGTTAGCTCCATTCTCCATGTTCAACCTTTAAATAGTTATTCTTGGCTTGATGACATGGCTGATATGAATCGATTTGACCATTATGTAGTGTGTGGTGGCAACACTGCAACTTCTTCACCCTCCCCCTTCTCGGTTGCTATTTCGAGCAAGATGGTTGAGTCTCCCAGCGAGCGTGTCTTCTACGACTGCCAGCCTACTTATGTGATTGAACCAGTGGAAGAGGGCAAGTCTGACTTCTTTTTAGATGATAAGTACCATGGTCCTAAGAACTGTGTGCTGGATTCCAACTAGCGTAAGGATGCCAGGGAGTTGAATCTTGCCGTTGTGGGGAAGAAGTTTTACGACTTTGGCCAAGGTTACAAGTTAGTCTTGCCAACTGAGTGTTCAAAGTGTTGGGTTTTGGTGAGTCGTACCCACCGCGAAAAGAAACCCGACCCTAAAACCAAACTCACAATAATTATAACCATAAGCATAACTAACATAAACACAAGACTAAGTAAGAGATTATTACCTTTGTAGCGTGCTTCGCTCACCAAATCGAGCTCTTACTTGAAAGCCCTCAAGTCCCGCTCACACGGCGACCTCCTTCGAAGTCCACCCGCAACGCGAGCACCGAACTAGGTATATTGCCTTGGAGTTAGCAAGGCCCGACCTAAAAACCCGAGTAATTAGTGTTCAAAGGTTTCCACACTATGATGCCTTTTTCAACACTTACTTAAGTGAAGAATTCCCAACTCCCTAGGTTGGTATTTATTAGCAAAGGCTCACAAAATTCCCATAATCTTTCCATGTGGGAGATTTTAATTTTTCCATTTTATTTTAAATCTAAAATAAAATAAAATAAATAAGAAAGCTACTACTAAATCAACAAGTGTCAAGCTCACATGAGGGGTTAGGGGAGGACCATTTGGAAAAAGGGGGGGGGGGGGCTAAACTTGCTCCCCTCTCCCCTTCTAAAAACTGGCCAACTCACCTCCTCACTCCCCTGATCCCCTCTAGCTTCGCGCTACATGGCAGCCCCACTTGGGCACCAAGGCATCCTAAGTGGGCTGCCATGGCTTGAGGTCACCACACGGTCAGCAGGCCCAGCACGCACGAGCGGGCTGCTGCAGCCGTGGGCTGCTGCTTGCACTCTCGGCCAGCAGGCCCTTGCACCATGCGTGTGGGTTTATGCTAGTAGGCCCATGCACTAAGTGTGGGCTGCTAGCCGCGGATTGCTAGCAAGCCCCGCACATGGTGTGGGCTGCTAGCTTGGCCACACCCCTAGAACTCGGCTTTATGATGTTAAGGGTATTTTGGTCATTATGTTGATTTATTAGTTTTTCTCGTCTCGTCTTTTCTTTAACATTTTCGACTCGACTTCTGACGCTCGGTTTCGACGCTCCAAGATCAAATTTTTGACGTCTAAATATTAATTACTCGGGCGACTCATTAATTCCTTCCGAATTAATTCGTCGCTTTGGTTCGCTAATTGCTTGGGTGTGCCCCAAGGGTTCAGTCAAGATTAAGCTGTAATATTAATTATACATTAATATTACTGATCAGAAGCGGCCTCCACCTAGGCATTCCGATCACTACCTCACTAAATAATTAGCTTTCTAATAATTCCGAACCCTCTTTTAGAATTCCTTTTAATCACCCACTTGTCCTTCCAGACATGTACGCATTTAGTGTATATCCTTTTTCCTATGTCACTTAATGTCCCTTCATGAACTATAAGGTAAGATTTATTCGTCATCCTTATCATCTCCAAAAGTGTTTCTCGATCCCGAGTTTGACTGTTAATAAACAAATGATTTCTAAAATCCATCCGAACACGGCCATGCATTTTATAGTCTCGCTCTTTGAGAGGCCTTGTAAACAACAAAGACATCTTCCCTATTTTATTAGGGGGACATTCCTAGTCTTGTAATGTAGCTTCTCTTACTGAGAGGACCTAGCCACCTGAGTGTTGCCGTTATAATCCCCTATTACGACAGACGTTTGACAACATCAAAGCGGACTAGTACTCAAACAAGAGAACTCACAATACTCATGGTCGAGGAAATAGGTTCCGTAGCCATAATGAGAAGTATACTTATGACGATTTTTAATCTCTTAAAGTATTCTCATAGGTCGATCTAGTATGGTTCTAAATCAATACCTATTCAAATGATTTATGACGATCATGTCCTTGTAGCACAAGAAACGGTGCTTTAAATCAAACTACACACTAATCTCAAATGGTCATTAATCGTCTATCGTTTAATTGACCTTGATTAGGGATAATTTTCGATTATAATATTCAATGTTCACTTAATAGGTGTTTCCTTATCAAGACTGGTCTTGATATCCTATTTTGAATATTCTCTGAATTGAATAGACTCATTATTTAATCCTAAACCACAATTAAATAGCAAACAGAGTGATAAAATATTGCATAAAATTTATATTACTCGAAAACTTGAATGGTTTTTCTTAGTGTCTTACTGTAGGGAATATTTCAAGCCATCCCACACTTGAGCCCCACTGTGATCATACACTTAAGCATGGTGGCGTCCAAAGGGAAGGAAGTTAGAGTAAAAGAGTCGCTAACAAGTTTTAGGAAATTTTAAACCGTTCACAAGGTGGAGATTACACCCCTTAACGAGTTATACCCCTTAACGATCCAGAAGATCGTTAACTTCAATAAGTTTGGAACCATTACTGGAAGTTCGGGGAAGAAGGTACAAATCCAACCTAAAAGAGATTGAACCTGCCCTAAAAATAGGCCTCTACTTTATTCTTCTCGTATTCATGTGCACTTTCTGACTAACATTCAATCAATAAGTTTACCCTAAACCTGTTTATCTATGTTGGTTGAATATTAATGCACAAATAAATCTATTATTGGCGATCACTTGAATTATAATCAAATTAACCTATACAAGATTATTATTTATCTTATTAAGAGTGATTAAAAGTAAAAATTCCCTTTCAACATGCATAAAAGGTGTGATCAAGCAATAAAAATAATAATAAAGCAACATAATAATTATAACAATAATAAATCATAATTATGTTAAAGCATAATATTAATAGCAAGATCCTAGACATGATACTGTAGGCACCCATTTGTGTCTCCCCAAAACCAAACCCAGTGATGAGTACTTTTCACGTCGAATCACAATCGAATGAAGTGAAAGTGTGGAAAGTTTAGTGTTGCGGATAGTTTTAATTTCTTTTCTTCTCTCTCTGTTTTTGAAAACCTATTTTAAGAAAACAGCCAATCCAGTTCGATTGGTCCATGACATGGGTCCAATAGTAGTGTAGTTGGATAGGGCTTGAAAAGACCTTTCCGACGATATATTATAAGCCCAATTCCGATGAATATTGAGGAAGTTATGGCCAAATTACCGAACTGGACCCGGTTTGAGCCTTATATGCGGCCCAATGATCTAGAGGAGGGCCTAATATGGATTTATCATTCCTAATGCAATTAGGAATGATTTTAGTCTTCTAGATTCTTTTAGAAGGTTCTTTTCATTCCTAATTCAATTAGCATTGATAAATTGACTTTTGTTGACTTTTTAGAGTTTTAATCAGAATAAAAGAATGTTTTTGAGGAAAATACGATTTTATCCTCCTGTACGGCAATTTCTATCTGATTTTAGAAAACGCGTCAATAATTAAGTTAGCGCCAAATGCCAGCATTAGCGCCTGACGCTAAGCTTGGCGCCTGGCGCTAGCGTTAGCGCCTGTCGCTAATGTCAGCGTCTGGCGCTAACCTCGTTTTACGCGTCAGAACTCTGTTTTGATTTTTTATCTTTTTGGCTGATTTTCTCTATAAATAACTTCCTAAAAACCCCGTTTTCATTCACCAACTCTCATCAAGAATTTCTTGATTACTCTCTCTCTCTCTTTTCTAAACTAGCCTTCTCTCCAATACAAAATTCCGCATTCGCAAGATTTAGATACACCTAGCCAAGTTCGAAGTTGCCTTCGCCCTAGACGTGAAAGGTTTAATTTATGAGGGTTTGGTCCCAAATCTCTCTTTCAATTATTTAATTTAATTGTTTGTTTATTATTTTCCTTGAAGTTACTAACGTGTGTATTTTGTTATTAGAAAGAGGTACGAGGCATCCAAGTAAGTACTTTAATGGTTTAATTGTTATTATGATATAGAAATCATGCTTATATTGTTATTTTGATTCCTAGTATCATGTTAGGATGTTTTTCTTAATTTGATGTTTAGGGTGACAACAATAAATTCCTAGTATCATGTCTAGGGTAACTTTAATATCAAGTATGATTAAAAGTACGATGCTTCCTACCTATATTCTTTCCTAATATTCATATTAGTATCATGTTAGGGTTAAAGCTTTGATTTTTATTGTTTAGTGACATGTTAGGATTTGTTATTAATCTTGTTAGTATCATGCCTAGGATCTTGCTATTATTATGCTTTAACATTATTATGACGATTTATGATTATAATTGTTATAATTATTGTTATGATGATTATTTTTAATTATGATTGTTATGATTATAATTTTATTATTTATGATTATTATGTTGCTTGATATTGCTTGATCACACCTTTTATGCATGTTTAAAGGGAATTGATATTTGTAATCACGCTTAATAAGATGATTAATAATCTTATTTAGGGTTAATTTGATTATAATTCAAGTGATCGCCAATAATAGATTTATTTGTGCATTAATATTCAACCAACATAGATAAACAGGTTTAGGGTAATCCTATTGATTGTATGTTAGTCAGAAAGCGCACATGAATACGATCAGAATAAAGTAGAGGCCTATTATTAGGGCAGGTTCAATATCTTTTAGGTTGGATTTGTACCTTCATCCTCGAACTACCAGTCATGGTTCAAGACCTATTGGAGTTGACGATCTCCTGGATCGTTAGGGGGTGTAACCTTCACCTCGTGAACGGTTTACAAGTTCCTAAAACTTGTTGGCGACTCTTTTGCTCTATCTTCTTTCCCTTTGGACGCCACCGTACTTTAGTGTATGATCACAGTGGGGTTCAAGCTAGGGATTAACGCTTGAAATATTCCCTACATATACTAACAAGATTAATAACAAACCCTAGCATGTCACTAAACATTAAAGATTAAAGCTTTAACCCTAATAGATACTAACATGATATTAGGAAAGAAATAGGAAGCATCATAATAATATACATGATATTAGAAATTTTAGTTATTACCCTAAACTTGATACTAGGAAGCAATAAAATATCCTAACATGATACTAGGAATCAACAAAATAATCTAAGCATGATTTCTATATCAAGGGATCAATAAAACAATTAAGTACTTACTTCGATGCCTCGTATCTCTTTCTAATAACAAAATACATGCGTTAGTATTTTCAAGGAAAATAATAAACAAACAATTAAATTAAATAATTGAAATAGGGATTTGGGACCAAACCCTTAGAAATATCAACCTTTCACATCTAGGGTAAAGGCAACTTCCAACTTGGCTAGGGGTTTGTAGAACTAATGAGTGAGGAATTTTGTAAAAGGGAAGGTTTAGAAAAAGAAGAGAGAGAGAGAGAAAACTTCTAGCTTTTAGAGAGAGAGAATTAGAGAATTCTGGGTGTTGATGATTTGAAAACAGGGAGATACGACCCCTATTTATAGGAACAATAGCACGGGATCGAAGAAAATCATATTCGGAATAAAATACCTCATGTCGCAAACGATAGGAGTCAGCGCTAGACGACAAGCTCGTCGCCAGACGACGAGGCTAGGCGAAGAAGCTCATTATCTGGCGACGACTTTGTCGTCTTGCGTTGGTTCAAAAGTCAACGCGCTTTTACATGCGTAATTACCTTTCAAACCGGTTGTAGGTAATTATGCGTCTAAGCAGTTTTTGAAATCAAATTTAATATATTTTATTCTAAATAAAACATCTTTAAAATATAATTATCAATCCTAACCTCATTAGAATTAAAAAGAATCTTTTAGATATTCCTAGAAGACTAAAATCAATCCTAATCACTTTAGGAATAATAATTAATAGGCTCTCCTCTAGATCATTAGGCCACCTTTAAAAATCATTGTGCCTAATTTAATTTAATCCATAACTTCCTCATAATTCATCGGAACTAGGATTATAATATATCATTGAAAAGCTCTTTTCGAGCCTTATCCAACTACATTATTATTGGACCCTTATTATGGGTCAAACCAAGTTAGGATGGCTATTTTTCATAAATAAGGTAAGAAAAGAAATGTTTTTAAAAACAGAAAGAGAAATATTTTAATAAAAACATCCTCATCACTAGACTTTCCACACTTTCACCTTATTCGATAATCAAACGACGTGAAAGGTATTATCACTGGGTTTTGTTTTGGGGAGACACATTTGGGTGTCTACTCTTACATTAAATGTTCAAAAATTAACTAAAAACTAAACAAGGAAATCAAAGCCAGTCTCCCACATGCCTGATTCCCATTGCCTTAACGTGCTTGTTGTGCTTCACTTGAGGCAAAGGTTTAGTAAGTGAATCGGTTACATTGTCATTTGTTCCAACTTTATAAATTCTAATTTCACCTTCTGATTTCCATTCTTGAATCATGTGAAACTGCCGCTTGACATGTTTGACCTTCTGATGTTCCCTTGGCTCTTTGACCTGAGCAATAGCTCTATTGTTGTCACAATAAGGGCTATTGGACCCTTGATTGAGGGTACACCATCAAGTTCACTAACGAACTTACGAATCCAAACAACCTCCTTAGCTGCTTCAGCATGTGCTAAGTATTCGGTTTTAGTTGTAGAATCTGCAGTTGTACTCTGTTTGGTAGGTGACCACTCTTGGCCTCTTCCATGCCAAATTGAGCAAGTACCCTATCAATATAAGTACTTTGACTCAATCCTCATCCTTTTTGATCTATCCCTATAGATTTTGATGCCTAGTTTGTACTGAGCCTCTCCCAAGTCTTTCATTGAGAAGCACTTTCCGAGCCAGGCCTTTACAGACTCTAACAACGGAATGCTGTTTCCAATGAGTAATGTGTCATCGACATATAAAACTAGGAAGGCGATGTCACTCCCAGTGACCTTCTTGTAAACACAAGATTCATCTGGATTCTTAATAAAACCAAACTTATTGGTGGCATAATTGAATCACATATTCCAACTCTTTCTTGCTTGCTTTAGTCCATAAATGGACTTCTTAAGCTTACAAACCTTCCCAACATTGTTTTTGTCTACAAAACCTTCAGGCTGTGTCATATACACAGTTTCTTCCAAAATACCATTAAGGAAGGCGATTTTGACATCCATCTGCCATATTTCATAATTGTAATATGCAGCAATCGTTTGGAGGATCCAAACGGATTTAAGCATTGCGACTGGAGAAAAGGTTTCATCCTAATTAATACCATGAACTTGTCTTTAACCTTTTGCTACCAATATATCTTTGTAAATGAATACATTTCTATCTTTATCAGTTTTCAACTTGAAAATCCATTTACATCCGATAGGTGTGTAACCTTTGGGTAAGTCAACCAAGTACCAGACTTGATTTTCAAACATGGAATCCATTTCAGATCTCATGGCCTCTTGCCATTTAGAAGATTTGGTGCTTGCCATCGCTTGCTTGTAGGTTGCCAGTTCATCTCCATCCATGATCAGGATGTCTTGATTTTCGGTTAATACTAAACCAAGATATCTATCAGGTTGAGATCTCGGCCTCTAAGACCTACATAGGGTAATGGACTAAGCATTTGCATTGTCGGTTTAACTTTGCATATTTTGATCATTTTGACCTGCGTCAAAAGATGTTGTTTAAGCACTTTGACTGTCATTCTGATTTTGTTTCTCATCCTGACGAACTTTGTCAAGTTTGATTTTCCTCCCACTTGTCATTTTGGAAAGGTGCTCCTTCTCCAAAAAGACACCATCGCGAGCAACAGACACTTTGTTCTCCAATTTGTTGTAGAAGTAATACCCTTTGGTTTCTTTTGGGTAGCCCACAAAGTAAACCTTGTCAGATTTGGGATGAAGTTTGTTAGAAATCAATTTCTTAACATATGCTTTACTTCCTAACTTAGGAGGTTTCTTCATCCATAACTCGTATGGAGTCTTTTCTATAGCTTTTGATGGAGCACGGTTTAGTGTTAGTACCGCAGTTAGAAGTCCGTGTCCCAGAAAAAGATAGGAAGATCACTAGGACCCATTGTTGATTGTACCATGTCTAACAAGGTCCGATTTCTCCTTTCGGATACTCCGTTCCATTGTATAGTTCCCGGAGGTGTCAATTATGAAAGTATACGTTTTTCTTTCAGATGGTCATCGAATTCTTATCTCAAGTATTCACCACCTCAATTCGATCGAAGGGCTTTGATTTTCTTACCAATCTGATTTTCAAATTCACTCTGAAATTCTTTGAACTTTTCAAACGATTTAGATTTATGCGACATGAAGTAGACATAGCCATATCTACTATAGTTGTCTGTGAAGGTGATAAAATATCGATGCCCGTTTCTTGTGGCGGAGCTCATTGGTCCACATACGTCGGTGTGTATTAGACCTAATAAGTCTCCTACTTTTTCTCCCAACTTGTAGAATGGATGTTTGATCATCTTGCCTAATAAACATCCCTCGCAATTCTCAAACGATTCTAAATCAAAAGAGTCTAGAACACCTTCCTGTAGAAGTTTCTTGAAGCGTTTAATGTTAATATGGCCAAGATGACAATGTCACAAGTAAGTCTGATTTGACTCCATGGTCTTAGCTATTTTGGTATCATTATTCACATTATAAACTTGTTTGTCTAAAGAAAGCACATAAAGACCATTTTTAGAATGGGCAATACCATAGAAAATATTATCGAGATACAAACGAACATTCATTGTCCTTTCTCGAAATTCAAACCTTTGGCGTCCAACGGCGAAATTGAAATGTTGGGAACATGGTAACAACTTTCAAGTTCCAAAACAATCCCAGAGGGAAAAGACAAACTGAGAGTTCCTACGGATACGACTGCAATTCTAGCTACATTACCGACCCGGAGTTCAACGTCTTCCTTCGCTAGATTCCTAATGTTCCTTAGACCCTGAGAATTGGAACAAATGTGTGAGCCACATCCGGTATATAATACCCATGATGTTGAGCTAGTGAAGTTTGAACGGCTTGCCCTTTTGACGATGAGCATATCATGCTTTCTCTCATCCTTGAGCGCTTTCTTGGCTTGCTTCAACATACTATGAAGCTCGGTTAGGGTTTTCTCTATGCTGTGCATATTATAGTTTATCTTGAACTTATCATAGCCTTTATGCAGCGAGTGGAGAATGATGTCAATTTCCATCTCGATTGAATACCCTGCTTCAAGCCTTCCCATGTTCTCAAATAATCCTATCATTTTGAGTACATGTGGCTAACTGAATCTCCTTTCTTAAGCTTGCTCTCAAGGATGTGTCTGTGGTTTCAAGCCTCTCAGTTTGGGCTGCTCTTGGAACATATTTTGCCGCTCAAAATGATCTCAAAAGCTATATCCTTCTTAAAGAAAGTCTTTTTAAGCTTGGGAGACATTGTGGCCAACGTGATGCATTTGACATCCCGATTGGCACTTTGCCATCGGTTTAGGGCAGCCTGAGTCACCTTCTCATTGGGAGCCTCGGGCATTTCCTCATTAAGGATATATTCCTTTTTCTTTTGCATGAGAATAATTTGCAAGTTCCTTTGCCAATCAAGAAAATTTGGCCCACTCAACTTCTTGTCGAGAATTGAGCGTAACGAGAATTGGTTGTTTGAGTTATTTAAAGACATGATTCTGCAATTGAAAGAATTTGAAATGAAAAACCATTCATAATACTTAAATAAAATTAAAATCATGCATTTTAATCAAACTTATTTAAAACATCTTATTAACACACTAAAATTGTCCCCATTTTGGTGAGAATAAGTTGATTCCAAGATCCGAATAAACAAAGAGTGGTTAAACATACTTGACTTATATTAACACTCAATATCCTAAGGTAAGCAACACTTTGCTAATGGCTCCAAGCCACTCTGGGTTGAATAATGCTCTCTCAACAATTTATCCACTTTGTCAGGACATGTTAGGACTCCATCACTCATATAATTGAGTATAACCAAAACCAACTTGCATACCTGGTATGCCTTATGAATCCTAGGGAGTAATAGTGATGCCTTGGTTTGGCATAGCCCATCACTACTTTTAATAGGTCTATAAGTGTTGTTTTGGAATGGAAATTTAACTCAATATTTTAGGGACCTAGGGTTTCTATGTTGGTTGATGTAAGTGAACTTAATTAATCATCATAACATTCGAAATACTAAACATGCATCTAACATATAATTCATATATAAATACTATTAAATATATATCGAAAACATAAATAAAGATGCATTTGGAAACTATTATGACCCTTTGAATCTTCAAGTTTTCAAGGGACGACTTTTGAAACTTCATGACTTCGTCTTTCAAGAACCTCCGTCTTCAAGACATGACAATAATTATGCAAACACTAGAATCTACGATTAGGACTAATCTAAATATTAAGGTACAAAATTCCACAGTTCGCAGACCGTATTTAGATTTACAAAAATACATCACGGATCATAGTCCGTATTTTCTATCCTAATCGGGCCCAACTAGTTGCCATTTTATAAAACCTGTGAGAGAATATACATTCCATTCATCCATTCACTATTTGTGAATGACTCATGAATTTTACAACGATAAAACAAGTAACAAGCATAAAACACGCGTAAACTAGTAACTAATTTAGGTCGTTAATCCAAATAAAATTCCTAATTAAAACTAGTCAAAGTTGTTTAATTGATTATGTAATTTAACGCAATTAATTATTGAAGCTCCCACTAAATTCCCCATCTAACTTAATTAATCCAATTAATTAAGCCGGTAAACCTAATTATTTGCCAAAATTAACTTTTTCAAATGCCGCTCAAAAAACCGAGGCCTAGCCTCCAACATTTATTAAAATAGTTAAAACCAAATAAAATTAATAAAATAAATAAAACGGCAAAATAAGCAAACACGGAGCCAACCGTACTCAAGTGGATCACGCACTACATGCGTGCCATATGCAATGCGGCTTGGCGCATTTTCCTCCACCACCCCATGTAGTACTATCTAGGTCAAGCTTAGTGGCGTTTGCTGTTGGGGTTTGGTGAGTCCGAATCACTGCAGAAACAAACCCAAAAACAAGACCGCACTCGCAATAAATAAAATAATAAACATAATTAAATTAATCACAAGATTAAGATAAAATGATTACCTTTGGAGCGTGCTTCGCCCGACCGCTTGGGCTCTTACTTGAAAGCTAGCTTCGAAATTACGAAACTTCCGACGATGATCCACCCGCAACAACAATCACTGACAAGGTACAATGTCTTGGGGTTAGCAAGACCCGACCGATAAACCCGAGTAATTGAGTTCAAAAGCTTTCACTAAATGTGATACCTTTTCCAACTCTTGAGTTCAAGGGTTTTCACTTACTTGTGATCCCCTTTCCAACTCTTACTCAAGCATCATTTCTTATGCCCTTACTTGGGTAATATAGGAAATGATGAGAGTATGATTGTCTCTCCCACCAATGTGGGATAGGGAGATTTTCACATTTTATTTTAAAGGTAAAATAAAATTATTTAAGCAAGCTAGTAATAAATAAACAAGAGTCAACTATTCGTGAGAGAGCAAGTGAGGACCACTTGGAGAGAGAGGGGGGGACCAAACTTGCTCCCCACTCTCTCCCTCTCCATGTGCCACATGTCCTCCTTTTCAAGGCTCCCATTTACTACTCCCTTGCACAAGGCCCATCTACCCGCGCACTCAGTCCAGCTACCCACGCCACGGCCCAGCTACCCGCACTACAGAGTTGCGGGGGTATGCTGCTTGCGGCTAGCAAGCCGCGCACTCCGAGTGCGGGATGTTGCTGCTCGCTGCTAGCATGCTGTGCACTCTGAGTGCGGGCTGCTACAGCTCGTTGCCCTTAGATGCTGAGGCTGGTCCTTGGCTACTAGCAATGGTGCGCTAGCACGCACCAGCTAGCCTAGGTTTGGCTTGGTGCGCATGCTAGCCACCATGCTATGCATTATGCCACTTGCATTCGGATTGCTCGGGGCACTCCGATGCTAGGGGTATTATGGGAATTATGTTGATTTATTACTATTTACTCATCTCATCTTTTATTATTGTCGACTCGACTTCCGACGCTCGGTTTCGACGCTTTAAGCTTGAATTTCCGACATGTAAATAAATTTTACTCGGTCGACTCATTAATTCCTTTTGAATTAATTCGTCGCTTTGGCTCGTTGATTGCTTGGGTGTGACCTCAGTCAAGATTAAGCTGTAATATTAATTATGCATTAATAATACTGATTGGAAGCAGCCTTCACCCAAGCATTCTGATCACTTGACCTTACTTTTTTTATGAGCTTTCTAATAATTCTGAACCCACTATCACAATAATACACTTGTTTGAAGGACACTATTCCTTTCAATCTTCCACTTCTCCTTCCGAACAAGTGTGCTTTTAGTGTATAGCTCTTTTCCTATGTCGCTTAATGCCTCTTCATGAACTATAAGGTAAGATTAATTTGTCATCCTTATTACGTCCAGAAGTGTTTCTTGATTCCGAGTCTGACTGTCAATAAACATATGATTTCTAAAATCCATCCGAGCACGACCATGCATTTTTATAGTCTCGCTCTACTAGAGGCCTTGTAAACAACAAAGACATCTTCCCTATCTTTAGTAGGGGGACATTTCCAGTCTTATAATGTAGCTTCTCTTACTAAGAGGACCTAGCCGCCCGAGTGATGCAGTTATAATCCCCTATTACGGCAGACGTTTGACAATCATCAAAGCGGACTAGTACTCAAACAAGAAAGCTCACAATACTCATGGTCGAGGAAAAAGGTTTCGATAACAATAATGAGAAGTATACTTATGATGATTTTTTTAATCTCTTAAAGTATTCTCATAGGTCGATCCAGTATGGTTCTAAACCAATACCTGTGTAAATGATTCACGATGATCATGTCCTTGTAGCACAAAAAACGGTGCTATAAATCAAACTACACACTAATCTCAAATGGTCATTAATCATCCATCGTTTAAATGACCTCGATTAAGGGTAATTTTCGATTATAATATTCAACGTTCACTTAATAGGTGTTTCCTTATCAAGACTGGTCTTGATACCCTAATTTGAATATTCTCAAAATCGAATGGACTCATTATTTAATCCTAAACCATAATTAAATAGCAAACGGAGTGATAAAATTGCATGAAATTTTAAATTACTCCAAAACCTGAATGGTTCATCTTATGATAAATGGTTTTTTCGAATGTTTTAAGAGTAACACTCTTTATAAAACATTTATAGAAATCACACCCATATCTAATATGCTTGATTTCTTTCATGAAATTGTGAATGTTGTCGTTCACTTATTACATAGGTTTAGTTATAACTAATTTGCTAATCTTAGCATCTTCATTACTGATCACTTTCATAATAAGATGATAAAATTTGAGAGTGCCATGGATTATATGTGATTTAGGATTTATTGTCCAAGTGATGGCCCCACTCATTTTCATGGTTGAGATCTTCAACTTGACAACCTACAATCATCAACGTTCAACAACAAACTTTCCATAGAACATCTTCTTTATTATCGCCTTTAAGGCAACAATATTCTCAACATATGTTTTAGTAGACTTCCTAATGATGCTTTGCTTGGATTTTACACCAAACGACTCACAATGATTTGGGATACCCTAATCACTTGTGATCATGGAAATTTACTTTAAATTCCCGCACATTACACATGGATGCATCTCCATGTTACCATTCTCAAGCCACGACTTATTGTTAGCTCGTGCTTAAAAACGACTTCCTTGTTACAAATCTAATCCTTGTTAAGGTTTGCGCTTGCAACATCAATTCTCAAATTGTATTTGTTTCCACAAGTCAAGAACTCATCCTGTTACTTATCCAAGTACTTTGGATGTTCTTTGCTAACAATCTATTACATAGGTTCAGGTTGATTGGTACTTCATACATACTTCACATGCTCTAAGCAAGTAAGTCGTGCGATGATTCCATATCATAGCGTACATGATGGATTAAGTTGCAAAGTAATTCTCAATCTTATTCCATTCATGTGACATTTTAGATCATTCAGTTTCACCGAGTCTTGCTAAATTATTTGCTATGTGATATGGTTGAAAGTCTCTATTACAGCTTTTCATGTTTGACTTAGTATTTAGCCTATCTCATACTTAGTTCAAACATTTACTTAGTTTTATACATATGGGTCGAAAGTCTTTCAAAGTCCTTCAATTCATGTTTAACACGATAAATTCCTTTACAAGTACAAACATTTTATTAAGTCTATAAAATAGATCTTAATACCCAATATGTACTAAGTAGCGCCTTTAGCTTGGTCCATTGACAAAATTACTTTCAAATCTAAGCATTTAGCATTTGATAGTTATTTGTCACAATAGAGTTCGTAAACTTTTCATTGGACCTTTACTTTTGCTCCCACTAAACTTCTTATTCATAAGAATTTCTATGTTTCTCCATAAGTCAATCCTCTTATTAACTTCATGAGAAAACATGTTCCAATTCCTATATGCAATGCTTCCATAAATCCCATAATGCATTCCTTGATCTTGCTTTCAAATCTAGCATTATTTATATTTTCAAAACCCTTAGACTATTTTCATAGTCACTTCCAAAATCCTATTTCAGGAAGGTTTGGTATCTATTTTGTCACATTTCATATGTGCAATTTTGCTAGAACAATCACGAAAAGACTTTAGCATTCCGATTGGTGAATAGGTTTTTATTAAAATTAACTCCATGAATTTAATTGTATACTTTTCAACCAATCTAGCTATGTATACATATACATTTCCACATTTTTTAGTTTTCTCCTTTACAACTTATTTGCAATTGATAGGTCTTTCACCCTTTATGCAAACTAATCTAGTTTTAAAACATGATTTTCAAACATGGAGTCTATTTCGGATTTTTATGGCCTCTAACCATTATTCGGAATTTGGATTTGTCGTAGCTATTTTACAAGACATTATTCACTTACTATCTAATAGTAAATAGTATGCTTGTAAGTCTTAAGATTATTTATAACTTAATAGAAATTTTATAGGATTCAATCCAAGCCTTTGGTGAATTCTATACCTATACGGGGTTATTGCATCAAACACTGAGTTTCAAGGCGCTTCCAAAGCCCTTTGATTTTCTTGATCTTACTCCAACTTTTCAAAAGTTTTGTGAGAAATGAATTCTCTTTTAAGGCACTTTTAAAGTCTTTTTGAGTATTCTTGATCAAGTATTCTCACGAAGCCCTTTTAAGGTCTTCCGAGATTCTCAGTTCTAGTTTGTTGCTAATCTCAATGGTCATCGAGTTCATTTTCCTCCCACTTGTCGTTTTTTGAAATGTGTTACTTTCCAGAAAGACACTACCTAGAGCAACAAACACTATGTTCCCAATTAGGTTGTGGAGGTAGTGCTCGTAGTCTCACTTGAAATCTTACATAGAGACATTTATATTGTCTTTGGGTAAAAGTTTTTTGTGAAACAAACAGTTAGCTCCCACTTGAGCTATCTTAGCCTTTAATGAGCCATTAAGCTCCCACTCAACCACCTAGCTCTTGCTAAGATGGTGAGCTCCCACCGAGTCACTTAGCTCCCACTGAGCCAATGAACTCCCACTGTGGCTAAGAGTTTTAGACATATACTTGAAAAGACATTTAGAAGTTAATTCTATCCATAACTGAATATGGCGTCCTTTCTTAGCTTGGACATTTTGTTTAGTGTAACATTAGTCCTTCGTGCAAATCTTTAAGAACTTTATAGGAAGGGATGTGATCCATCATTGTTCGAGTCATTTTTAAATGGCATCGAGGTCTCCGTGAAGACACACTGTGTTCTTTGTGGAGTTATTTATGAAAATTTCCATTTCATAACTTTGTGATGGTCACGCTTGGCTCAAGCAAACATCGCTCGATCTAATCTAGACGTTTTGATATCTTGCCAAGTCAATTCTGTACTTCATTGAACTCTTGAACTATTCAAGGTCAATTTTGTTCACGTTTGATGAAAATAGCCATATTCTTTCAAATTTTTGTGAAACGTTGAAGTAAATGAATCCTCTTTAGTTTCGGAGTCAATTGTCTATACCAAGAATAATAGCTCTTTACTTCGTCGATTTCAACAAGTAAGACTTGGTTGTCTTAGAACGATTCCGAATCGATCAACTATAAAGAGCCTATCTAATTTGGCCTTGAGTACGTTCTTGTTGATGTGACATTGCTAAAGATGTTCGGAACGCAAATCATGCCCATGACTTTGAGCTTTTGCTAGTTTATCATGTTAAGAAAATGTTTGTTTATAATCAAGCATTCTTGACTCATGGTTTAGACAACCATGCCATTCAAATAAATTTGCAACTATTGCTCATTGCTTTGAATGTGAGTCTTTCCATGTGTAAACTGATTGTTTGCTGATTATGGAACACAATAACCATTTATTTGTTCTAACCTTAGCTTAAAAGGTCTTTTAACAAAGCATACGACCTTACAACTGATGTAGCACCACTTGCTTCATTCTAAGCTTGCAAGTCGATAACTTAGCTTATCTTCAATAGTTTAAGGTCACATTCAAAGTGGAACACTCAAGAAGTATCCAATACTTTGTGAAGATAATAAGGTGCTAAGTTAACTTCAATAACATGATCTTTAGTAAAATGGAATCTCATTCCTTTTCTTTGTTCCTCGTTTCCTATATTTCTTATCATGCTTTATCTCATATTATTTAAAAACCATTTATTTAAGAGTCTTTGACTTTTATACTTTGTTAGGCATAATTAAGCATCTAATGCGCCATAAAACAAAGTTCCGTCTTTTCCTTTTATTCACGCTTGAATTATTACATCAATGAGTCCTACTCATCTACGTATTAAGCAAAAAGATATTTTGGTTGTAAATATTGACAATTTGAGTTTTCAACTCAATACTTCATGTTTTATCAAAACTACCTAGTATTTTGAATACATGATGTCCAACCGTCCTTTCAGACATTGTTATAAAAGTCATTTATAAGAACTGTATTTTAAAAATGCTTTACTTTTCTTTAAGAACCATTCTCAAAGATTTCCTTTACCAATCATGGAAAACAATACAGTTTGATTTGGAATTCTACAAATATAAGTGCAAAGTATAACCATTTACCAAGTAAATAACATAATAAGTTTGAAAATTAAAAGGTATTCATGCAAATTTTCAATTTTATTAAACGTCTTATCCACGCATTAAAGGCGAGAATAAGTCGATTCCAAGATCCAAAGAAAAAAAAGTGGTTAAGCATGCTTTGGCTTGTCTTAACACTCAATCTCCTAAGGTAAGCAATGCTTTGCAAATGGCTCCAAGCCACTCTTGGTTGAATAAATCGTCGCATCTAATGCTCTCTCAGCAATTTATTCACTTTGCCACGACATGTTAGGACTCCATCACTCATATCTATCGTTGAGTACAACCAAAACCAACTTGTATGTGATGTCTTGCTTTGGCAATACCATCCACATACCTTACGTATCCAAGGGAATAATAGTGATGCCTCGCTTTGGTGTAGCCCATCATTACTCTCAATAGGTCGATAAGTGTTGTTTTGGAATGACAATTTTACTCAAAATTTAGGGACCTAGGGTTTCTATGTTGGTTGATTTAAGTGAACTTAATTAATCATAACAACATTCGAAATCCTAAACATGCATCTAACATATAATTCATATATAAATAATCATGAATATGTAAAGCATAAGCATTTTGATTTATATTGGCAACTAGCATGACCCCTTGAATTCTTCAAGTCTTCAAAAGGTCTTCTTTTGCAACTTCATAGCTTTGTCTTCCAAGAACCTCCGTCTTCAAGACTTGACCATAATTATGCAACTACTAGTATCTACGATTAGGACTAATCTAAATATTAAGGTACAAAAATACTCAACAATACGCAGACCGTATTTAGATTTATAAAAATACATCACGGATCACAGTCCGTATTTTCTATCCTAATTGGGCCCCACTAGTTGCCATTTCTATAAAACTTGTGAGAGAATATACATTCCATTCATCCATTCACTATTTGTGAATGGCCCATGCGTTTTACAACGATAAACAAGTAACGATGCATAAATTCGCGATAACTAGTAACTAATCTAGGTGGTTAATCCAATTAACACGCCTAATCAAAACTAGTCAAAGTTTTTTTAACCGATTATGTAAATAACCGCAATTAACATATTTGAAGCTCCCACTAAATTCCGCATCCATATTAATTAATCCAATTAATTAAGCAGGAAAAACCCAATTATTTGCCAAAATGAAATTTTGCAAATGCCGCTCTTTAAAACCGAGGCCTAGCCTCCAAAATTTATTAAAATAATTAAAACCAAATTACATTAATAAAATAATTAAACGGCAAAATAAGCAAACACGAAGCCAACCATACTCAAGTGGTTCACGCACTACATACGTGCCATATGAAAGTCAAGGTTGTCTAACAACCCCGCCCTATACGGCTTGGCGCACGTGCTTTCACCACCCCATGTAGCACTAGCTAGGCACACCCTTGTAGCGTTTGCTACGGGTTACAAGGTGCTAGACACAAGGGCACAACTGCTTGCCCCTTTACACCAAAACACCAAGAACATACACGCACTCAAAAACGCTCGCACACCCCACGCACCATAGCAGCCATGGGCTGTGCTATGGCCGCAGCACGCACGCACGTAGCATAGCCGCAATGCGCTGCTGCTTGGCTGGTGCGTCGCTGCTGTGGCTGGGCGGCATGCCACGCACATGGACGCACGCATCAAGAAGCCCGTTAGCAGCCACATGCGGGATGCTATGTAGTCCGACTAGCCAAAAGAGGCTTTACCTTGATTTGCGTGCCATAGCCTCGGGATTTGAATCCCAAATTTTGCGTGAAAATTTATTAATTCTAAATTAATTTTAGAACTAATTTTCATGAGCAAAATTGAAAATTTAAACAAGTCTAACTTAAATAAAATCATCCAAGTGCATGTAACCAAAATTATTTCCAAGAACCATTCTTTAATAAAAATTGGTTTAACTTGGTGCAACAAAAAATAAGAGGGCAATTACGCACTATTAATTTAATTAATTTAAATTAATCTTGAGTTTTTGACAAAATAAAAGGGAGTTGAAAAAATGAACATAAGTTCAATAAAGATTCCAACTTTAATACTTGTGAATCCTCGAAAAATTATATCTTCCAATATGAAGATAAACAAATTTCTATCACAAGTTCCAAACTTTATGATTCCAATCAACTAAAAAATGATCAAATCAACAAAGTTCAACAAAAATTCATGGAATTTAGTAACTCAAAGTTTCAATCACTTAACATAATTAAAGATTGAATCTTTAGTACTTAGAAGCCTCAAAGAACAACAATTTCACACTTAATGTAATTAATTTGCAATTATGTGAAAAATAAAACCAAGCTTTCAAACACAAATTACCACCAAGTAATCATGCCTAAAGAGGTTTAAAATTGCATATAAAATAAGTATTGAACCAATTACATAACCACCATAAATATGCAATTAATTTTCAATGTTAGAAAGACTTAAAATTTTTCGTAAAAACGAAAACCCCCTCGAAAAGTGCATTTATGGTCGTTTTTTAGCTAAAAATCGAGTCTATAAAGGGTAAAACCATTTCCAGAGCACCGTATCCACCCAAAATTCACTATTATTGGGTCGAAATCTGGGTTCGGGAGCTGAAGTCAGCTCTAATACGAGGTTAAAAAGGATAAAACGAGCTACTAATCTAATTAGCAACTTAAAACCAAAAATATTAAGCCATAAAAAACACCTTGAAAAATATTATGATTTTAAAAAATAAACGAGTGGGGCTCCGATACCGCTGTTAGGATTTGGTGAGTCCGACTCACCGCGGAAACAAACCCAAAAATAAGACCGCACTCGCAATAAATTAAACCATAAACATAATTAAATTAATCACAAGATTAAGATAAAACGATTAACTTTGGAGCGTGCTTCGCCCGACCGTTTGGGCTCTTACTTGAAAGCTAGCTTCAAAATTACGAAGCCTCCGACGATGATCCACCAGCAACAATGATCACCGACAAGGTCCAATGTCCTGGAGTTAGCAGGATCCGACCGATAAACCCGAGTAATTAAGTTCAAAGGCTTTCACTAAATGTGATACATTTTCCAACTCTTGAGTTCAAGGGTTTTCACTTACTTGTGATCCCCTTTCCAACTCTTACTCAAGCATCATTTCCAATGCCCTTACTTGGGTATTTATAGGAAATGATGAGAGTATGATTGTCTCTCCTACCAATGTGGGATAGTGAGATTTTCACATTTTATTTTAAAGGTAAAATAAAATTATTTAAGCAAGCTAGTAATAAATAACCAAGTATCAACTATTCATGACAGAGCAAGTGAGGACCACTTGGAGGGGGGGGGGGACCAAACTTGCTCCCTACTCTCTCCTTCTCTATGTGCCACATGTCCTCCCTTTCAAGGCTCCTATTTACTCCTCCCTTGCACACGTCCCAGCTACCCGCGCACTCGGCCCAGCTACCTGCGCCACGGCCCAGCTACTCGCACTACGGAGTTGCGGGCTGCTGCTGCTTGCGGCTAGCAAGCTGCGCACTCCGACTGCGGGCTGCTGCTGCTTGCGGATAGCAAGCCGCGCACTCCGAGTGTGGGCTGCTGTAGCTCGCTGCCCTTAGATGCCGAGGCTGGTCCTTGGCTGCTAGCAATGGTGCGCTAGCACGCACCACTAAGCCTAGGCTTGGCTTGGTGTGCATGCTAGCCACCAAGCTATGCATTATGTCCCTAGCACTCGGATTGCTCGGGGCACTCTGATGCTAGGGGTATTTTGGGAATTATGTTGATTTATTACTATTTTCTCGTCTCATCTTTATTATTTTTGACTCGACTTCCGACGCTCTAAGCTCGAATTTACGACGTCTAAATAAATATTACTCGGTCGACTTATTAATTCCTTCCGAATTAATTCATCGCTTCGGCTCGTTGATTGCTTGGCTGTGACCTGAAGGGTTCAGTTAAGATTAAGCTGTAATATAAATTATACATTAATATTACTGATCGGAAGCGGCCTTCACCCAGACATTCCGATCACTTGACCTTATTGAATATATTAGCTTTCTAATAATTCTGAACCCACTATCAGAATAATACACTCGTTTGAAGGAAACTACTCCTTTCATTTCCTACAGGTTACCTGGTGCTAGGCGCATGCCCCACGGCTGCTTGCCCCTTCGCACCAAGCACCAAGACTGATGCTATTAAAGTGATGAAGCACAGAGTGTAAGGGACTTAAAATTGACTGCCACACATAACCTTTTAATATTCTAACAACTTTTTCAGTGAGATTATGTCTAGGTTATGTGTATTTTTGGTAGATAGTATTCAATCATTTATTAGGCAGTCATGTATTCAGGAAAGGTTAAATCTTTTGTTTAATCAAACGTTTAATGTAACAGAGTGTATGTGATCTTTAGTAACTAATATTTCCATCAAAATGGGTGTGTTTTCAGTCAAAGCTTTAATGAGTGTTGTTACCTCAACAAAAACCTCTATGAGAGGTTTCAGGAGCATCCAGACCACCCAAGTAGCTATCAGATGAGTCTTATCATCATATGGAAAAGAAATAAGGTATGCATTTATGGTAGAAAGGACTCAATGCATCTAAGGGACTCAATAGATTAGGCAAGCCAACAACTACATGCCAACAAGTAAAACAGGGAACTCTGAAGGGATGTTCTCAACAAGAAGCAACTGACATGGTCTAACAAACAGAATAACGTCCAACATAAACCCTAGTTCAACAAATCAAACATCAAATATCCCAATCACTCCATCAACACTTAAATGACCCAAGAAAAACCACCTAACCAGTTTTCCAACACCAGACAGCCAACAACATCAAACATACCACAATTCCCACACCACACAACCAAGAAATGCAATCATAGCAGTATTCCAACACCAAGCAGCCAACATGATCAAACACACCAATGTTCCAACACAACACAACCATCAAATCCAAGTTAAACCATAATTCCAACATTACATAACCCAACAATTTGAAAATAAATAGAATTAAAACACAACACAGGCAACAACAGAATAGTTAACAGCGCGCAACAAACAACATCCACCCACGCAAGTACACAACCAAAAAATATAACATAATAGGAAAAAAAAAACAGAGGGAAATAAAAAATTTAGGGTTTTTAGAACATACGCTGCGCAATCAGTTAGGAGGAGGGTTAAACTGAGGGTAGTAGATCTGCAGGTAAGCCTCAATCACCTCTTCGCGCGATATCCCTTTAGGTGGACCAGATCTGATCCTTTTAGCGCCGGTGGAAGGGCCATCAGCATCGTCGTGGAACTCAGGTGGCTAAGCCACCTCTGAAACCTCCAGATCTACTAGGTTCGAATCCCAAGTAGCAGATCCAGTAGCGGAGACCTCAACCTCAGCAACTGGAGCAGCGGGAACAACCAAACCCTCAGCCTATGGAACCACCTCAATTGGTGGTTCATTATGGCCCGTAGCCTGAGGGACCACCTCCTTAGCCTTCTACTCCTCGTCGCTCACATACTCAGCCAACTTAGCACCAATGGTTCTCCTCCTTGTAATGAGTGAAGCACGGCAAACAGGTTTCATGTTTCTCGTTCCTCGCTGTGGCTTGTAGGTGGTTAAGCCAGATTGGCGCTTTGAACCTCTTGATTCAATGGACTCATGGAAAAAAAGATCAAGATCTTTGTCGTTTAGAGTAGTCATGGAGGGACTGAAAAAGTTCAAACACAGAATTGAACAAGGGAGGAAGGAGAATACCAAGAACCAGATGAGAGAAAGAGAGAGAGGATGAAAATCGACGAAGAGTGAGGAGTGAAAAAAGATGAACTAGAATTTTTAGGGGGGGATTTATTCTGGAGAATTCTTCAGAATAAATGTAGTCAACCATATTAATCTGATGAATTGAATGGGGAGCATTCAATTGAGGTAGTTGGGGTGATGGTGAATTTAAAGAGTTGGGGTTAATTTTTTATGGGAATCATTTGTTTAATTAATCTGTTAGGTAGTTTAATTAGATTAGGTTAGTAGTATAATAAAGTTATTAAAAAACAAAATAAGGGTAAAATGGTAATTTTACCAATAAAAAGTTACTAAAAAAGGAAAGAAATGGGAAAGTTGCAAGTAATGTGGACCGGCCCAAAAAGGAAATAGTTGCAAGTAATTTGGATCGGAGGTAGTATATATATAAAAAAACAAAACAAGATGCTTACTAACAATATTATTTTACAATATTTCTACCATATGACTCAAAATAAAACATATGGCCTTGTTGGCAATTGGCTGTTGGTTGCTGGCTGTTACTCTTGGCTTGTCTGACCAGATGTATGTATTGGCTTTTTATGTTGGCAGTTTGACTGTTGGCTTTTAAAAATTTATGTTTGGTAAAATTGGTTATTGGTTGTTGGCTGTTTGGGGCTAAAATTACCTCTAAGGGCATTGATATGTTTTATTATCTTTCTAATAATAATAATGATTTTTTTTAAAACTTCTTAGCAAGTAGTATCACTGCTACTCCATATTTTTTCATTATTTTTTTTTTGTAAATAGGATTATTATTTACTACTATTACTAACTAGTATCACTGTTACTTCGTATTATTTTTTCATAATAATTTTTTTTTTATTTTTTTATTTTATTATTATTATTATTATTATTATTATTATTATTATTATTATTATTATTATTATTATTATTATTATTATTATTATTATTATTATTATTCTCACGTGTAAAATAATGCTAAAAAAATTTCAATAATACAATCTAAAATGAATAATAGAACTTAGGTAGTAACTTAGAAAAAATTCTCTCTGTAGTGAAAGTGATATGTTCACCCCAACTTCTCCCAAATTCTCTCTGTAGTATAGTAGAAGTATAGTGGGATTTTTTGTTTTAGGAGAGAGAAAGGTAAATTGATGAGAATGATAATAGCTGTAATGAGGGATAAAATTGTAATTGGTATCATTTAAGCCTAAAGCCAATCTAAAAATGCTACTCTCACTAGCTTTTAGCTTTTGGTGGAAAAGCTGGCTTTTTAGCCAACCAAAAAGCCAATTAACCAAACATAAATTTTGGCTGTTTGACTGCTTCCAAAAGCCAAAAGCTATACAAAAAGCCATCAAAAAACTACTTACCAAACAACCCCATAACATATCAACATAGTTTAGCTACAACCATCTAATAGTGAAAACCAAAATCTAATGTAAAATAATATCATTTTACAAGCATATGAAACCTACAAATGACAAAAAAAAACGTCATACCAAACTAGAAATAATTCATATTTTCAACTAACTTAATACACTAATAGACCAAAATCAACGAATTTATAAACTTTAAACTTATAGATATAAGTGAAAGTATACTAAGAAATGTATAAACTAATATAAAAGTAAACAATAAAAATTATTAAACATACCCCAAATTAAATTCAAAATGTTCCTTCAATCACCAATTTCTTTAATATATCTACCCAAAAAAAAAACTCAAGTTACTTTATTAACTTTTCCCCAATTCAATTTCAATAAATCTAGGTTTAGGGTTTTGAAAATTTGGGGAAAATTAAGTAGATTATAAAGGAGGAGCAAAAAACCTTGTAGATTGTTGGTGGTAGGGATGTAGATGGTGGTGGACTCCGACGGTGGTAGAGGAGTTCCTCCTCACAAATCATTAGTGAATTAAGTTATAAAAATGGGTGAAACAAGCTATAAGTAAAATTGAGCAATGTCAGAAGAATTGAGGAGAGAGAGTGGCTTAGCGGGGTCAACGCAGCTCTGGCTAGTCTCCGGCAAAGCTGCGGCTACGAACGACGAAGGCGAACGATGATTAGATGCTTAGGGTTTGTTATGAAGGATTTATGTCTTCGTCGTGTCCAATTACTAGATATATAAATGGATCAAATTATGGAGATAATTAAGTTCGTACATTTGGTTCGTCGTTTTATCATAGCTAGAGGTACTAACGATCTTTGGGCTAGTAAAATAGCACAAAGCCCAATTGGACAGACCCTATAAGGTCACACAAAGGGTCTAGATCAGGCACGAGAGGACAAGGCCCATGATGGGCCTCATCCCCTAGTGTGGCCGGCCATGTAGAGTAGGTTTGAGGGTTTTAGGCTTCCTAACCCTAGTCTAATTATAATGTGATTATAAATAGACTAGGTGCCTAGGGTTTGCTAGTAGTAAGTAAGAAATTCAGTGATCAGTAAGATTAAACTCGAATTAGCAAACACGAAACCAACCCCTCTCAAACTCTCCTCTCTCTCACGGCTCTCTCTCCTCCCTCGGCGCCAGTGTGGTGGTTCGTGGTGGTCGGCTTAGTCCATTAAAGGTGGTGATCGCGGTTTTCCTCAATCACTCGACCAATATAGTATTGGTGGACGGCTTGTTCGAATCTCGTGGACTAAGTAGAGGAGCAACTTTTGGGGCTCTATTCTCTCCCTGATTTTCCTGTCGAATAGCTACGTGGAATTCAGGCTTCAATGGTATGATTATGTGCCTAGTGTGTTAAGCATGTGATTCTTGGGATTAGGTGCTTTATTGAATATGATCCATATTATTTCCGCTGCGTAGTACCTATAAACTCCTACAGTGGTATCAGTCAGCCTCTTGCATGAACGCGCTTGATCATATTAATACGATTTATTTGTAGTCCGTGTTAATTTTATAATCAATTAAGATGGAGAAATTAATTTAATTATGGTTTAATTATTATATTTAATGTGATTAAACTTTTGGAATTGATTAAATGTGATTTTATTATGCTCAAAATAGCCATGAAGGGGACCGAATTAAGCCCTAGATCATTCGAAATTTTCGAACCCTAACCCTAATAGTTTTCGGATTTTCGAAAATTCAATGCCTAAAATGTGATTTTAGTGCTTGATTTTGATTTAATTCGAATTTTTTTATGCTTCATAATTTTAAACGAATTTATTTATGCATAAAAATGTTTTGTGTATGATCATTGATTTAATTTTAAGAGTTAGAATTAAATTGGGATTAATTTTATGATGAACCCTAATTTTAAAATTGAATGTTGATTTAATTTTAATTTTTGGACTTATTTGATTTTTTTTTGATAAATATTATTTTAATTAAATTAAAAACTAAAAAAATTATTTAAGGCCGGCAGCCGCGACTAGGCGGCGCAGCCACGGCGGCTGCCGACTTGGTGGTCAGTCTAGAGGGAGGGAGGGAGGGCAAGAGGTCCAAGGTGGCTGTAGGCAGCAGCTGCAAGCGTTGCACGACTGCTGCCACGCTGCTACCCTGGCGGCAGTGGCTGCTATTGGCGGCCAGCCACCGTGACTAGCTTCGGCTAGCCAACCATGGTGGGCGGCGATGGTGGCTAACGGTTTTTCAAAAAAAAATTATTTTAAAAATATTTCAAGATAAATATGATTTATTTTGGGATAAAATAAAATATTTTGAAAGATAAAATTGGTTTTATTTGGATAAAATCTTTTGTTTTAGGATAAAATCAAATATTCAAAAGTTGTTGTATATTGATATTATCCATATTTACAGTTGTTAAATTGGTAATTATCCATAATTATAGTGGTTAATTTTGGATAAGATTGATTAGGATATTCTGAGCATATACCAAAAGGATTATAATTGATTTAAATAATGTGATTATCCCATAATTAGATTAGGATATAATTGATTTTAAAATTATTTGATTGGCTAATTATGAGGATAGAATCTCCTAAGTTTTTTAGGATAATCATGGAAGATTAAGGCCCTGTTCTTTTAGCTTCAGGCCAGAGTAGAGCAGGGGTCAGCAGAGCGGAGCAGATTAGAGCAGATTTCAGGATAGCAGAGCCGAGAAGAGCAGAGCAGTGCAGAGCCGAGCCGAGCAGAGCAGATTTCAACATTATTATTAATACTATTATTAATGTTATTATCATTAATGTTGTTGTTGTTGTTGTTGTTGTTGTTGTTGTTGTTGTTCTTCTTGTTGTTGTTGTTGTTGTTGTTGTTGTTGTTGTTGTTGTTGTTGTTGTTGTTATTATTATTATTATTAATGTTGTTGTTTTTGTTGTTGTTGTTGTTGTTGTTGTTGTTGTTGTTGTTGTTGTTGTTGTTGTTGTTGTTGTTGTTGTTGTTGTTGTTGTTGTTATTATTATTATTAATGTTGTTGTTGTTGTTGTTGTTGTTGTTATTATTATTATTATTATTATTATTATTATTATTATTATTATTATTATTATTATTATTAAGTGCATATACGATTTAGGTGAGTGAAAATATAAATATATGTGTACCATACTTAACATATGTTAATAGTAGAAAGATAAAAGACAACGGTTTACTTATATTTATTTCACAAAAAATTTAAAATAAAATGATTTAATGAGTAATAATGAATTTACTTATAAATTTGTCTTAATCATATATTTTTTAACCCTAATAATAATAATAATATACAAAGCACTACTTGAAAACAACCTCTTTTTTTTATTCTTAAAATGTATGGAAAGATTTGAAAAATAATTCAATTCAATGAACTAACAATCAATACCCACATAAAATGTTTCTACTCATTGTGATTCTAATATCAAATGTTTATAAAAGAAATTGTTATTAATTGTTTTTATTATTATTTTTTTAGTTTTTTTTGAAAGAATTGTTATAATTATTAGAAATTATTAATTAATAATATTATTAAATATTAATTCTTAATAGTTTGAATTATTAAATATTATTATTGATAATTATTATTATTAATTATTATTAATATGATTAATATATATTAATTATTATTAATATTAATAATTATTAAAATTATTTTTAAAATTTATAATTATTATAATTATTCAAAATAATAAATTATTATCATCAATACAATATTAATTATTATTATTGTTGTTATTATTAATTATTATTTGAATGTAGAGTACAGCAGAGCCGAGTAGAGCAGAGCAGATTTCTTTTGAGCAGAGCAGAGCAAAGCAGGGCTCAGCAGAGCAAAGCAGAGCAGCTCTAAAGAACGGGGCCTAAATATGATTTATCTTTCTAGATTAAAATAATATTTGATTCTATCTCATGCCTAAATTAAATTATATGATATTTTATGATTGGTCATGAATAATATATGATATTATCTAATTATGTTTTAAAATATAATATATATATTTTAGGAAATGCGCTGCCTTAATTATAAACATTCGATGTTGTAGTTTAGACAAGCATGTTGAGTGATTTATTATATTGAATTTTTATAATATATGATATTATGTTGCTATATATAGACTAGTGTGACCCATAGATTCTAAAATACGATCTGCGCATCGTAATGTATTTTTGTAATCTAAATACGCTCTGCGTACCGTTAAGGATTTTTGTAACTTTTATTTAAATTAAATAGAATAGTTATTTAAATAGTGTTAGTCCAAAGAAGCCAATGAAATGAAGGCCTAAAGGAGAAAGGTGGATGGAGATCCATGATGATTCAAGTGGGAGCATTTTCATTTCTAGTTTTCTTAGGACTAAGGGACCATACTATGTCATGTTTTATTGCATCGGTAGATTATGCATGTTAGATTTTATTTATGTTGATTGATGATGCGCTAGAGTTCACTAAATAATCACAACATAAATGAATCTAGGTCCCAATAATATTGAGATTGATTTTCCAATTAGATACCCAACAATCCTTTAATCGTGAGCGATGGGTCGGCCTCAGCAAAGTGTCACTTGTTATTTTAGGTATTGTGGGGTAGATCACGTTCTACATATTTAATTGGTTATGCTCAACAAGGTTACCTAAAGAGTTTAGAACCTTGAAGAAAAGGGTAATAATTAAGCATGTGATGGTTAATTATTCAACCAAGAGTTACAAGAGTTGTAATCAGTAAAGAGTTTACTCACCTTGAAATTGTAATGCTTGATGGTAGGGCCTCAGTCCGGCCAACTATTACACAAATAAAGGATCTTGGAATCACTTAAAATTCAATTGGGATCAATTATATTGTATAAAGTGCTTTAAAGTTTCCTATATAAATCGTTTATGGTACTTTAATGTTAAATTAAACATAATTATTAAACTTTGCCTTATTTTGACATAGATGGGTAGCCGTAATCACAATGACAACAACATTTACAATTTGCGACCATTCCTTGAGAAGGATAGGTTGACAGGAGAAAACTTTTCCACTAGGGAAAGAATGTTAAGGCTCGTTCTGAAATCTAAAGGTAGAGAGGATGTCATTGACACCCCATTGCCAGGACCTCTTCCAGAAACTGCAACTGTGGCAGAAGTCAAGAAGCATAAGGAATCTCATGATAGAGTTGTGCCTATCACTTGCTTGATGATTGCCACCATGGAACCTAATCTTCAAAAGTGTTTAGAGGATCAGGATGCATATACAATCATGCAAGAACTCAAAGCTTTGTTTAAGAAACAAGCTAGAGTTGAAAGGTACGAGCTCCATCGTGAGATTCTGGATTGTAGGATAGAGAAGGGTGCCACAGTTCATGATCATGTTTTCAAAATAATCGGCCTCATTCAAAGTATGGAGAAACTGGGGCACCCATATAGTGACGATATGTCAACATACATCATTCTCCACTCACTTCCAGAAAGTTTTAACCAGTTTATCATGAACTTCAACATGACTGCCACTACAAAGACTATGAATCAATTGCATGCAATGCTGTTTAGTGCTGAAAAGAAAATTCCTAAGGAATCTAAGATGGAAGTTCTTTTGATCCAAAAAGGAAAGGGGTTCAAGAATAAGGGGCAAAAGGCTAGTGCCAAGAGCAAGGGCAAGCAAGTTGCCAAGGCTCCTGAAAAGCCTAAGGCGACTCCAAAACCCAAGGCTGCAAGTGAGAGTGAATGCTTTTACTTCAAGAAGAACGGACATTGGAAGCGCAATTGTCAGAAATACCTTGACTTCCTAAAAAAGAATGGAGCATCGACCTCAGTGTTGGGGTTTGGTAAATCCAACTTACTGCGGAAAGAACCACTCGTAATTAATAAAACCATAAAGCATAAATAAATTAATCACAAGATTAAGACAAGATAATTACCTTTGGAGCGTGCTTCGCCCAAATAGAACGGGCTCTTACTTGAAAGCTTTAGCCCCACTAACACGAGAGCCTCCAACGAAAGTCCACCCGCAACCCGACCACCGAAATTGGTCCAATGCCTTGGAGTTAGCAAGGCTCGACCAAAAACACGAGTGATTAATGAGTTCAAAAGTTTTCACAATGGTGATGCCTTTTTCAACTCTCACTCAAGTGATTTTCCCAATACCCCAACTTAGGTATTTATAGGGAAAATAAGAGAGTGAAAATCTCTCCCATCAATGTGGGAGAATTTGATATTTCCATTTTATTTTAAAGCTAAAATAAAATTAATAATCAAACTAGTAATAAATCAACAAGTGGCAAGCTCATGTGAGAGGTTAGGTGAGGACCATTTGGAGGGAGGGGGACCAAACTTGCTCCCCACTCCCTCTCCAAAAACCGGCCAATACACCCGTTCAACCTGCTCTAAAATTGCGCCACATGGCACACACACTTGGGCACCAAGGCACCCAAGGTGGGCTGCCTAGCTGCGGTTGCCCAGCAGGCCCAGCACAAGTGTGCGGGCTGCTAGCGCTGCCAGCTAACAAGCCCAGCAGCTTGTGCGGGATGCTCGTGCTCTCAGCCAGTGAGCCACACACCAAAGATGCGGGCTGCTGTTGAGAGCTACTGTTGGCTTTGCGCCTTGGCCCAGTAGTGCTGTAGTTGGCGCGACTAGCCTTGCGATGCTAGCATTGGTGCGCTAGCATGCACCAGCCAGCCTAGACTCGGCTTGGTGCGAATGCTAGCCACCATGCTAAGTCATATGCCCCTAGCACTCGGTTATCTCGGGGCATCCCGATGCTAGGGGTATTTTGGTCTTTGTTGATTTATTATTATTTTCATGTCTCGTCTTTTACTATTTTTCGACTCGACTTCCGACGTTCGGTTTTGACGCTCTAAGCTTGAATTCTCGATGTCTAAATATTAATTACTCGGTTGACTTATTAATTAATTTATAATTAATTAGTCGCTTCAGTTCGTTAGTTGCTTGGGTGTGACCCGAAGGGTTCAGTCAAGATTAAGCTGTAATATTAATTATGCATTAATATTACTGATCGGAAGCGGCCTCCACCCAGGCATTCCGATCACTTGACCTTACTGAATATATTAGCTTTCTAATAATTCTGAATCCACTAACGGAATAGTACACTTGTTCGAAGAACACCATTCCTTTCAATCTCCCACTTGTCCTTCCGGACAAGTGCGCATTTAGTGTACAACCTTTTTCCTATGTTACTTAATGTCTCTTCATGAACTATAAAGTAAAATTATTTCGTCATCCTTATTACGTCCAGAAGTGTTTCTCGATTCCGGGTCCGACTATCAATAAACAAATAATTTCTAAAATCCATCCGAGCACGGCCATGCATTTTTACAATCTCGCTCCACGAGAGGCCTTGTATACAACAAAGACATCTTTCCTATTTTAGTAGGGGGACATTACTAGTCTTGTAATGTAGTTCCTCTTACTGAGAGGACCTAGCCGCCCGAGTGTTGCCATTATAATCCCCTATTACGACAGACGTTTGGAAACATCAAAGCGGACTTGTACTCAAACAAGAGAACTCACAATACTCATGGTCGAGGAAATAGATTCCGATAGCCATAATGAGAAGTATACTTATGACGATTTTTAATCTCTTAAAGTATTCTCATAGGTCGATCTAGTATGGTTCTAAACCAATACTTGTGCAAATGATTTATGACAATCATGTCCTCGTAGCACAAGAAACGGTGCTATAAATCAGACTACTCACTAATCTCAATTGGTCATTAATCGTCCATTGTTTAAATGACCTTGCTTAGGGATAATTTTTTATTATAATATTTAATGTTCACTTAATAGGTGTTTCCTTACCAAGACTGGTCTTGATACCCTATTTTGAATATTCCAAGAATCGAATGGACTCATTATTTAATCCTAAAAACAATTAAATAGCGAACGGAGTGATAAAATATTGCATGAAATTTATATTACTCCAAAACTTGAATGATTTTTCTTAGTGTCTTACATTAAATGTTCAAAATTTAACTAAAACACTAAACAAGGAATCCAAAGCCAGTCTCCTACATGCCTGATTCCCATTGCCTCAACGTGCTTGTTGTGCTTCACTTGAGGCAAAGGTTTAGTAAGTGGTGAAGGAGTTCTGTCTTCGATAAGTGCAATTACTAGATATATCAAGGATCACTATTACGGAGATAATAAGTTCGGTCTTTTGGGTCGTCATTATCTGTTGCTAGACTATGATAATTGATCTTTGGGCTAGTCAAATAGCCCAAAGCCCACTAGAATGGATCCTATGAGGTCACACAACAAAGGTATTGGGTTAAGCAAGTTAGAGGCCCATTTATGTGCCTCATGAACAAGTAACCAATCATGAATTGGATTAGGCTAGTATAGTTAGATTAGAGTTAGGATTTGGACTTTGTCATGGACTCTTATTTAGAGATGAGATCTATAAATAAAGTTCATACCTAGGGTTGTATAAAACAACACAATTAACAGTTAATTGTGCACCAAGCAACCAGTATCCAAAACCTCTCTATCTCTCTGTACCACACGCCTATCCTTTCCCTTCGTGGTGGTTTGTGATTTGTTCGTTGCTCATTCTACTCCATAGAAGGTCAATTGAAGTGTTCGATTGCAACTAACTAGCATTAGTGGAGGACTTAATCTGTGCCTGTGGACCAAGTAGAGGAATCACGCTTGAGGTTCTTCATATCCCATTGTTATTACTCGATCGCACGTGGAATCACGCTTCAAAGGTACGATTATATGTTCTTTTTGTGTTATGCATTAGATCTTGGGATTAGGTACTGTATGAATATGATTCATGTTTTTCCGCTGCGCACTATCTATAATCTCCTACAGTGGTATCAGTTAGCCTATTGCATTTACGCATATTGACTATAATTCTTTGATAGTCCACAATTTTAATTCAATTAGGAGGGAGAATAATTTAATTGTGGGTCAATTATTATATTAAATGTGATTTAACTATTGGAATTTATTAAATGTGATTTAATAATGCTCAAAATAGCCATGAAGAGGACCGAATTAAGCCCTAGACCATTCGAAAATTTCGAATCCTAGAACCCTAGTTTCGGATTTTTGAAAAACCTAAACTAATTTCGAATTATTTCGAAAATTCCTAGCCTAAAATGTGATTTTTGTGCTTGATTTTGATTTAATTCGATTTGTTTTATGTTTTATAATTTCAATCGGATTGATTTATGCATAAAAAACGTTTTGTGTATGATCATCGATTTAATTTTAAAAGTTAAAATTAAATAGGGATTAATTTTATGATGAACACTAATTTTAAGATTGAATGTTGATTTAATTTTAATTTTTGGACTGATTTGATTTAATTTTAATAAATGTTATTTTAATTAAATTGAAAACAAAAAAAATAGTTTTGAGGCCGGCAGCCGCGGCTGCCAACCTGGTGGCAGTCCAAGAGGGAGGGAGGGGAGAGCGGCGGTCCAAGGTGGCTGTGGGCAGCAGCGTGCAAGCGTTGCACGGCTGCTGCCACGGCTACCAGTGCTGCTGCCACGCTGCTGCCCTTGCGGCAGTGGCTGCTGTTGGCAGCCAGCCACCGTGGCTAGCTTCGGCTGGCCAACCACGGTGGCTGGTGTGGTGGTACACGTTTTAAAAAAAAATATTATTATTATTTTATTTTAAAAATATTTCAGGATAAATATGATTTATTTTGGATGAGATAAAATATTTTTAAAATATGATCTTTTATTTTGAAAGATAAAATTGGTTTTATTTAGATAAAATCTTTTATTTGGGATAAAATCAAATCTTTCAAAAGTTGTTATATTTGATATTATCTATATTTAAAGTTGTTAAATTGGTATTTATCCATAATTAAAGTGGTTTATTTTGGATAATATTTGTTAGGATATTCTGAGCATATTCCAAAAGGATAATAATTGATTTAAATAATGTGATTATCCCATAATTATTTTTTTGATATAATTGATTTAAAATTTTGTGATTGGCTAGTAATTAGGATAGAATTTCCTAACTTTGTTAGGATAATCTTTGAGGATAAATATGATTTATCTTTTAATATTAATATAAGATTTGATTCTATCTCATGACTAATTTAAAATATATGATATTTTATTGATGGTCATGAATAATATATGATATTATCTAATTGCATTAATTAAAATATGAGATATTTAGATGTCATGTTTCCTTAATTATGATCATTCGATGTTGTAGTTTAGGAAAGCATGATGAGTGATTTATTATGTGGCACTTTATAATATATGATATTATTTACTACTATATAATGACTAGTATGACCCAGTATATTGCTAAATACGATCTGCGCATCGTGGTGGATTTTTGTAATCTTAGTACGGTCTACGTACCGGTAAAGTATTTTTGTAATTTATTTTATTTTATTTAAGTAGTAGATTGAATAGAATAGTATTACAGGTTGCAGTTAATCCAAGAAACCCGTGAAGTAAAGGCCCAAAGGAGCAAGGTGGATAAGATCCATGAAGGTTCAAGTGGGAGCTTTTGCTTCATTAGTTTTCTTAGGATTAGGGGCCATGCTATGTCTTGTTTATGCATTCAGTTTATTATGCATGTTAGATTTTATTGATGTTTTGTGATGATGCGTTAGAGTTCACTAAATAATCACAACATATTAAATCTAGGTCCTAGTAATATTGAGGTAGCTTTTCCAATCAAAAACCTGATGAAACCTTCTATATTTATGATGGGTCATGCTAAAGCTGGGTGTCATATTAAATCTTAGGGGAGTGGGGGTAAAACAAATTTTACACTTTTGATTGGTTATACTCAACAAGGTTACCTAAAGAGTTTAGAACCTTGAAGCTAAGGGTAATAATTAAACATGTGATGGTTAATTATTCAACCAAGAATTACAAAGAGTTGTAATCAGTAAAGAGTTTACTCACCTTGAAAATGTAATGGTTGATGGTAGGGCTAAAGTCCAGTCAATTATTGCACAAATAAAGGATCTTGGAATTATTTTATTCAATAGGGATCAATTAAAATTGAATAAATGCTTTAAAGTTGCCAATTTAATTCGCTTATGGCACTTTAAATTTTTTTTTTAAACATAATTGAATTTTGCGTTTACTTACAAGTAACACGTCGTTCTAATTTTATTATTATATTTAATCTCCACGATTGAAAATAAAGTTGAGAAACGCTCTCAAAAGGTTAAAAGATAATCCATAAAACTATATTCCAATTTTGCTAAAATGGTTCTAAAAGGCAAGTTTTAAAAACTCATGTCACATGTCTAAGGTTGGTTATTCAAAATGTTTGAGTAAAATGCCAACACATCTTCATTTTGAAAAGTGTTTCAAGGGATATAATGAGATGGGAGGTACAAACCCTCTAAAAGACAAGTATAGAAGTCCAATAAAATCTCTTACCTTCAATATGATTGAATATAAGAAAGTGATTGGAAATCTCTATGATCAAATATGATCAAAAGTTGATCAAATGACGCTATTCTTCATCCACTTTATATAAGAGTTAAATAGTTGATTAAACTCTAATATGAATGATGATTGAATAGACTTAGAAAAATCATGAAATGTGCTTAAAGTAGTTAAGAAAAACATCATTTTGAACCTAAGAGAAGTGTTCTAAGTGGCTCAAATGAATAAAGGTTTAGGAACATATGAGGATTACATTAAGAAGTTATAGGCTAAGAAATGAAAACAGATTGATACTTCTCAAACCTAGACTACTTACATGCTAAGAGTTGTTATGAACAACAAATATTTCAAATTAAATGGACCAATTCCAATTGATTAAAAACTACCTCATATAGTTGGAAGGTAAGAGAATGGAAATGTTCCAATTTACGAAGTATATTATAGAAATTGATTTAGCACATTGCTACTTCTTGGACATATGATGTCTTGTTTAGTTCTCTCTCATTGAGAATGAGGTTGAACTAAATGAAGAATTATGGCTAAAGGAGAAATAAATCTACAAGTTTAGAAACAAATGTTGCTACTTCACAAGTAGAATCTACGAGTCTGGAAGCAAAAATTGCAACTTACAAGTAGAACCTATATTTCACCTTACCTTGTTATTGGCTAGAATTGAGTAAATGTTATTCATTCTTGCCATTATCAAAACACCATTCAATGTTATTAATGACTAAGCATCGAAGATTCAAAAACGTGGAATAAATGTTATTCTATGCTTCATTGAGTCATAATGTGTTTTGAATTGCTAAATAAGTTTAAAGTTCTATATGATAGAATTAATTAAACCATTTCTATATATAAATTGTCTTTAAAATGTCAAATAATTCGAACGAAAATGAATATTGCATGCGAAAGATCCAAAGGGATGGACTTTCAATATCATTAGATTATGAATCCATTGATATATGTAATTATCATTCTAATTTGAAATTTTGAAAAGTCACCATTTAGAGAAATGATGATGCAAACTCGAGGTCGAACACATATCGATGTTAAAAAAACTAAAGGTTCAATGGCTAGAGACGGAAAATGAAACTTCATTTGTGATATGATCACTATTTATGCTTAGTTGAAGCATGGAAGTGAAAATTTTGAAAAGTTCAAAATGTTCAGTATCAACTTGACAAGATAATGATTACATTACAATATGATTGTAATTGTGAAAATTTAAGTCAAGACATATACTTGGCAACACATTCAAAGTATTGGGATATGATCGTAATAATGAGAATTTAAGTTAAAAACTTGATGAACATCCAATAGTTGTGAAATCGTTTTACGACAAACTTCGAAAGAAAACCTTGTGAAGTGTTTATGAAGGGAGATATATTTTGATAATGGATGAAATTACCTATCTTCCAACCATTGTTCAAGGGATATACTTTTAAAATAAGCTACAAAACTAAACAAAGATACATAGGTCAAATCAAAATGTAGCAAAGGTTTCATATGTGATATGGATAAGAAGAGTTCTTATAAAGTCTTTCTACAAAGAAAGGAATAAAAGTTGTATTAAATCGTTTAATGCACGATCAATTCCTATACAGAGCACAAAGTACTACCACACAAATCATACTTAGCACAAAATGTTTGTTTCTCAAGTAGGTGCCCTTATGGAAATTGTTCCAAAAGGTCAAGTGGGAGTAGTATAAATCTTGAAAGAGTTCGAGAAAAGCAACAAACAAACATGGCTCAAACCATGGTTGGTTCACCCTATGGTAAATATGCCTCCTCAAAAGGCAAGTGGGTTGGTTCACCCTATGCTAAATATGCCTCCTCAAAAGTCAAGTGGGAGTATAAGAATCTTAAAAAGTTCAAGAGTCTTGAAAAGTTCAAGAAAAGTGAATTCGAAAATCTTGAAGAAATTTGAGAAGTAATCGAATCAAAGCAACAATATGAGCATGATTCACCTCATGTTACAAATGACAACGCGTGGTTTCATTAAGTGTAATGGGAATAATAACCATGTGTCGAAGGTATTACATTCCAAGTGCAAATCCTCTATTGTCGTTTCTCATTGAAAACTAAACAAAGTTGTTGTATGAGTTTCAATTGTTGCATCAAAACCCACTATGATGACTAGCATGTGTAAAACTTAGTCAAAGAAATATGATTTCATATTGATTAAGAGTTCTAAAATATTCATTTTGGAAAATAATGATTATGCAAGTAATAAAGATGATTTGACAAATGATAACTCCAAGTGGTTTAAAAACCAGGAAATTTGAAATAGATTCTAAGTCTTTAAGCAAGTGTATGACACTTTAATAATTTGCCTAATTGGGTGAGACCCATTATAAGAAAATCAGACAAGAAAGAAAAATGTTTTCTAACTAAGCAAAGACTTATTAAAGGATTCAACTAATTCATAGTATGACTATGATTACGATGAAACCTTTACATTAGTCATGTTGCAAAGATCTATTAAAGATATTTTAGTGATTACTACCTTATGAGATTTGGTAGATGGATTTCAAAATCACTTTCTTGAAATTGTTCATGAAAGAAGATTTGTATGTGATACAATAAGAGAATTAAATAATCCTAAGGATGCATACAAGATTCATTAATGGATGGAAGTAAGCATCATGGAGTTGTTGCTCTTAATTTTGTGAGTTAATCAAATCGTTTGATGTTCTCATAAAATGAAGAAAAGGTCTTGTGTATACAAGATGTTTAGTGGGAGCTATGAAGTCTTCTTGGTCTAGTATAAAGAGCAAATTATTCATTACTTGAAGAATCAAGTGATGGGTAGTGCATTTTGTATGAAAAACCTTGAAGAGGATGATGAGTACATTTGGGATTCAAGATCTATAGAGATAGGTCTCAAAGGATGTTTTAGTTTGGTTAAGAAGCTTATATTGATAAGATTCTTATAAGGTTTAACATTATATTGAAAGGAGTTTCGATCCCATGTAACATGACACGTTGCTTAATGATTCAATGCTTTGAGAAAGGTTGATGAAATTAAAGTTTTGAGTGATGATCCTCATGAAATATGCAAAGGGTGCATCATGCATGTCATGGACTATACTCATCTATTTGATTCACGTGTTTTAAGAACAAGTGATGATAGATTTCAATCGAAATCCAATGTAACGTTGGAATACAGATTAGAAATTTCTAAGTTCCTAGTGAAAGGACAAAGGACAATTCTTAGTGTATGGAGATGAAAATGATTATAAGATTTAGAAATTGCAAAATTCATGTTTATGAGAATGTCTCATGAACTCTACTTAGTAAACCCCTTCTATTTCCAAAGCATGAGAAACATGCTAATGAAACTGGATTGAGGCAAATGATGTAATTAGAAGTTGTATTTGTTTTTGGAGAAAACCAAGTTACATATGTAATACATTCATTTGCAGAATTATGTTTATCAATTGAAACAAATTTTCAATCTTATTTAATCGTGGTTTCAAAATTAAATAAAATGTCCAAAATAATAATGGATTGATGGGCTCATTAGGTTAATTTATTTAAATAACTTGGTGAATGAAACCCCACAGGTGAACAAAATCCATACATTATTCCAGTTCCTAGTCTAGAGTTATTGAAGTGGACATAAATGATCTCTTTAAATGGACTAGCATGTAAGATTGATTAGATAGTGCTGTTTCTTGGGCTATAGGAGCGTAGTGAAGCTCGGTCAATCACATGGATATGCATGAATGATGCATGATCGAACTATAGACCTATTTTGAAGTTCAAGTATAGAACTTCTGGATATATTAGTGGATTCCTTTGACATGAGTGGAACATTGATTTCATTCAATGATTGATGTAACTGTGTACATTCAAACATCTTCCTGTAACTGGAGATTATAAAGGGTGTATCCTGGTTACCTCATGATTTGAGTGGGACCCTTGACTGCCACAAGATTGGATTGAGTCTACCTATTTAATTAGGAATGTGTATTGGCCCCTTGAAGAGGGACATTTCAGAAAATGCATGGCCGTGCTCAAATGGATTACATAGTAATCATTTGTTTTGTACTTCTAACTCAGTTTTCAAGAAAATATTTGTAGATTAATATGATCATGACATGAGATGCAATCATATTATCAAATCGAAACCCAATGACTTAAGGAATTTGAATATTGTGCACTTGTCTCAGACAAGTGGGAGATTGAAGGAGTTCTGTCTTCGATAAGTGCAATTACTAGATATATCAAGGATCACTATTATGGAGATAATAAGTTCGTTCTTTTGGGTCATCATTATCTATTGCTAGACTATGATAATTGATCTTTAGGCTAGTCAAATATTCCAAAGCCCACTAGAATGGATCCTATGAGGTCACACAACAAAGGTATTGGGTTAAGTAAGTTATAGGCCCATTTATGGGCCTCATGAACAAGTAACCAATCATGAATTGGATTGGGCTAGTATAGTTAGATTAGAGTTAGGATTTGGACTTTGTCATGGACTCTTATTTAGAGATGAGATCTATAAATAAAGTCCATACCTAGGGTTGTATAAAACAACATAATTAACAGTTAATTGTGCACCAAGCAACCAGTATCCAAAACCTCTCTATCTCTCTGTACCACACGCCTATCCTTTCCCTTCGTGGTGGTTCATGATTTGTTCGTTACTCGTTCTACTCTACAGAAGGTCAATTGAAGTGTTTGATTGCAACTAACTAGCATTAGTGGAGGACTTAATCTGTGCCTGTGGACCAAGTAGAGGAATCACGCTTGAGGTTCTTTATCTCCCATTGTTATTGCTCGATCGCACGTGGAATCACTCTTCAAAGGTACGATTATATGTTCTTTATGTGTTATGCATTAGATCTTGGGATTAGGTACTGTATGAATATGATTCATGTTTTTTCGCTGTGCATTACCTATAATCTCCTACAAGTGGATCGGATACATTTTCATCCGTTCCAACTTTGCAAATTCTGATTTCACCTTCTAATTTCCATTCTCGGATCATGTGAAAATGTCGTTTGATATGTTTGACTTTCTGATGTTCCCTTGGCTCTTTGGCCTAAGAAATAGCTCCATTATTGTCATAATATAGGGCTATTGGACCCTTTATGGAGGGTACAACATCAAGTTCACCAATGAACTTACGAATCCAAACAGCCTCCTTAGCCGCTTTAGCAGCTGCTAAGTACTCGGCTTCAGTTGTAGAATCTGCAGCTGTACTCTGTTTGGCACTCTTCCAACTGAACGCTCCTCCATTTAGACAGAACACATATCCAGATTGCGATTTAAAATCGTCTCTGTTTGTCTGGAAGCTTGCGTCGGTATAACCTTCCACAACTATTTCCTCTGAACCACCATACACCAGGAATTTATCCTTGTTCCTTTTCAGGTACTTTAGGATATTCTTGGTCGCAGTCCAATGGGCCTTTCCTGGATCTGATTGGTAACGGCTTGTAGCACTCAAGGCATACGATACATCTGGCCTAGTAAATATCTTGGCATACATGATCGATCCAATAAGCGAAGCATATGGAATCAGATTCATTATTTCTCGCTCATCAGGTGTCTGTGGACACTGCTTCTTGCTCAGGGTTATGCCATGTGACATTGGCAGGTGACCTCTCTTGGTCTCCTCCATGCCAAATCGAGCAAGTACCTTATCAATATAAGTACTTTGACTCAATACAATCATCCTTTTTGATCTATCCCTATTGTTCTTGATGCCTAGTATGTACTGAGCCTCTCTTAAGTCTTTCATTGAGAAGCATTTTCCAAGCTAGGCCTTTACAGACTCTAACAACGGAATGCTGTTTCCAATGAGCAATATGTCATCGACATATAAGACTAGGAAGGCGATGTCATCCCCACCGACCTTCTTATAAACACAAGATTCCTCTGGATTCTTGATAAAACCAAACTTACCAATGGCTTCATCAAATCGCAGATTCCAACTTATGCTAGCTTGCTTTAGTCCATAAATAGACTTCTTAAGCTTACAAACCTTCCCAGCATTGGTTTGGTCGACAAAACCTTCAGGCTGTGTCAAGTACACAGTTTCTTCCAAAATACCATTTAGGAAGGCGGTTTTGACGTCCATCTGCCATATTTCATAATTGTAATATGCAGCAATCGGATTTAAGCATTGCGACTGGTGAAAAAGTTTCATCGTAATCAATACCATGAACTTGTCTGTAACCTTTTGCCACCAATCTAGATTTGTAAATGAATTCATTTCCATCTTTGTCGATTTTCATCTTGAAAATCCACTTACATACGATAGGTGTATATCCTTTGGGTAAGTCAACCAAGTCCCAGACTTGATTTTCAAACATGTAATCCATTTCAGATCTCATGGCCTCATGCCATTTAGCAGAGTTGGTGCTTGCCATCGCTTGCTTGTAGGTTGCCGGTTCATCTCCATCCATAATCAGGATGTCCTCTGATATCTCGGTTAATACTAAACCAAGATATCTATCAGGTTGAGATCTCGGCCTCTAAGACCTACGTAGGGTAATGGATTGAGCATTTGCATTGTCGGTTTGATTTTGCACATTTTGATCATTTTGACCTGCGTCAACAGATGATGTTTGAGCACTTTGACTGTCATTCTGATTTTGTTGCTCATCCTCATAAACTTCGTCGAGTTTGATTTTCCTCCCACTTGTCATTTTGGAAAGGTGTTCCTTCTCCAAAAAGACACCATCGTGAGCAACAAACACTTTGTTCTCCGATTTGTTGTAGAAGTAATACCCTTTGGTTTCTTTTAGGTAGCCTACAAAGTAAACCTTGTCAGAAATCAATTTCTTGACATATGCTTCACATCCCCATATCTTTAGAAAAGATAACCTAGGAGGTTTATTTGTCCATAATTCATATGGAGTCTTTTCTACAGCTTTTGATGGTGCACGGTTCAGTGTTAGTGCCGCAGTTAGAAGTGTGTGTCCCCAGAAAGAGATAGAAAGATCACTTAGACCCATTGTTGATCGTACCATGTCTAACAAGGTCCAATTTCTCCTTTCGGATACTCCATTCCATTGTGGAGTTCCTGGAGGTGTCAATTCTGAAAGTATACCCTTTTCTTTCAGACGGTCATCGAATTCTTGGCTCAAGTATTCACCACCTCGATTCGATCGAAGGGCTTTGATTTTCTTGCCAAGGTGATTTTCAACTTCACTCTGAAATTCTTTGAACTTTTCAAACGATTCAGATTTATGCGACATTAGGTAGACATAACCATATCAAATATAGTCATCTGTGAAGGTGATAAAATATCGGCGTCCATTTCTTGTGGTGGAGCTCATAAGTCCATATACATCAGTGTGTATTAGACCTAATAAGTCTCCTACCCTTTCTCCCATCTTGGAGAATGGCTGCTTAATCATCTTGCCTAGTAAACATCCCTCGCAATTCTCAAACGATTCTAAATCGAAAGAGTCAAGAACATCTTCCTGTAGAAGTCTCTTGATGCGTTTGATGCTAATGTGGCCAAGACGACAATGCCACAAGTAAGTTTGGTTTGATTCTATGGTCTTAGATCTTTTATCATAAACAATTTTGTCTAAACATGCAAAAGGTGTAATTTCCATAAATATAAACAAGACATTTAAACAAAAGGTCTTGTGATCAAGGTTAAAATGACGTCCAACGTCGCAAGATCAAAGTATGGTTGATAAAACTTAACAAGTTTTAGAATTTAGACAAAATACATAGATTACAAGCTTTCTTTGGATAGATTTTCTTCATATTCCACTTGTGTACTCATGACCACTTGAAAAACACCGCTTATTTCGTTCCTGAAATAAGAGCATAAAATGAGTCAATTTTCCGGTATCTAATACCTTATAAATTGCTTATTTTCAAGTGTGTAGATGATACCTGAGATTGAGGCTATCTTTCCTCTTGCCTCATCTTCAAGATACTCGCTACATTCTCTTTTGTAGTGGCCTTGCTTACTACAATATAAGCAGCGCATCTTTGCCTTGTTTTTGAACTTCTTTTTCTTGAGCCTTAGAGCAAACTTAGCCGCCTTGCAAGAATAGGTTTTCTGGAGCTCTTGGACAACTTCCTTTTTTATTCCGATTGTTGGTAAGTCGCATCTTAATTGCAACGTATCCCGAGTGGAGTGAGCTTAAAAGCATATGAGCCGCTTGCTCATCCTCCACAGGTTTACCAATCAGTTCCAAATGGTTAAATAACCTTGTCATCTTTTGCACATGGGCTTGAAGTGGAATCCCGGGTCTAAGTCTTGCACTGTAGACGCTAGCCCATACTTCTTGCCTTTCTTTGCTAAGACATCCATCTAGCGGTGGCTTGATCGCGGAAACAACCCCGACCCAAAGAACCACTCACAATTAATAAAACCATAAAGCATAAATAAATTAATCACATGATTAAGACAAGATAATTACCTCAGGAGCGTGCTTCGCCCAAACGAAACAGACTCTTACTTGAAAGCTTTAGCCCCGCTAACACGAGAGCCTCCAACGAAAGTCCACCTGCAACCCGAACACCGAAATTGGTCCAATGCCTTGGAGTTAGCAAGGCCCGACCAAAAACCCGAGTGATTAATGAGTTCAAAGGTTTTCACAATGGTGATGCCTTTTTCAACTCTCACTCAAGTGATTTTCCCAATACCCCAACTTAGGTATTTATAGGGAAAATAAGAGAGTGAAAAGCTCTCCCATCAGTGAGGGAGAATTTGATTTTTTTCATTTTATTTTAAAGCTAAAATAAAATTAATAATCAAACTAGTAATAAATCAACAAGTGGCAAGCTCATGTGAGAGGTTAGGTGAGGACCATTTGGAGGAGGGGGGACCAAACTTGCTCCCCACTCCCTCTCCAAAAATCGGCCAACACACCATTTCATCCTCCTCTAAAATCGCGCCACATGGCACCCACACTTGGGCACCAAGGCACCCAAGGTGGGCTGCCTAGCCACGGCTACCCAACATGCCCAGCACAAAGCATGCGGGCTGCTAGCGCTACAAGCAAGCAAGCCTAGCAGCTTGTGCGGGCTGCTCATGCTCTCAGCCATCAAGCCACGCACCAAAGATGTGGGCTGCTGCTGGCCTTGTGCCTTAGCCCAACAGTGATGCGGTTGGCGCGGCTAGCCTTGCGATGCTAGCATTGGAGCGCTAGCATGCAGCAGCCAGCCTAGGCTCGGCTTGTTGCGCATGCTAGCCACCATGCTAGGTCATATGCCCCTAGCACTTGGTTTGCTCGGGGCATCCCGATGCTAGGGGTATTTTGGTCTTTGTTGATTTATTATTATTTTCATGTCTCCTCTTTTACTATTTTTCGACTCAACTTCCGACGTTTGGTTTTGACGCTCTAAGCTTGAATTCCCGACGTCTAAATATTAATTACTCATTTGACTAATTAATTAATTCATAATTAATTAGTCGCTTCGATTCGTTAGTTGCTTGGGTGTGACCCGAAGGGTTCATTCAAGATTAAGTTGTAATATTAATTATGCATTAATGTAGACACCCAAATGTGTCTCCCCAAAACCAAACCCAGTGATGAATACCTTTCACTTCATTTGATTATCGAACAAAGTGAAAGTGTGAAAAGTCTAGTGATGAGGATGTTTTTATTAAAATATCTCTTCTTTCTGTTTTTGAAAATATTTCTTTTCTTACCCTATTTTTGAAAAACATGCATTCCAGTTTAGTTTGGTCCATGATAAGGGTCCAATAATGGTGTATTTGGATGGGGCTTGAAAATACCTTTCCAACGATATATTATAAGCCCAATTCCGATGAATAATGAGGAAGTTATGGCCAAAATACTAAACTGAGCCCAAACCGGTTTTTACCTATGACCCAATGATCATGTGGAGGGTCCAAATGTTTAATCCTATTCCTAAAATAATTAGGATTAATTAGAAGATTCTATAAGTTTCTAAAAGATCTTAATTATCCTTTTTGAAATGATAAGATTAAAGAATTTGAGTTAAATAAAAACTTTCCTTTTTTAAAACTTTCCTTTTTCTTAAATTCTAATTCTATTCGAATTTAAAGATGTTCACAGACAGTCTGATTTTATTTTCGTGCCTCATAATATTTATCCAAGTTTTATATGGTTGGATAGATCTTGAAATTATCTTTCTAATGATATATTATAATATTAAATCCGATCTATAACGAAAAAGATATGAATGAGATATGAAACTCTATCCAAAACTGACACCGTCCTACTATTTTGGCCATATATTTGTATTTACAAAACATTTTACTCTGATTCTAACTGTGTTAGAAATTGGACTTCAATAGCTTTCCAACGACATATTATATGCGTTATTTGGACTTGTGGATCAAAAGATATGATAAAAACAAAATCCGCAAAAACTGTTGTCCATCGAGTTCTATTTCGATTCGAATTCGGATTCTCTTCTTATTCTTCGACCCTCTTTTTTCTTATCTCCCCTTTTTCAATCATCAACTCTCATCAAGAATTTCTTTATTCTCTCTCTCTTTCTATCCTAGCCTTTTACAAACACAATTTCGCATACATTAGCACTAGACACACCTAGCATTGTTCGAAGTTGCCTTCGCCCTAGACGTGAAAGAAAGAGGTACGAGGCATCCAAGTAAGTTCTTTAATGGTTTTATTGATATTATGATTTAGAAATCATGTCTAGGTTTTTATTATGATTCCTAGTATCATGTTAGGGCGTTTTGGTCTTCCTAGTATCATGTTTAGGGTAACTTTAATATCAAATATGACAATTGTGATTCCTGCGATGCTTCCTATTTTCTTTCCTAATATTCATGTTAGTATCATGTTAGGGATATAGCTTTGATTCTTATTGTTTAGTGACATGCTAAGGTTTGTTATTAATCTTGTTGGTATCATGCCTAGGATCTTGCTATTATTATGCTTTATTTTTAACATGAACATGATTATGAATATTATTATTATTTATGATTATTATTATTGTTGCTTGATATTGTTATTGCTTGATCACGCCTTTTATTGCATGTTTAAAGGGAATTTGTACTTGTAATCACATTAATAAGATAATTAATAATCTTGTTTAGGGTTAATTTGATTATTATTATTTTTTTTGACAAAAGGGTTAATTTGATTATAATTCAATTGATCGCCAATAATAGTTTGTTTGTGCATTAATATTCAACCAACATAGATAAACAGGTTTAGGGTCAATCCTATTGATTGTATGTTAGTCATAAAGCGCACATGAATACGATCAGAATAAAGTAGAGGCCTATTATCAGGGCAGGTTCAATCTCTTTTAGCTTGGATTTGTACCTTCATCCTCGAACTACCAGTCATGGTTCCAGACCTATTGGAGTTAACGATCTCTTGGATCGTTGAGGGGTGTAACCTTCACCTCGTGAACGGTTTCAAGTTCCTAAAACTTGTTGGCGACTCTTTTGCTCTATCTTCTTTCCCTTTGGACGCCACCGTACTTTAGTGTATGATCACAGTGGGGTTCAAGCTAGAGATAATGCTTGGAATATTCCCTACAATTAATATTACTGATCGGAAGCGGCCTCCACCCAGGCATTCCGATCACTTGACCTTACTGAATATATTAGCTTTCTAATAATTGTGAACCCACTAACGGAATAGTACACTTGTTCGAAGGACACCATTCCTTTAACTTAGGTATAATGTTATAAACATTTTAACTTTCACTTAGGTATGTGATACCAAGTTGCAGTGCTTAACATTATTAATGTTGCGCAGGAACTACAAACAAGTGAGGCTAGCATGAAGATGGAGCTTGAAGGTGCACTAGAAGTTTTGAGTGGCCAGAGATAGCTTCATAGTTTTGATTTCTGATTAGTTTATCATGACATTAGAACAATTTTCGTTTTTGATGAGACAATATTTTGGTTTTCTTGTTTTGAATACTGAATTTGGTTTACTTGGATTGGACAAGTGTTGATCCATGACCAAGGTAGTAAATTATTTTCATTTTGCTAGATATGAGTTAATTTTGTTTTATGACAATAATATAAGTAGATCATAAAAGCCATTTATGTGATTTAAAATAAACTTGCTTACAACAAAGTAAGATTTGGTCACATAACCAATTTGCACATCCAAAGTTACATTGGATGGACTCTTATTCTAAATTGATTATGAATCACTTGAGAATTAGAAGTCATGCTTGATAAGGTGAAATGACCAAGTCACCTTTTAGTTGAAAGGGTGAAAGAGCTAATGACCTTTTGAAACTCATACATATGATGTGTGTGGACCATAGTTCAAGAATTAGCAAAGAGATTTAACTATTTCATTGCTTTTACTAACGATTTAAGTAACTATATTTATAATTACTTAATGAAGTAAAGCTTGGAATCATTGAAATGTTTAAAATTCCAAAATAAAATGTAAAATCAGTGTGAGATAAACAATTTAACACCACAATATGATTGTTGTGAGAAATATTTAACTCAAAATCAATTATCATCTAAAGGAATTGTTGAATTAGTTCACAATCCAGAAACAATACAATTAAAATGTATGAAGAAGGAATCAAACTTTGCTTTCCATTGTCAGATCCAAGATTTAATGATTTACAAATATTGTTTTGAGGATATGCATTAGAACAACAACATTTGCGAATACACTAAACAAAAAACTTAACCAAAGCAGTAGAAAAGATGTCAAAAGAGTTATGTTTTGGAAATGTTCCAAAGTTATCTTTTCTAAACAGGATTAAGGGTTATGAAGTCAATGTAAAATGTTTACAAAGATGACATAATGCAACCTAAATCAGACAAATGGTTCTTCATGGGTTTTCTCATGGAAACTAAGAGGTATTATTCCTACAATCACATAGAAAACAAAATGTTTGTTGCTCGCGATAATGTCTTTATAGAAAGAAATCAATTATTCCAAAGCCAAGTGGTAGTAAAGTTAGATCTCGATGAGATTCGAGACGAGTAAGACGAGCAACACATGGATGTGAATGAAACCATATCAGAGACGAAGGCATATGAAATCAGCTAATTTGATAAACCATATGTCAAAGCAAGCTAATTCCACTAGCAAGACTTCTATCCTCCCACTTTAATGAAAGGCTTCAAAGATTTGAAGATAATAATTCTATTGTTGCTCATACCTATCGTAGGTTACTTGGGATCAAAACAAACAGTTTGTTGAAATTCTGAGAAAATGTGGATTCTAAAATTTTCCTATTAGAATGGTTGGAATCCACGCTCTACAAGCAAGCTTTGGATAAGTGCTAACTCAAGAAATGGCTTAAAGCCATAAAATCCATAATGGACTCCATGTCTGTAAAGATGTGCTAGCTTAGTCCATGATAGTCTTACAAATAGGGTCAAACCTATTAGATGCGTAAGCCTATTCAAATTCTTCTAGTGATTGCTGATTTCGGTTATGAAGTTTAGCATTAGATATCAAAATCACCTTCGTGAAATGTTCTTGATGGGGGATATGTATATGATACAACCTAAGAGTTTTGAAATCCATTAATCCTAGAGAGTTTTGCAAACTTCAGAAATTCATTTATGGATTGAATTAAACATCAGGGAGTTGGAACATTCGTTTCGATTAATCAAACAGTTTGATTTCCTTAAAGAGCGAAAAGGAATCTTGTAGAGACATGAAGTTTAGTGGGAGAAATTTGTCTTCTTGGTCATGTATGTACATGACATACAATTCATAGGAAATGACATATCAATGCTTGAATCGGTCAAGTAGTGGTTAAAGAGTTATTTCTGTATGAAAGTCTTAGGAGATGTTGAGTACATATTGGGAATCAAAGTCCACGAAGTGAATCTTGAAGAATGATTGGACTTAATCAAGAGACTTATGTTGATAAGATTTTTGATAAGTTCAAGATGCAAGACTCTAAGAAAGGATATCTTCCCATGTCTCATGATATTACACTCAGTAAAACTCAGTGCTTTCAAAAGATGATAGAGTTGAGTCGTATGGATAATGTACCTTATGCTTCTGTAAAAGGGTCCATTATATGTGCGATGAAATGTACAAAGCAAGTTGTTACATGTGAGTTGTGCATATGTAGCAGTTTTCAAGCAAATATAGAATAAACATACTAAATGCTGCCAAGAACAAATCCTTGAGTACTTGAGAAGCACTAAAGGAATTAGTCTAATTTATGGTCTTAAAGGTAAAAAAGTCAAAAGGTTATACGGATGCAAGTTTTCAAACAGGAAAGATAATTCTAAATGTTGATCTAGATGCATATTTGTGCCTGTATGGAGAAGTACAGTGAGCTAAAAAAGATCAAAGCCGAATGTTGTTGCATACTCAATGTCAGAATATGTGTAGAGAGTGAGTTCAAATCAAATTGTCATGTGACTAAATGGATGTCTTTGCTAAAAACAAAGGAGCTAGGGTCACATCATAAATCCAAACTAATAGATATGAGATATCACCTCAGTTATGAAATCAATGACAAGCGGGATGTCGTGATCTGCAAAGTTTTATTATGAGTGAGATGCTTGATCACGTCCATATATAGTGCTAAAAATAGCTACATTACATCAAAAACACAAACAACCCGTGAAGCATGGATGGTACAAAATTTGTATAAAAATAAGATAAATAATGAACTTTGATATCGAATAATCACAAAAACAAGGTTCAAAAGTACCCTAAAATCTTACCAAATAACAAGTTATCAAATCCCCCCAAGCTAAGATTTCGCTAGTCCTCGAGCAAAACAAACATGTCAAATCAAGAAGGAAGATAACTTGCTAATGATCAAACCAAGAAGAGGTAATAAAGAGGAAACACAAAAACACAAATCCGCATGGTAACAACCTTCTTCTTCCTTGCTCTGCTGTAGGGTTGGCAGTGGATCCAAACCCAACTCAAATCCGTGGATCCAGATCCGTTTTGTGCAGATCTAGATCTTCAAATTTTCGGCCCATCGGATCCGAGTCAGATCCGGATCATGCTGAAAAAAAGGATTTGGATCCGAGTCTGGCCCCTAGACCCGGACCCAGATCGGTTTACCTGTTTTTAATTTTCTTATTAAAAAAAACCTAAAACTTTTTGTTTCTTTATTAAAAATGTTGATGATGTTAGTAGTGATAAAAAATTAGCCCTTTCAAGAGATGAATTTTGAATGCTTATATCGAATACATTATCGTTGTTTTTCCACTTGCTCATTTGTAACATTGTACTTTTTCGTTGTTTATAATTTTTATTTTAAAATATAAGTGTATAAGTTGGTTATTTACTATGTGTTTGTAGACTATTTATATAAATTTAATTTAGGTTGTGTAAGGAGGGTGATCCCATCGTAAGGGGTACTCTCCTTAAATGCCCTTGGCCACTTAAAAGCCTAGGACTTTAAACTTGTTAGGGTGTAGTAGGATTAGAATTCCTGACTGTTTGGGGGACCTTGAATTAGAATTGATTCCATCATCACGCTTTTTTGTAAGAAACAAGTAGGAGTCGCCAATGAGTTTTAGGAAAAACTCATACACCTCGTTCATGCCTTTCTTCCATGTGGAGTTCATGGAATAATTAGCACAAACCATAAGTTTACCCATGCCCAAATTGGTCTATAAACCAGAAATGAGTTCGGGAGCGAGGGTACTAAGATAACGTTCCTTTTAGAGGGGAATCGTCATCCTAGCCCTAGTACGGCCTCTACTAGCTCTTCCTTTTTTACAATTTCATCACCAAACAATATATGCAACGCGATACCTAAAACTATGTTAGTTGATTTTATTTACAAGCATTAGTTCACGTAGGAATTACATTGCAAGGTCGTTATTCTTATTTAATAATATTCATGAAAGAACAATAAATAAACAAGATTCGCCTTGGCTTAGGTGATCAACCAACAATTATTTCATTCAATTCTAATCTTTATTTAACGCAAGAAACTATGTGGAATTGATTAATTAATTACTTTAAAAGTGATCAAACAACACTAATTAATTAATTAAAGTCCTTTTAAACAAGAAAATAAAGGTGATTTAATTAAGTGCTCGGGAATTTACCCCTTCTCTTTGCTAGATCTCCGTTTAGAACACTTATGGACACCTTCTTGTTGGAGAACCTCCACCGTATTAACAAAGTATCGAAAGGGTGAGTGTTAAGGACAAGAGGGCTAGGTTGCACAAGTTCACAAGGTATTTCGCTAGAGATTTTAGGTTAATTTCTGTCTGTTGAAGCCTCGGTTTAAACTCGTATTTATAGAGAAGGCTTAGGTTTAGGGTTTCGAGCAATCTGCCGCAGCAGGTGCCGCGCGCAACAGATGAAGTTGCGCGCGGCAACCCAGCGCAAGTTATAGAGTTGCGCTGCTATGTGCAGCGCAACTATTTGTCTTGCGCGCGACTTTATGGTAAGATTCGATTTTATATTTTCCGTATAATTTCCAAATAAGTACAAATCTTATGTAGCGCAACTCTGGAAGTTGCGCTGGGTGTCGCGCACAACTGAAATAGTTGCGCGCGGCAGCCAGTGCGACTTTGTGAGATGCGCGTGGCTTTTTCTGCGGCAGCACTAAGTTTTAACCTAGGCGCTCCTAAATCCGTCATTATTAGAGTTTTTGGGCTTAAGCCTAATTATGATCGGGTTTAGATAATTGGACCATTGTTTTGGATTTTCTTTAATTTGGTATACTCTTTTGTGTTTTGTGGCTTAATCAGTTATCCATAAGTATTCTTGTAGGCGTCGCTCGAAGTGCGCCTACGTAAAAAGCATGTGGTGAATATTCTTGGCACTCATAGGAAGTGGGAATTGACATATAAGATTAGAGACAAAGAAAAGTAGGGAGCCGCCAACAAGTTTTTAAGGAACCTGTACACCGTTCACAGATCATAAAAGGCAACCACGATAAGGGACAACGATAGGCAACAACGATTGACCCGTGGAGGTTACACCCCATTCATAATCCATGAGATTACTAACTCCATATGGTTCGGAACCACGAAAGGAGGATTGAGGATGATGGTACGAAGTGAGTCATGGAGTCACATTCGCCCGTATTGGCCTCTACTTGATTCTTATAGTAAAAAGTGATTCATGCGATCTCAAAGGCATGCAAACAAAATATTCAATTCGCTCCAAACTATTATTAAGCTAAATTGGTTTAATATTAATGCACATAATTCTAAAATATTGTGATCACTTGAATTAATAACAAGATTTAAAAGGAACCTAAACTGATTGTCCAAATTATCTTATTAGGCGTGATGTTCAATTACATATTCCCTTTAAACATGCAATATGGTGATCATAATAATAAATAGAATAAACATTAATATTGGAAGCAACTCAACAATAATTCCAATAATATAAAATCGTTAGAAAATAATAGAAATAAAAAGAACATAATTCTTACTTTGATTCTGTTTGCTTGCAACTTCAAAATAATAAACGAGTTAGTAACTTTAAGGAAATAATAACAAAAATAATCATTAAATTAAATTAAATTAAATAGAATTAGTTAGGGGCCAAACCCTCAAACAGTTCTACCTTATACGCCTTGGCTTAAGGACAGAACAATGAGTGAAGTATGGACTCCTGGGAGTGCTTGAAGAAGGAATTTTGAAAGAAGTAGGGTAGGCTAGTGTTTAGGCTAGAGCATAGAAGAGAGAAAAATAGAGAATTAATTGATGCCCCATACATCAGAAATGAGGGGGTATTTATAGAAAAAATGTGCTGAGGGAACACACGGAACCCTAAAATGATAAAAACCCTAAAAAGTATACCGTGACACGGCAAAGTGTACCGTGACACGGGAAATCCCACCGTCAGACGGGAAATATTCCCATGACACGGTGCACTTTTGTGTGACGCGGGAAATATTTAGTGAATGGGGGAGAAAACGTGTTAAGGGTTTACGCGGAAAGGACACGGAAACCCCCGTGTCACAGAAGGTGTCCCGTGTCACGGGGAACCCCACCGTCAGACGGGATAGTTTCCCATGACACGGTGAACAGTTGCCGTGACGCGGGAGTTTTCAGTCCACTTTTCCGTCTAAATTCATTTTTAACCCTAATTTCGTTCAACATTTTATGTGCCGATTGATAATTTCGGGCCATTTCTGTTTTATTATTATTTGGGCTAAAATAAGAAAATAAGTAAATAAAAATAAAATAAAAATTTTGGGCCAAAATAAATAATAAAACAATAAAATAAAAAAGGTTTGGGCTAGAATTAAAACTATGCTTTAACTAAACATCAAGACCGATCCATGGACTATTCAAAAATTGAATTTAATTAAATACGATTTTTTAAGCACTCTCGGGATTAAATACCAAACCCATCCAATAGTGACGGTGAAAGGTTGTTCATCATTGGGTTTGGTTTTGGGAAGACATGTTTAGGTGTCTACAGAATCCCCCACTTTGACTGAGTTTGTAGAAACGTTAGTTTCGAAAACGATAGTCAAAGTAGCCGATAGGGATGGAGAATGATTTAAGACGTTCTGCAATCCTAAATCACTCTGTATACGCCGATACCTGCAGAAAAATGTTAATTCCACAGATAAAAGAGTAAAAAGATAGAATATGTCTCTGGCACCAGTGTATCGGTGACAAATGAGTTTGACAGCTTCCTATGCTTGAAGGAATCCACCGGATGACGTTCGTTGAAGCGCTTTCCATGCCTGAGGAAAGCCGACTGAGGAATTTGGTAGCTTTCTAAGCCTGAAGAAACCTACCGGATGATACTTTCCATGCCTGAGGAAAGTCGACGTATGAATTTGGTGTCATTCTATGCTTGAAGAAATCCACCGATAATGCCTTCCATGCTTGAGGAAAGCCGACTTGGCGGTTTTCTATACTTGAAGAAAAAAATCCACCGATAACGCTTTCCATGCTTGAGGAAAGCCGACTTGGAGGTTTTCTGTACTTGAAGAAAAATCCACCGATAACACTTTCCATGCTTGAGGAAAGCCGACTTGGCGGTTTCCTATACTTGAAGAAAAATCCACCGATAACGCTTTCCATTCTTGAGGAAAGCCGACAACTACTGTAATCACTGAAATTTGCAAGTGTATGATGGTTCGATTATCCCCGAACGTGGGCCGCAGATGATTCACACCTTCAAGTCGACTACCCGACCATGTTAGGTGTTTAAAACGTAGACAAATTGACTTTGACGCTTGCTAGGGGAAAAATAGTAATTTTGATACCCTTTAAACATCAACTAGAATTTTCCGCGTAATTTTACTGAAAAACTAACTGTCCAATTTGTGCGGAAAATCATGCAATTTTGGTCAAAATGCCAGGAATATTCGCTAATAGCTTCAAGGAATGTGAAGGACACGCGCGAGACCACCGTGTCACGAAGAAAAAATCCCGCGACACGGCAGGTACTCCCGTCACGCGGCCTAATATCACGTGGCGCGGGATTTTTGTGGCTGCAGTAATGGTGAAAAGCTCGATTTTCGCATTTTTGACCAGCTAAAATACAGCGGGCCACGTCAGTAATTTACCGTTACACGGTAACGGATACCATGGCACGGGAAACGGGGTTGTAACGGGATGCTTTTTTTTGTCTTTAAATTTGAGCTTCCATTTGCCATTTCACTTCATTTTGATTGCTGTCATTTTTATCTTCTCAAACTTTCATTTCTTTCCTTCTTTTCTCTTATTATTATTTTTTATTTTGCCTTGCTCGGTCCACCGAGTCACTTCGTCCTCTTACCGAGAAACGCGCCGCTCTACCGTGTCGCGGCGGTCTGCTACTGTTGCTGCTCTCTTTTTTTATTATCTTTTTATTAGACGCTATTGTCACCGCGATACGGATTTGCTTACCTTGTCACGGCTTGCACTGCCACTGCTATCAGAGATCCGTCGTGACACGGGACTTGTCGCTGCTGTTCGCTGTTGTCAGGGGTTTACCGTGACACGGGAAGTGATGCCGTGTCACGGCGGCTTGTGCTGCGCCGCGGTGTAGTTGCTGCAGTTTTCCGAGCTTTGGAACTCAATTCTTCACTAAATTCGGTCCAATTTTCTGCTATTTTCCTCATTTCCGATTTCTTACAAGGACCCATGTAAGTTTTCTTGCCCTTTGTCTTGAATTTGCTTCAAATGAGTAATTTCATGTAAAAACCCTTAAAAATCAATTTAGGGATTTTTTTATTTTGAGGTTTATGTTGAAATTCTTGCCATGAATTTACTTGTATATGTATGTATGTGTGTTTGTGAGCGATTTGAGACAAAAATTGCATGATTTGGTGAAGAATTGAGCAAATCACCATTTTTTGGTACTACTTGAGTGAAATGGTGTTCTTGTTGTTCATATTGTTCTTTTGCACTTGAAATGATGATATATTGGTTGTAGATCTTATAAAATATGCCAGGATGCGTCGATCTATTGTTTTCGTGCAATTTTGAAACATGTTTTGTGTTGTATATGTACTACATTGTCATGGAGAACATAGTATCATGCATCTAGGAGAACATAGTATTAGTTCCTCATGGAGAAACTAAATACTATAAATAATTCCATTATTTTGCTTATTTTTAGCCTTGAAGTAAAAATTTAGCGTATAATAGAAAATGCAACTAAATAGCTAAATAACTTAAGACATGATGCTAAGCATTTAGATTTTTGTTAAAATGCAACTTGAAATAAATAACTAAATATCTTAGGAAATGATGCTAAGCATTTAGATTTTTATTAAAATGCAACTTGAAATAAATAACTAAATATCTTAGGAAATGATGTTAAGCATTTAGATTTTTATTTTTATAATAGCATGCCTAGACGACAGGATTGTGATCTTTCCACTCATGGCCGGCGTCAGATTTTTCGGGAGGAAACTCCCACGATTCCCGAGGGTATGGATTGTAGGAGTTTATAGGTACGAATGCGGAAAACATGAATCATATTCATATAGCACCTAATCCCAAGATCATGCATAACACATAAAGAATTAGAATTTATACCTTTGAAACGTGATTCCACGTGCGATCGAACAAGAACAAGGGAGATAAAGAACCTCAAGCGTGATTCCTCTACTTCGTCCACAGGCACAGATTAAGTCCTCCACTAATGCTAGTTAGTTGCAATCGAACACTTCAATTGACCTTCTATGGAGTAGAACGAGCAACGAACAAATCACGAACCACCACGAAGGGAGGGGATGGGCGTGTGGTACAGAGAGAGAGAGGTTTTGGATATTGGTTGCTTGGTGCACAATTAACTGTTAATTGTGTTGTATCATATAACCCTAGGCATGGACTTTATTTATAGATCTCATCTCTAAATAAGAGTCCATGACAAAGTCCAAATCCTAATTCTAATCTAACTATAATAGCCCAATCCAATTCATGATTGGTTACTTATTCATGAGGGCCATAAAAGGGTCTCTAACTCACTTAACCCAATACCTTTGTTGTGTGACCTCATAGGATCCATTCTAGTGGGCTTTGGACTATTTGACTAGCCCAAAGATCAATGATCATAGTCTAGCAACAGATAATGACGACCCAAAAGAACGAACTTATTATCTCCATAATAGTGATCCTTGATACATCTAGTAATTGCACTTATCGAAGACAGAACTCCTTCAATCTCCCACTTGTCTGAGACAAGTGCACAATATTCAAATTCCTTAAGTCAATGTGTGTCGATTTGATAATATGATTGCATCTCATGTCATGATCGTATTAATATACAAATCTTTTCTTGAGAAACTGAGTTAGAATTACAAAACAAATGATTACTTTGTAATCCATTTGAGTACGGCCATACATTTTCTGAATTCGTCCTCCTCAAGGGGCCAAGACACATTCCTAATTAAATAGGTAGACTCAATCCAAACTTGTGGCAACCAAGGCTCCCACTCAAATCATGAGGTAACCAGGAAACATCCTTTATGATCTCCAGTTACGGGAAGACGTTTGAATGTACACAATTACATCAATCATTGAATGAAATCAATGTTCCACTCATGTAAAAGCAATCCACTAATATATCCGGAAGCTCTATACTTGAACTTCAAAGTAGGTCTATAGTTCGATCATGCATCATTGCATACCCATGTGATTGACCGAGCTTCACTACGCTCCTATAGCCCAAGAAACAACGCTATCCAATCAATCTTACATGCTAGTCCATTTAAAGAGATCATTTATGTCCACTTTAATGACTCTAGACTAGGAACTGGAATAATGTATGGATTTTGTTCACCTGTGGGGTTTCATTCACAAAGTTATTTAAATAAATTAACCTGACGAGCCCATCAATCCATAATTATTTTGGACATTTTATTTATTATTGAAACCACGATTAAAGAAGAGAAATGTTAAATTTCTAATTAAACATAATTTTGCAAATGAATGTATTACATATTGTAGACACCTAAAAATGTCTCCCCAAAACCAAACCCGATGATGAACAACCTTTCACTGCCATTATTGGTCGGGTTGAGTATTTAATTTTTGGAGTGCTTAAATCCATATTTCCATTTCATAAACCAACCCAATTCCTAGCCCATTTCCCCAAACCATAACTTATTTTCCTCTTTTCGTGCCTTTAAACCCAAAATAATTCATTTCGTGTCATTTAAAATCATTCATTTCGTGTCCTTTTTATAAAAACGTTTGATTCATTTTATTTTCGTCCATAATATGGGTCCATTGATTAAATATTTCGATGGGTCTTGAAAAGAGCTTTCCAACGATATATTATAAACCCAAATACGAGTTATAACGAATAAGTTATGGCAAAAATTCTAAACCGAGCCCAAACCGAACCTAAGCTCATCTTACCTACGACCCAATGATCATGTGGAGGGTCCAAATGATTTAATCCCAATCCTAAAACAATTAGGATTAATTAGAAGCTTCTATAAGTTTCTAAAAGATCTTCATTATCCTTTTTGAAAAGATAAGATTAAATAGTTTGAAATTGAATAAAACTCTTTTTTTTGAAAATCCTATTTATATCCGAATTGAAAGACGTTCAAAGATAGACAAATATTATTTTCGTGTCTTATATTTTTTATCCAAATTTTATATGGTTGGATATCCCTTGAAATTATCTTTCCAATGATATATTATAATATCAATTCCGAGCTATAACGGAAAAGAAATGAATAAAATGTCAAACTCTATCCAAAACTGACACCGTCTCACTATTTCGGCTATATATTTTGTTATACAAAATATTTTAATCTTATTCTAATTGGGTTATAAAGTAGACTTCAAGATATTTCCAACGATATCTTATTTATCTTATTCAGATTTCTAGATCAAAAGATATGATAAAAACAAAACCCGCAAAAACTGCTGTCTATCGCAAGAGTTTTATCCTATTCGAATTCTTATCTTTTCTTGATTTGACCCCTCTTTTTTCCTTATAAATAGAGGTCATATCTCCCCTTTTTCAATCATCAACAAGCTTGATCATCAAATCCTTCTCTCTTTCTCTCTTTTACACCAAAAATCATTATCTTCTCTCTCTCCCATATTCTAAGCCTTAAACCTATATTCCTAATTACACCATTCTTCCCTTAAGCACTCCAAGGATTCTATACTAAACTCGAGGTTCCGTTTTAAACAAAGGCGTGAAAGGTATAAATAACTGAGGGTTTGGACCAAATCAAATCTTTATTAATTTAATTTAAATTTCATTTGCTTTTATATTTTTATTGAAGTTACTAACAGTTCATTCATGACGTAGCAATTTAAAGGAACGCGCGGAATGTGAGTAATTAATTAATTTATTGATAATATCATGATTAGGTTAATTTTATATTTGATTTGACTAACTCTATTATTGTTAAATTGCTTCCAATATTAATGTTTATTCTATTATTATTATGATCACCATATTGCATGTTTAAAGGGAATATGTAGTTGAAAATCACGCCTAATAAGATAATTTGGACAACCGGCTTAGGTTCCTTTTTAATCTTGTTGTTAATTTGAGTGATCACAAATATTTTGAATTATGTGTTGCATTAATATTCAACCAATTTAGCATAATAATAGTTTGGAGTAAATTGAATATTTTGTTTGCATGTCTTTGAGATCGCAGGAATCACTTTTCACTATAAGAATCGAGTAGAGGCCAATACGGGCGAATGTGACTCCATGGCTCACTTCGTACCATCATCCCCGATCCTCCTTTCGTGGTTCCGAACCATACGGATTTAGTAATCTCGTGGATTATGAATGGGGTGTAACCTTCACGGGTCAATCGTTGTTGCCTTCGTTGTCCCTTTATCGTGGTTGCCTTTTATGATCCGTGAACGGTTTACAAGTTCCTTAAAAACTTGTTGGCGGATCCCTACTTTCCTTGTCCCTAATCGTGTCCCTTATCGTGTATGTCAATTCCCACTTCCTATGAGTGTCAAGCATATTCACAACATGCTTTTTACGTAGGCGCACTTCGAGCGACGCCTACAATTTGGCGACTCCGCTGGGGAGGATTTTTGGTTATTTATCGATTTGAGTGATCGGTATTTAATTGAGATGAGTGGATGAGACTTGAAAGATTCTTGAAAAATATTCCTGCAATTTAATTGGAATTCTCACATATGCATATGATTTTTTTTAGGTTACCTATTTTGCCACAATAGTACGTGTTCTACGTATGTGGCTAGCACGGGGGATTTATGCTCTATCAACCCGAAAACGCTCATGGCAATAAGGGTTCATCCGAGTTTTTAAATCCACCCAAACCATGGAGCCGAGTTCGATTTCATCACGAACTCGCGGAGCCGCCCGTTGGCATACACCCTCAAGGGAGGCTGCCTTGCTAACACGTCCAAACTCTTAACCATGGTACCCTTTGACACCCAAGAGCTTGACCATAGTGGAACATAGATCTTGACTTTAGGTTGCGAACTTCATTGCATCATTCGTGACAATGTGATTATATGTGAATTTTTTGAATTTTTATTTTTTTATTTTTTATCAAACCCTTTTTTTTATTATTAGAGTCGAGCCATAGTTTTTTTTTTTATTTTTGAGTCACCCGGATTTTAATTCCCGTATACTGCACAAGAGTCAACTTGTTTTGGTCATATCTGGAGTTCTAGAAAGAGTTACGTGTCGTGCCAAGTATGGATCTGTAGCCCCGAGTTTTATCTTTCATTTAGAATTTGTTTCGTACCAATCAAAAACACAGATCAAAAGTTATAACTGATATACTACGGCATGTCTAGTTTAGGTGTCTTTTTAGCGTCAACTTTTATTTATTTTATTTTATTTTATTTTATTTTATTTTCATGTCAAGATAGTCTTAGCCAAGTCCTTTAATCTGTGTCAAATCGTATAACATAGGATTATAGATTTTTTTTATTTTTTTCATTTTTTTTATACCCATGAGTCATAACTCTTCTAGAATTCTAGTCCTCTTCCTAGTTTCTTGTGATCAATTTTTATGCTAACCTTAACATGTGTTCTTTGTCTTTGATTGTGGTTGATCTTATTTATGAATAACGATTGCCAATGGACCGTTTTCACCTAGTAAATAGCATAAACATTAAAATTTGACAAAATTAATCAAGTTAGTTTGTCTTTTAGTCTTCCGTGCTATTTGGTCATTGGGTCATTTGTTTTTCACAACGTCTTCATGTCTAGCCATGCGATCATACCACGAGTCTTAATAAACTCATCTAATCACACATGTTGAGTCATTGCACACACTTTGTCTTCGAGTAATGCACTATATTGTTTATGATCGTATATTAGGACCATGCATGCGTCGTTTTCCGTCGTAATAGGAATGAGTGGAGTTTTCCCATCAGATTTCAAAATTGTTTCTTACACTCTTACTTTCCAATCTGAGTATTGAGTGAATGCATTAAGTGAGTTCATCCTTACAAAGTACTTGAGTCTAAAATCACTAGGCAATAGTTGGAAGAATAAGGGGAACGTCACTCCTTCCTTCTTTCCTTCCAATCAAAGCATCAACAACAAGAAACTTTTTTTTTTACCAGACGGCAAGAAGTTACTCATAAACAGCCATGAAGACAATGCACGATGCATGCTTATCACCAAGATTTCATGTTTTCTTCTTCTTTTGTTTCAAACCCTTCCCCCTAAAAAGTCTAGCATAGGTTCTCCTTATCCATGTGTCTATATGTCACATTTCTTACCTTCTTCATAAATGAGCATCTCTTTCTTACATTCGATCATGTGATAAAAATAAAAAAAATCATCAATTGCTGAACTAAACACAAGGTACACCAATGATTTGAGGCACCTTTGCAACCCTGTCATTCCCCATTAACCACTCAATCACATATCCATTTCTTCATCAACCACTTTGAGCCTCGTCTAACGTTTGGCCTTCATTTCTTCTACCCACATTCACTCAACCCTGGGATTTGAAGATGTGTAATTGTATAACATTCAAAAGCAAGTAAAAAAAAAGTAGCAAAGCAAAAATAAAACAATGTCTAAAGGCAAGTGTTCCAATGTCTTTGATATGAACACGTCAAATTGCGTCTCTCATCGAGTGCTCGGTACCGTGCCTGAGAAACATGAATAATAAGTGAGTGATGGACTGCATGATCTGAGATTGCCTACATTGATTCAAAAGAATGAAAAAAAAAATTCAAAGCAAAATAAAAAAATGTGTTGAAAATAAACTTGCAAAATTCAAAATTTTCAAATTCACAATTACACATCTTGGGGGCTTCTCTCGGGTCTTGAGCCTTTTACCTCTTTCTTCCTTAAACCATCAACTTAACCACATTACAACCCTTGAAAGACCTCTTTGAGGTGTACATACACTTGTGCAAAGTTCGGTTAGAGCTACGTTTGGCCTGATTCCTAACGGATACGTAGGCAACCTCACATTGAGGTGCGGCCACATTCATATTCATATCTATGCATGATCGAGTCAAAGAATATCCAATTCTTATCTCTATATCCCTACCCATTTAGAGCTAGACTTGGGGGCTTGAACCCACATCACATTAGCTTACCCAGCCTAAAGAGTCATCATCTTTGACTCTTCACACATATTTTTCCATCACCATAACCTTTGCAGCCTCACCTTAGTATCACTTTCACACACTTCTTTCACACATACATATCCATATCATCTTTCCCTTAGGAACCCTTTATCATGAAATCTTGTATCCCTATCGCGCATGCTTCATCATCTTTCAAGACAACATTCATCAGAAGAAACGTTGTATACTTGCTTAGCTTCTTGACCTGAGCAATGTTCTTTGTTTCATGCATCGCATAATATGCTGAGCAATATTTCTATATCAATGATTTTTAATAATACAAAGCATATAGTTCTTAGCTCCTTGACCTAAGCAATGTTCATAATCACTTCATCTATATACGTGCTTAGCTTCCAGACCTAAGTGACGTTCAAGATCGCTTCTTTACACCATATATGATGCTTAGCTCCATGACTTAAGTTCATTCATCGTGTCACATGATGTAATTGTCCTTAGCCTCCTGGCCTAAGGACATGCATCATGCATACATTACTTAAAAAACAAAAAAGCAATTCAATCCATGCGATTCATTTTGTCTTGCTCAACGAGGAAGTTCAAAACTTCTTTCCTTTTTTTCGTGTCTTTTCTTTTGGGGAAGTTTAAAAAAATACTTTTTCAAAATTTTCACATCGAGGGAAGTTCGAAAATAAAATTTCAGTTTTCACATCTTTCTTTTTCGGGAGAAAGTCGGTATCCTCCACTCATGACAAAAATTGACGGAATTTTTTTGATTTTGCATCTTTGTTTGCTTGTGTCTGTACACACACATATACACACACACACAAACTCACAACTCATACACATGTCATGTCACATCAAGTCAAACTTGGTCAAGTCAGTGGTCAAGTCAAGCATGGAAAGTGTCATCCGGTAGGTTTCTTCAAGCTTAGAAAGCTACCAAACTCATCTGTCGGCTTTCCTCAAGCATGGAAAGCATTTCAACATACGTCATCCGGTGGATTCCTTCAAGCATAGGAAGCTACCAAACTCATTTGTCACCGATACACTGGTGTTAGATACGCATTCTATCCCTTTACTATTTTATCTGTAGAACTAACATTTTTCTACAGGTATCGGCGTATACAGAATGATTTAGGATCGCAGAACGTCTTAAATCATTCTCTGTCCCTATCGACTACTTTGACTATCGTTTTCAAAAATAACGTTTCTACAAACTTAGTCAAAGTGGGGGCTTCTGTAGACACCTAAAAATGTCTCCCCAAAACCAAACCCGATGATGAACAACCTTTCACCGCCATTATTGGTCGGGTTGAGTATTTAATTTTTGGAGTGCTTAAATCCATATTTCCATTTCATAAACCAACCCAATTCCTAGCCCATTTCCCCAAACCATAACTTATTTTCCTCTTTTCGTGCCTTTAAACCCAAAATAATTCATTTCGTGTCATTTAAAATCATTCATTTCGTGTCCTTTTTATAAAAACGTTTGATTCATTTTATTTTCGTCCATAATATGGGTCCATTGATTAAATATTTCGATGGGTCTTGAAAAGAGCTTTCCAACGATATATTATAAACCCAAATACGAGTTATAACGAATAAGTTATGGCCAAAATATTAAACCGAGCCCAAACCGAACCTAAGCTCATCTTACCTACGACCCAATGATCATGTGGAGGGTCCAAATGATTTAATCCCAATCCTAAACCAATTAGGATTAATTAGAAGCTTCTATAAGTTTCTAAAAGATCTTAATTATCCTTTTTGAAAAGATAAGATTAAATAGTTTGAAATTGAATAAAACTCTTTTTTTTGAAAATCCTATTTATATCCGAATTGAAAGACGTTCAAAGATAGACAAATATTATTTTCGTGTCTTATATTTTTTATCCAAATTTTATATGGTTGGATAGCCCTTGAAATTATCTTTCCAATGATATATTATAATATCAATTCCGAGCTATAACGGAAAAGATATGAATAAAATGTCAGACTCTATCCAAAACTGACACCGTCTCACTATTTCGGCTATATATTTTGTTATACAAAATATTTTAATCTTATTCTAATTGGGTTATAAAGTAGACTTCAAGATCTTTCCAACGATATCTTATTTATCTTATTTCGATTTTTGGATCAAAAGATATGATAAAAACAAAAACCGCAAAAACTGCTGTCTATCGCAAGAGTTTTATCCTATTCGAATTCTTATCTTTTCTTGATTCGACCCCTCTATTTTCCTTATAAATAGAGGTCATATCTCCCCTTTTCAATCATCAACAAGCTTGATCATCAAATCCTTGTCTCTTTCTCTCTTTTACACCAAAAATCATTATCTTCTCTCTCTCCCATATTCTAAGCCTTAAACCTATATTCCTAATTACACCATTCTTCCCTTAAGCACTCCAAGGATTCTATACTAAACCCGAGGTTCCGTTTTAAACCAAGGCGTGAAAGGTATAAATAACTGAGGGTTTGGACCAAATCAAATCTTTATTAATTTAGTTTAAATTTCATTTGCTTTTATATTTTTATTGAAGTTACTAAAAGTTCATTCATGATGTAGCAATTTAAAGGAACGCGCGGAATGTGAGTAATTAATTAATTTAATTACTCTTATTTTATTTTAATATTGATAGTATCATGATTAGGTTAATTTTATATTTGATTTGACTAACACTATTATTGTTAATTTGCTTCCAATATTAATGTTTATTCTATTATTATTATGATCACCATATTGCATGTTTAAAGGGAATATGTAGTTTAAAATCACGCCTAATAAGATAATTTGGACAACCGGCTTAGGTTCCTTTTTAATCTTGTTGTTAATTTAAGTTATCACAAATATTTTGAATTATGTGTTGCATTAATATTCAACCAATTTAGCATAATAATAGTTTGGATTAAATTGAATATTTTGTTTGCATGTCTTTGAGATCGCAGGAATCACTTTTCACTATAAGAATCGAGTAGAGGCCAATACGGGCGAATGTGACTCCATGACTCACTTCGTACCATCATCCCCGATCCTCCTTTCGTGGTTCCGAACCATACGGAGTTAGTAATCTCGTGGATTATGAATGGGGTGTAACCTTCACGGGTCAATCGTTGTTGCCTTCGTTGTCCCTTTATCGTGGTTGCCTTTTATGATCCGTGAACGGTTTACAAGTTCCTTAAAAACTTGTTGGCGGCTCCCTACTTTCCTTGTCCCTAATCGTGTCCCTTATCGTGTATGTCAATTCCCACTTCCTATGAGTGCCAAGCATATTCACAACATGCTTTTTACGTAGACGCACTTCGAGCGACGCCTACACATATGTAACTTATTTTTCTCCAGAAACAAATACAACTTCTAATTACATCATTTGCCTCAATCCAATTGCACTAGTGTGCTTCTCATGCTTAGGCAATGGAAGGGGTTTAGTAAGTGGATCAGAGACATTCTCATCCGTATAAACTTTGCACATCTTGACATCTCCTCTGCCAAAGATCTCTCGAATGAAGTAGTACTTCCTCTCAACATGTTTGGATTTGAAGTGTGACCTAGGCTCCTTTGATTGAGCAATGGCGCCACTGTTGTCACAATGCAATTCGATTCCATTTTGAGCACTTGGTACGATATCCAGCTCAGTTAGGAACTTCTTTATCCAAACTGCTTCCTTAGCTGCTTCAACAGCAGCCAAATACTCTGATTCTGTTGTAGAGTCTACGAAAGTGCTTTGCTTTGAACTTTTCCAGCTCACTTCTCCTCCATTCAGACAGAAAATGTATCCAGACTGGGATTTAAAATCATCTCTGTCTGTTTGGAAACTTGCATCCGTATAACCTTTGACAGCCAACTCATCTTCGCCACCATATACTAGAAACATTCCTTTAGTCCTTCTCAAGTACTTAAGGATGTTCTTGGCAGCTGCCTAGTGTGCTTCTCCTGGATTTGCCAGAAATCTGCTACACATGCTTAGGGAATATGAAACATCTGGCCTTGTAAAAATCATGGCATACATTATTGACCCTATTGCCGAAGCATAAGGTACAATCGCCATACGTCTCACCTTGTCCGGTGTAACCGGACATTGAGATTTACTGAGCGTAATGCCATGAGACATGGGGAGAAATCCTCTCTTGGATTTTGACATCTCAAACTTATCAAGAATCTTATCAATATAAGTCTCTTGACTTAGCCCAGTCATCCTTCGAGACTTATCTCGATGAATCTTGATTCCCAAAATGTATTTAGCATCACCCAAGTCTTTCATGGAGAAACGACTCTTCAACCAATCCTTGACTGACTCAAGCATTAGTATGTCGTTCCCCATGAGGAGTATGTCATCTACATACAAGACTAAGAAAACTATGCTGCTCCCACTGGACTTCTTGTAAACACAAGGTTCCTCTTTGCTTTTGAGAAAACCAAACTGTTTGATTGCTTCATCAAAACGAAGGTTCCAACTCCTTGATGCTTTATTCAATCCATAAATGGATTTCTGAAGTTTGCATACCTTTCCAGGATTTTCTGGATCTTCAAAACCCTCAGGTTGTGTCATATACACTTCCTCCATCAAGAACCCATTCAAGAAGGCGGTTTTGACATCCATTTGCCAAATTTCGTAATCGAAAATGCAGCAATCGCTAGAAGAATCCGAATGGACTTAAGCATTGCTACTGGAGAAAAGGTTTCATCATAGTCAATACCATGAATCTGTTTGTATCCTTTTGCAACTAGTCTTGCTTTATAGATGTAGGCATTTCCATCCTTGTCTGTCTTAATCTTGTAAACCCACTTACAACCAATAGGCTTTACCCCATCAGGCAAGTCCACCAGGGTCCACACAGCATTTTCAGACATTGATTCCATTTTGGATTTCATGTCCTCAAGCCATTCATTTGAGTTGGGGCTCACCAAAGCTTGCTCGTAGGTTGAAGGTTCTTCTTTCTCCAATAAGAAGATTTCAGAATCCTCAGTTAACAGAACTTCAACAAACTGTTTGTTTCTGATTCTGGCAGACCTACGTGGGGTAGGAGAAACAATAGAAATATTCTCTCCAACTTCTTGAAGATTTTCGCATGAATTAAATTCAAGTGGAACGATAGGAGTCTTGCTAGTCAAATTAGCTTGCTCCGACGTACGATTAATCGACTCATGCGCCCTCGCCTCTGATATGGTGTTATCCACATCCATTTGTTGCTCGTATCGAATTTCTTCGAGAACCACTTTACTCCCACTTGGCTTTCTAGAGAGGAATTCCTTTTCTAGAAAGACACCATCGCGGGCAACAAACACTTTGTTATCTTCGCGATTGTAGAAGTAATACCCCATTGTTTCTTTTGGATAACCCACAAAGAAACATTTGTCTGATTTAGGGTGTAGTTTATTGCCTTGTAAACGCTTTACATAGGCTTCACATCCCCAAATCTTGAGATAAGACAACTTTGGAACTTTTCCAGTCCATAACTCATATGGTATCTTCTCAACTGCTTTGGATGGGCTTCTGTTCAGTATGTTCGCAGCTGTTCCTAATGCATATCCCTAGAAGGATATGTGAAGATCATTAAAGCTCATCATGGACCGAACCATATCTAGTAAGGTCCTATTCCTCCTTTCTGACACCCCATTTAACTGTGGCGTCCCTGGAGGAGTTAACTGTGAAAGTATTCCACAATTAATTATATTTTCATCAAATTCTTGGGTTAAATATTCACCACCACGATCAGATCGTAATGCCTTGATTGTTTTCCCAAGTTGGTTTTGTACCTCATTCTGTAATTCTTTGAACTTTTCAAAGGCTTCCAACTTTTGCTTCATTAAGTAAACATATCCAAATCTACTTAAATCATCAGTAAAAGTAATGAAGTATCTATATTGACCCCTATCTTTTGAACTCATTGGTCCACATACATCCGTATGTATGAGTCCCAAAAGGTCACTTGCTCTTTCACCTACACCCGTAAAGGGTGACTTAGTCATTTTACCAAGCAAGCATGACTCACAATTTTCAAATGATTCATAATCAAAAGAATAAAGGAGTCCATCCTTATGTAATTTCTGGATGCGCTTTTGGTTGATGTGACCAAGCCTACAATGTCATAGGTAAGTTGGGATTGAATCATTTGTTCCTTGCCTTTTATGATCAATGTTGTAGACATGAGTTGTATATTCTAAGACATACAAACCATTAATTAATTTTACGTTAGCATATAACATATTTTCTTTAGAAATAAAACAACATTTGTCTCTTATTTCAAATGAAGATCCTTCAGAATCTAAAACAGGAACTGAAATAATGTTTTTAGTTATTGTTGGTACATAATAACATTTATTAAGCACCAAAATAAGTCCAGAGGGAAGTCTCAAGTGATAACTTCCAATAGCAAGTGCAGCAACTTTTTCTCCATTTCCTACTCGAAGCGTTACTTCCCCTTTTGCTAACTTCTTACTTTCTCTCAAGCCCTGCACGTTATTAACGATGTGATCACCACAGTCGGTATCAAATACCCAAGTGGAAGATGAAGTAAGATTAATTTCTACAACAAAAACATCAAGTAACTCTTTACCTTCTGTTTTCACTGGTGTATAATGAGGACACCCTGGTGTATGGCGAAGCCAATCACCACAATAGAAGCATTCGCTTTGTCTCCTCTTCAGGTACTCCTCAACATGGTTGAGTAAAAGTTTGACTAATGTTACAGTCGAGCCCTCATCATTATGAGTGAGCCTAACTATATCAAAACCATCGTGGAGTGAGAACAAGATTATGTCATGCCCGGAGTCATCATCGAACGGTTTCCCAAGGACGTCCATTTGATTGAACAAATCAGTCATTTTAATGACATGGGTCCTTACTGACTAACCAGGCATGAGTTTCATAGCCATTATCTTACAATGAACATTGTAAGCCTCATACCTAATGTTGTCAGTCCAGGAATAGTAAATTTGAGGGATCGAATTAACGACCTCTCTTACATTATGATCTTTGAAGGCTCCACTTCCTAATGCTTCAATGCCACCTCGACGAAAATCACGAAGACATTGATACAAGTTGGTTACCTCATAGTGCCTGAATCTTCTTCCCCAACAACTTGGAATAGATTCTAAAATGATTTTTCTGATTTTCTCTGCATCTGAAACAATTTCAGCATGCCTTTCAGCTTTATAACCTTAATATAATCGCACTCAATAGGTATATATAAACGAGATTCAAGCCCATGGCTTGTGAGAACTCTTCTCAAATCGCTTTACCATACCCTAAAGTCTCTGAGATGCAGCCTTAAATTAAGTTTCGTTGGCAAAATAGTGTTGTCGGTATGGTTATTCATCTACAAACAAAAACAAAACGAGGCAATGTTCAATAATTATGTTTAAAATTTAAAGTACCATAAGCGATGTTAATAATTGGTAACTTTAAAACATTTATTCAATTTTAATTGATCCCTATTGAATAAAATGATTCCAAGATCCTTTAATTGTGCAATAATTGACCGGACTTTAGCCATACCATCAACCATTACATTTTCAAGGTGAGTAAACTCTTTACTGATTACAACTCTTTGTAATACTTGGTTGAATAATTACCCATCACATGTTTAATTATTACCCTTAGCTTCAAGGTTCTAAACTCTTTAGGTAACCTCGTTAAGTATAACCAATCAAAAGTGTAAAATTTGTTTTACCCCCACTCCCCTAAGATATAATATGACACCCAGCTTTAGCATGACCCATCATAAATATCGAAGGTTTCATCGGGTTTTTGATTGGAAAAGCTACCTCAATATTACCGGGACCTAGATTTATTATGTTGTGATTATTTAGTGAACTCTAACGCATCATCAATCAACATAAATAAAATCTAACATGCATAATCTACTAATGCATAAATAAAACATGACATAGTATGGCCCCTTAATCCTAAGAAAAACTAATAAAGCAAAAAGCTCCCACTTGAACCTTCATCGATCTCATCCATCTTGCTCCTTTGGGCCTTCACTCCATGGATTTCTTGGACTAACTGCAACCTGTAATACTATTCTATTCTATCTACTACTTAAATAAAATAAAATAAATTACAAAAATACTTAACGGTATGCAGACCGTATTCAGATTACAAAAATACTTAACGGTATGCAGACCGTATTCAGATTACAAAAATACAAAACGATGCGCAGATCGTATTTAGAATCTATGGGCCATACTATTCTTTATATATGGGTCATACTATTCTTTATATATAGCAATAAATAATATCATATATTATAAAATGCCACATAATAAATCACTCATCATGCTTTCCTAAAGTATAACATCGAATGATCATAATTAAGGAAACATGGCATAAAATATCTCATATTTTTAATTAATTAATTATTGCAATTAGATAATATCATATATTATTTCTAACCAACCATAAAATATCATATATTTTTTTAAGGTAAGAGATAGAATCAAATCATATTTTAGTTATGGAAGATAAATCATATTTATCTTCCATGGTTATCCTAACTAATTTAGGAGATTCTATCCTAATTGCTAAACAATCACATAATTTTAATTCAATTATTATCCAAAATAATTATGGGATAATCTCATTCAATCAATCATTATCCAAATAGAATCTTTTGCTCCATAATTATCTTAACAAAATAACAACTTTAATTTTGTTAATTATCTTTTCGAAATCAAAACTTATCCTTTTAATTTTTATTTTGATATCAAATTTTTATCAAAAATAAATATAATAATTTTTTTTTTAAAAAACCGCGCCAGCCACCGTGGTGTGGCCAGCCGAAGCCGACCACGGTGGTCGTACACCTTGCGGTGCACGCTGGCCTGTAGTGGCGCAAGAACAGCAGCAGTAGCACACGCAACAAGGTGGTGCACTGCTGCGCTGCTCCTGTTCATCCCCTGCCCAGCCCCCCTCCCTCCTAAACCACCGCCGGTGCGGAAGTCGCCGTGGCTGCGCCACCCAGCCGCGGCTGCCGCACCTAAAACCCCTCTTTTTTTTAATGTAAACAAAACATTTTATTAAAATTAAAACAATGTGGTCCATATAATTTTAAAATTAAATCATATTCAATTTCAAAATTAGGGTTCTTCATGAATTTAATCCCCAATTCAATTTAACTTTTAAATTAAATAATTTGATCATGAAAAATTCATAATTTAACATGAAATCAAATAGATTAAATTCTTTAAACATTTAATTATCAAATTAAACAAAACTAAAACACAAAATTTCACAAATTAGGGTTTGTAGTTTCGAATTATTCAAAATTAGGGTGAGGGGGGGCAAAAAATCCGAGTGCTTTAGGGCAAAAATTCGGGTCATTGAAGGCTAATTTGGAGCAAGTTAAACAACTTTTAATGATTCTATATTGTTAAATCACATTTAAAATAATAATTGACCCATAATTAAATAATTCTCCCTCCTAATTAAATTAAATTGTGGACTATCATAGAATTAATATTCAATATATGTATATGCATAGGCTAACTGATACCACTGTAGGAGTTTATAGGTACGAATGCGGAAAACATGAATCATATTCATATAGCACCTAATCCCAAGATCATGCATAACACATAAAGAATTAGAATTAATACCTTTGAAGCGTGATTCCACGTACGTCGAACAAGAACAAGGGAGATAAAGAATCTCAAGCGTGATTCCTCTACTTGGTCCACAGGCAAAGATTAAGTCCTCCACTAATGCTAGTTAGTTGCAATCGAACACTTCAATTGACCTTCTATGGAGTATAATGAGCAACGAACAAATCACTAACCACCACGAAGGGAGGAGATGGGCGTGTGGTACAAAGAGAGAGAGAGGTTTTGGATTACTGGTTGCTTGGTGCACAATTAACTGTTAATTGTGTTGTATCATACAACCCTAGGCATGGACTTTATTTATAGATCTCATCTATAAATAAGAGTCCATGACAAAGTCAAAATCCTAACTCTAATATAACTATAATAGCCCAATCCAATTCATGATTGGTTACTTGTTCATGAGGCCCATAAATGGGCCTCTAACTTGCTTAACCCAATACCTTTGTTGTGTGACCTCAAAGGATCCATTCTAGTGGGCTTTGGACTATTTGACTAGCCCAAATATCAATGATCATAGTCTAGCAACAAGTAATGACGACCCAAAAGAACGAACTTATTATCTCCATAATAGTGATCCTTGATACATCTAGTAATTTCACTTATCGAAGACAGAACTCCTTCATGGATGACGACATCTTAGAGTCTGAGCCTTGACCCTCTACGGGTAGGGTTAGGTGGGATCCACCTTCGTGGACACTAGACTAGTTGGTTTTCTATCGTGAGAACCACGTTTCTCATCGTCCACTTGCCGACATAGTCGACGGCAACACTTCGCCATCACGGTCCTGGAGCCGGATATTTAATTCCTCGACTTCATGGGATTATCACGAGGGATCCTGTTACGAACGCCTTGTGGGAATCTGCTGGTCTAGTAGACTTTTATTCGGCAATCGTAGGGTTTTGCAGCCCCCGGGGTTGTGGCGCGACAGTCGTTCGCGCGTTGTTGGAGTATTTTTGGGATACTACCAACACATTTCACTTTGCTTGGGGGGAGATGACAGTGACCCCCCCTGGATTTTAGCATGATCAGTGGTCTACGCTTCACTAAACGGGTCGTATCGCAGATGTCTGATCTTTCTTGGGGGGCGGCGGAGGCAGCCGATTTGTTAGGTTCGATCGTTCAGCATATCAGGACTCAGCCGGTGTCTCGAGGTGGTCCTAGGAGCGGACGATCAAAGTTGGCTTCTGTTTTAGCCCGTGGTTTTGACATGGAGGAGACTTCACCTGAGCAGCGAGTGCGGATCTTCATCTTAATTCTCATTTCCATGACTCTTTCTCCTGATAGGAGTTCGCGTGCGCTCGTTTGCTATCTTCCTTCTTTGGTCAGGATCAGTGAGATAGGATCCTTTAGCTGGGCCAGCCTCGGATATGCCGACCTTCTCTTGTCGTTACATCATGGCTGTAGGCAGCTGAACGACGAGTCCCCTGTCACTGTCTACGGTTTATGGAGAGTCGAAGAAGTGACGATCCTTTCCTCTTCTTGTTTTATTTTAATTTGTTCAACTCATGTGCTCAGAGATTACTTTTCATTGCAGCTATGGTTCTATGAGTACTTTTCGGGATTGGCCCCTCGACGGCGTCGTGGAGTGGTTCATGAATTCCATGTCGGAGCCAGCTGGCGTGGCCGAGGCGAGTTACGGGTGGAGTCTGTCTCTGCGCTACATGGGCTGCTACGCCAAGGCACCTCTTCTATTGGTGTAAGAATTATTTTTGTAGCCTGTTATTTTCTATCTTGACGTTATTCCCGGCGCTTCATTGCAACTTTTTATGGTTTTCAGGTTGCTATTGATGTCCAGTATCGTCCTTGGGATGGGATGACAAATCTCCCCGAGGCTTTGCAGCTTTCAGCGTACCGCACCGTTTTTGTTGGTACTGGACGCTTTGTCTGGTATCTGGGGGAGCGTGTTGTTCGTTAGCACAGCGGTGATCGCTTTGTGGTGCCCTTGTCTCCACCGGAGTCGATGCTGGACTCGCGCTTGATTAGGGAGTTGATAAACAAGGGAGAGCGCTACACTTTTCCTTAACAAGAGCTTGTACGTATGGAGGGCGATTATGCGCAGATCTTGCTTCCCTCTTTGGCTCCTCCACCCCGTCTTCCTGAGGTATGATTTCTTTTGAGGAGTTTGTTGCTATTCTCTGTTTAAACAGTCAAATAACTTGATTATTCGATCGTATTTTCAGACGATTGTTCGCCGTGTGGGGAGGATTGAGATTCCGCCTCAATCTGTCCGCTACCCAGGGCCGATTGGTATTACTGAGGACCATATTGCTGACGCGCCAGAGGGTTTCAGACAGGCGCAGGAGTCTCTACCTGATGTTTTTGAGTCGGTAAGCTTTTGATACATTATTCATCCTTTTTAATACCGCTTGTTACAGATTTTTCTCTTTGCTTTGTTCTCAGCCTACTCGCCCTGAGATGATGGGCTTCATGAAGCTGATTGACGCTTTGAAGTACTGCATCATCAAGCTTTGGCGTGGCGTGAGCTGTCGAGGTGTTTCTGGCGATGTTCTTGGGGTATGTTCACTTTTTTCATTTTTACCATTTGTTCTGTCTTTCGCCATTGACATCTTTTGATTTTGTGTCTTTCACGATCGACAGAGGTCCCGCTCGCGCTCGAGGCATAGAGGCTCGGACGAGGGGGAGCCTAGTCATGGCAGACGATCTCCTAAGGTTCATCGGCATTCTCAGTCTCAGTGGGAGCCTCAGATTTCTCAGCCGTTTTAAGAGGCTCAGTGGCAGCAGCCTCAGTCTTCCCAGTCGTTCCAGCGCTTTTAGGGTCAGGGTCAGTGGCAGCGACAGTCGTTTTCACAGTCTTCACAGCCTAAGTTTAGGCCAGTTATCACTCCTGTGGATCAGGGCCTATACTCAGCTCCATCGTCTACGGCGCTTCCTCCCCCGATGCCAGGCCTGTTTTCAGTTCCAGTATATGGGACGATGCCTCCACCGACGTTTCCTATTTCTTTGAGTCAGTCTACACCGTTTTCTAGTTAGACGGGTCCTGCTTTGAGTTTGACTGCTACTGGAGTTACATGGACTAGTAGGGATACTACTCCTCGTACCCGGATGATGGAGGGACTCTTTGGCTCACCGCTCCCATATTCACAGGCTGGAGATGACACTGATCCTCACTCTTCTAGTTCTACAGATTTTTGACCGAGGGTCTTTATTTGTACATACTTGATGACACTTGACGCTGCTTATTTATTATGACTCATTTTGTACATTATTCATAGGTTATGTATTTATTAGTGTGTGTTAGTGTGTGCTTGAGACTCATTGTGTGTGATTGTGTATGACGCGACGAAAAAAAACGTAAGTGGAGTAAGTGGAGGGTACCGACCTTCCCCAAAAGAAAAAAGAAATAAAAAAGAAAAGAAAAAAATGAATAAGTTTTACAACTACTCCAAAATAAATATGTATGGAAATGGGACAAGGTTTATAACTTCCCCAAAGAAAAAAAAAATAATAATAGAAATAAGAATAAATAATAAAATAATAAATAATAAAGATGAATAGAAATAATGATAATAAAGTAAAAAATAAAATGATAAAAATAAAAAATAAAATATTAATAATAAAAAAAAGTTAAGAATTTTATTAGGAACGAAACTTTCAAAAAACAGAATAAAAAAATAAACGGTGAAGATAAAACAATAAAAATCCGGATAGATACAAGAAAAGGATAAAAAAAAAAAAAAAAACGCGTGGGCTCCGCGACACGGCACTGTACACCGTGTCACGGCAAAATCTGTCGTGTCGCAGCATAAATTCCCGTGACACGGTGGAAACTCCCGTGTCACGGTGCGCGTATTCTGCAACGGTGTGGTTTACGCGTATAGAAAGATAGATTCTGAGTATTTTCGAGTGTTTTTGCTATAAAATAGGACCAGTATATTCGTGATATGCATAACTACAAAACATAAAATAATTAGAATTTCATATTTCAATAATAATGTCTCAGAATTTTGATAATACACTACGCGATTGGTCTTATTCTTTTACCAATGCTAACAAAATAGAGTTGGAATTGTTTCATGTTAAGGGTTTATTAGCCCTGAGACATGTAGCGATTGAACACAATTTTCTTAGGGCAGCATTATACTATTGGAGTCCAGAAACACATTGTTTTAAATTTGATTACGATGAAATCTGTCCCCTGCCGGAGGAATTCGGTGCTATCTTTGGATTTCCTACCAGAAATATTATTGCCATGTTTACCTTACGTGAGTATTATTACCAAGACTTTGAACGCCATCTGAATCTAACAGATCCAGATTTAAATAGAATTTTGTGTGGTAATGATGTAGACTTAGAAAAACTTGCAAATTTATATTTCAATCGCCCTGTCTCTGAGTCTTATCATGTATACCGTAGAAGGGCTTATATTTTTTGCATGTTTAGCAAGCTTTTATTTGCAAACGGTAGGGTAGGACATGCTTGTCTAGCATCTGTGCTTGAACATGTTGAATCTGGGAGGTCTCCTATGCCTACGTGCCTTGGAGAAACTTTTCGCGGTCTTGACGAAGCAAAAGCTGACAGGAAAGCCATCAGGAAGGGTTCTCTAGTACTGATGCAGGTAAAAACACGCTCCGAGTAGCCCCCGTGACACAAAACAGGCACCGTGTCACGGTGAACTTCTGCCATGTCACGGTGGGATCTGCAAAAAAAAAATTTATTTTTTTATTTTTTTTTTTTCCACTAATTTTTTTTTTTTTTTTTGCAGATTTGGTTGATGGAGCCTTTAGAACTTTTTGAAGCCCCCAACGATATTGAAAAATATGGTCCCAACGATCTAGTCCGCAGGAAGAAGAATTACTCTGTGAACATGTCGTATGAAGATTGGAAGAATTTCTTTGCAAAGAGAGAATTTTCCCTTCGTTGGGTAGTGCCTTGGTGGAGGCTTACTAGGATAGTTGGGACAAATGATACTCCGTATTGACGTGTTCCTAGTATCTCAAGGCTGACTTTTTATTGTCCTTCTCGATTGATGTGACAGTGTGGACTTGAACAAGTAGTTCCACGCTATAATGATAGTCCTCGTGAAGTATTGTTGCATGAAAGTAACGTTCACAAGTACGAGACTTATTCAATTGGAAGACCTTTGTGGATCATTTCTGCAAGTAACCAAGCTCCTCCTCCCTTATCTAGTGCATACAAGGCATGGTTGAATCCTAGAAGTAGATGGGATCGAGTCGGATCACGCAACTTTGATGTGAAGAACCGTCTTGGAAATACGAAAGCGCCTCCTAAAGATCGTCTAGGTCCGAGAACACAAGGGATTGAGTTTAATTTAAGACTCCTATAATGCTGAAAAGAAAGAATTATGTGAAAGGGAAGGGTAAGGAGAAGATGGTTTATAGAGAGAAGCAACCAAAGAATGTTAAGAAAGGTGAAACGGGTGAAGGTTCGACTAGGGGTGTGACGGTTCGGGCTACAAAAGACACATTAATGGTGAAGGCCGACCTAGTTGAAAAAGAGAAGGAGGTTCCTAAAGTGAAGAAGGATTAGATCAGTATTGCTTTGCTTATATGATTTATAATTTTTTAAAATAAGGCGCATGATGCCAATAATTGTAGTCACATTTATTTCAATAATAATAGCATATTTATTTTCGCCTTAAATAAAAATTACCATGACTTTTTTTAGCTGCGATTCCACCGCGTCACGGTGGACCCTGCCGTGACACAGTGCATAGTCCTGTGACGTGACAACTTTTTTTTTTAGCTCTGTTTTGTCATGATGCAATGCTGAACTAGCATGTATACTTGATTGACGGAGGGAGGATTTTATTTTTTTAAAGTGGTCGGGCCCCCTTGAGGGGTTGCCTACGTATCCTTAAAAAGGAATCAGGCCAAACGTAGCTTTATTGGGTCATGAACCCATGCAACTAGGCATAGAATTTCTTGAGTTGATCCAAGTTTGTTAAATTGAGGAAACCGTTACCGTCCATGTCTACCAATTGTGCCGCTCCGCCAGACAAGATGGCTTTTACAATGTACGGGCCTGACCAATTTGGTCTGAATTTTCCTCTTAGATCCAACACATTTTTGCGAAGTTCCTTAAGCACCAAGTCACCTTCTTTAATGTTCCTAGTCTTGAATTTTTTTATTTAAATGTCGCGTCATACGCTGTTGGTAGGTTTGGACATGATGCAAGCTGCCAAGCGTTTTTTGTCAAGTAAGACTAATTCATCATATCTTGCTCTAATCCAGTCGACTTCATCTAGTTAGCTTTCCAATGCGATTCGGAGAGAAGGGATTTCGAGCTCTATTGATTGTACAACTTCAACTCCATAGACCAAAGAGAAAGGGGTAGCCCCCGTTGATGTAATAATAGAGGTTCAATAACCCCAAAGGGCGAAATGTAGCTTACTTGGCCAATCTTTGTAATTTTCCGTCATCTTTTCGATGATAGTTTTCACATTTTTGTTGGCTGATTCGACCGCACCATTTTTTTGTGGTCTGTAGGGTGATGATCTGTGATGCTTGATATGATATTTTTGTAATAATTCTGCGCATTCGGCTTAGAAGTGCGTTCCATTATCACTGATCATCTCATGAGGTACCCCATAGCGGCATATGATATTTTTCTCAATGAATTGAGCTACGTGTTTTGCCGTTAAATTAGCATATGAGGCAGCTTCAACCCATTTGGTGAAATAGTCGATTGCTACGAGGATGAATTCATGCCCCCCTTGTCCTGGTGGCGTTATCTTTCCAATGATGTCGATACCCCAAGTAGAGAATGGCCATGGAGAGGTACATGTGTAGAGAAGCGAAGGTGGAACGTGTTGTAAATTTGCATAGACTTGACATTTCATACATTTCTTGACGTATTCGTAACAATCTCTCTCCATGGTAGTCCAATAATAACCTTGTCGTTGAATCTTCTGGACTAACATCTTAGCATTCATATGCGTTCCACATATGCCGGCATGAAGATTTTCCATGGTTTTGTGTGCTTCTTTCTTGGCTATGCATAAGAGATTTCTCCCTAGTGCAGTCCTTTTGTGGAGTTCTCCTATGATGAGCACATATTGTGAGGCCAGGAGCCTCAAAGCACGGCGTGCCCTTTTATCAGTATTAGGAGGGTATTCTCCTTTTGTCACGTGGTTAAGGGTATCTGTATACCATGTCTCTTCATCTTCTACTTGTGATTCTTGTTCATCATCAAGTGCGTGAACATAAGCCGGTTCATATCTTCTTTCTATGGTCAACGGCATTCTGATTGTATCCGTTGGAATTCGCACAATTGATGCTAATTTAGCTAGTGCGTCGGCGAACTAGTTTTCTTCTCTAGGCAAGTACGTATATTCCACTTCATCTAGTTGCTCCGTGAGAGTTTCTAAATGAGCTTGATACGTAGCGAGACTTTCACTTCTCACTTTCCATCTCTTGGAGATCTGGTTAATGATTAGTGAAGAATCACCGTAGATTCTGAGCTTCTTAATTCCCAAGGCCACAACTGTTTCTAATCCCAAAATACATGCTTCGTATTATGCGGCATTGTTGGTGACATCAAAGTCGAGCTTCATGGAAATTGGGATATGCTCTTTATTAGGTGATAAAAGCAAGACTCCTACACCACAACCTTTTTGGTTTGAAGCTCCATCGAAATAGAGCGTCTAGCTATCATCTTCGGTCATTAGTAAATCTTCGTCAGGGAAATCGTACTCATCTTCTTTTTTCTCAACTTCTTCTAGCGGAAAATCTGCTAGGAAGTCAGAAACTGACCTTTGATGGCTTTTTGTGGTGCAAATTTCAAGTCAAACTGAGCAAGGTTGACTATCCACCTTGATAATCTGCCATTTAGTGTTGCTTTTTCGAACAAGTATTTGAGAGGATCCATCTTAGACACGACATGCATTGTATGAGTGAGCATGTAATGTCTTAGTTTATGTGCGGCCCACACAAGTGCGAGACACAACTTTTCAAGTGGTGTGTATCGTGTCTCGTATCCTTGAAGCTTCTTGCTCAAATAGTAAATTGCATTCTCCTTGCTTTCGATCTCTTGTGCTAGCATTGCCCCCATTGTTTCTCTTGTGATCGTAAGGTATAGTCGAAGAGGAAAGTCAGGTGTTGCTGGCGCTAGTACACGTGGGTTTTCCAAGTATTGTTTGATTTTGTCGAAATCTTTTTGGCAATCATCATCCCATGTGACTGGGACATTTTTCTTAAGCTTCTTGAATATAGGTTCACATATCGCCGTGAGTTTTGATATGAACCTACTTATATATTGCAACCTTCCAATGAAACCTCGAATTTCCTTCTCATTCTTGGGCGGTGGCATGACCATGATCGCTTTGACTTTTGTGGGATCTATTTCAATCCCTCGATAACTGATCACATATCCAAGTAATTTGCCTAACGTAACTCCGAATGCACACTTTGCGGGATTTAATCTCATGTTGTATTTACGGAGTCTTTCAAAGAACTTGCGAAGTGCAATGATGTGGCCTGGGCGATCATTAGACTTAACGATCATATCATCGACATAGACCTCCACCTCTTTGTGTATCATATCATGTAACAATGTTGTGGCTGCTATTTGGTAGGTGGCACCAGCGTTTTTCAACCCGAATGGCATTACCGTATAGCAATATGTACCCTATTGCGTGATGAATGTGGTTTTCCATATCTTCTTCAGCCATTAATACTTGATTATATCCGGCGTAGCCGTCCATGAACGATAGGAGTGCATGGTTTGCTGTGTTATCGACCAGAATGTCAATGTGAGGTAGAGGGAACCCATCTTTCGGGCTTGCCTTATTGAGGTCCCTCTAATCAACACACATTTTGACCCTTCCATCCTTCTTTGGAACTGGAACCACGTTTGCTATCCACTCTGGATACTTGGATACTTTTATGAAACCTACGGCCAATTGCTTTCTGATTTCTTCTTTTATTTTGAGAGCCACATCCGGTTTCATACGGCACAGCTTTTGTTTGACAAGCTTCATACCTGGAATGAGTGGTATCGTATGCTGAGCTATATCCCTGTCAATTCCTGGCATATCTTGGTATGACTAAGAAAATACATCAACAAATTCACTAAGTAAGTTAATTAGCTCTTTGCGTTCATCTTGACTTAGTGTTAATCCAATATTTACTTCTTTAATAGTCGTATCATTGGAAATATTAATTGTTTCTGTATCTTCGATAACTGCCGTTTTATTTTCGTGTTCTTCCATTGCTTTTATTATTTCTTTGTCATTTTTAACATTAGAAAAGCAATATTGATCAGGTTTAGGGGAATGACACGCATTGTAAGCAAAGGTATTCATTTTATTGAATTCATCGGTCAATACATCAAGAGGGGCAAGGTCAGCTGCGACCTCACCGGAAAGAGAAGACTCAACAAGAAACTCAAGATTGGACTCTATAGCAGAAAGAGAAGACTCAACTAGAAACTCAAGATTGGACTTTATAGCAGAAAGAGGGTCAGCCTCAGACCCTAAGGACTCGTCTACAGACTTAGACTCAGACTCGGACTCGGACCCAGACGACTCAGACTCATCAAACATAGGACCTTTGCCAGCGGTTATTTCCAACTTTTTTCCGCTTGGCGTAGTGATCTTCACTGTCTTGCGCCATCCCTTTGAAATATTATCAGCTTGAACGATTAACTCGGAGGGGTCAAAATCCTTGCTTGATATAACAGCTTGAATGAGCTTGGAATCATCATTGCAGACAGGCTTGGATTTATTCTTTTCTAGTCCAAAAAGAAGGTTAGTGCTTAGATCATCATAGCTTGGGCTAGTTGGTTTCTCAGTTGTGAAGAGTTCTTCACCTTCATTGACAAAGTCACAATCGAGGAACATCTCGAATCCTGGTTCACGCCTCCCATTGTGGATGAAAGGCTCAGGGAATTCATAACATGGGAAGTCTTCCCCTTCTTAGATATATTGGCCATTGAGGGTGAATGGATATGGATCCATGGCCATTTCTGTCTTCATGATTCGAGCATTATTGCGAGACTTCATTTTCAAGAGGGCTTGTTTCACATCTTCTTTTGTTGGCCTGAATCCCAAGCCAAAGGTATCTTTCTTGAGTGCACCAAGATGGCCCCAAAGTTCAGCCATTTTCTTTTTGAGTCCGAGGTTCATTCCAGGAAAATGCCCTTGCTTCTTCATAATGGCATTAATACTGGTGTTTGAATAAGGATCAAAGTCGAGATGACACTTCTCCTCTTCTTCGATCATGAGAATATCATCGAGTGAAAACCCCCAAAGATCTTCATCTTCTTCGTCATGTTCGACATGGACGATGGGAGTGTCGATAACTTGAATGCGCATGGGAGAGGCATCAATGGTAATTGGAACCCCTTCAACTATGGCTTTCACTTTCTGGTGCAACGACGATGGGATCGCCTTTAGCTCATGAAGCCAAGGACGTCCTAACAACAGATTGAAAGAAGCCTTAATGTCCACCACCTGAAACTTGGTGCGACGTTCAATGGCTCCAGTAGTTATGTTTAGTATGATAGTACCCACGGCTTGACGGCGAGTATTATCATAAGCGCGAATCCCTTGAGTAGAGGGAGTAAGTTCTTCATTCTTTATGCCCAACTTATTTGCAGTGCGGAGTGGGCATACATTGATTGCAGAGCCATTATCAACCATGCTCATAGGAACATTCATCTGCCTACACACTACAGTGAGGTGTAAGGCCTTATTATGTTGGTCCCCTTCCGGGGGCAGATCCTTATCAGAAAAGGAAATCAAATTGCTAGTACTTGGCAATTCAATATTGAGAAAGTTGACCAGTCCTTGAGGAGTCATATCATCATCAACTCCAATTTTCACCAGAGAATTCATCACAGCCTTTCGATGCTCGTGAGAGGTGGCCAAAAGCTTCCATACATTCATTTCCACCTTGGTTTTTTGTAATTGTTTGACCACATCGTTGTTCACAGGATCGATGGGATCAACTATTGGTTGTGATTGCGGTGGAGGTGGAGGTGGACTAGGTTGTTGTAACCGTCCACTTCTGGTCAGAACCTTGACCTCAAGGTCTCCCCAAACATCTTCACTTGTGCCAAGAGATGAACAGGCTATATCCTTGAGATAGACGTCTTCATCATCACTATCCCAAATTCCATTCACTTCTTCATAGCTCGAGACAAATACAAATTCCGGTAGAGGTTCATTCACAGGTTAAATGAGTATTGACAGATCGAAGGAGATTTCATCTCCCATGATAGCCAAAGCATCAGAAAGAGGACCTGTTTGAATGTTAATATTCTTGCCCCCTAGAGGGACAGGAAGTTGATTAGCATCAATCAGGTCTTGGATCGCATCCTTCAACCTCCAACACTTCTCAGTATTATGACCTTAGCCTTGATGAAACTTGCAATGAGCATTGGGGTCGTAGCTAGCGGTTTTATTCTCTGGTCGAGGTTCTAGAAACGGTCCAATTGGAATAATCAGTCCTTGACTATGCAAGCGGTCAAAAGCAGCATCATAAGTCATTCCCAAAGGCGTGTAAACCCTCCTTTTCCTTTGGAATATTTGAGGAGGAGCATTAAGGGCCAGCACATCATTGATATTGATATTGTTGGTAGCATTATTGGGCTTGGAAGAAGAAGGAGTGTCGTTCTTCTTGTTTTTCCAAGTGCTGTTATTATTGTTGCTACCAACAGTCTTCATCAGTTCATCCTCGATACTGATTCCAATATCATATACAGCTTCAAAGGTACTCAGCGACAGAAACTTCAAGTGTTGCTTGTACTTATGAGTCAAATTGGCAATGAACAAGCGAACCATCTCTTTTTCCTTGGGGGGATCCACCAAGAGCGCAGTTGTTTCCCTCCACCTTCTTAAGTAAGTGGTGAAGCCTTCATTCTCTTTATGTTTGAGAATGGAGAGTTCACGTTCAGAAGTCTTGGCCTGAATGTTACACTTGTAACGATTCATGAAGCTTTCAACAACATCCTCCCAGGTCGCAACATGTTTGGATTCCAGAGAGTAGAACCATTGTTGACAGGCATGCTCTAAGGAAAGAGGGAACACTGTAGGGAAGAGTGTCACATCTACTCCCTTAAGAGCCATGGTCGCAGAAAAGGCCTTCAAATGGAAAAGCGGATTATCAGTAGGCTTGAATTTGGGAAGGTCGGCAGTGGAGAACTTCTCAGGAATCTTGTCCCTTATGGACAAAGAGACGACAGGTTGCTCCACATAATTGAATTCTTCAGAAATCTTACTCATCTATTCCTTAATCTTGTCCATTGCAGCGGCAGTGACATTGTTCTGATTGTCTTGATCTATCGTGTTGACTCTAGTGGTGAGTGTTTGCATCATGTTAGAAAACATTTCAATTGTCCTATTGATATTCTCGATATCTTCCTTAGTAGCCATTGGTTGAAAGTAGACTGGAGATGGATCTTGTGGATATGATTGTGGTGGTTTCCTTGTACGCCTCTTTGGTATAAGAGGTTGTTGAGGTATTGACTCGAACCGTAACAATCTACCCCTACTTCTTGACCAAGTGATGTGACACCGAAACAAACACACCTTTAATGACCAAACTTAACCTTAAACCATTAAAAAAAATTTGAATTTTATAATTTTGAAATTCTGGAACCTTATAATTTTGAAATTCTATTTATTTTTTTATTTTTTTAAAAAAAAATAAAATATATGGGAGGATACCATCCGACTTACTCCAAAAAAAACGACACAAAAAAAAGACAAAAGACGACCCAAAAAAATGGTCATGAAATGGTACACGACTAACGAAAAAAGTGTGAACACAACATGTGAGTGATTAAGTGAGGTTACGAACGCGTGTTATAACCATACAACTAGACATGACACCAAACTTGACACATAGACCACATACGTACGCACAAAAACCAAAAAAGACTAACGGGACACTTCTCCTGGGCACCGTGTCACGGTGTTGACTGTCGTGACATGGTGCAGTCTACCGTCAAACGGTATAAAGCGCCGTGTCACGGCACTGTTCACCGTGGCGCGGCAGTACTTGCCGTGACACGGTGCTCAGTTCCGGGTCTTTTTTTGACTTTTTCCAGATTTTAATCGGTTTTAGGTCCATACTAATTACTATGTGGAAATAAAAACCCTCGATCATGGGTTAAACAACAAGAGCAAACACATAAGGATTAGCACCAAACAAACCATGTAGCATTTAGGCACGACGATGTAAAAGAAAGTTCACAACCTAAGGTCAAGATCTATGTTCAACTATTGGTCAAGCTTTGGGTGTCAAAAGGGTACCATGGTTAAGAATTTGGACGCGTTAGCAAGGCAGCCTCCCTTTAGGGTGTATGCCAACGGGCGGCTCTGCGAGTTCGTGATGAAATCGAACTCGACTCCATGGTTTGGGTGGATTTAATAACTCGGATGAACCCTTATTTCCATGACCGTTTTTGGGTTGATAGAGCTTAAATCCCTCGGGGCAAAGATGCATGTAGAACACACACGTTTTTTCAGAAAAATCGAAGGAAGTTGACTATGAGAAGAGAAAATAAGCCACCAGACTAATTTTAGGCCTGTCGTGACACGGCAGAGATTCCCGTGCCACGGTACTGCACACCGTCAGACGGTGTACTGCACCGTGACACGGCAGATTCTGCCGTGCACAGCAGTTAGAAAATCAAACTGGTGCCCTATTTTCCTTCGAACGCAATCAAGTTATTCAATTTTTCCTACGGGACAGACCTAAATGCGACGATAAAACGTCTATGCTGATGCAAAAAAGCCAAATTAATCACATGAATATTTTTCAAGAATCTTTCAAGTCTCATCCACTCATCTTAATTAAATACCGATCACTCAAATCAATAAATAACCAAGAATCCTCCCCAGTGGAGTCGCCAAAGTAGGCGTCGCTCGAAGTGCGCCTACGTAAAAAGTGTAGGAGATTACAGGTACTACGTAACGGAAAAACATGAATCATATTCATACAGTACCTAATCCCAAGATCTAATGCATAACACATAAAGAACATATAATCGTACCTTTGAAGCGTGATTCCACGTGCGATCGAGCAAGAACAATGGGAGATAAAGAACCTCAAGCGTGATTCCTCTACTTGGTCCACGGCCATAGATTAAGACCTCCACTAATGTTAGTTAGTTGCAATTGAACCCTTCAATTGACCTTCTATGGAGAAGAGCGAGCAAAAAACCACCACGAACCACCACACACGCCACCAAGGGTGGCCGGCCGTACGGACGAGGGGAGGAGAGAGATAGATGTGAGATATAGAGAGGAATTAGGGTTTTGGGATTGGTTGTCTTGATGTCAAAATACACTGTGTGTGAATTATAACTACTTGCAAGTAACCCTAGGCATGGATCTTATTTATAGATCTCATCTCTAAATAAGAGCCCATGTCAAAAGCCCAAAACCTAATTCTCATCTAACTATGATAGCCCAATCCATTTCATGATTAGTTAATTGCTCATGAGGCCCATTAATGGGCCTCTTACTTGCTTAACCCAATACCCTTGTTGTGTTACCTCATAGGATCCATTCTAGTAGGCTTTGGACTATTTGACTAGCCCAAAGATCATTGATCATAGTCTAGCAACAGATAATGACGACCCAAAAGAACGAACTTATTATCTCCATAATAGTGATCCTTGATATATCTAGTAATTGCACTTATCGAAGACACAATTCCTTCAATCTCCCACTTGTCTGAGACAAGTGCGCAATATTCAAATTCCTTAAGTGAATGTGTATCTATTTGATAATATGATTGCATCTCATGTCGTGATCATATTAATCTACAAATCTTTTCTCGAAAACTGAGTTAGAATTACAAAACAAATGATTACTATGTATTCCATTTGAGCACGGCCATGAATTTTCTAAATTCTCCCTCTTCAAGGGGCCAAGACACATTCCTATTTAATAGGTAGACTCAATCCAATATTGTGGCAACCAAGGCTCCCACTCAAATTATGAGGTAACCAGGAAACACCCTTTATAATCTCGAGTTATGGGAAGACGTTTGAATGTACACAGTTACATCAATCATTGAATGAAATCAATGTTCCACTCATGTCAAAGGAATCCACTAATATATCCGGAAGTTCTATACTTGAACTTCAAAGTAGGTCTATAGTTCGATCATGCATCATTCATGCATACCCATGTGATTGACCGGGCTTCACTACGCTCCTATAGCCCATGAAACTGCGCTATCCAATCAATCTTACATGCTAATCCAATTTATGAAATAATTTATGTCCACTTTAATGATTCCAAACTAGGAACTTAAATAATGTATGAATTTAGTTCACCTGTGAGGTTTCATTCACCAGGTTATTTAAATAAATTAACCTGATGACCCCATCAATCCATAATTATTTTGGACATTTTATTTAATCTTGAAACCACGATTAAATAAGATTGAAACTTTGTTTCAATTAATAAACATAATTCTGCAAATGAAGGTATTACACATGTAACTTGTTTTACTCCAAAAACAAATACAACTTCTAATTACATCATTTGCCTCAATCCAGTTTCATTAGCATGTTTCTCATGCTTTGGAAATGGAAGGGGTTTACTAAGTAGAGTTCATGAGACATTCTCATAAACATGAATTTTGCAATTTCTAAATCTTACAATCATTTTAATCTCCATACACTAAGAATTTTCCTTCGCCCTTTCGCAAGGAACTCTGGAATTTCTAATTCGTATTCCAACTTTATATTGGATTTTGATTGAAATCTATCATCACTTGTTCTAAAAACACGTGAATCAAATAGACGAGTATAGTCCATGACATGCATGATGCATCCTTTGCATATTGCATAAGGATCATCACTCAAAACCTTAATTTCATCAACCTTTCTCAAAGTATTGAATCATTAAGTAATGTGCCATGTTACATGGGATTGAAACTCCTTTCAATATAATGTTGAACCTTATAAGAATCTTATCAATTTAAGCTTCTTAATCAAACTCAAACATCCATCAAAACCTATCTCTATAGATTTGGAATCCCAAATGTACTCATCATTCTCTTCAAGGTTGTTCATACAAAATGCATCAGCCATTACTTGACCCTTCAAGCAATGAATAATTTCTCTTTATAATAGACCAAGAAGACTTCATAGCTCCCACTAAACATCTTGTACACCCAAGACCTTTTCTTCATGTTACGAGAACATCAAACGATTTGATTAACTCACAAAATTAAGAACACTAACTCCATGATGCTATGCATCCTTATGATTATTGGATCTTCAAACTTTTGATTGTATCATATACAAATCTTATTTCATGACCAATTTCAAGAAAGTGTTTTGAAATCCATCTACCAAATCTCATAAGGTAGAAATCACTCAAATATCTTTAATAGATCTTTGCAACGTGACTAATGTAAAGGTTTCATCGTAGTCATAGTCATACTATGAATTAGTTAAATCCTTTAACAAGTCTTTGCTTACTTAGAAAACATTTTTCTTTCTTGTCTGTTTTGCTTATAATGGGTCTCACCCAATTAAGCAAATTATTCAAGTGTCATATACTTGCTTACAGACTTAGAATCTATTTAAGATGTCCTGGTTTTTAAACCATTTGGAGTTATAACTTGTCATATCATCTTAATTACTTGCATAATCATCATGTTCCAAAATAAATATTTTAGAACTCTTAGTCAATATGAAATCATATTTCTTTGGCTAAGTTTTACGTATGCTAGTCATCATTGTGGGTTTTTATGCAACAATTGAAACTTATACAACAACTTTGTTTAGCTTTCAATGAGAAACAACAATACAGAATTTGCACTTGGAATGTACTACCTTTGACACATGGTTATTATTTCCATTACACTTAATGAGACCACGCGTTGTCATTTGTAACATGAGGTGAATCATGCTCATATTGTTGCTTTGATTCGATTACTTCTCAAATTTATTCAAGATTTTCGAAATCATTTTTCTTGAACTCTTTCAAAGCTCTCAAACTTTTCGAGATTCTTATACTCCCACTTGCCTTTTGAGGAGGCACATTTAGCATAGGGTGAACCAATTATGGTTTGAACCACGTTTATTTGTTGCTTTTCACAAACTCTTTTTAGATTTATACTACTCCTACTTGACCTTTTGGAACAATTTCCATAAGGGCACCTACTTGAGCATTTTGTGCTAAGTATGATTTGTGTAGTAGTACCCCATGCTCTGTATAAGAATCGAACGTGCATCAAACAATTTAATACATCTCTTATTCCTTTCTTTGTAGAAAGACTTAATAATAACTTTTCTTATCCATATCACATATGAAACCTTTGCTACATTTTGATTTGACTTATATTTCTTTGTTTAGTTTTGTAGCTTATCTTAAAAGTATATCCCTTGAACAATGGTTGGAAGATAGGTAATTTTCATCCATTATCAAAATACATCTTATATAGATTGATAGCTCCCTTCATAAACACTTCACAAGGTTTTCTTTCGGAGTTTGTCGTAAAACGATTTCACAACTCTTGGATGTTCATCAAGCTCTTGACTTAAATTCTCATTATTACGATCATATCGCAATACTTTGAATGTGTTGCCAAGTATATGTCTTGACTTAAATTTTCACAATTACAATTATACTGTAAAGTAATCATTATCTTGTCAAGTTGATACTGAACTTCATACTAAACATTTTGAACTTTTTCAAAATTTTCACTCTTATGCTTCAACTAAGAACAAGTAGTGATCGTATCACAAATGAAGTTTCATTGTCCGTCTCTAGCCTTTAAACCTTTGGTTTTCCTACATCTATATGTATTCGACCTCGAGTTTGCATCAACATTTCTCTAAATGGTGATTTTTCAAAATTTCAAATTAGAATGATAATTACATATATCAATGGATTCATAACCCAACGATATTGAAAGTCCATCCCTTTGGATCTTCCGCATGCAATGTTCATTTTTCGTTCGAATTAATTGAAATATTAGAGACAATTTATATATATAGAAATGGTTTAATTATTTCTATCATATAGAATTTTAAACCTATTAAGCAATTCAAAACACATTTTGACTCAATGAAGCATAGAATAACATTTGCTCCATGGTTTTTTGAATCTGCAATGCTTAGTCATTACTAACATTGATTAGTATTTCGATAATGGTAAGAAAAAATAAAATTTATTTAATTCTAGCCAATAACAAGGTAAGGTGAAATATAGGTTCTACTTATAAAGTTTCAACTTTTGCTTCAGACTTGTAGATTCTACTTGTGAAGTAGCAACATTTGCTTCTAAACTTGTAGATTTATTTCTCTTTTAGCCATTCTTCTTCATTTAGTTCAACCTCATTCTCAATGAGAGAGAACTAAACAAGACATCATATGTCCAAGAAGTAGCAATGTGCTAAATCAATTTCTATAATATACTTTTAAATTGGAACATTTCTATTCTTTTACCTTCCAACTGTTATGAGGTAGTTTCTAATCAATTGGAATTGGTCCATTTAATTTTAAACATTTGTCGTTCATAACAACTTTTAGAATGTAAGTAGTTCTAGGTTTGAGAAGTAGCAACTTGTTTGCATTTCTTGGCCTATAACTTCTTAATGCAATCCTCATATATTCCTAAACCTTTCCCATTTGAGCCACTTAGAACATTTCTCTTGGGTTCAAAATGGTACTTTGCTTAACTGCTTTAAGCATATTTCATGATTTTGCTAAGTCTTATTCAATCATTATTCATATTAGAGTTTAATCAACCATTTAACTCTATATGAAATGGATGAAGAATAATGTCATTTGATCAGCTTTTGATCATAGAGATTTCCAATCACTTTCTTATATTCAATCTTATTGAAGATAAGAGATTTTATTGGACTTCTATACTTTTCTTTTAGAGGGTTTGTACCTCCCATCTTATCATATCCCTTGAAACACTTTTCAAAATGAAGATGTGTTGTCATTTTACTCAAACATTTTGAATAAAACCAACCGTAGACATGTGACATGGGTTTCTAAAACTTGCATTTTAGAACCATTTTAGCAAAATTGGAAATAGGTTTATGGATTATCTTTTAACCTTTTGAGAACATTTCTCAACTTTATTTTCAATCGAGGAGATTATATATAATAATAAAATTAGAACGACATGCTTATAAGTAAACGCAAAATTCAATTATGTTTAATAAAATTTAAAGTACCATACGCGAATTAATTTTGGCAACTTTAAACCATTTATTCAATTTTAATTGATCCCTATTGAATAAAAGATTCCAAGATCCTTTATTTGTGCAATAATTGACCGGACTTTAGCCCTACCATCAACCATTACATTTTCAAGGTGAGTAAACTCTTTATTGATAACAACTCTTTGTAATTCTTGATTGAATAATTAACCATCACATGTTTAATTATTACCCTTAGCTTCAAGGTTCTAAACTCTTTAGGTAACCTTGTTGAGTATAACCAATCAAAAGTGTAAAAAAATTTTAACCCCCACTCCCCTAAGATATAATATGACACCCAGATTTAGCATGACCCATCATAAATATCGAAGGTTTCATCGGGTTTTTGATTGGAAAAGCTACCTCAATATTACTAGGACCTAGATTTATTATGTTATGATTATTTAGTGAACTCTAACACATCATCACAAAACATCAATAAAATCTAACATGCATAATAAACTGAATGCATAAACAAGACATAACATGGCCCCTAATCCTAAGAAAACTAATAAAGCAAATGCTCCCACTTGAATCATCATGGATCTCATCCACCTTGCTCCTTTGGGCCTTCACTTCATGGGTTTCTTGGATTAACTGCAACCTGTAATTTTACTCTATTCTATCTACTACTTAAATAAAATGAAATAAAATTACAAAAATTCTTTATCAGTACGTAGGCCGTACTTAGATTACAAAAATACATCACGATGCGCAGATCGTATTTAGCAATCTACTGGGCCAAACTAGTCATTATATAGCAATAAATAACATCATATATTATAAAGTGCCACATAATAAATCACTCATCATGCTTTCCTAAACTACAACATCGAATGATCATAATTAAGGAAACATGGCATCTAAATATCTCATATTTTAATTAATGCAATTAGATAATATCATATATTATTCATGACCATCAATAAAACATCGTATATTTTAAATTAGTCATGAGATAGAATCAAATCTTATTTTAATCTTAAAAGATAAATCATATTTATCCTCAAAGACTATCCTAACAAAGTTAGGAAATTCTATCCTAATTACTAGTCAATCACAAAATTTTAAATCAATTATATCAAAAATAATTATAGGATAATCACATTATTTAAATTAATTATTATCCTTTTGGAATATGCTCAGAATATCCTAACAAATCTTATCCAAAATTAACCACTTTAATTATAGATAATTACCAATTTAACAACTTTAAATATGGATAATATCAAATATAACAACTTTTGAAAGATTTGACTTTATCTTAAAATAAAAGATTTTATCCAAATAAAACCGAATTTATCTTTCAAAATAAAAGATCATATTTTCAAAATATTTATCTCATCCACAATAAATCATATTTATCTTGAAATATTTTTAAAAAAAAATTTTTAGAAACCGTGCACCAGCCACCGTGGTGTGGCCAGCCAAAGCCGGCCACGGTGGTCGTACACCGTGAGGTGTACACTGCTCTACAGCGGTGCACAGCAGCAGCAGTAGTGTCGTGCAACTGTTGCACGGTGCTGTTGTTGCTGCACTCCTGACCCGACCTGCTACCCTGCCCCGCCCCTCCCTCCAGACCACCTACAGCGGCAGCCGCCGTGGCTGCGCCACCCAGCCGCGGTTGCCGCTGCTAAAACCCCCTTTTTTAAATTTTAATTTAAATAAAACAAAACATATTTTGTAAAATTCAATTAATGTTAATGTGGTCCAATTAATTTCAAAATTAAATCACATTAAATCTTGAAATTAGGGTTTTTCATGAAATTAATCCCCAATTTAATTTAACTCTTAAATTAAATGATTTGATCATGAAAATTCATAATTAGTCATGAAATCAAATAGATTAAAATCATTAATTACATAGTAAACGAATTAAATCAAAACCAAAACACAAAACACAAAATTCATAATTTATGGTTAGGATTTCGAAATTTTCAAAAATTGGGGTTGGGGGGTCGAAATTTTCGAGTAATATAGGGAAAAATTCGGATCTCTTCATGGCTATTTTGATCATTATCAAATCACATTTAATCAATTCCAAGAGTTAAATCACATTTAATATTATAATTGACCCATAATTAAATTATTCTCCCTCCTAATTGAATTAAAATTGTGGACTATCAAAGAATTATAGTCAATATGCGTAAATGCAATAGGCTAACTGGTACCACTGTAGGAGATTATAGGTACTACGCAGCGGAAAAAATGTGGATCATATTCATACAGTACCTAATCCCAAGATCTAATGCAGAACACATAAAGAACATATAATCGTACCTTTAAAGCGTGATTCCACGTGCGATCGAGCAAGAACAATGGGAGATAAAGAACCTCAAGCGTGATTCCTCTACTTGGTCCACGGGCATAGATTAAGACCTCCACTAATGCTAATTAGCTGCAATTGAACCTTTCAATTGACCTTCTATGGAGAATAGCGAGCAATAAACCACCATGAACCACCACGAACCACCACACGCGCCACCAAGGGTGGCCGGCCGTACGGACGAGGGGAGGAGAGAGATAGCTGTGAGATAGAGAGAGGAATTAGGGTTTTGGGATTGGTTGTCTTGATGTCAAAATACACTATAACTGCTTGCAAGCAACCCTAGGCATGGATCTTATTTATAGATCTCATCTCTAAATAAGAGCCCATGTCAAAATCCCAAAACCTAATTCTCATCTAACTATGCTAGCCCAATCCATTTCATGATTAGTTAATTGCTCATGAGGCCCATTAATGGGCCTCTTACTTGCTTAACCCAATACCCTTGTTGTGTTACCTCATAGGATCCATTCTAGTAGGCTTTGGACTATTTGACTAGCCCAAAGATCATTGATCATAGTCTAGCAACAGATAATGACGACCCAAAAGAACGAACTTTTTATCTCCATAATAGTGATCCTTGATATATCTAGTAATTGCGCTTATCGAAGACACAATTCCTTCAAAAAGAATGTGGTGAATATGCTTGGCACTCATAGGAAGTGGGAATTGACATATACGATTAGGGACAAAGCAAAGTAGGGAGCCGCCAACAAGTTTTTAAGGAACTTGTAAACCGTTCACGGATCATAAAAGGCAACCACGATAAGGGACAACGATTGACCCGTGAAGGTTACACCCCATTCATAATCCATGAGATTACTAACTCCATATGGTTCGGAACCACGAAAGGAGGATCGGGGATGATGGTACGAAGTGAGTCATAGAGTCACATTCGCCCGTATTGGTCTCTACTCGGTTCTTATAGTGAAAAGCGATTCATACGATCTCAAAGGCATGCAAACAAAATATTCAATTCGCTCCAAACTATTATTAAGCTAAATTGGTTTAACATTAGTGCAACACATAATTCTAAAATATTGTGATCACTTGAATTAATAACAAGATTAAAAAGGAACCTAAACCGGTTGTCCAAACTATCTTATTAGGCGTGATGTTCAATTACATATTCCCTTTAAACATGCAATATGGTGATCATAATAATAAATAGAATAAACATTAATATTGGAAGCAACTCAACAATAATTCCAACAATATAAAATCGTTAGAAAAATAATATAAATAAAAAGAACATAATTCTTACTTTGATTCTGTTTGCTTGCAACTTCAAAATAATAAATGAGTTAGTAACTTCAAGGAAATAATAACAAAAACAATAATTAAATTAAATTAAATTAAATTAAATAGAATTGGTTTGGGGCCAAACCCTCAAACAGTTCTACCTTTCACGCCTTGGCTTAAAGACAGAACCACGAGTTAAGTATGGACTCCTGGGAGTGCTTGAAGAAGGAATTTTGAAAGAAGAAGGGTAGGCTAGTGTCTAGGCTAGAGCATAGAAGAGAGAAAAATAGAGAATTAATTGATGCCCCGTACATCAGAAATGAGGAGGTATTTATTGAAAAAATGTACTTAGGGAATACACGGAACCCTAAAATGATAAAACCCTAAAAAAATTATACCGCGACACGGCAAAGTGTACCGTGACACGGTGCACTTTTGTGTGACACGGGAAATATTTAGTGAACGGGGGAGAAAACGCGTTAAGGGTTTACGCGGAAAGGACATGAAAACCCCCGTGTCACAGCAAGTGTCCCGTGTCACGGGGAACCCCACCGTCAGACGGGACAATTTCCTGTGACACGGTGGACTGTTGCCGTGACGCAGGAGTTTTCAGTCCACTTTTCCGTCTAAATTCATTTTTAACCCTAATTTCGTTCAGCATTTTAAGTGTCGATTGATAATTTCGGGCCATTTCTGATTTATTATTATTTGGGCTAAAATAAGAAAATAAGTAAATAAAAATAAATAAAAATTTTGGGCCAAAATAAATAATAAAACAATAAAATAAAAAAGGTTTGGGCTAGAATTAAAACTATGCTTTGACTAAAAATCAAGACTGATCCATGGACTATTCAAAAATTGAATTTAATTAAATACTATTTTTTTAAGCACTCTCGGGATTAAATACTGAACCCGACCAATAGTGACGGTGAAAGGTTGTTCATCATCGAGTTTGGTTTTGGGGAGACATTTTTAGGTGTCTACAATTCTTCACTTTGATCCAACACGAAGATGGCTTTATTTATCGTCATTGCACTTCCTGTCGGGACAGGAGGCCAAAAGTAGATGTCTACAGTTAGCCCCCACTTTGATCGAGTCTAGAATAGATGATGATCAAAGTAGTCAAGGAAATAAATCCGTGACTCATTCTGCGAAGTTCTCTAAGGATAGAGAATCTTTCAGTAATGTTTAAGGATGTCGAAACAATCCTTGATTCACTAAGTGTTTAAAACAAGTAGCTATTAAGGCTAGAAAAAGACCTTCCTAGTCTTAACGCGCTAAAGAATCTAGATTGATCCTTTGCAATTGTAGAATGATCTTACAAGTAAAAGTATTCAGGGTGATGTCAGGTCATGAAAAGAAATCGGTTTTAAAAGGATAAAAGGGGAGGATTTACTCTCAATCGTGTCATCGTTGGTCTAAAGTCCCTCGATATGTCATTGGAACTTTAGCCTGACTTTAACAAAGTAAAAGAAGAAAAAAGGGTTTTCGGTATTCGAGCCAAAATGGTTCGGTATTCGAGTCGGGTCCGGTATTCGAGCCGGACGTCCACAAGATAGAAATACATGTCTCAGGACTGGAGGCATATATCCAAATTCAGTGAGAGGGAAGAAAGTCAGCAACTCTCTCATCAGTTTTGTCCACAAGATGAGTACACGTGTCTCAGGGCTGGGGGCACGTGACTACATAGCGTGGCATCGTTTCGTCGCTTCTTTATACAGGGGGCGGATTCGACACCCTAACTGTCCGATAAGTTAGTAAGCGCAATAACTATTGTATTTGCTCCCATTCAAGAAGTGCTTGTTCTTGAAGGTTCGGCGCGCCTGTCGACTAGTTAAGCTGACGCCTACATTAATTCTCTACCTATTAGTTTCGAGAGGTAGATCTCGCAAAACTTGGGTTGAGTGAAATTTTACGCATCACCTACGCCGTACAATTTTGCGCCGTACTATACGCCATTTGCATTTTTACGCTGCATGAAAACGCCTTCCTTTTTGCTTCAGACGTGAAAAAGGAAGAAAACCCGGACATTTGTAACGTCAATACAGTAAAATGAAAAACATGTCTATGGAGAATAAGGAGAAAACAATGAATAAAAGGATCTAGGGCATAGGTTCACCAATAAATAATATTCCAAGGTAAAACATAATAATCAATCATCAATGCATACATTAATCAGATCATAAAGAGCTTTCACTACGTATTACAATCACACAATTAATCTACTGGCATTAAATCTCATTTCTCGAATCTCGACTTAACCATTTATAAATTAACCTGCCTATTGAAACTAGACCTAAACATTAATTCTCATTTGTCGAATCTCGAATCAATATTATTAAACTCATGCATAAAAGATCTGCGCAAATCTAGTCACAGAGCATTAAATCAATCAATAGGAAATTAATCTAGCATTGACAATTAACAACCATAAATTACCCCTTCATATAATTAATGGATCCCCATAAACCCTAGAAATAGAACTACTCACACATAATTAAATCTAAACTAATCAAAGCAATAAAACAAGATATGATCAAAGAAATAAAATAAATGACTTAGATTAAGAGAAGAGAAATCGTTACCAAATAAAATCTGGAATTAAGAATAAGTTAAGAACAAAGTATAAGAGAGAGAAAATCTAAGAAAATAATTAAGAAAAAGTAAAAGAAGGTCCTAAACTCGTTTTACGGAGAAGTATTTATACTCCGTAAGAATCCTAAACTAAAACAAACTTAAACGTCGAATAATTAACTCCAAACAATAACAAGAGCCCGATCGGGCGCGCCTTTTCCATCAGGTACATTTCTCGCGCCCGACCGAGCGCGAGTTCGGGCGTCAGCGTTTGCTTCCCTCGCCAGGTCGGGCGCGCCTCCGGGGGCCGGGCGCGCCTCTGGGCGCCAGCCTCTTTGGCCGGGCGGCTCTCTTGGGCCACTATTTGGACTACGATTAGGCTCCAATTCTTAGAGCCAATTTGGATTTCCTCTTCGGGTCCTGAATACTCGGTCCAAATGCCCTGGTATCATATATACCGAGCCTTTAATCACTGGTTCGATGGCTCTAACCGGCCCTGGGCTATAGAATCTGGTCGTGCTTCTCCAATGCTCGTAATTGCTCCATAATATCTCGGGAAATGCTCCAAAAGTGCAAATTCCTGCAAAAGTCAACCAAATCTACGAAAACACTAGAAAACACTCATTAGTAATAAAAGTGGCTCTAAAGAGCCAAAAATACTACTAATTATGACCAAGGGACGGGGGTAAAATACTATATAAAATAGACACATCAAACTCCCCCAAGCCAAACCTTTGCTTGTCCCTAAGCAAGGATCTCATTAATGAATAAATAAATATGTTTCACCCTAAAAAGTAAAAATCAAGCACAAACAATTCAGGGTAAATCAAATAAACATTCTTCAAAATCAACCAATCAAATCCATCCAATTGCCCTTCTTCCCTAACAATTGTCAAATATAGCAAACCACAAGAGCATATAGAATTCAAGACTAGTTCTCACACACTCAACTCTCATTTATGTGGCGAGTAAAAGATGTACTCGATCGCTCTCCATCCAACCCCTTTAATGTGAACAATGCCCTCCCAACTCACACTCTCGTGTGTATAAAGAAATGAACACTCAACCTACTAGTCGAAATATGTCAAATCATAACTTGCATTGATAAACAACACTTTCACATTCATACAACTCTATGCACAAAGGTCGGAAGGTCTTTAAAGCTTGTAATGTATGGCTAGGGTAAAGGGTAGGAATCATTTGGGAATAAGTGAGAGAAAAGCTATGCTTAAGGGAGCAAATCCTAGTAAAACCCATGATCAAAATAAATAATGATCAACATCTCCTACATAACCAACTCTAACAAAAATCCACCAAATATACTCCAATCATAATAAACAATCCCAACACTTACAATTTCACTCATTAGATATAATAATGAAGAAGTGGAGTCAATAAACAAACTTTATTTTCCAAACTTGAATTTTTCATAGAAGCTCTATTTTTTTTCTTCCTTTTGATCAACCTCCAACTAGAACATTTGAACATTGAACACTTTTTTTTTCTTTTGATTTTTTTTTTCTTTTGAAGTTCACTTATATTTTTTCACTTTTTTTTCTTGAAATTCTCTCTTTTTTTTCATAACATCATGCTTTATTTTTCCCAAGAAAATATAACTTTCAAACTCATCAAAAATAAACATGATAAAAAACAAAACAACTTCTCAAATTCCACCCAAATTGTGCAAATAATAAGCACACTACAAACTCCCTCACCTCACACTAATAGCTCCCCCAAGCCAAGCTTGGGACTAGTAACCAATAGGGAAAAATAGGCTTGTAATGTGGCTAATAGACAACAAAAAGTCAAGGCAACAACATGGGTAGCAAGAAGGGAACAAATGTATCTACAATCATCTGGAGGCCACCTAAAAGAATGAACGCCTTCATCCTCCACAATGTGCATGATAATGAATCATATAAACATTACTTATAGTTGCAAACCAATACTCAAATTCATTGACATACCAGGAACTATCACACATTCCTAACCAAATCAACTAGTCAAGCTCTATGTTCACAAGTAGTTGGGCAAAATTGACTCATGTTAAGGTCTCAAGACAATCAAACATCAAATCATGATCAAATAATCCACAATATTTATCATCATATACCCAAGAATCAAAACAATTTTCTCAAGTATGGGGCACATAGAAGCATAATTTACAATTCATTAGAACGTATTTTTGAATTTTTTTATTTTTCAATTTTTTTTGTATTTTTTTCATATATAAGAAAACAATAAAAATAACCTAGAAAGCAATAAATCTAAATTAAGAAAATACACCAAAAATTAAAGAAAAGAGAAAAAGAAAGATACCAAATCCAAAATCTCCCCCAATCCATAATCAAACAATGTCCTCATTGGCTCGGGAACTAGCCCAGCATAGCTAGTCCTGATCATCCTCATCCATGGAGCCGAACCCTGCACCTCCACTTCCACCTGCACCACCTGCACCAGAAGAGCTACCACCAAAATAATCAGCATGAAAACTACCCCCCGCCGGTCCCTCGAAAGGATGTCCTGGCCATACCCATGGAAGGAAGAATAGTCTGTATAAATGCCATGGGCAGTGGGATCCCTATCGTATCCCTGGGGTGGAGGCTGAAACCAGTCAAGGTAAATAGCATCATCGGGAATGTTGCCCCGACGAGCATAATCATCGTACATAGGGTAGAGAGCTCTACCCTGGTTCCTCTCCAGGTACCCTAACCTCTGGTCTATAGATCCTACCATCCTCCTAAGTTCAGTGTGGGAATGCTCAATACGGCCTAAAGCATGACCTATACTCTAAAGGTTTCAAACTGGGTCAGAGTCAACATGGGGGACGGAGTGAGACATGCAAGGTGCAAAAAACGCTACCTCGGGATGAGGCTGGGGTGGTGGAACTGGTGGTGGTACTGGTGGTGCTTGCCCCCTAGAGTTGGAAACTAAAAGGTCATACGTGTAGGATGGTTGCCCGGGGGGAAAGCGGTCAAGTCAGGACTAGGTGGGAAAAGATGGGCAAAGGCTGCTCGGTCCTAGTCCTAATACACCAATGGGGTGTCTGCTCACTGTCCAGTCGTACCCAGCCCAACTCCTCAAAATACCTAGCAGTCATATAGGTATCCGGTCCACAGTTGGTCAGTTGGTGGGGTCCACCCTCAACAGAACCGGCCTTTTTCACTGTTATTCTAGTGATAAGAACTCCTATACGAATGGGGGTGTGAGACTGGGTACTGGTTGTGGCGTGTCTGCTCAAATGGTTGATTATGTACCTACCCATGTTCAGTTTCCCAAATCCAAACACATAGTGTCTTATAACAGCTAGTTCATTGGTTTGGGCGTTATGGGGCTCATTCCTACCCGTAGATAGGGAAGTAGGGTAAAGTCGTATCCCCTAATCAAAAGTAATTCCTAAATCCTCTAACTAATGTAGATAGGGAAGTAGGGTCGAATCCACAGAGAAACGAGTCTTTCTATTCCTAATTAACTAATATAATCTAGATTATGAAGTAACCAATATATTATAATCAAAATGAACTAAACTACAAAGATTAAGAACAAGGAGAAAACAATGAATAAAAGGATCTAGGGCATAGGTTCACCAATAAATAATATTCCAGGGTAAAATATAATAATCAATCATCAATGCATACATTAATCAGATCATAAAGGGCTTTTGCTACGTATTACAATCACACAATTAATCTACCGGTATTAAATCTCATCTCTCGAATCTTGACTTAACCATTTATAAATTAACCTGCCTATTGAAACTAGACCTAAACATTAATTCTCATCTGTCGAATCTCGAATCAATATTGTTAAACTCATGCATAAAAGATCTGCGCAAATCTAGTCACAGAGCATTAAATCAATCAATATGAAATTAATCTAGCATTGACAATTAACAACCATAAATTACCCCTTCATATTATTTATGGATCCCCATAAACCCTAGAAATAGAACTACTCACACATAATTAAATCTAAACTAATCAAAGAAATAAAAAATGACATGATCAAAGAAATAAAATAAATGACTAAGATTAAGAGAAGAGAAATCGTTACCAAATAAAATCTGGAATTAAGAATAAAGTTAAGAACAAAGTTTAAGAGAGAGAAACTAATCTAAAAGCTAAGTAGAGAGAGAAAATCTAAGAAAATAATTAAGAAAAAGTAAAATAAGGTCCTAAACTCGTTTTACGGAGAAGTATTTATACTCCGTAAGAATCCTAAACTAAAACGAACTTAAATGTCGAATAATTAACTCCTAACAATAACACGCGCCTGATCGGGCGAGGCACCGCCCGATCAGGCGCGCCTTTTTCCATCAGGTACATTTCTCGCGCCCGGCCGGGCTCGCCTCCGGGCGCCAGCCTTTTTGGCCGGGCGGCTCTCTTGGGCCACTATTTGGACTACGATTGGGCTCCAATTCTTCGGGCCAATCTGGATTTCCTCTTCGGGTCCTGAATACTCGGTCCAAATGCCTCGGTATCATATATACCGAGCCCTTAATCACCAGTTCGATGGCTCTAACCGGCCCTGGGCTATAGAATCTGGTCGTGCTTCTCCAATGCTCGTAATTGCCTCATAATATCTCGGGAAAATGCTCCAAAAGTGCAAATCCATGCAAAAGTCAATCAAATCTACGAAAACACTAGAAAACACCAATTAGTAATAAAAGTGGCTCTAAAGAGCCAAAAACACTACTAATTATGACCAAGGGACGGGGATAAAATACTATATAAAACAGACACATAAATATGATGCAAAAAAACTAACAAAAAAGAAAACAAACTACAATATGCGAAGAAATTTAAAAAGATTTTGTTAATTTGCGCGCGATTACGTCTAATAACGAGCAAAAACCATTGAAAAACGATCAAATGGATCAGAATCTGGATACCGATGATTTTAGTGACCAGTATCAGCGCGTAACTCAGTAGGTCGTGCTAGCCAGGCGCGCGCATCTTTCTGAGTTGCGCAGGTCTGTCACGCGCAGCTAATTCATTTGCGCGCGACATTTAAGTCAGCAAAAAGAGAATTGCTTAGCGCGATTTTTCCTTTCGCTTTCTCTCTCCTTCCTTCATGATTTTCGCTTCTTTCTCTCTCTAAAGAGCCCGAATTTTTTTGTTTTTTGAAGCTAGAGGAAGTAGATCTCGTCCCTTATTCATATTCGCCATAATTCGTTCATTCTTGACTGAATTTGGGCGATTTTCGAACCGCTAAACCCCAAATTTTGAATTTGGGGGCTTTTTATTCGATTTGTTTTCATGAATTTGTTTGTTTGTCGCTGTGACATGTTTAAGAAATATATTGCAACAAATTTCATGTGAACTGATAAAGTATTGATCATGTATGAGCATGTCAAGCATATATGTGTTTTTTTTTTCATTCTAATTTTGACTTTGTGCTTGAACTTTATTTCTCTTTTGTTTTGCTCACATAGACTATACTTGTTAATTTTAATGTAAATTGAATTAGAATTATCAATGAAATTTTGAACTTTTATAATAGCATGAATTTGTTTTTGCGACTCATGTTTATTATTAGGAAATTTTAGAAAATAACACCTGAAAAAAGACAAAATTTTGTTTTTAACACCACAAAATCTCAAAGTTTTATTATAACACCACTTAAATAAATTAAATTTTGGTTTTACCACCAGATAACAGAATCTGTAACGGAAATTATATGTGGGTCCCACAAGTTAGTTTACCCTCCAAATTTCTTCATATTCTATACTATTCTCTCTCCTGCAATTGAATGCTCAACTACTCCTCCTTCATTGAATTCGAATCCTTAATTCTTCAACAAACAAAATTCTGGAGACAATTCAAACCCTAAGTTGGAATGTGTGGTTGAGAAATTGAATTGCGAAGGGAGGTGTCAGTATTGGGGCGAAACAACTCAGCGTGAAGTCGTCAGCCATTTTCAACCAAAAAAAGCTTGGATCTTTCGTGGATTCTGACAGCAACAACAGCAAGATTCCAAAACAGGTACTTTTCGACCCCTATAAAGTAGTTTTCAACAAGTTTTGAAGTTAATTATGCCATTTTCATGAGGAATGTAGGGTATTTTGGGGAAAATGTAAAATTTCGACCCCTAAAAAATGTAAAATTGGGTATGAATTACTTTGTGTACTGTGCGAACATATAATTAAAGTTGTGTGTGAGTATTTTATGGTTCAACTAGTGTAATTGGTTAGCTTTTTTGTTTAATTATTAAGTTGATTATTGTGACCTGTTAACTGGTTTGTACATATGTTGTGTTTAATATGCTGTCTTTTCTTGATTAAAGCATTTGTTTGACTGTGTAATTGTGTTGAGAAATGTTGCCTTGTGTTGACTTGCGTTGTACCTGTTTATTGCAGAGATAAATGGCCAACAACCAAGCAAGATTAATTGATATAGTATTCAGAGTGGGGGGTGCTTTTGTTCCCAAAAGAGTGTCCAAAACAAAACATTTGCTTTGCTGGTGTGGTGGGTTATGTTATTGGAGGAGGGATGTGGTAGTGGACAAGATAGATGTGCCTTATTTGAGGGAAGCTGTTGTGCATGGGTTTGTTAATTATAATGTTCATGTCCCACCAAATTACAGATTGTGGTATAAACAAAGAGGGAGGACCTTTAACACGGGTCGGAGGGAGTTAGTTAATGAAGAGGAGGTTAAGGGGCTATTAGAAACAGTGGGTGTGGAAGGGTATGTTGAGGTGTTTGTGACTGCTGATGAAACTTTAAGGCCCATTTATGAGGCCCAATCCACTCCAAAAAAGGATGAGAGAAAGGGGAAGAGTACAGGAAAGCCTGTACAAGTTAGGAAGAGCCCAAGACTTAACAAAATTGATCCTAAGCTCAGTGAAAGAAATGAATCTCCTCCTAAACCTAGATCTAGGAAGGATAAGGGTAAGGGGATAGAAAACAGTGAAGGGGTAGCTGGTAGCGGTAAGGTCTTAGATAAGGGGAAGGGGACAGTAAAGAGTGAAGGGAAAGGTGGTAGTAGGAAGGTGTTGGATAAGGGGAAGGGGAAAAAGAAAACTGTAGCCAAGGGTTTGGATTTTGAGGATGTTAGTGAGGGCAGTGAATCTGGGAGTGAGTAGGGGTATTCTTCAACTGACAGGGGTGACATTGATATAACTTGGGAGCCTGGTGAGGAGGAGTATGATAGTGGGGATGAGAGGTGGTTTATACAGAATTCTGAAGAGATTTTGGAGAAGGTAAGTAGGATTCTTGGGAAGCAACTGGATGTACATGACCAGGGGATTACAAAGGATCCTAGGTCAAGGCTGAATGAGAACTTGGATGTGAGTGAGGTTCAGCTGCAGGCAGAACTTGAGGGAGAGTCAGATGAGCTTAGGAGCCTAGATGGTTCATCAGATGAAGAGGACAACAGTCCTTGGTTTAATGAGAAAACTTACTTTACAAGGCATGTAAATCTTGTAAACAGATTTAAGTTTAGCAGTGCTTCAGTGTTGAGGAAAGCCCTTAGAGTGCATGCAATTGAAAATAGGTATGAATACTACTTCTTACACAATGATAAATTGGGTGGTAAACGTAGAATGCGAGTGCCCGGGGGTCCTCTTTCCCAAGCTTGAAAACCGGCCCTAAAGGAGTACGAAAGGATAAGTAAATCGATACGCTTTCTTTTGAAGAAAAAAAAAGAAAAAAGACGCAAAATATACTCAAACGGATAACATCGCCCTTAACAATTCATCAATGAAGATATTATTCGGACGAGTCAATTTTTTTTTTTTTTTGAGAAAACAAAACTGGCTCGTCCAGTGGGCGTGTGCAAATTACTAAGTTGCACGCGGTTGTCACGCGCAACAAAATGACTTGCGCTGGGAGGGGTCGCGCAACTTCGTGAGTTGCGCGCGCCACTTGCTCGTAGTATTTTTTTTATTCGAGCATTTTTTTTTAATCGAATTTTTTTCATTTGACCTCTTTTTTATTTTTTTTTTTATTTTTTTATGTTATCCTTTGAATATGACGCTAAATCACAAAGAGACAACTTCGTAATTGGGAACCTAGACCAAAGTAAAAAAAGAAAAAGAAGACTATCCTAACACGTTGCACATAGTCACATAATCACATAAGCATGTTATAAGTCAAGATTCACACAATGCCATTCTAAGGTAAAAAAAGGCTTGAGTGTCCAAAGGTACCATACCTTAAGAAACGACGCATAAATCAATCACTCAACGTGTTGACCCATGACATCGCCCTCCCAACATTTTGTTGGTGATATGGGTGGGATGATTGTTATTGATTTTGGGATAGACACCTAGTGTTGGCGACCCCTAGTCAATTAGCTAATCCCCAATGGTTTAAGTGTGCTATGCTTATGCATGATGCAATGTTGCTTATTTGGTTTTTACTTTTGTGCAAAAGGAAGATATTATGCGTTCAAGTCTCGCTCTCTAACTAGAGATTATCCAAGTTAATTCTCGTTACAACCCATAGGCAACCTAGTGTTGGATACCTTGGACCATAACTACGAATTATTCATGTAACCTCTAAATCCCCAGTAGAGTCGCCACTATAAGGAGAGTGATCCCATCGTAAAGGGTACTCTCCTTAAATGCCCTTGGCCACTTAAAAGCCTAGGACTTTACACTTGTTAGGGTGTAATAGGATTTGAATTCCTGACTGTTTGGGGGACCTTGAATTATAATTGATTCCATCATCACGCTTTTTTATAAGAAACAAGTAAGAATTGCCAATGAGTTTTAGGAAAAACTCATACACCTCGTTCATGCCTTTCTTCCATGTGGAGTTCATGGAATAATTAGCACAAATCATAAGTTTAACCATGCCCAAATTGGTCTATAAACCAAAAAGAGTTCGGGAGCGAGGGTACTAAGATAACGTTCCTTTTAGAGGGAAATCGTCATCCTAGCCCTAGTACGACCTCTACTAGCTCTTCCTTTTTTACAATTTCATCACCAAACAATATATGCAACGCGATACCTAAAACTATGTTAGTTGATTTTATTTACAAGCATTAGTTCACGTAGGAATTACATTGCAAGGTCGTTATTCTTATTTAATAATTTTTATGAAAGAACAATAAATAAACAAGATTCGCCTTGGCTTAGGTGATCAACCAACAATTATTTAATTCAATTCTAGTCTTTATTTAACGCAAGAAACTATGTGGAATTGATTAATTAATTACTTTAAAAGTGATCAAACAACACTAATTAATTAATTAAAGTCCTTTTAAACAAGAAAATAAAGGTGATTTAACTAAGTGCTCGAGAATTTACCACTTCTCTTTGCTATATCTCCGTTTAGAACACTTATGGACACCTTCTTGTTGGGGAACCTCCACCGTATTAACAAAGTATCGAAAGGGTGAGTGTTTAGGACAAGAGGGCTAGGTTGCACAAGTTCACAAGTTATTTTGCTAGAGTTTTTAGGTTAATTTCTGTCTATTGAAGCCTCGGTTTAAGCTCGTATTTATAGAGAAGGATTAGGTTTAGGGTTTCGAGCAATCTGCCGCAACAGGTGTCGTGCGCAACAGTTGAATTTGCGAGCGGCAACCCAGCGCAAGTTATAGAGTTGCGCTGTTATGTGCAGCGCAACTATTTGTCTTGCGCGCGACTTTATGGTAAGATTCGATTTTATATTTTCCGTATAATTTCCGAATAATTACAAATCAACTGAAATAGTTGCGCGCGGCAGCCCAACGCGACTTTGTGAGATGCGCGCGGCTTTTTATGCGGCAACACTAAGTTTTTACCTAGGCGCTCCTAAATCCGTCATTATTAGGGTTTAAGCACGGGCTTAAGCCTAATTATGACCGGGTTTAGTTAATTGGACCTTTGTTTTGGCTTTTCATTAATTTGGGCTAGTCTTTTATGTTTTGTGGCTTAACCAGTTATCCATAAGTATTCTTCACTTTGATCCAACACGAAGATGACTTTATTTATCGTCATTGCACTTCCTGTCGGGACAGGAGGCCAAAAGTAGATGTCTACAGGTTCAACTTAATAACCCGATGAAAGTTTGAAATGCATTTCTTGACCCAAACATTACATTTATTGCAAAAAATTAGGCAAGATATATTGGACCCAGATCCATTGGACCCGTCGGATGTGGATCCGGGTCTCCATTTTCAAGACCCGACAGTCTTGGGTCGAATCTGGATCCTTGTTACCCAGATTCGAACTCGGATCCATTGGACCCGTCGGATCTGGATCCGGGTCTCCATTTTCGAGACCCGACGGATCCGGGTCGGATCTGGATCCTTGTTACAAAAACAGATCTAGATCCGGATCCATCCGAACCCGGTCCAGATCCGACCCTTTGCCATCCCTACTCTGCTACCCTACCAGAGCCACCCCTCCCTCCTCAGATCAGCTGCCCGTCGAAACAGCCAAAAGCCGGCCAATCAGACCCAACCACAGCCGACCTCCTTGATTCCCTCCCACCTAATAACATGGTTTGGTTTGGTGCGATTTGAGTCCAAACCAAACCAACCCGCAAAATACGTTTAGTATATTTTTCAAACCAAATCAAACCATATTAGTATTGAAACCAAACCGTAATAATACGGTTTGGTGTGGTTTGGTTTGCGGTTTATGATGAGATGATATTTTTTTTTTCCAAAAATTGTCAAATAATACTTCACTATTTTATAATAATGTTTAAATAAGTAGCCCAAATGGATTGAATTGTACTATAAAGTTACAATAAAAATATTAAGTGCTAACACATAATAAAAATAATACATAACAATAAAAGATATTCATATGAGTACTACATTATAGTCATTGATTATAGAGTATTGACGGTATAGTTTTTATCTATTTTTCATGGTTTTTTTATTTATTCTTTAATTTTTTTTTATATAATATAAAAAAAATTATTGAAAAATTATATAAATATTAAAATACGGTTTATTGGTTTACGGTTTGGTTTGGTTTATAATTTTTGCAAAACCAAACCAAACCATAATCCATGTTTACAAAAAAATCGAGACCAAACCGTAATTTTATAAACCGTAAACCAAACCGCTTAAATACAGTTTGGTCTGATTTGGTTACGGTCCATACCAAACTGTGTACAGCCCTAACCACCACATCCAACCACCCACACACCGAAAAAAACCCAAACATTAACTTCCCTTCCCCGTCACTCACTCACTCCCCACCTAAACCATTCACCCAAATCGACAACAACAAAAGCGCAGCCAAACAACTACCAGACTACCATTGCCGCAAACCAACACCTCTTCCGCCACGTATAACATCAAATCAGTAAAAAACAGCCGCATTATACTTTTGGTTAGCCAATTTAGCCCGATTTCAGATTAATTGAAGCCTCAATTTAGCCTAATTTCAGATTAATTAAAGCCCTAATTCAGCCCAATTTCAGATTAATCGAAGCCCCAATTCAGCCCAATTTCAGATTAATTGAAGCCCCAATTTTGCCATTGAAGGAGTGACGAAGGTAGGAGGTTTGATGAGCTTCAAAGGAGGAGGAGAAAGAGAAAGAGGATTTTGAGCGGTGGCTAAGCTCGTAGGATTGGGAGTCAGCGTTTAGTGGTGGTTGAGCTCGCAATTGATGTGCATGGGTAAGAGAAGGCAGGGGCAGGGGAGTTGGAAATCTGTGTTGAGGTTGAGTATGGGGGTTGTAGAAGGTGGGGATTAGCCGTGGCTTGTGAGTTGTGGTTGTTGTTATGGACGGTGGAGCAGGGGTGGTGTTTGCGTGGGAGTTAGTGTGTAGTGGTGGTGTGGAGGTGGTTGACAGGGATGGAGGGGGTGAGGTGAGAGGAGAGAGATTAAAGGAATTTTTTTTTTTTTTTTAAAAAAAAAAATCTAACATGTTTTACAAGTTAAAAGTAAAAAGGATTATTTTGAGAATATGCGAAACAAAGATGGAATTATTTCTAGAATACGCAAATGTGGGATAATTTTGAAAAGATGTGTCAAATATGGGATTACTCTTTTCAAAATTTCCTAAATTTTTTTGGCCATTTATTGTAAATAATCCCAACTGTCGATTATTTCTTAATAATCCCAAGTTCAAGGGGTGTTGAGTGGGGGTGTTGAGTTAGTGTTTTATCAAAACCCTAAAATTATTTACTCTAATTAATCCCAACTATCGATTATTCCTAAAGTTATGTTTTTTATTGACACTAAAATTATATACTAGTATTAGATTCAAGTTTATCACTATGAAGTAGCGATTTTGTCTTATGATAAACGAATCTTATTTATTAGAGAGGCTAAATGGAAAGTGTTCCATAATAGTTTAACATACTTGTTCAATCATCTAACATTATTCGAGAAAATTCAAGTTTATTACTCCCTTCGTCCCCGATTGATAGTCACTTTTGCCATTTTTGGTGATTTAAAATGTTAGTCACATTTGCTTTTTTCAAGTACCATTAATATCCCCTCAAAAAAAAAAAGTACCATTAATATTATTTTTTTTACCAAAATTCTCTAATACATTTGCTTAAATATTTGGGTAAATTTAACTTTCCCATGTACTTTAATTCTCTAACAAATGGTATATGAGCAAATGTTAAAGTTTAAATTTGGGCAAATGTTTAATTACTTTCTACTTTAATTTGCACAAATTTAAAATACATGGGAAAGGGATGAAGGGGAATTGTTAGAGGAAAGGGATGAAGGTGGAGACATAATTAATTTGCAAAAGTTTAATTACTTTAACATTTGCACAAATTTAAACTTTTTCATGTATTTTAATTACACTTTGTATTTTAATTACTTTTCCATATATTTTAATTACTTTTACTATATAGGAGCAATTGTTAGAGAATTTTGGTTACTTTCATGCAAATGTTAAAGTAATTAAAATATTTGTGCAAATGTTAACGTACTTTAATTACTTTCAATGTAATTTAAATTTCCCATGTACTTTAATTTACTTTTTCATTGTACTTTCTTTATTCTCTTTAATTTCCGTGATTTTATAGCAAAAGTGACTATCAATAAGTGACGGAGACTACTTTCTTTTTATGAAGTAACAGTTGAATTGCAAAGTAGCGATTTTCAACGGAGATTAATTGGAGCAACCTCTTCAAATTCTACTCGGATCAATCTATAGATAAAATCATGACCGTTGAATTATGTTGAACTGACGGTTGCCATTAATCATCCACCTACGTTATCTACACCAGTACACCCCCTCTCTTCTCCATTGCAGCAGCTTCAGAGGTAAGACGTATTTTATTTTTTAATCCTTTATTAAGTCATTATATTATCGTTGATTTGATAATTGAACTTCTGGTCATAATTACTGAAGTTATGGAAGGTTATAACAATCAATTTTGTTGCTAGAATTTTGTTATGTGCAATTTACATTGATATAATTGAGGGAGAAGAATTTAATGTTATTTTTAGAGACTAAATTGATAATTGAGTCAAATTTTATTGTTAATGTGATTTTTGGAGCTTAATTTGATAATAAAGTAAAATTTGGTTGTTGATGTATTGTAAGGCTGTTAATTATAGCCCTTTATTGTAGGAAGTAACTATGAAAACGGACCTTTTCTCCCTCGGCCCCGGGCGGCCACCCCTCTTGCCCGGCTCGGAGACGGGCCTGATACTATTACTAAATTTCATGGTATAGGAGCAAGATTATGGGGGGTTTGTTTGCTAAATTGGTCCGAAAGACGACGAAAGTCTGTCAATTTTAAGACTATGGTTGGTAGTATTGAAAATAGGTTGGTTTCTCAGCAAGGTGGGATTCCATTTATTGAAGATGAAGGTGTGGCACAGCAATTGTATCATACGTTGGGTTCGAAAGGGGGTGAGATGAAATTATGCTATTTAGAGGAAAGGGATGAAGGGGAATTGTCTAAACGAATTTTGGGTCTTAGTCGAACCAATAAGAGAAAGAGTGCTTTGCAATTGTTTAGGTCGATGGAGTTTGCTGGATTACGGCCTGATTTACATGCCTGTAATTCTTTATTAGCTTGTCTTTTGAGGAATACGATGTTGGATGATATGCTGAGAGTGTTTGCATTCATGAAACGTGAGAAGATAATTTCGGGGCATTCATGTAGTTTAGTATTGAAAGCAGTTGCAAGTTATCGCGGTAGTGATATAGCCTTGGAAATTTTTGATCAATGGGAGATTGAAAGTGAGATGAAGCAATGTTTTGATGCGATTGTTTATAATACTATGATGTCTATATGCGCTAAGGAGAATAATTGGGTTCAAATGGAGAGGATATGGAATGCTATGAAGGGAAATGGGGTTATTGGGACGGAAGTTACTTATCGTCTACTTGTTTGTACATTTGTCCGTTGTGGTCAGTATGAGATGGCTATCCAGGCCTATGCTGAGATGCTTCAGAATGGACTAAATCCTGGGTGTGATACAATGCATGCTGTCATAGGTGCTTACACCAAAGAAGAGAAGTGGGATTTAGCTTTAAATTTGTTCCAAAGTATGCTAAATAGTGGATTGAAGCCAAATCTAATTGCTTGTAATTCTTTGATAAACTCACTAGGGAAAGCCGGTAAGCTTAAAGAAGCATTTAAGGTTTATAAACATATGAAATCCTTGGGCCATACACCTGATACGTACACATGGAATGCCTTGCTAGCTGCTTTCTATAAGACCAATCAATATGCTTTTGCTCTCCAGTTCTTTGAAAGCATACAGAAAGATTGGAGCTTTGAACCAAATTTACAGCTATACAACACTGCTTTAATGTGTTGCCAGAGGCTTGGTTTTTGGGAGAAAGCTCTGCAGTTTCTTTGGAAAACGGAAAATTCTGGAATGTTAGTTTCAACTTCATCGTACAATATAGTTATTGGTGCTTGTGAGGTTGCTAGAAAACCAAAAGTTGCATTACAGATTTATAAGCACATGGATCAGAAGAAGTGTGCCCCAGATACTTTCACACATTTGTCTCTAATCAGAAGCTGCATTTGGGGAGATCTATGTGATGAAGTGGAGGACATTTTAAATGTAAGTTCATACTTTTCTGAAGTTGGCTATTTTTGCCGGATGTCAACTAATTTTAAATAGATCTTATGTATCATGCAAAATCCAACCGTATTATTTGTCAAGCTGGCATGCTATATCTATTAACTCCAGTATGTAAACAATTATTTGAACTGGCCCATGTTTAAATGTGTCAGATTCTTTGACTGGTTAATTTTCCTTTATCTTCTTCTATGACAGTTTTTTTGTTGCCTTTTTATTTTTATTGTTTGGCTTCAAGATTCGTTGCTGTCCCCTTTGGCAGGAGTCATCACTTGATGTATCTCTTTATAATGCTGCAATTCATGGAATGTGTCTTAGAGGGAGGATTGAGTCGGCCAAGAGACTATACATGAAATTGCGTGACGTTGGCCTTGTACCTGATGGGAAAACACGGGCGTTGATGCTTCAATATCTGCAACGTGTCAACTCAAGGCAGTTAAAAAAGAGCAGGTAGAAAATACTTGTTTATTAATATGTCCTCTTCTTCTAGAAATAATATTCACATATATTATCTTGGGATGTCCTAAAGTAAACCCATCAAGGGCATCAATAAAATACTGAGATCTAGCTATACAAATATTCAATACTAAAAATTCCTTTACTCTACATCTATCTCTTGATTGGAAAAGAAAAGCCAGCGTTGCTATCAGATTAGTCATGTTACTGTTTCTTTCAGTATATACGAAGACCACTTATCCTTTTCTGCTTTAAAGGTCGGCAGTACCTGCAAAAAGACAGCGAAGGAGGAGAAGTTAAGAAAAACAAGCCATGAGATGCATCCTCTAAGCCAATTACAACTGGAAGTTGTAGAAGACCCTGTAACGTGGTTCTATGTTATCAAGTGCTAGCTCATGAACTGCAGGGCTTCTTCAGACAAGAATGCAGAAGTCTATAGGTATAAAATTGTTGTTCTGAGTGCTTTGATGAGTAATATCTGCGTACTGCTTGATTTCTCCCTCTTATATGTGTTTCCTTTTGTCTTTCTGTTCTCCTATCATGCATAAGTTGCTGACACCATTTCTTTGATTCGCCCAAATCTTATTATTTGTATTATAGAATTTTCATGGATCATTAGTGACTGGGTATGAGATAATGAATCTGATTTGAATTCATTTGCATGCTAATCAGTATCGTTTCCTTTGATAATCTCTGTCAGGCCGTTGTGCTCTAACTAAGCTACATCTGTTTTTTTCATATATTTTATTTTTATATATTTATATTTTTAAATGTGCTCCTTGGCCTACTCACCTAGTCGAAAACTATTACACAGCCTGAAGGAAAGTTGACTGATAGGCAGATTTTATCAGAATGAATCAGGCAAAACCTTTCATGCTTGTGAAACTCTTAGTACGTCATTTCCATTGCATTATAGACAACTTCTAGTTCCGCATATATGTTTCCTGGATCCTGGTGAAAGTGCAGTAGTGAACCATAGTTCAGTTTAACTATTAACCTCTCATGTTGCTAGCTAGAATTTGTCTTATAGACTGGAATGGTGTTCCTTATTGACATTGGCCTTACTTAGCCCTATCAAAGGACAGGTTAATGGTATCCTCCTTATGCATTTAAGATAATGATTCTTGGTAGGAAGTGATCATCCAAAATTGTTAAGTTTGAATCAAGAATCAAGCGTTTTTTACTCTTGGTTTGCGTTATTAATGAAGTTAGTGATTTTTGCAAGAAAGCTGGTCAGATCAGGAGTAGCGCTAGTGTTAATGGTAATGTCCTAGTAATAGAAGACCTAGATTATGCTTTGTTACCTCACAAAGTCATTTGTTGATTATATCACCAAAAACTGTTTTTAGTCAGGCCATGAGGTACTTGCCTTTTCAAATTAACTCTAATATTTTTAGAGTCAGTAAACTAACAACTCTTTTTGTGGTTGGTTGTGAGAAATGTTGTGTTTACTTTCATTTTGTCACAGTTGCAAGTGCCAATTTTATGTTTGGCTAATTCTAGAGGCATGTCACATGTATTATACAAGAGCTTGTGTGCACTCACAAACCCGACTCCGAACACTTACCAAAAAAACGAAAGATTAAGTTGGAGAGGAGTATTTTGTGTGTATGACTGTGTGTTTAGACTTTAGACTAACAGCTGGCGATTGATGAATATAAAAAATATTGTAACATCAGTCAAAAGAATAAATATTGTAACTGTTACAATATTCAAACAACAAGAGCAGTCCATAAACGTACCCAAAAGATAGAGGGCCCCAAACCACACACATTCCGGCCCCAAACCACACACATTCCCCAAGACCCAACTCCCGATCCTAGCCTAGCCAGTGCGCATGTGTGTGGTATAAAAACCCACCACCCACTTCTTCAACTAAGTAAACTAAAAGTACTCCAATATATAAATGTCAGAATACTCTCTCTTTTTCTTTTAATGTGGGACTTTTTCTCACTTTGTTTTCTCTCTCATTCTCTGTTTTACATCAACAATTTCCAACGTGTGTTTCAATTGTATCGTTCACTTCTTTCTGGTTTCATTCTTCAATATAAAAAATAAAACAAGTAAATAAAATAGAACAGTTTTTCAGCTCAATTATTCTGTAGATGCAGTATATGCTGCAAGTATTGCTTCTTTAGGTTAATATAGAACATTGATTATCTAGATGTTCAGATGTTCTCCTGTGAGCTGTGAGTACTTCTAATTAGCAGTCAATTCATTTTCTTGGTCAATATTTGCATACTAGTTGAGTATATTGTATAGCACCTTATGTTTAAGGATCTAACCAACTGAACTCAATACTCTAGAGCTAATTACAAAAGGACATTAGTTTTTATGTTCTGCAAAGATCACTTGACCTGACAGAGGGGTTAAGCTTTAATCAATTTTTCATTTTCAAATCTTATAACTTTTTGTAAAATTTTAGAGCTTTGGTCCAGTTACTTCTTATGTTTATGATGCTATGTATAAACCATTGATAATCATGACGTTAAATCTCATCTAATTAGCAAATGAAGTGGTCTACAACCATGATCTTCGTGTTTACAAAGCAATCTTGTGAAAAATTCCTTAATTGTGTGTTCAAGACTTCTACAGTCTTCATTTTTTGCAACTGGGAAAAAACTTTTGGTTAGAAATTTTTTATTAAATATGCATGCACATCTTTCTGAATATATGAATGACGAGTGCAGACTCCTCAACATCCTCAGCCTTAAGTGCAATCACTTAATTCTTAATAAATTCAGGATTTTGGTAACCAAGTGAAGTTTGCAAGTCATTAAGGAACCTGCAAGCTGCTCCAACTTCCAAGTTGAACTCTTTGTTTCTTATAAAGCTATCAACATAGCCAACCAAGGAATTTGTGGTAGGTTATGTAGTACCTTTTGTACCTGTTGCCTTTGGAGAGTTAATCCTTACCAGGAGAAGTTAGTGTTATAATGATATCAATAAAAGTATTAAACATGTCTTCGATTGATTCTTTTAAGTTCCATAGAAAACAATTCGGTTGATACATCAAAAAAACAATCTTTGATCTTTTAACTACACTTGAACTTTCAGGAGTTTCCGTGTTACAAATCGATCTTTGATCTTTTATTGTCATATTTTTTTCCTATGTAATTCATGTTTGGTATTTGAATGAATAAGAACAGATTTCCTTTAAATGCAGTAAATGACTGGTATACTAAGTATACTACGTATTCTGCTCATCTGCTTAGCTTATTGACACATTAAAGTCTTTTTTTGTACTTTATTTTATTTTATCTGTTTTTAAATTAATGTGTTATTTTGCATCTGTGTAGGGAACGAATATATCATACGCAGTTGACAAATGATGGGAAGGACCAAGGACCTGCTCTGCTTGTTGATAAACCAGTGTCGTGCTTTCTGTAGACAAAACATCTTATGTTACCAAAATTGAGAATATAAGGAGTTAGGTAGCTCCTTCATGCATGCAAAGAACTAGAATTACAGTATTGAAAGTCATAATCGATGGATTGACAAAGTATTGATTGGCCAAAAAGACCTATCATCTTCATCTGATATGAAGGTAAATGATAAATTGTCTTGGTATGATCGTAAATGAAGGAAAACAGTTTAACTTTGTTTATTAGGCCTCTAATTGCTAAGTGATTATTTACATGAGATATTGACATTATTGTTGATTGGCCAGAAGAAGCAATTGAAACTATTCTCACTTCCAGAGCAGACAAGTTTCCAATGTCTTTCCGTTCAAATAGACATAAAGATAGAAGAGGAGTCACCTTCTCAGGAAGAGAGTCAGAACTAAGATTCAGCCATCAAGTTGGATGAAGTCTCTGAGGAAATTAAAGTAGCATGACAGGAGCAGTGATTTTATTGATGATGTATCACCTGCACTCCTAACTTGAGAAATGAGGAGCGGCATTCATAGATCTTGTAACAGTTGTACGTAAAGAGTTTGGGATTTTGGATCCTTATCAATTCATCAAAGTTCATGCAATAGCGTCTGCCTTGGATGTAGATCTGGTAATGCAAATTGGTGAGTTTACTGTCAAATATGTCTCTACCTTGTTGGCATGAACTACTACCATTTGAACACAATTATGGTATCAGAAACTGGTATTGGGCTAGGGGAGTCGATAAGCACACATACTCTAGTTATACAAGGAAGACAATTTTTACAGCAATAGCTTTAAATAATTGAAATTGACGGTTTATTTATTTATTATTTTTTTTTTTTTTTTTTTTGAAACTCTCTTTGATAACACTATGGTTTTATTTTTCTAAGTGGTGAATGGTGAAAATTCTTATTATCCTGACGAAAGATAATAGTTATTTTTAATAAAAATATTTAACCATGGTAAATTATTTATTTTTTAATAATAAAATAATTTTGAAATTAATTTTTTTTAATAAAAAAACCCAACCCCCTCCGACCCTCCCCCACATACACAGCCACCACCTGGCCTCTCCTCGGGCCAGCGGTGCCTTGCTCCCTTGCCGGTCACCATACCTTCTCCCATTTCATCCACCCCGATTCCCCATCCCTTTTCCCACTCCTAGATTTCTACCCCAACCCTAGTCCTTATAAATTTCCCCCATTCTCTCATGCAAATCCTATTTCGAGGATCAAATTAGGAAGATTTTGAACCAAAATTCAGCAGAAGCGACAATTTATAATTTTCCCATGAGTTGATTTCGTTTGGGGAGGAAAGATTAAGAATTTGAGGACAGAGATTAGGGGAGGGGGTTTCATTCTGAGGGAGCTGGTTTCGGGGGAATCGCGATCGCAGGGAGGCGAACAAGAGGAATGAGATAGAATTAGGTGGAGTTTCTGAACAATTAGTGATGAAGAAGCCCAAGAAAATTGGTGGAAAAGGCCAAGAAAGTGGTGCCGAAGGAGAATGTGACGACAAAGGAGAAGGAGATCGAAGGCCGAAGGGCGTGGTGCACAACAAAAAAAATCGCGTTTATATTGACTAAATCACCGACCGAATAATATCAATCGGTAATTTTAAATTGTACCAACTGATTTTAAGTATGTCGGTAATTACCGACCGTTTTTAAATATTACCGACCGATTTTATGTATGTCGGTAATTACCGACCGTTTTTAAATATTACCGACTGAAATTCGGTAGGTAAAATGGTCATTTCAAATTAAATATATACCGACCGATTTACCATCTAATGTCGGCCAATAAAAGTTTTTAATGAAAAGAGGTATGCCAACCCACTTTTCATTTTGCCCGACCAAAGTTTTCAAAAAAAAAAAAAAAAAAGAGAGAGAGAGAGAGAAAGGAAGCCTCCAGAAGAACGTGTAGGAGTTTATAGGTACTAAGCAGCGGAAATAATATGAATCATATTCAATAAAGCACCTAATCCCAAGAATCACATGCATAACAAACAAAGACACATAATCATACCTTTGAAGCGTGAATTCTATGTAGTTATTCAACAAGCAAATCAGGGAGAGAATAGAGCTCCAAATGTTGCTCCTCTACTTAGTCCACGAGATTCGAACGAGCCGTCCATCAATACTAGATTGGTCAAGTGATTGAGGAAAACCGCAATCACCACCTTTAATTGACTAAGCCGACCACCATGAACCACCACCACCACCACAAACCACTACACTGGAGCCGAAGGAGGAGAGAGAGCCGTGAGAGAGAGGAGAGTTTGAGAGGGGTTGGTTTCGTGTTTGCTAATTCGGGTTTGATCTTACTGATCACTGAATTGCTTACTTACTACTAGAAAACCCTAGACACCTAGTCTATTTATAATCACATTATAATTAGACTAGGGTTAGGAAGTCCAAAACCCTCAAACCTACTCTCATGGCCGGCCATACTAGAGGATGAGGCCCATCATGGGCCTTGTCCTCTCATGCCCGATCTAGACCCTTTGTGTGACCTTATATGGTCCGTCCAATTGAGCTTTGGGCTATTTTACTAGCCCGAAGATCGTTAGTACCTTTAGCAATGATAAAACGACGTACCAAATGTACGAACTTAATTATCTCTATAATTTGATCTATTTATATATCTAGTAATTGCACACGACGAAGACATAAATCCTTTAATCTCCCACTTGTCTGAGACAAGTGTGCAATATTCAAATTCCTTAAGTCAATATGTGTCGATTTGATAATATGATTGCATCACACGTCGAGATCATATTAATCTACAAATCGTTTCTTGAAATCTGAGTTAGAATTACAAAACCAAATGATTACTAAGTAATGCATTTGAACGCGGCGACGTATTTTCTGAATTCTCCCTCTTCAAGCGGCCATGACACATTTTCTAATTTAATAGGTAGACTGTATTCAATCTTGTGACAACAAGGCTCCCACACAACTTTTGAAATAACCAGGAAACACTCTTTATAATCTCCAGTTACGGCAAGACGTTTGAGTGTTCCACAGTCATAACATCCATTAAATGAACTCAATGTTCCACTCATGTCAAAGGAATCCACTAATATATCCGGAAGCTCTATACTTGAACTTCAAAGTAGGTCAATAGTTCGATCATGCATCATTCATGCATATCCAAGTGATTGACCGAGCATCATTATGCCCCTATAGCACATGAAACTGTGTTATCCAATCAATCTTACATGTTAGTCCATTTATTGAAATCATTTATGTCCACTTTAATGATCTTGAACTAGGAAGTTAAATAATATATGAATTTTGTTCACCTGTGGGGTTTCATTTACCAGGTCATCAACCTGATGAGCCCATCAATTCATAATTATTTTGGACATTTTATTTAATTTCCAAAACCATGATTAAATAAGAGAAATAATAATTTCTGTTTTAAACATAATTCTGCAAATTGATGCATCATTTAAGTAATATGTTTTCTTAAAACATACACAACCTAAATTACATAACTTGCTTCAATCCAAGACTTTAATATGACTTTCATACCTTAGTCTGTGGAAGGGGTTTAGCGATTTTGAGTGAACAAGGAGAAGGGAAAGCTTGGTTGATAGAAAAATTAAGGAAGAAGGATGAGTGCCTTAAAGAGAAATGAAAAGCTTTTGGAAAGTTTTGGAAGAATTTTTGCACTAAGGTCAAATTCAACTGACCATAACTTTTGTTCCACTCAACATTTTGAAGTGATTCGAATTGGAGATTAAAGTTCATCTCAAGAGCTTTCCAACGACTGGTCACATGCCTTATTCCGATGAGTAACGAAGAAGTTATGACCTTCCGAAAATAAGCTGTTTCGCCAGAAAAGAGTTGCACGTCCGTGCAAGTCACTGCACGTCCGTGCCAAATGAAGCACGTCCATGCAAGGTCAGGTAGTATCTACTGGTCGTATTTTAACAGGTCTGCACGTCCGTGCAACCTTTGGCATGTCCGTGCCGACCTGTAGACGGGTCGTTTCCTCGTGTTCTTCGTCCTTTTACTTGGGGGTTATATAATACCTCTTTGGCTTCATTTGTAAGGGAAGATCTTCTTACAGTAGTTTTAGCTTAGGTTAGGATTTTTAGAGAGAGAGACTCTCATTTTCTAGAAAGAGAAAGTGTGAAAAACTTGTTGAAAGCTTGGAATATGAAGAATTGAAGGAAGAAGACTTGAAGATTTGATTATTTCTTGCATTATCAATGAGAATTTCTTACTCTCTCTCTTATTTTATTGCTTTAATTACTTATTTTTGTATCTTTTCTAGTTTTATTACTTGTTTATGTTAAATTAGTGTTTGATTTCATGTTCTTAGTAGTTTACTACTTTAGTTTTGCAATTTATAATGATGTGTGAGTAGTTCTTTTACTTGGGATGGTTGAAACCATTGATGAATTCACAAATACTTGTTTGCATGTGTTGATTTAGCTAATGTGGGATGTTAATTAGTTAAGTTTAAGTGGTTTCATTGTTAGTTCTTGTAAGTGGCCATTGCTAGAACTATTTATCTAAGCTTTCTCAACGAAGGATCGAGAGATGAACTTGAGTTAGCTCTCTTATGCTTAATTGACTTGAAATGTCATGAGAATAGGAATTTCCAATCAAGGGAATGTTTATGTCATCGTGATAATGCTTTAACACTTGTTTATGCTTTGTAACCACGAGAGTAGGTTGTATTCATAACTCAAGTAATCCCTCTAGCTTGAGAGAGTAGTTGGGTGCCTTAGATGACTTCCCCTAATTTATCTCCAAATTGCTATGTTTTGTATGTTAAATTGTAGTTTGTGAATGACTTAATTGGTGGATACCTTCCCAAGATCCTTTTTATTATTGTTTGTAGTTTTTCATTATAACTCAAAACCCAAAAAGACTTAACTTAGCTTATCACAAATCGATACTTGTTAGTGCTCCCCTTAGTCCTTGTGGGATCGACCCTTACTTGCCCTTTATACCATTAGAGAGACCAAATTAGGTTTTTATCTTTGGTAGGCTCGACGACGGCCTATCAGACGTCTTTACCATTGTCATCTTAAAAGTTGTTAAGGAGCACCACAGAGTCAGTTAAGAGGAGGACTCCTTGCTTCCCCCTTTGAGTTGACCCATAATAGAGCTTCGATGCACGCCCATGCTTCACAATGCAAATCTGATGATGCTGCTCCATGCTTGCCTCCACAACCGAAGGTATCGATTTGTTCACTACCATTAGTCACCCAGCCGATACCATCCCTTGTAGTGTTCTTAACCTATGCCCCGTACCATACACTTGTATAGTGAAACTATCATAACCGTTTCTTTCTTTGCCTAGCTGAACATGGTTAAAACTCAATGGGATAATAGGGTCAACATCGGCCTCGTTTGCACCACTATTATCTTCCCCTATTCTTTGCGTGAAGGTCTCATGAGCATGCAAATCCAAGTTGATTAACTCTGTCACTAGGACAACCATCCCACTTACCTCTTTAAAGCACCTCTCATTCCCAGTCTTCCATGCGCCCCATAAGTGGGCTATGAATCTACTTATGCGGGTACTATGTTTACCATCCTCGCTATAGAAGAGCAGGATATAATGTTAGATCCATACTTAACGAGTTGAACCCAGGAGAGACAGAGAAAATGGAGAGGGAACCTTGCTCCTAGTTCTCCACTGCTAGAATGCAGAAACGGAAAATGTGTTGGCTATCTTCCACGTCCCCTCCACAGTTTCCACACATTTCATTGATTTGTATTCCCTTTTTGGCTAATTTTACCTTGATGGCAATCCCATCATGAAAGACACGCCATAAGATCTTCCATTATTTAGATTGAATATTGAACCTTCAGGTAAGCTTCACAAAGTCTTGCTCTCTATTATCAGGAACTACCCTCTGTTCTTTGGACATAAAGTAGTAACCTGTTTTCACAATATATCTCCCCAATGGATGATGTTTCCAATATAGAAAATCATCATCCAATCTTGTAGGAAGCTCCATAAAAAGGATTGCTTTTGCACTATTCTAGTCAAAGCACAACGATTCATCAAATTATCTTTTATATCGATAAACCCAAATTCGAGGAGGTTAGTCGATTCTCACATAGTCACACATAGCGTCCTTGGAATTTTTAATTGAATTGAGAATTAAAGACATTATAATAATCTTGGCCTTCAATCATGATAGAAACGATTTCAATATAAACTTATTATATAACACGGTATGTTAGACACTTTAACCTTATAGAACTAATGTATGGTAATAGTTAGCATTAAAAGTGAAGATTTTTGCTTCGTTTTGATTTCAGTAAAAAAAAAATATGTTTTAATCAAATGGCATATTTAGATTATTTTCCAAGGGAAAAAAACGCTTGATGCTTGCTACTATTTGGAGGATATTAATTATTTCTAAAGGAACATAAAAGAGGAGTAAAGTTATAGCACCTTGTTAGAATTTTGAAAGGTATAATGGGCAACATCAGCAACACAATATTCATAAGATTAATCTTGTACTTTTTATAAGGTAAGGATATGTAATTTTAAACATAGTCATGTGACATCTTGTTAGAATTGTCATAGTACATACATACTAATTAATTATTATTTTTAACTAGATGAATCTCGTGCGATGCACGATTTGTTTGAATTTTTTATAATAATTATATATATATATATATTTATATATTTATGTGCTAAAATTTGTTATATATTTAGATAAAATTTCTAATATCAAAAGATAATATTTTATATTTAATTAATTTAAAATGGAAGATCTCGTTTGCTAATTTTGCTTACGTGACAGTTAAATTATTTAATTCTATAAGAAATTAATAATATTGTATTTAATTGGCTACCACTAAAACTTATTATCCTACGTGGCGCACTGAAAAAATTAAATCCTAGGTGGCTCTCTAAAAACTTATTATTAGTTTTTATTGTTAACTTATTGAGAAAGGAAGATAATGATATATATATTATAATCCTCTTTGATGTTTTCTTTTGTAAGAAGATGGGAGTATCATTTAGATTTGAGTATCTACATGACTTATGTTTCTAGATATCATAGTATGACCTATGTCACTATATATATATATATATATATATATATAGCATGTTTTTATCCTATGTCCAAAAGGGTGTAAGTAAAGAAAATTTTAGGATCAAAAAATCTTTGCAACATTAAACAACGAAGAAAAAAGTGCTAAAACACTAAAAACAACATGTTCCTCCTAAAAAAAGTTGTACCTATTGCTATTTTATTCATTATTGTAATTTCGAGCTCAGGTAACACTGCGTTGCAATTTTGTTATTTTCTTGTTGATTAATAATATTTATGTAATGATACATACAATTTAATTTTATGAATTGCAAATCTAGTATCTTTAATTTCTTTATATATATATATACATATTTAATTAATTGTTATTCTCAACATATTCTGTTAAAATTTTAGTTTTGATGCATACAATATTATCCTTTGCGCCTTTAATTTGAGTAAGTTTTTTTTTAAGTTACACTAGACTATTTTTTATTATTAAAATTATTGTTTGTTGCTGCTGTTATTATTATTATTATTATTATTATTATTATTATTATTACTATTATTATTACAAAAAAAATCTTTTTTTTTTATGTTATTTGATTAGTTTTTGAAGCCGAAGCACGTGGTCGTCCTCAAGATCCTGAATATGAGTGTTAAACAGATGAAGCTGTACCATGCATACTAACACAATGTATCGAGGCTTGTAAGACATTTATTAATAGGCCTGGTGTATGTTTACCACCAATCGCTGGAGCACCTCCAGTTTGTTGTTGTACTCTTCCCAAAAAGAAGAAAACCTTTACCTAATGAATAATAAAAAAAATTCAATTTATGCTAATATTTTTATATTACCTAACAATGACCATTTCTATCCTTATATGGCTAATTGTTTAAATTATCGAATATTATTTGCAATAGGGCTAAAAGCGTAATTGTATATGAAATTAAAAGAACTTTACACCTTTGTGTTCATGAATAAATTTAAATCTCACAAAAAATTATTTTGACAAATTAAAAAAATATTTATAAAAGTAAAAAAAGGGCCTGAAAATCGTAATAGGATGCTATTAAGTAATTTAATTTGCTAAATTAACATAATAAGTATTTGAATTAAAGTTTTTTTTTTCAAGTTGTGAATATTAAGAAATTCTCGAATGAAACCAAATGTATCCGAACCAAATGAAACCAAAAACTACAAAGTAATATGTATCCGAACCCAAATTTGTATGGAAAAATTAATTTTAATGGTCCAAACTTACGGCCATCCGCTAAAAACAGTCTTACCTTTTGATTATTCCATAATGTACCCAACTTTGGGAAATTCTTCCCAAAATGGTCCTAAACCTCAAATGACGAGGGTAACCAGTTACTAATGTCATGTGTCACAATTATGTTGATTTTTTTTAGAAAAAGATAGAGAAGATGGTGCTCATGGTGGAGAAAGATAGAGAGATAAAAGGTGGTGGTCATGGTAGCTTTACAAGCTAGGATGGTGGTTAGTTTATGATAATGGGAGAAAAAGTCAGGATGAGGTGATTTGATTGTGGTTAGTAAGGTAAAGGGTGTACGGGAGGCAATTGGAGTTATTGGACTTGAGGGTGGTTTGGTAAGGGACCATTTTGGGAAGAATCCATAAAAATTAGACTCACCAATCAATTAACCTATACTAAAAGCAAACCTAAAATAACACATGTCACAATGTCATTAACAATTTTTTCGCCCATTTTACTTTCCGTTTTTACGCATATTCTTTAAGAAAATCATTTTATAATAATTTAAAATATCTTTCTTCCAATTAAAATTCTTAACAATAATAATTCTCCATATAAACCCAACTAATATATTTTTACATATACGTAGTCTTTTATATTAGGTATTATTTTTGTAAAAAAAATGAGGAAAATGTTATTAAACAATACTGCATATATTATTTTAGTTTTCGATAATACTATATGTTAACTTCTTTTTTTCTTCCAATTTTGTTACTTTTGCAATTATGTTTAATTCAATTAAAAATAAATTCATTTTGTTAAGAGATATCCATACACTTTTTTTTTCTACTTTTAAAATTCGTATCAATAATAAAGCACCACGTGTAAAAATAAAACCTTATACATTGATATAGTTAGGAATAAAATTAAATTTATATTTATAATTTTTTAACCGTGCATTACATGGGACTTATTACTCCGTATAAGATAATCAAAAGGTGAGACTCTTTACGACAGATGGGTAAAACTTGGGCTTGTTAAAATCAATTACTACCTCCGGTCCACTTTACTAGCAACTTTGACGGGGTTTGCGGAGGCCAAGACAAAACTTTTAAGGGGTGAATTAGAAAAAGTAAGGGTATGTAATTAGGAGATAAAATTGGAGGGAATAGTTGTGGTCCCCTTTTGTTGACTTTTGTAAGCACTTGTACTTTTGTGAAATTAGTGGGAAATTCCCACCCTTTTTGCTGGCAGCATAACCAATAAGTGGGAAAATGTTTTGGGCAGCTTGTTTCCCTCCCAAAATTTCCCCAAATTTCAAATGTTTAACCAAATTCCCCCAAAATTTAAATTTTTGCATTAAATTCAAACAAAATGCCCTATATAAAACCAGGGCTTCCCTTTCAATTCCCCATTTTCAAAAGATCAGTTTTAGGAGAATTGGGGAGGGGGGAGGGGGAGAATTAATTCAAGTAACATCACATCAGAAATTAGTTTAGTAAATTCAAAATACAGACAACCTAACAAATTACAACCGTCTAAAAGTTGATTAGTTAAATCCTAATTCCTAAAGCTGTGTTAGTAGATGCAGCTTCAATAATTACAGGAATAGGCTCCGTTGAAGACCGTCCAAAAACCACCAGCCGCCACTTCATCACCAAAAAGAAATCCTGAAAAATTTTCAAAAGAGAAGGGACTCATGGGAGAGTTCATACATGAACTTATGGATGTGTTAATTCAACAGGACTAGCTCATGGAAGATGAATTCAACGAAGAACAATTCATCCAAGAAGAGTATCAAGGGTCGTCTGATTCAGACCATGAACAAGACCAACATCATGAAGATAATGATGCAGATGGGTATGATGCAGATGATGATGCAAACCAAGAAGAGCTACAATTCAATTGCAGAGCAACAAGAGAGATGACAGTAGAATAGAAAAGAGCAATTGTTGAGGAGATTATGTTGCACATGGAGGGGGACTCACTGCCAAGAGGCTTTTTAGCCAATTTGGCAAGAAAACATTCAGTGCACAAATCTACAACAACAAGATGGTTTCAGGTAATAAAACATTCTCTAGCTCAAGGTATTGTTGTTGATGTTAATACAAAAAAATTAGGCAGGACAGGACGCAAAGCAAAAGAATACACAGATGAGTTCCTGACATCTGTACCATTGTACAAAAGAACAACTGAAAGGGCATAAGCTGGTGCACTGAAAATACCCAAAACAGCATTGCATAGGCTAAGGCAGCAAGGCAGGCTGAGAACACACACAAGCACAAATCACCCAGCATTGACAGAGAAGCACAAAGTGTCAAGACTTAAATGGTTTTTAAGTCTAATGAGTCATGTACCAGCAGTAGGGGACCCAACATTCAGTGATATGCAGCAATGGATACATTTAGATGAGAAATGGTTCTACATTAATCCAGAAACAAGAACCTTCTACCTACTGCCAACAGAAGATGATCCATACAGGGCTCAACAATCAAGGAGGTTCAAGATCAAAGCAATGTTTATGGGAATGATAGGTAAACCATTGTTTGATGCTGAAAACAACATGATACATGATGGAAAATATGGCCTTTTTATCCTTTTGTAAAGTATGAAAGAGCCAAAAAGAAAAGCAAGAACAGAGATGCAAGGACTCTAGAGACAAAGGCAATTCAAAGTGTCACAAAAGAGTGCATAAGGGAGACGCTGCTAACACATGTCATCCTAACAATTTATGAAAAATGGCCACAACAGTTGCCAAAGGACATCGTCATACAATGGGATAATGCTAGGCCTCATCAGGTACCAAAGGATGAAGAATTTCAAGTAGCTTGTCATGCACATGGGTTCAACATTCAATTCATATTACAACCAGCTCAGTCACCAGAAACAAATGTTTTAGATTTAGGGTTGTTTAGTGTGATTCAATCATTACAATATCAATCTTTTCCAAGGAATCTAGATGACTTAATCAAGGAAGTGGCTAGAGCTTTTCAAGAATTTGATCCTATACTAAACAAGTACACATGGATCACACTTCAATCCTGCCTGATTAAGATACTGGAAAAACAAGGTGGTAATAACTTCTCTCCCCCACACATGAAGAAGAGAAGCTTGGACAACCAAGGTCTACTACCACAACTACTTGAAGTAGACAGGGATCTCATTGGTCAGGTTGTCCATTTTTTGGACACAGTCACAATTACAGAAGATGATGAAGGGCACATGGAAGTAGATGCAGACTGATAACTTTGCCTAACTTTTGGAAGGCTAGTATTAGGGTACTCATAATTGACTGCCACACATAACCTTTTCCTATTCAAACAATTTTTTGAGTTAGATTATGTGTAGGTTATGTGTACTTTTGCTAGATACAACTGGTTTATTTTTTTGGCAGTCATGTAATCAGTCAAGCTCATATATTTTGATTAAACAAACATTTACAAGTTTTATTGTGTCTTTGTTTAATTTTTAGAACCTATTGTGTTTTCAGTCAAAGCTTTAGTGAGTGTTGGTACCTCAAAAAAAACCATTTTGACATGGTTTATGGAGCATCCAGACCACCCAAGTAGCTATCAGATGAGTCCCATCATCATATGGAAAACCAAAAGGGATATGCATGAACAAAAAAGGGACTCAATGCATTACAGGCGGAAGACAAGGGTCAAAATTGAACACTTCCATGGCAAGTAGGTGAAGGTTGACAAAAGCAGCAGAGGACTCAATCTCAACAACCAGAATAGACCATTCAACTGTGAATTCCACCAATGCAACAAACATATAGGCAAATGAACTACTCCAACAAATGCAAACACCACCATCCCAAAACACAAATCAACTTCTATCAAACAACCTACATGTCCTGAAAATACCAGTTTTATCACAATTACCAAATCAACTTCTACCAAACACCACCATCCCAAAACAGAAATCAAATTCTATCAAACAACATACATGTCCAAAAAATACCAGTATTTTAACAAACAGAAACCAACTTCTAGCAGCCACCACCATCCCAAAATAGAGAGGCTAACAAAAATAACTACCCACAATTACTCCAACAGTCATGCATGAACTTCTCATGTAACTAAAATCACAGTCATTCAACAAAATTAACTACTCACACAAACCACAACAACAACCCAGCACACAACTTCTAAACAACTAATTGCACAGTACAAGCACAAACAGAAAAGCTCATAAATAAATTAGGGTTTATAGAGTATACGCTGCGCATTCAATTAAGAGGAGGGTTGAACTGAGGGAAGTAGATCTGCAGGTAAGCCTCAATGACTTCCTCCCTCGTCATGCTGTCTAGAGGACCAGATTTGATGCGTTTTGCGCCGGAGGAAGGCCCCTCGTCACGGTCTTGGGACTCCGGTGGCTTAACCACCTCTGAAACCTCCAGATCTACTGGGGTAGACTCCCCTGTAGCAGATCCGGTGGCTGAAACCTCCACCTCAGTCACTGGAGACCCAGAACCCCCAGCAGAAACAACCGCAGCAACCATGGAACCCTCACCAGCAGGAACCACCTCAGACGGTGGTTCATCATGGCCAGAGCCTCAGAGACCACCACCTTCGGCGGCTCCTCATCGCTGTCATAGTCAGCGAGTTTCGCCCCACGGATCCGCCTCCTCGCAATCACAGAAGCACGACGAATGGGTTTCATCACACCCGTTCCACGGCGGGGTTTGTAGGTAACGCTACCAGATCGGGGGCTGGAAGCACTTGTTTCAAGGATTTCATGGCAAGTTAGATCTAGGTTTTTGTCAGTAGGAGAAGCCATTGACGGACCTCAAAGTTGGATACAGATATACGATCAACAAAGGAATTCAAAGAAAACAAACCAAGGAAGACAGACAGAGAGAGAGAGAGAGAGAGAGAGAGAGAGAGAGAGAGGATGGGATTCAGCAAGTGATGAGATAGAAAATAACAACTAGGGTTTATGTGGGAGGGATTTATTCTGGAGAATTCTCCAAAATAAATGAACTCCAACCAATTCATCAGATGAATTGAATGAGGAGCATTCAATTGAGGTAGTTGGGGAGTTGTTGAATTTGAAGGGTTGGGGTATAATTTTGGTGGGAATGATTAATTTAATTAATCAGTTTTCTTTTTTAATCTAATAAGGTTAGTAATGTAACAAAGTTGAATTATTATAAAAATAAGGGTAAAATGGTAAAATTACATAAAAAACTTTACTAAAAAAGAAAATAAATGGGAAAGTTACAAGTAATTTAGACCAGGAAATATTTGGGAGTAAAGTGGACGAGATACTATTTCAATTTGAATAGCTTCATTTTCTCTGCACTCCTCCGAGTTCTCAGTAAAAGCGATTCCCCTTCACTCAAGAGGGCACTCCGAGACGTTCAAACTCGTGGATTCCGAGAATCTGATAATGGGTATACTTCGAATTATACTTTCTTGCAACCCTTTTCACCCAATTCAATTTTACAATTCATTGGAAGATAATTTGATAATGGGTATACTTCGAATTCTTTGGTTGCAGAAGAAGGAGATTCAAAGAAAAGTAGAATGAAGGAAATGGAAGGAATAGCTTCTATAGCACTTTTGCCTTGTGGGTCCATCTCTGGTCACTTCATCCGTCTTCCTCATTCTACTTGCTATGGTCTCCATGGCATTGGTTTATCTCTTTCCCTTTCTTTCTCTTAACTGCTTTTATTATTCAAATTCATTTACTTGCTTTAATTGTGTTGGTTAGTGTAATAATTGTGAATTGTTGCTCGACTTTTCATTTAATCTTAAGTACTCGTGTTGGATTTTTGACACTTGGGGATGGTATGGACACTGATTGTTTTTACAAAATAGCGGAGTCGGACATGGGACATGAATTTGTATCAGTAATCTAATTCTAATAGTGTTCATTGTTTAGAAAGTGTAAATTAAAACTGCGACTTTGATTTTGATTGGAAAAATCTGTAAGGGTTTTTTTTTTTTTTTTTTTAAGTTTCCTTGTTTGCTTGTCTCTAGATGAGAGGAAAATGTAGAGTGATGGCATTCCCCTAGATTATTGCACCTTACTTTTTGAGAAAACTATATATAGTATGCATCCAGTTTGTCGCGTAAGTTATGTACGAAGTATGATGTTTCATACATTCTGGTTCATAAGGTTTCACTTTTCTTTTTTTGTCCCTTTTCATATATTTAGAGAGAGTGTGATTCACACCTTATGTGGTGAACTTGATTATTAGATGCTACTTCCTAAAATTTAATTATTACGATATTACTACCTTTGCTGGGCTTTGGTTGTCATATTGGTACTTCAAACTATATTATTAAAGTGATGTACATATTGGATGGAGGGAATAAAATCATTACAACTTTGCAAGCAAAAGTGTAATGGGATTTTGGATTTCTGTCATATTGGAGAATTGCGTTTGTTTTTCTCGTTATGACAACTTATACATGTCACTAGTAGTCATGTGCTATTTGCATGACTAGTAGCTGTTAGCTATGTATGGCATTTTCCACCCACTCATAACAAAAGCTCACCTCGTTAACTTGTTCATCCCGACTCAGCCCATACTTTGCACATATTTCCTGGTTAGCAATGTAATTATGGCTATTTCCTAATTCCTATAAGCATCTTCTCCAAGTAGCATGGTTAGAAGCTAAGAGCAGTTTCCCTCTTGCTTCCTTTGAATTACAATATTTCTCTTGGGATTTTTGATTTCACTCTTGTACCATTCTAATTGCAAAATCCTGCTTGCTATTTGAAGCTGACGTGGTATTGGTAATGCTTTGTTTCAATTTTATGCTTGTGCATACCAGCATGTTTAGTACACAACACCCATGTTGCACATGGAAATCCTATCAAATGAAGTACTGCTAGAGGAGTTCTTCAGTGAGAGAACAACAAGAACATTTGATCTGTATATCCTGCTTCTTTCCCTTATTTGTGAATATTTCAATGCTGTATGATGTAATAATGAAAGTTTTAATCAACTGGTTATATGTAATGAGATTACTATAAATTGTGGATGTTGTTTGTGGTGCTCTATGCCCTTATCATGTTTTATTCTATCCCTTACCCAATTTGCTGTTATCTTGTACAGTTCTCTAAACTTGAGCTGTCTTTGTACCACTTGACATTGATTGTGTCTCTGATTTGGTCAGAACTTGCATGTGAAAGAGAGTGCAGTAGAGGTGATGACTATCGTTTGATCAAGCTCAATATTGTTGATTTCGCTGTAATAATCCCTAAAATACTCTCTATTGGATATCACTTTCTTACCTTGTAGTTGTATGTCACTCTCATTATCGTTTGATGACATACTACATGACAGACTAAAAAAGAAGCAATTGTGGTTGTAGAATGCAAAGGACATGATGCCGCAAGGTTTAAGAATGCTGAACATGTACATGGGTAAGCTGTTTCAAAAGTAGCTTAGTGATATATTTTTTCGTTTGGTAGGAACATGAGTGGACTTTATAAATTTATTTATTTTGGTTAAACTCCTTTCTAAGATGTGTAACTTTTGCCTATTGTTTTATTCTATTTATCAAAGGTGTAGTGCTCTTTAATGATGGTTAGAAAGGTCCACTATTTTTATTGACTTCGTGTTATATTCTGCCCTCATTGCTTCAAAATGCAACTCTGAGCTTGATTTTTCATGTGATGGTGATAAAGCACCATCTGATGTATGACACGAATTTCATTGAATCAATTTGGAGAACTAATGCTTTGTTTTCCTCTACAGCATAGTTTGCATGCTCTTAGTTTATACGTAACTACTAACAAGTATTTCTTTTTTGTACTTGGTTTGTAGACAGCTGGGGGAAAGATATCACTAATGAAGTTGAACAGAAGCAAATAAAAAGCAAGATCGTAGTCTCCTTCGAGTGTGAGGCACTTAAAGCTGATAAAGCAGCAGAAGATCACATAAGGCAATATATGCCGAAATTGGCAGGCATGGATGCTGTCGGTAAGTGGTACATTTTTAAAATTTGGCTGTATCAAACTTTTTAGGTTGGTGTCTGTCTGGTTGTTTGGTTAGTGAATGATAAATATCATAAATTATGATGTAAGGTAAAATTGGCTAGACATAAACTATAGTTTGGGTGTGGTCAACAACACGACCTTTAGGTGGAGCAATTAACAACACAACCTTTTGGGGGTGGGTCTGGTTATTGACATGAATTATTTCCGGCATTAAAAATCCCACCAGAAACACATAATGTTCTATTTTTTTATATTTATTTTTTTAAAAGTTAAATCAACCCCCTCACGTGACTATAGTCACACTATGTAATTGGGCTTTAAGTTGGGTTTCTACTTTTTTTTCTTTTTATTTTTTTCATCTTGTAATTTTTTTCACACTATAGTCACCAAGGCACATTGAGGTGCACACGGTTGTTTTTATTGTTTATTATATGCGACTTACTTCAATGAGGCGTGCCTTAGGCACAACGAACTCTGAAACACCTTGGTACACCTTGAGCCTTTTAATACTTAAAAGTGTACTCTTCTAGAGCCTCCTCCAAAACTCAGAGTGGCTGCTCCTCTGGTTTTCTTGGTTTAAGAGATCCCAGTATCCAGATTTAAAAGTGTAGGTTCCATTCTTGGTTAGGGCCCAAGAGTATCTATCCTCACCCTCAACAGGCGGAATGTAGGTTGCCAAGACCTCCCTTGTGTCTTCTTGGCTTCTTGCTGGAAGTATTTCCAGATTAAATTTGCATTCCAACTTCTATTATCTGTAAATAACTCACAGACTCTCTGTGGTTTTGGCTGTTGGGATTGCTCCTTCCGAGTAACTCTTTACTTACCCATCCACATATCTGGTTCAACATGAATATTTCTACCATTTCCAATTCTACATCCTATGCCCATTTTGAGTGCATTAACTGCCCTCAATATACTCCCTGCGGGTACTTGTCCTGATCCGCATTGTATTTTCCTTTGAAGATTCTACTAGCTAGAAGGCTAGTATTATTGTTGAATCTCCACCTATGTTTTGCCAGTAGGCTTATATTTTATGCTTCTAGATTCCTTATAACTAGCCCCCCCCCCCCCCCCCCCCCACCAACTTATGACAGAATAGGAACTCTCTCTTCCTCCAATAAATGAGCTTCTGTGATGTGGAAGAGGCCCACCAGAATTTGAGTAAGGCTGAAGTTAATGACTTCTGAACAAATTCTGCCCCCCCAATAAATAGAGAAGATATGTTGTGCCATAGCAACTAGAATTCTGTTTATGAGGATTAGCTTTCCTGATTGGGGATAGCATTGAGTACTTCCATGAGGATATTTTTTGATTCACCTTGTCTATCACCTGCTGGAATTTGGTGGAGGATCGTCCATCCACATCCATCGGGCCACCTAAGTAGGAACCCAACTCCATTGTGCTTTTGACTTTTGAGTGATTGCCTCATCAGCCTCAGAAATCGTGATGGAGTATTAGGGGCTAAAAAGGATCAAGGATTTTTTGTAGATTTATTACTTCTCCAGATATAGAGTAGAACTCATCAAGGGTTTGTTTCAGCAGTCTGCAAGATTGGGGGGTGGCCTTAAAGCAAAATAAGGCATCATCTGCAAAAAATAAATGGCTTACTGAAGGAGCTTGTTTTGCTTTCTACCTTGTCAACTTCTCTTTCCTTTTGAGGAGCAGAATTTCCTTGGATAGCTTTTCTGTTATAATTATAAAGAGGTAGGGGGAAAGGGGATCCACTTTTCGTAATCCCGTTTGAGGCTTGAAGAACTCACTTGGCTCTCCATTCACTAAAACCGCATATGAAACAGATGAGATACACATTGGTAATCCACTTTCTCCATATCTCAGGGAACTTCATTTAGTAGCGACTTTGATCAAGAAATCCCATTTTACCCTATCATACGCCTTGCTAAGATTGATCTTTAGGATACTTTCATAAAACAATTATCCGCCACTAGTCGCCCTGGAACACATATGCATGATAGAAATTTTCAAAAAAATCAAGGAGAACACTTTTTAGCCGATTCACCATGCACTTTCAAATGATCTTTTACGCTGAGTTACACAAACTAAGTGGCTGAAAGTCCCCCGCTGTTAAGGTTGTTCTACCTTAGGAGTCAGGGCAATGAATATTCAATGCGTCTCAGAAACCATGAAGCCTTTTGAGAAGAAGTGTGTTACTGCCCTGATTACATCTGACTTAATGGAGTCCCAATTTTGGCGACATAAGGGGATGTGGAACAAAGGCTGCAGCTTTGATCTCTTCCTCTCTAAATGGATGTAGCAAGAAATTACATTGGTTATCCGACAGTGAGGGAAGATCATCAAACCAGTCCTCCAAATTGTTTGGTTGCTCAGCCATATTCCCTTTGAACAAAGATGAGAAAGATTCAAAGAAAAGCTTACGTATCTCTTCCTTTCCATGCGTCCAATAGGCTTTACCATTAAGGCTCTAAGTTCCATTCTGCATGCCTTTGACTTTACACTTTTGAAGAAAAAGACATGCTTTGGTTCCCAAATGCATCCCAACTTGATTTCGACCTTTGCCTCCAATACCACCATTTATTCTCGATCCCCCCCTCTAACTCCTGTCTACACTTGATCCCCTGGGCTGACTTGTATTGCCATTCTAAATAATTAGCTGATTGTCCCAGTTAAGGTCCATCTTAGCTTCGTAATCAAGGCACCAGTACGTCATTCGAGAGAGTGTACTTAGGGGTTGTTTGGTTGACAAAATAAAACAGGGAAAGTGAAAATTCATGGAATGTTGTAATTTGGGTAGTTGTTTGGTTGACTCAAAAGAAAGCAAAAATGGGGGAAGTTGGATTTCATGGGAATTTCCACTTCCTACAAAATGTAAGAAATAAATTACCTAGCCCCCCTTGGTCATTCAAAATTCATGGGATTTCCAACTTCCCATTGCACAACCAAACAACTTAAAAAAAATTCCTAGGAATTTCATTTGGGAAATAACTTTCCATGAAATACAACTTCCTACGGGAATTTATTTCCCATGTCAGCCAAACAAGGCCTTAATCCTTCTCTGCACTTGGAACAAAGGTCACCCTGAAACATGTTGACCATGCCTCATGGACCAATTCTTTAATCTTGGGGATATTGATGCACCACGCTTCCATCTTATAAGGCGTACATTTTTTGTCTTTTGAGGGCGAGGGTTCTAGAATGATGGGACCATGATCCGAAAGTAAGATTGGTAGGTTCCAAACAATAGCATCAGAATTCGCACGTCTCCATTCATCATTTGTGTAGGCTCTATCCAGCTGCCCATAGTTAGGATTTGAGACTATTTTTGCACCAAGTTATGTATTGATCCCGAAAAGGGGATAGGAGATATGGCCAATTGGATCTTCCAATCAAGAAAGTTGCTTAGCCTAGTGATGATCTTATTGCCTCCTAATTTTTTATCTAAAGATTTAACTTGGTTTAAATCCCCTATTAGAAGAAATGGTCCTTGATATTGTAGCATGAGCTCCTTTGAAGAGGATTCAATCTCATCTTTTTAAAACTTAATCGTTTGATGTCTCCTAACAACACTTCTGAATGAATCTGACTTCTTGAATCTACTACCTCCCTCTGCTTTCACTCCTTTTTCATTGCCATGTTTACCGTTTGTAACGCATTATAATTTTATCATTCGGCGATGCTAATGCTATTCTATGACTTATTTTTCTTAGAAAAGAGGCAACAAGTGTCCCATTCACAGCATTTAGACAAAATCCTTCCATACTTTTGCAGTGAACCCAACAGAGCAAATGTTACAGTTTGATGTGAAATGACCTATATTGTATATAATGGATTAATGGTGAAGTCTTTGTGATTACATATTTATTTTATTTTTGTCTCAGTTAACACTGGAAAGATGACCATTACGGGTTTGGACTTCAATGAAGAAGATGATGATGAAACTGAGGATGAACTGGATCTTTGATATTACCAGACTTCGAATGGATTCTGCTTATGAGTAATTCAGCAAGAACGTAGCCCTGTCTCTTAGAGTCATGATCATAATGCAATGTAAATAGTTGCTTGCCTTATTTTCTTCAGTTTTTAGCTGCTAGTGCTACAAATGTCAACTGACTGAATAATGGTAGTCTAATTTAACTATACATCCTGTGTTCTTGTAGGTTCCATATTTATTTGCATGAACATATACATAACTATTTGTGTGTATGAATGAGTTGACATTTTTTTGACTTTTGCATATTCATTCTCTGCTTTGATTCTATTGTGATTTATAGCCAAAGGTAAAATCATGGTAAATAAGGAATCTTGTTAGATATGTATTAATATATTTTCAAAATACCTTTTTATTTTTGTGTAATTTTATTTAATTTAGTCAAAGAATTTCAATGAATTTTTTTTATTTTTTTAAATGGAAGAATTTCAATGATTAAAGTTTATGTATTGCATTTTTTAAAAATCATTTATTTAAAAAGACGGAGGAAATATTAAGCAAGACATGGTCTAGTGATTTTATTCTTCACATTTTGGTCTCCACTTGGGGAATTTAAGAATTGAGGCTTATGTGCTCTTCCCTTGCCATCAAGGATTCCATACCAAAGGAAATCCATGTAATTAGAACTTGATACTTTGTGAGATTTTGTTACATTTATCTTGATTTTTAGTTTTTATATATCAAATTTTATATTGTCACAAATACTTTTTTTTGAAACAAATTGTCACAAATTCTTGATTAGTATATAGAGATATTGTTATTATTATATTGCAATGAAAACTGTGCAAATTATAAATGAGACTAAAAATGAGACGAAGAGACTATGTACTTGTAAAAATTTGTTAATGTTATCATCATAGTGTACCGATAGTTTATGATTAATTCAAGATATGTGAGTAATGTGACTAGTTAGTTATGAAAATTGTACATAAATTAGATAATCGAGAGAGACAACTATCAACTGCAGAGTATTATAAATGAATATTTTTTTTCTTAACCATAAAAGGACCATCGTCCAAAATAATGCTACGAGTAATACATTATTCATGGGAAAGAAAATGATAAGGTGACATTTGTCGTTTTCATTCCAATAATTTCCACTTGGCAAAGGAATATAGGTACATAATCAAAAACAGAACAAACACAAGTCATAAATTGAATTTAAGGTGGAAATTGGACGGTCTCTTAAATGTGCTAGGAGGAAAATGTTGAAAAACATAATCTTTAAGCTAACTCATTTGTGGCTAAGCTGATACCTATTACCTCAGAACCTTACCCACTCATGATTCAAATGGCCAAGAATTTTCAAACATTTCATATCACATATTATCTTAAAAAATTTCAACTAGTGAACATAAATTTTTTAAGGAATCTAACACAAATATTTTCACTAGTATAAATAGTACTTGTATAGTTGAACATAAGCATCACTCTAAGAAAAAAAAAAGTTAGAAAAAAGAAATTAAGAAGGGGAAGAGAAATGGCTTCTAGCTTGATGTCCAATGCTGCCTCGGCTGTTGCCTCGGCTGGCAGTGTTCAGGCCAACATGGTGGCTCCATTCAATGGGTTGAAGTCTACTTCAGCTTTCCCTGTTAGCAGGAAGAACAACGTCGACATTACCTCCCTTGCTAGCAACGGTGGAAGAGTGCAATGTATGCAAGTATGGCCACCAATTGGCAAGAAGAAGTTCGAGACTTTGTCTTACCTCCCACCACTTTCCCCTGAGTCATTGCTTAGTGAAATCCAATACCTTCTTAACAATGGATGGGTTCCTTGCTTAGAGTTCGAGACTGAAGTAAGCTCCATTATACTCCGTCTTTTAAAATTACACTAGTTTTTAGGCTCAGGCGGCGAGGCCTCGAGTTACTGCATTAATTTCATGGTTGAAATCATTATTTTTATTAATTTTAATATAATGACAAATAATATGGTAATAGTTTAGTGACTAACACTTTACTTTTAAAACTTCAGGTCGTGGGATTAAATCTTGTACAAGCATATTTAACTTTAAGCGCTTGAATGAAAGACACAATTGATTAGGAATTCCCCTTGTATAGTTTTAGTGTTAGATCATAATAATATTACACTAAGCTAACATATATTTGTTATTTTGTGTAGCACGGATTTGTGTACCGTGAGAACCACAGGTCACCAGGGTACTATGATGGACGCTACTGGACCATGTGGAAACTACCCATGTTCGGGTGCACTGACCCAACACAAGTGGTGAACGAGCTCGAGGAGGCCAAGAAGGCTTACCCTAATGCCTTCATTAGGATCATCGGGTTTGACAGTTTCCGTCAAGTTCAATGCATCAGTTTCATTGCCTACAAGCCCCCAGGCTATTAGTTACTAAAGATCATATGATCAATAAATACTTTGTTTGTGAAGCAGGCTTGTGTTTTTATTTAAGTTTAGTAGTTGTGTTTGTATAACTTTTCCTAATTTTAATGGACTTATATGCAACTATGTATGTTTCATTTAGAGTGAAGTGATTGTTCTTGTAATTGAATGGAAATTTCCCTTGTTTTAAAGTGTGCTAGTTTATCAAGTTTTCACACTATTTAGCAATTGTAATCCATGCAAATTACATGAATTAGTCAAACAAATTAATTTCTTACAAATTTGATCCCTTCAAATTAGACATTCTTACATTATAAAATAACTTAATTGGATAACACCTACAAGATTGTACATCTTTTTTTGTCTTTTTTCTTTCTAATGAACTTGAAATCATTCATACTAAAATTAAATTTGGATATTAATAAGTGAAACTACAACCGTATGTTGTTATGTTTTCATTAGTTTAACAAAACTATGGAAATCACAAAATGTAGGGTTTGTTTGACATTGCTGTGGTTTTCTGTTTTTTGGCTTTTTGTTTTCTAATAGTATATGATATGTGTCCCATAATGAATCAACAATTATATATTAATTTATTAAAATTATGATAATTTTAAAAACTAACAACAAAAAAGTGAAAACACCTTTTTCTTGTTTCCTGTTTTGGGTTTTTGGTTTTAAAAAAAAAACAGAAAACTGAAAACCAAAACTGATGCCAAACAAGCCCGTAGTTTTCAAATTTTTTGTTGTAGATTGTCAAAATCAACATGTTTATATAAGTGGATAATATTTGTTTATAATATAAGCCAACCTAAATCATATAAATATAAATCCTAACAGCTCGTCTTGTGTGCGGCCCGGCCACACCGTGTGACCACTTAAAGTAACCCCTATAACATTGATCAGGTAATCCTGTAATACCAATCAAGTAACCCCTATAACACTGACCGAGTAACTCTATAACAATTATGAAGTAACCTCTTTAACACTGATCAAGTAACCCCCATTACACTAGCAAAGTAACCCCTATAGTGGTTGGCCACACCGTATAGCCAACCACATATAAGACTTTGTGAAATCCTAAAACCGATATAGTCATAACAAACAAGCCCGTAAAAAAAAACAAAAAGCTCTTCGGATTAGATTTTGTATCTACATATGGATCCATATTTTTAGGCTATGGCATGTAAACAAGTACAAGTATAAACTGAATAAATGTTGCATGGATCAAAAATATTACAAAAACAGTTTAAAACAAAAATAGAGAATTAAACCTTTTTCAAATGGATTTGCTCTACCCAAAATTCCTTGAACTAATTTTAACCTGATCTGAATCAATATAACCGAAAATTGATGTTTTTAATAATGATTAGTGTATTGCATATTGGCAATAGATTGAAAACAACCTTATCATCATCTCTAAATATTTCCTTTGTTCGTTTTAGTTTGGCTTAGCCTCTAATTACTTTAGTCATCAATAATTCTAAGAATGAATAAAATGAAAGCATTACTCAACAAAGAAAGGAAAAAGATCATGATAAAGGTGTGCATAAGAAAGACAAAAAAAATGTGGATATTGAGTGAGAGAGTAATCGCAATTCGCAAGAGGTTGAGAAAGGAAGAGAAGGGGAAAAAAATGGTATATTTGTCGTGCCATTATACAGGAATTTAATAGTAGTAATATTAGTATTGGACCATTAATTATTGAGTAATGCAATAATGCTATATGTAACTTTAAGGGCTATATATAAGCATTAAAGATACTTTTAGAAATTGTATAAAATTAGGAATTCAAGACAAAAACACGCATAAATCAGTGTAATTAGCGATTAGATTTTTATATTTTTGAACTTTTTTACGATTTTCAAGTGTAAATTTAATGCTTATATGTAGCTCTAAGGATTATGTATAACATTTTTCATTATTTAATTGGTACGCAAGACATCTCAAAATCATAAAGTTGTGGAATTACCCTTTTTCTTTCCTTCCTCAAGAGTTTAACCCATTAATTTGAACCAGTTTGACTCGTGGTTCCCTTATTTTTAGGCCAAGTCTTGTGTATCAATCTCATTTTGCTTGTGTACCAATCTCATTTTTGGTCCCTTATATTGTGCTACGCAGTTAACACTTACAATGTTACTTGCACTGTGAGTCTGTGATTGTTAGTTGTTTTTGTTTGCTTTATTTCAAAAATGGATCAACACAAACATAAGCTAAAAGTGCAGGGAACTAAACATGAAATTAATTATTTAGAATGATATTCATGCAGCTATGAATTTGAAAATAACTGAACAAGAAATGATGCTGATGCATCTGAGATACATTATGAATTATACAATGTACAAACAAATTTAATACACTATTCTCTCGAAGGACTTTTTTATGTCAGTAAAATCAACCAGTGAAGATACCTGGAACTGCGTTCCTTCCACGACTGTCAGCTTGTCCCCCAGAGTTTTGAGTGATGCACAGATCCCAGATGTTTAGAAATATTCTTCAGTTGGCTGATTTTAGACCCAGCATTTAAATGGAACCAAGCTTCTTCCAAGTCTCCCAACAAATTTGAGAGTCAAGCAACGCAAATATTCACTGCCATAGTTCATCTAGTTCGAAAAACAGGCACGGCCACAGGCCCATCAGTCAGCATAAATACTGAAAACAGAGCTAAATACTTGGCTTCCAATACAATTAAAGCAAATTCCAATTTTGCATTTAACAGCAAGTCTAGAGTTAAATAAAACGAAGGGCAAAACTCAAACCACAAGACTATGAGATGTAACATTTTCTATCAGCAGGGACTTCCGAAACACTTGCTAACAATATAAAATGGTTGGAGAATAGCAAATCAACAGGAGATCAAAATTTAACTGTAGCAACTGATTGATTGAGACTTTGTAATAATGTATTATTTTGGCTGGGCGAATATCATTGCTCATCTCCTACAGACTTCATAGTCCCTAAATAGAGGTGAATTCAATATTCTGGAAAAAATAGAAACAATAATTCAGTTTCTTTTGCCTACAAAATACAAATAGAACAAGGTCTCAAGCTATAGGTTTATTGAGAGAGATTATAAGAAAAAAAATGGCCATCCCAAAAATAAAAGAATCCATGATGGGAAGAACTAGTTAGTCATATAACAAAGATGTATCCAAAGAGTTTCTGAAACCGTTTTCAAAATGGGAAATATAAATTGATGTTTCTCCTAACTACTAACAACATTCTAAAAGAAGCCCAAACTTTCAATCACCTAGAAAAATAACTTTTCTTTCCTTTTTTCCCCACTATTTTTCTTCGTCTCCTTTCACCTCTTTGGCAATTAACACCCATTATCATTGTCACTCTCCCACAGCACTTTTTCCCCATTATTTCTCTCTCTCTCTCTATTACCGTTGTCCCTCTCCCACAGCACAAATACCACCCAACAGGCCAGCACAACACAGGGTTTTGGGCACCACACTCTTCTGATTTAACACCTAAAAACTAAACTGTTTAAAGAAGAATGACTAGTAGGGACTACTAACATCAATTCAAATGGGATATGCTAGAATTCATTCAAAGCTATTAATAATAAAATAGTAAGATAGTTTATGCGACTCCATAGCTTACCATACCAAGACCCTAATGACTATCTAACTACCACACCAAGTTCACATAATATCTAATAAGATTTTCTCACAAGCAAAAAAAAGGTAGAAACATGGGTTAGAAAGTACAAATCACAACTAATGATAAGTTTAGATCACGCAAATAGTAGAAAAGTCAACTAAGTTTATGAGATAACTTGACAATCCACTTGGCTATGGATACTTCAGTATCAATAAAACAAGGGACTATCAACACTCATATACATACATGCATATCAAAGGAAAGCACCCTTGTCCAAATTAAATGTCCCAATCAAAATTAGGCTCACTCATAACCAAGTCACTGCATAGTCAAGCTTAGAATATTCCTTGACAGAATATCAAACCCTTTCCCAAATCTGGTATCATAATTTTCAGGTGAAAAAAACACACATGTTTGCAACACAAATGGAGAACACGCTTGAGGATGTCTTTGTCAAACTTAACACCATGATAAAAGTTTTTCTTCCAGAATAATAGACAATTTAATTTCCAAATTAATGAACCTGACATTTATATTTAATTTATATTTTCCGGATACTATATCTAACTAAAAATGGACATAAGACACCTCATTGTCCAGTTTATACTCTCTAAAATCACATGCCCAGCCCCAAACTATTCTCCCATTAATTTCTTCCTCTCTTACCAATGAGTGATCAATCTACCAAGAGATAACCATATAAATTGTAGTAAAAATGGCCTCTAAATATCGGGACTTCGCATCATTTGCAAAAAATAATCCTCATTATACAAAGTTGGGATTTTCAATACATGTTGCACCAAGCCACAAAATGGTTTCACTGAATTACCAAGGTGTCTGTATGAAATCACTTTTAAATCATGAATTCATGTGTGACTTCTTAAACCCCTTTAATCACTAATTTTGTACAAAAGCCATGTACATCAACCCAATTTGTATGCTAACAAATGATACACACCTTGAATCACGTAATGAGGTCTCCTAAAATGCTTCATTATCTTTAAATTGGAAAATTAATTAATCACATAATCTATCATCAAATATGGAATATGGCCCGACATACTACCAAAGTTAAAATTGGAATATAGTTCCTAAATGTATTAACATACTATTTGAGAAAGTGATTAGAAAAGGTAAACAGATCTATAAAGCTATAAAACTTAAACTATAACATAACACTTTTTACTTATCGATTATAAATTATTTCAATTAGTTTGTCCGTTTACCTAGTCCAATATTTTTCTTAAAGTGCGTGCTAAAATGGTGTTTTGAACGTAAATATAACAAAAGAAATATTATTCCAAAAATTAACTTCATAACTATGGCTTGGGTGCACCCTGTACTTTTCTTAGTGGCCAAAACACCACAAACTAATGACTTGGGTGCAAAGCGCACCTTTAGTGAGTTTTCCGGCCACCATTCCCACCGGTAAATTTTTCTTATTTGCGTGCCGAAAAATGTCACATAAAGGTTTCGGGGGTTTCTTGTCAGACACATCTCAATATGATTTTTTTTTAAAAATTATTACTTTAAGTGGCTGCTACATTGATACACGGAACGTGCCCCGAAACTCGGAACTTGTTCGCTCTGGTTCGTGTTTGACAGAGTACACATTTATAGGCGAAAGAAACTTCTATTTTTTTGAGTTTTTTAGATTTAATTAAAGCATCAAGTTCCTTTAATGGAGGAAAATGAAGAAAGAAATGAGTAGAAGGAAGAAGAAGGTCATTGACAGCTCTAATGAGTAAAATAACCCTAACCTAATTTTTAAAGCAAAAAGGTGGACCCCTCCCTTTTTATCATTTATTTTTATTATTATTCCTAGTTTTATAGCAGCCATTTTATTAGATCAAATCTAAGCCATTCATTTATTATGAGTTTCTGACTAATCTAAACAATAAACATTTTAGCTTAAAAAAATTTGACAAATGAAAAAAAAAATATATGTTCTTTGGATTTTTCCTTCAGTACTTTGCTTCATACCTCTCTCCTCGGTAACCCTTCTTGTTCAAATTGTTCCCAAAAACAATTAGGTAGAGCGGTTAAACAAGTCATGTCGTGTCGTGTCGGGTTCATGACAATATTAAACGGGTTAATAAACCTTGACCCAAACCTAACCTGGTAACCTTTAACCCACTTACTCTATTAATTCATACAAGACATTATACAGTTTAGTATTTAATAAACTAATTAATATTTATACTTTAAATTAAAATAAACATATTTTATTTTATAAAACTAAAGAAAAAAACACACACTAGAAGGTAAGGGTTAGTTGCGTAAGAATTGAGGGTGGGTACTAAGGGTAAGTCAAGACTATAAAAGACTTTAGAGTGAAAGAGTAGTAAAATTTGTCGGCCTAACCAAAAATTTTACCCTCTAAAAGTTTTTACTTAAATATTAATACTACCAAATTATGTAATTAGGAGGGTTAGTAAGATTGGCATAAAAAAATTCAATTATTAACATCATATGAAATGGAGGTAGTAATAAACAATGTAAGCTATGAAAACTGTGTGCTCGATTTATAAAGGCTCGTGAAACAATTCGCTTATGTTCGCTTAAAAGCTTACCTATATTTGATTTTTAGGGTAGGAATAAGACTTGCCTAAGCTCTAAAAGTTTTTATTAAAATATTTATATTCCAAAATTATGTAGTTAGGAGGGTTAGTAAGATTGGCATAAAAAAATCCAATTATAAACATAATATGAAATGAAGGTAGTAATAAACAATTTAAGCTATGAATTGCGCTCGATTTATATAGGCTCGCGAAACAATTCACTTATAAGCTTACCTTATTTGATTTTAGGGTAGGAATAAGACTTGCCTAATAAAAACCAATTTTAGAAATAGCTAGCTGTTAAAACTTTGTTTTTTTTTTTCGAAAGAAACGAACTTTAAACCCCAAATAGTTTGGGTATACAAAACATCCATTTATAGGCCCCACTTTTCGATTTTATGTCTAAATACTAAAAGCAAAAGCACATTATGCCCTTAATACCCTAAGTTGATAGTTAAACTTTCATTCCCAAATTTATAATATCCCAAACTTTATAAGCCATAGTTTCTAAATTTACAAAACCAAATCACCCAAATTTATGAGCCCTAAGGCTATGTCATTTTCCATTGTTTGGTTAGCAAAGGGATGGAAAATAATTTTCCCAAAGGTGGAAAATAGTTCTCACAGGAGTAGAAAATGTTTTCCTTCTAAAGGAAGATATGCCACATTTTCCTACCTGCTCCTTACATCTCATACCTCTCCTCTCGTCCATCTTCTCCCTTCCACTCCTATTTTCCCTTATATATAATTTTTCTCGTAAGGAAACAAACAAAGGAATACTAATTTTACAATTGTGCTTTTCCCTTAGAATTATTTTCCATGGAAAATTATTTTAACCAATAAGTCATTTTCCATTAAAACAAAAATGAGCTTTATTCCAAAATTAATAAAACCTAATTCTATTATAGCTTCATACCATAATTCAATCCCTAATTCCCATAATTATAAACCCCCAATAGCAACATTTAATCCTAAGTTGGTTTAAAAACACTAAACCCATAAATAGGTTTTTAAATCCTATAAATTGATTCAAGAACCCTAAAGGTATACATCTATTCAAGAACCCTAATTCCCAAAATTAAAACCCTAATCCTCCAAATTTGATAATCAACTTTCTAAATATATTAATTTGAAAGCCTAGGATTAATGAACCAAATATTGTAATTGCAAGTCATTGAAATTTCAAGTCTTTTCATTTAAAATTTGCTTTGAATTATCGTGATCAAGGGTATAACATGAATGAATTAAACATGAATTGAGAGGGGGGGCTACAAATGGAAATTTTAAACGGAACCGATAATAGGTATCACTAACAAAAATTTTGGGGTTCTTAGCGTGGTTGTTTCAAAATACAAAAAATATATATATATATATATTAAAAGATAATAATTCCAAAAATGGTATTATTATAATAAATACTACCTTGTTTCATAGACTTTGGTGTATTATTAGTGAGATTTAAAAATATTTCAAAGCTACAAATAATATGAAACATAGGTCTTAGGTAGTTTCTGACAAAAAAATTTACTTATTTAAAAATTCCTTATTTGCTCTCACATCATCATGCAGCCTCCTAAAATATTGTACACTACCTTCATGTTACAATAATAAAATAACAAAGGAAGTAGCAAATACCACTATCATATTTAGAATACATATTGTTCATAGCACATCCTAACATTAAGGTTAGAAAATCAATAAAAATCTTTTTTTTTTTTTACTTTTTTTATACATTCTTAAAAATCAAAAATTGTATGATTTGTATCATATTAATTTACTTTAGGAGATATAGTACTACTACGCAAACTTGTTAATACAATTGACAATTTCAAAAAATTTAAAAATATTTATATTAAGAGCATGTATATTTAGATTTATGCTACTTAAAATTCCACCTTGCTTGTACATATAGGCTTGCTTATCAAAAGCTAGTTTAATTTTGATCTAGATCAAGTTGAGGTCGAATTTAAACTAGCATGAGCTAAGCTAAAAGAAGCAAATTGAAAGATTGATTAAGCTCGCGATCACATGTATTACTTATTAAGTTGACTCCTACAACTCTACAAGCTCGCTCAAGTAGTAACATCCTTAACCTTAGTGCTTTTAATACATAGAACCCATCTTTTAAAACAATGATAAAATAATTAGAAGGAAAGTTGATGCCTTGATGGACTAATACTTCCCAATCTACATATTACTCAAGTAGACGTGAATGGGGGATCCCTCTTATCCCAAACGAACCGATTTCCTCCAAATCTACAACCGAAAAACAAAAAATCACTACTCTATCCAAAATTAAATTTTACATTTTTCCTTTTCATCATTCTCAATTATGTTTTTATACTTCCTTAATTATTTTAACATGTCTCTCTTCACCACTAAAATGTTAAAGACTCACTCTCTCTCACGTGTACTTCAAAAGAATCTCACTATTTTCTATCACATCTAGTTGTTAAATAAAATAATACCCAATTGTCTTCTTTCACATCTACTTATCCAACAAAATAACGATAGAAAACACGTTATCACGAAAAACTATGTGTCATGATAAGTGTAAACATAGGTCTAGGACGAAAGGAGTAGTCTTTAATAAAGTCTATTAACATTCTATTTTTTAACATAAAAACTTAACTAAAATTACTAAAATCTTACGTACAAGATTCTATGGGTTCTTTCTTATTTTGTGTTATTTAATCATTCATAATTTCAACTCTTTATTTTTACATTTTTTTTAATATACTTCACTTTAATATTTAGGTAATTGTTCTTATTCTTGTACAACCATTATTAGTTCTTTTATTATTAAATTATTGTAAAAATTCAATTTTCAATCAAAACTACAACAACATGAATTAGAATGGTTGTCCATATAATATATTCGCCCTAATAATTTAGGCAATGTTTAGTTCATCTTATTTTTTCTGATATGATCTTCACTTATTTTTTTCTAAACTGATCTAATTGCCCAATTTGACTAAATTTTGACCTTATATAATCCATAAGGAAAAAAATATCAAAAGGGGTCTTATTAAATTTGCATTACTTTTAAAATATTTCGTATACAATTTTCATTTTTTTTTATATTACAAAATTAAAGATATTGCGACGAAAAATCGCACATTTATCGATAAAGTAGATCTTAACCTTTTTTATTAATCTAATATAAGTAATTGTAATAAAGTGCTTGAATACGGTGAACTAAACGTAGCCTTGCTTGTATTAATGACGTGCATTTCACAGTTTCTATTCTTTCTAACAGTGTAATTTATTGAAGCAAACAAAGGAGATCAAGTTAAAAGAACTTCCCAACATGTGTTGTAAGAATGGATGCATATATAGGCATAAGTCAAACAAGTAACTAGTTCAATAGGTACTTTCCAAGAAACAACACCAAAATGGTACACCAAAACAAAGACAAAAGGAGCCCATTCATGCCTTGCGCTACACCTTGAATTTTTTTTTAATGTGAATAAGACCAAACAATTTACATTCATTTCACAATAATAAGTTGAATTAAAGTTCAATTGAAAGAATAAAACAATGTGTTAGTAATTACAGATGAGTCATCCAAAAGCTTATAAAAATCTTAAATTCAACAGAAGGTCCTAGCATGGAAATATACTATTATTGGATTCAACACACTCTGCCTATCCCAAGTAATTGTCCTCCTTTATCTTATGATCAACCATACTCTATACTTCTATAACCTGCTTTGGTCAATAATTGAATACTAATTCAACCAATTTCCCCTTTCCCACCATACTAGCATAGGTTGTGTTAAACCCTATTCAATAATAACACTCCTTAATATTAACAGAAAGTTATGGGCATTATTATATTTAAGACAGGGGTTATTATAACTAATAGGCAAACATAGATCAAAAATTTAAAAAGTACCTGTATTTCATTTGACAATCACTCCAATTCAGATGCATCCTCAGATTCAGACAAAGGTAAAAGAGTGCAGACCCCTAGCATGTGACCATTAAGACAAACATAATACTCAATTGCATCTTCATAAGCTCCCAACCTGCAACTGGCACTCTGTGGTATCATTTTTGCTTCTTGCATACTCCACAATTTTGCTTTACAATAAGGGCATGCTTCTGTAGGGTGTAGTTGTGCTTTTCTCTTGATAAGCAACTTGCGAACTTTGGACATAGAAAAGGACTTAAACATACCCCGAAAAAATCCAATATCCCCATCTTCCCCTTGGTCAAGATGTTCACAGGGATCAGAGACATATAACACATCCGATCTGCACTGTGGCAAAAGAAAACTCTTTCCTGATGTTCGAGAAAAACGGGTTCTGTATACAAAATGACCAGGTATATGAATGTTATTAAACAAGCCACCTTTGCTACAACCTGAACAATAGATAAGCAATTTCCCAAGCGCCCTCCAGCTCCCATCAACACTATGACTACCACTAGAATGCAGATCGATCATCATCTTAGGCGCTCTCGTCTTACAAAACTCTTTCCACAACACTCTCTTTGCAAAATCATCAAACCATTTACAAGCACAAGAGAACGCTGCAATCAATTTAGGGTTCCAATTTAACTGCTGGAAAACAAGGAGGATCACATCTTCTGTTATATGCCCTTTCATACAAGCACAGCTTGCTGAATGCATACACCGATACTGCTTCGATAAAGGCATTTCTTCCGAACCAACCTGCAACATACGAAAAAACACGAATTTGGAATCTATAAACAGCACCCAATAAATCTAACGAATGCGAGAAATAGGCCCGTCCCTGAGTCAGAGCACGAGGGACGACCGCCCTGTGTTCGGGTAATAAAGGTCCATTTTCATAGTTACGTCCTAACATTAAAGGTATATAATCAAAAACCTAAAACAAATAAACAATCGAATTCGACTCAATTATCAAATTAGGCACCAATAATCACATAAAATTCTTCCCAATATCATCGCAAATTCCGCACAGAAAAATTCTACTAACAAAATCACTTGCTAAGATTTTTCATAACTGAGTAATCATAACCAACAATTCAATATTCCGCCTTAGAAGAATCCTAAATTGACTATACTGACAATTTAAATCGACGATTTTGTAAAATTAAACCCTAGATTGTAAAATTGAAATTCGATGATTTTAAGAAAGAAAAAATTCATACCTCAAAAATTGTTTCAATGGAGGAGAAGAAGCTCAGAAGTCGCTTCAATGGAGAATTCAGAGTACGCTTCAATGGTGGTGTTGGTGGGGTGGGATGCAACGTAAAAGTGAAAAAGGGGGAAAATGCAAACAACGGAGGAAAATAAAAGCATAAGTACTCCGTAATGTCCGTATATCTTAATAAAATCAAACGGTGAGTAAGTGAGTACATTCTCATTTCGCCATTAGCTTGTTTAGTACTTTAGTTCACCTTAATTTTGTTTATTTAATTTAATTTAATTTGAATTGATTAGATCTGATATAATTTGATCAGATTTGATAGTCGAATTTGAATTGTACGAAAAGTTTTAAAGGAAAAAAAAAATCAAATAAGGTCATTGTTAGATTAGTATAACTTGATAAACCTTGTGTGATGCACGACATAAAAAATTTCTTTGAAATAATATTTATTTTACATATGAGAAAATTCAAATTTATACCCATGATAAACAAAAGTTGTTTATCTAGGCCTATATTCTTCATTTCCCAATTAAAAGTGAGGGCACAGTTGTCATTTGCTAATAGACATTTGACAAACGTTAAAATTTGCAATTGACCATGGTAACCGACCCGCACTACTCTGTACATCATCTTCCTCATCCTTCAATCCATAATTACAAAAACCAAAAATAGTTTTATCTCCTTTCTGCAAAATTACTATGAGGTTCAATGATGGGAAATGGAAATCTCATAGGTTCAAAAGGTAATCAAAGCTTAATTTCAAGCTTTCAATGGAGAAAACTATGGAGGAAGGGAAGCTCACTTACCCTTTGGGGTTCACCATGCCCTAAATTACTCCATTTCTCTTAGGGTTTTCGTTTCAATTTGGCGGCGAAGCCGCCATCAATGTCGGTGTCGGTACGATGGTCGATTTGCACGAAGAAGATTTTATGTGATGAGTTTCTTTATGGAACACGATAGCAAAATCAAGAAAAAAAATGTTAACTTGGGTTAGTTCACCAAACGTCGTCAACGACCTCCGTTATTGATAATAGGACCCACATTTATTACTTTTTGCAAGTTTATCATATTTTATTTTTCTTCTGTTGGGATAAACTTGTTTTGTTTATGTGGGAGATTAATAGGGGTTTGCTCTTTTACATATGCCTCTCGTATGAGATAAATTATAAAAACATAATCATTAACTGCAATGCTATTTAGATCTAACTAATTTTGAAAAAGTGTATAAATTTAAGTAAATTATGCAATACGAAGTACCGGGAGTAAATATATTTTGAAACCAAATAGTAACTCATAAATTCATCATAATATAATATAATAAAATAATAATTTTTTTTAAAAAAACTGTTGTAATAAGTTAAGGTAAAAATATAAAAATAAAAATAAAATATGATGTCACCAATTAATTTAGGCGGGAAAAATTTTACCTCAACTTGACATGTGTACAATTTGAAAAAGTGATAATGTCAGCGATTGTTGTTTTAGTTTATTTATAGATAGATGTGTATTTTATGTAATTTTTTGGAAAATTTCACTTTTGCTACTCATCTAAAATTTTATTTTATTTTAATACCAACAAAAGTTACAACATATAACTTTTGCTACCACTTAACATAAACCATTTGATTTCCGTTAAGTGGGGTCCATTATCTCATTAAACAATGGTTTAATTTATTAAAAAATAATTTAATAAGGTTTTTTTTAAAAAAAAGAAAAATTTATATATAAAAAAAAAGTTAATGTCTTGTTGTCAGCCACCCCTCCCCCTGCCGACTGCCAGCGGCCAAATGATCCCCCGGCGTCCAAGACCACACCCCCCTCCCTTTCTCCCACCCACGCTGCCCATCTCCCTCCCCTTTCCTACTCTTGGCTGCCCACACTCCCATCCCGACACCACCCTTTCTCCCCTTCCCTCAAAACGACCCTAAATAGTTTTAAGGTCCAATTTTTTTTCTCTCTCCTCAGATCATACAACAACATCAACGATAGCTTCAGGAGCGCTCGCGATGGCGGTGTTTGAGGTGACTGCGGTGGTCGTAGCGGCTTTGGTGTCCGCTGTGGTGGTTTCGGTGCATCTCCAAAAGTCGTCGGTATTCCTTCTATCTTTCTTTGTAATTACTTGATTTTTGCGTGAGGTGGCAGGGGAGAATTGATTGAGCGGACTGCTATGAAAGGTGGTGTTGGTCAGTGGTGGTTTGAGGTGATGTGAACGGTGGTGGTTGGGGCACTGTTGTTAGGTGTGTGAAGTTACGGCAGCTGTTGCACGTGGTTAATTGAAATGTTGTATAAGGAAGGAGGTGGGCAGCGTGGGTAGGGGAAAGAGAGGGGGTGGGGTCGTCGGCGCCGGGGGATCGTTTGGCCGCTGGTAGTTGGCACGGGGAGGGGTGGCTGATAATGAAGCACCGGTAGGGATGGTGGTTGATTGGGGCTGTTGTTGATAAGGCGTAGTTGTTGGTGGTTGATTGATTGGTGGGTTGAATAGGGAGCAAGGGTGCTGGAAGGAGGGAGGGGTTGCTTGAAGGTGGCTGGACGGTGGCTAGCCCCACTGTAGGTGTCATTTGAAGTGCGCCTACATTAAGCATGTGTAAATATGCTTGGCACTCATAGGAAGTGGGAATTGACATTACGATTATGGACAAGAAAAGTAGGGAGCCGCCAACAAGTTTTTAAGGAACTTGTAAACCGTTCACGGATCATAAAAGGCAACCACGAATAAAGGGACAACGATAGGCAACAACGATTGACCCGTGAAGGTTACACCCCATTTATAATCCATGAGATTACTAACTCCATATGGTTCGGAACCACGAAAAGAGGATCGGGGATGATGGTACGACGTGAGTCATAAAGTCACATTCGTCCGTATTGGCCTCAAATACACGAAAGGAGGATCGGGGATGATGGAATCACCGCAAATACAACCCAAAACCCCACCTCAATCGCTGAATTGGAGCTTGTGGCAGCGTTATGGGTTGAATTGGAGCTTGTGGCTGCGATTTATGGAGCTGCGACATCACGGTGGCTGAGTTGGGGTAATTGCGGAGTTAGTGCAGTGGTGGACTGGTGGTTGTTATGGGGTATGTTGGGCGAATTTGGAGGTGGTGTGGTGGTTGATTAATGCGGCAACAAATGATTTAAAGGTGGTGTTGTGGGGTTGTTGGTGTGGCTTGGCATATCCCGGGAGTTAAGAGGGGTTGTGATTGGTGGCGATTTGGTGGGTGTGGGTTTAGTGGTGGTTGGTTTGGAGAGACCGTACCGGAGAAACGATTTGGTGGTGATTGGTGAATTTGGTGGGAGGGAATCAAGGAGGGCGGCTGGCCGGCTGGGTCTGGTCGTTCTGGCGGACAGCTGGGTCTGGCTGGTCGGCGGTGGCTAGTCCGGCGAGGGAAAGGAGCTCTGACAGAGTGGCAGGGGAAGGAAGAAGAAGAGGGGTTTTTTTTTTAAAATTCTTTAATTTTTTAAACAATTCTTTAATTTTTTTTAAAACCCAATTAAAATGTGGCACGTGTCAAATTACCTTTTAAAACAGGTTACCAATTCAAAAAACCGGTCATTAAATGAAAAAGGTTCATTTTGGGAAGATAGGGTTACAAGGTGGGATTATTTCTGGAATTCAAAAAGGTAGGATTATTTTGAGCAGATGGGCGAAAGGTGGGATTATTCTTTTCAATTTTTCCTTAAATTAATTAATTATTCACATTCCACGCGTTCCTTTAAATTGCTACATCATGAATAAATTGTTAGTAACTTCAATAAAAATAAATCAAATGAAAACTAAATTAAATAAATGTAGATTTGATTTGGTCCAAACCCTCAGTTATTTGTACCTTTCACGCCTTGGTTTAAGGAAGGAACCTCGGGTTAATTATGGACTCCTTGGAGTGCTTATGGAAAGAATGGTGTAATTAGAAATATAGGTTTAAGGCTTAGAATATGAGGGAGAGAGAAGAGAATGATTTTTGGTGTAAATGAGAGAAAAGAGAGAAGGATTTTATCAAGCTTGTTCATGATTGATAAAAGGGGAGAAATGACCTTTATTTATAGAGAAAAAAAGAAGGGTCGAAAAAACAAGATAAGATCCGAATTAAATCGGAATAAAACTCGATAGACTATAGTTTTTGTGGTTTTTGTTTTTATCATATCTTTTGATCCAGAAATTAGAATAAGATAAATAAGATATCGTTGGAAAGCTCTTGAAGTCTACTTTCTAATCCAATTAGAATCAGATTAAAATATTTTGTTGAATAAAAGATATAGCCAAAATAGTGAGACGGTGTCAGTTTTGGATAGAGTTTGATATTTTATTCATATATTTTCCGTTATAGCTCGGAATTGATATTATAATATATCATTGGAAAGATAATTTCAAGGAATATCCAACCATATAAAATTTGGATAAAAACTATGAGGCACTGTAGGCGTCGTTCGATGTGCGCCTACGTTAAAGCATGTGTGAATATGCTTGGCACTCATAGGAAGTGGGAATTGACATAATACGATTAGGGACAAGGAAAGTAGGGAGGCCCCAACAAGTTTTTAAGGAACTTGTAAACCGTTCACGGATCATAAAAGGAAACCACAATAAAGGGACAACGAAGGCAACAACAATTGACCCGTGAAGGTTACACCCCATTCATAATCCATGAGATTACTAACTCCATATGGTTCAGAACCACGAAAGGAGGATCGGGGATGATGGTACGAAGTGAGTCATGGAGTCACATTCGCCCGTATTGGCCTATACTCGATTCTTATAGTGAAAAGTGATTCTTGAGATCTCAAAGGCATACAAACAAAATATTTAATTTGCTCCAAACTATTATTAGGCTAAATTGGTTAAATATTAATGCAACACATAATTCTAAAATATTTGTGATCACTTGAATTAAATAACAAGATTAAAAAGGAACCTAAACCAGTTGTCCAAATTATCTAATTAGGCGTGATTTTCAATTACATATTCCCTTTAAACATGCAATATGGTGATCGATAAAAAATATAATAGAATTAACATTAATATTGGAAGAAATTTAACAATAATAATGTTAGTCAAATCAAATATAAATTATAAACCTAATCATGATACTAGCAACAAGAATAAAAATAAGAGTAATTAAGTGATTAATTACTCACTTTTCGCGTTTCCTTGAATTGCTACATCATGAATAAACTGTTAGTAACTTCAATAAAAATATAAATCAAATTAAAACAATTAAATTAAATAAAAAAGTAGATTTGATTTGGTCCAAACCCTCAGTTAATTATAACTTTCACGCCTTGGTTTAAATATAGAATTTCGGGTATTGTATGGACTCTTTGGAGTGCTTAGGGGGATTATTATAGAAGAATAGGGAGGCTAGTGTTTAGGCTAAAGAGGGAGGAGAGAATTATTTGATGTTCAAGCTTGTTGATGATTGGAAAAGGGGTGATATGACCTCTATTTATAGAGAAAAAAAAGAAGGGTCGAAGAATTAAGATAAGATCCGAATTAAATCGGAATAAAACTCGATAGACTGCAGTTTTTGCGGTTTTTGTTTTTATCATATCTTTTGATCCAGAAATTGGAATAAGATGAATAAGATATCGTTGGAATGCTCTTGAATTCTACTTTCTAACTCAATTAGAATCAAATTAAAATATTTTATATAATAAAAGATATGGCCGAAATAGTGAGACGGTGTTAGTTTTGGTTAGAATTTGATATTTTATTCATATCTTTTCCATTATAACTCGGAATTGATATTATAATATATCATTGGAAAGATAATTTCAAGGGCTATCCAACCATATAAATTTGGATAAAAACTATATGGCACGAAAATAATATCTGTCTATCTTTGAATGTCTTTCAATTCGAATAAAATTAGGACTTTCAAAAAAAGGAGTTTTATTCAATTTCAAACTTTTTAATATTATCTTTTCAAAAAGGATAATTAGGATCTTTTAGAAACTTATAGAAGTTAATAAATAATCCTAATTGGTTTAGGAATTGGATTAAATCATTTGGACCCTCCACATGATCATTGGGTCCTAGGTAAGGTGGGCTTAGGTTCGGTTTGGGCTCAGTTTAATATTTTGGCCATAACTTATTCGTTATAACTCGGATTTGGGCTTATAATATATCGTTGAAAAGCTATTTTAAAGCCACATCCAACTATTCAATCATTGGACCCAGATTATGGACCAAATTAAACCGGATTAAACGTTTTTATAAAAAGGACACGAAATGAATTATTTTAAAGGACACGAAATGAATTATTTTGGGTTTAAAGACACGAAAAGAGGAAAATAAGTTATGGTTTGAGGAAATGGGCTAGAAGTTGGGTTGGTTTATGAAATGAAAATATGGATTTAAGCACTCCAATATCAAATACTCAACCCGACCAATAATGGCACTGAAAGGTTGTTCATCATCGGGTTTGGTTTTGGGGAGACATTTTTAGGTGTCTACAGGCACGAAAATAATATATGTCTATCTTTGAACGTCTTTCAATTCGAATAGAATTAGGACTTTCAAAAAAAGAAAAGTTTTATTTAATTTCAAACTCTTTAATCTTATCTTTTCAAAAAGGATAATTAAGATCTTTTAGAAACTTATAGAAGCTTTAAATTAATCCTAATTGGTTTAGGAATGAGATTAAATAATTTGGACCCTCCACATGATCATTGGGTCGTAGGTAAGGTGGGCTTAGGTTCGGTTTGGGCTCGGCTTAATATTTTAGCCATAACTTATTCGTTATAACTCGGATTTGGGCTTACAATATATCGTTGGAAAGCTCTTTTCAAACCCCGTCCAATTATTAAATCATTGGTCCCAGATTATGGACCAAAATAAACTGGATTAAATATTTTTATAAAAAGGACACGAAATGAATTATTTGCGTTTAAAGGCACGAAAAGAGGAAAATAAGTTATGGTTTGGGGAAATGGGCGAAAAGTTGAGTTGGTTTAAGAAATTAAAATATGGATTTAAGTACTCCAAGATTAAATACTCAACCCGACCAATAATGGCGATGAAAGGTTGTTCGTCATTGGGTTTGGTTTTGGGGAGACATTTTTAGGTGTCTACAGAAGCCCCCATTTGACTGAGTTTGTAGAAACGTTAGTTTCGAAAACGATAGTCAAAGTAGTCAATAGGTACGGGGAATGATTTAAGATGTTCTGCGATCCTAAATCACTTTGTATACGCCGATACCTGTAGAAAAGTGTTAGTTCCGCAGATAAAAGAGTAAAGGGATAGAATACTTATTTGACACCAGTGTATCAGTGACAAATGAGTTTGGTAGCTTCCTATGCTTGAAGGAATCCACCGGATGACGTTTGTTGAAATGCTTTCCATGCATGAGGAAAGCCGACTGACGAGTTTGGTAGCTTTCTAAGCCTGAAAAATTCTACCGGATGATACTTTCCATGCTTGAGGAAAGTCGACATATGAATTTGGTGTTTTTCTATGCTTGAAGAAACCTACCGATAATACTTTCCATGCTTGAGGAAAGCCGACAAAGGAATTTGGCGGTTTTCTATGCTTGAAGAAACCCACCGATAGTACTTTCCATGCTTGAGGAAAGTCGACAGATGATGAGATTACAAGTCTCTATGTATCGAGAACCTTGTGTCGTGAAATGATGGTGGTTCAATTGTCCCCGAACGTGGGCTGTAGTTGGTTCGCTTGTCATCGAACGTGGGCTGTAGTTGGTTTGCTTGTCCCCGAACGTGGGCTGTAAATGGTCCGCTTGTCCTTGGACGTGGGCTGTAAATGGTCCGTTTGTCCCCGTACGTGGGATGTAGATGGTCCGTTTGTCCCCGAACGTGGGATGTAGATGGTCCGCTTGTCCCCGAACGTGGGCTGTAAATGGTCCGCTGGTCCCCGGACGTGGGATGTAGATTGTCCGCTTGTCCCCGGACATGGGCTGTATATGGTCCGCTTGTCCCCGGACGTGGGCTGTAATTAAGACCTGCAAAATAAAATTTTCCAAGGGACTTGTATAGACTATGATTGACTTGACCAAGCTTGACTTGACATGACCTGACATGTGTATAGCTTGTGGTTGTGTGCGTATATGGTGTGTGTGTGCAAACATAAGCAACAGAAAATGCAAAAGCAAAAATTTTCCGTCATTTTTGTCATGAAACGAGTGGAAGGTACTAACTTTCTCCCGAAAAAGAAAGACGCAAAAAATGAAGTTTTGTTTTCGAACTTCCCTCGATAAAATTTTTGAAAAAGTTTTTGAACTTCCCCAAAAGAAAATAATGAAAAAGGGGAAGAAGTTTTGAACTTCCTCCTTGAGCAAGACGAAATGAATCGTATCGATTGAATTGCTTGTCTTGAAAATAATTTATGCATGATGCATGTTCTTAGGTCAGGATGCTAAGGACAATTACATCATGTGACACGATAGATGAATGAACTTATTTCATGGAGCTAAGCATCATATATGGTGTAAAGAAACGATCTTGAATGTCACTTAGGTCTGGAAGCTAAGCACGTATATAGATGAAGTGATTATTGCATAATGAACGTTGCTTAGGTCAAGGATCTAAGAACGATATGCTTTGTATGATTACAAATCACTACTAAAATCCGGCTGAATTTCGACCGTTTTTCTACGACCGTCTGGAAAGCGGTCGCAAATTATGAAATTTGCGACCGTTTTTTATGCGGTCGCAATATTACGACTGCTTTGACAACGGTCGCAAATTTACGACAGTTTTGCGACCGTTTTTAGCCTTTTAGACGGTCGCTCGGATGTTTGAACAATTAAAAATAGTTCTAAATTAAATTAAATCGTTTGCGACCATCAAAGCCGGTCGTAAATGTCATAATCTGCGACCGTCAAAGCCGGTCGTAAATGTCATAATCTGCGACCATCAAAGACGGCCGTAAATGTCATAGTCCGCGACCGTCAAAGAGACGGTTGTAAATATCATAATCTGCGACCGTCAAAGAGACGATCGTAAATGTCATAATCTGAGACCGCCTCTAAAACGGTCGTAGATTTCTAATTTTGCGACCGTTTTAGCAGTCGCAATTTTTTTTTTAATTTTTAAAATAGGGTATAAAACGAACTCCAACTTACACTAACCCTAATTTTTTTACACAGCCGCTACTCTTCCTTCATTTTCCTTATCTCCTCTTTTTCCTTCCCTCTTCCTTCTCACGTTGCTCCTCTCTCTAATTCATTCTCCTCTTTCACTCTCATCTCCTATTTTCTGAATTCTGTTTCTCTAAATTTCCTCCTATTCTCCCTCCCATACTCTTTCCTCTTCTCCTTCTCGTTCTCTTTCCTTAGGATTTTCGCTTTGACAGGCTCAAGTCGTATTCACCCAATCAAAAATAAAACCTAAATCCACTAACTATGTAGATAGGGAAGAAGGGTCGAACCACAGGGAAACAAGTCAATTTATTCCTAAGCTAATTAATTAAAAGCAATCTAAATTATCAAGTAACCAAATTATTATTATTAAAAGGGTAATTAAACTACTAAAAGTAAGAGTAGGAAAGAATAAAAGTAAGAGGTAAATCAATGAAAGAAAAGCCTAGGGCATAGGTTCACCAATAAACAATATTACAGGGTAAAACATAACAATCAATCATCAATGCATCAATTAATCAGATCATAAAGGGCTTTCGCTACGTATTACAATCACAGAGTTAATTTACCGGTATTAAATCTCATCTATCGAATCTCGACTTAACCATTTATAAATTAGTCCGCCTATTGAAACTAAGCTTAAACATCAATTCTCATCTCTCGAATCTCGAATCAATATTGCTAAACTCATACAATTAAATCTGGCCAAACCTAATTGCATAGCATTAAATCAATCAATAGGAAAATAATTAAGCATTAACAATCAACAATCATAAATTACCCCTTCATATTATTTATTGGATCCCCATAAATCGTAGAAATAAAATTACTCACACATAATTAAATCTAAACTAATCAAAGCAATAAAATAAGACATGATGAAAGAATTAAAGAAAATAACTGAAATTAATAGAGAAGAAATCGTTACCAAAAGTAATCTGAATTAAGGAGTTGAATTAAGAACAAAGTTGAGAGAAATTTAGAGAGAGAAAGTCTAAAAGAGAAGGTAAACCAAAATTCTGTACTAAAATCGTACTTAAACAAATCTAAAAACAATCCTAATTAAAAACTAAGAATTCGACAATTAGGTGCCTCCAAAAACACGCGCCCGATCGAGCGAAGGGCGCCCGATCGGGCCCGCCTTTTTCACCATGCTTCTCCTGGGCAGCCGCGCCCGATCGAGCTAATGCTCACCCAATCGGGCGCACCTTACACCATGACTCCTACTGCGCGCCCGCCCGATCGGGCGCGAGCTTGCCCAATCGGGCCCGGTCTTTTCCTCGAGGCTTGGACTTCGATTGGGCTTGATTTTTCGGCCCAATCCAGATTTCCTCTTTGGGTATTGAATACTTGGTCCAATTTCCCCGGTATCACACACCGAGCCCTTAATCACCGGCTCTAACCGGTCCTGGGCCTCAAAGATGGTCATGTCCTCCTAATGTCTGTAGTTGCTCCATGAAAAACCCGAAAAAACACTCCAAATGTGCAATTTCCTATAAAACTCAAGCAAAACTACAAAAACTCTAGAAAACACCAATTAGTAATAAAAGTGGCTCTAAAGAGCAAAAAAACACTACTAATTATGACCAAGGGACGGGGGTAAAGTACTATGTAAATTGGAAACATCACGCTCCATCTCTGTTTCTTTGTTTCTTCTTCATTTTATTTTTTTCTTAGGATTTCTGTCAACTAATGAATTGTGGTGTTGTATTTTCGTCAAAGTTTGGTATTAATGGTCAAATTTGACCATAAAAATTCCAGATCTTGAGTTTTTATGGTCAAATTTGACCATATAAACCTAAAGAGGAAGAAGTTTTGTGAAAGGTATGTGTTTCTTCTCTGAATTTTTATTATATTTTTGTTTATTTTCAATTTTTGTTGTTTTATTTTGTTCTCTAATTTCCATAATTGTTCAACTTTTTCCGATTTTTGTTTGTGTTTTTGTTTGAGTTTTGGTTTGATTTTTTTGTGTTTTTGTTTGAGTTTTGGTTCGAACTTTTGTTGATTTTGTTCGATTTTGTTCGATTTTGTTCGAATAGTGGTTCGATTTTTTTCGAAATTGTGTGATTGTTGTTCGAATTTTTGCGGGGTTTTTTTTAGTTGAATTTTTGTTCAAAATTTGCTTAGTGTTTGTGGGTTTGATTTGTGTTTGTATTTTTTGTTGATTTTTTATTTAATTTTTGTGCATTTTATTTGTGGGTTAAATTGTTTTGATTAAATTACGTTGCTTTTTTTTTCGATTTTTTGTTTGATTTTTGTAAATTTGTTCGAAATTATATGGGTTGTTTTTTTTGTTAAATCGAATGTTTTTGTTGGTTAAATTTCTGGGTTAATTTTTTGATAAATTTATGTTTTTCTAGGTTAAGGGTGGATGGGTGGTGGTGGGTATTGGTGGTTGAAGGTGATGGTGGGTATTGGTGGTTGAAGGTGATGGTGGGTAGAGGGAGGTGGCTAGTGGTTGTTTAGGGTGGGCAATGGTGGTGGTTTGGGTGGGATCTAGTTTCGGTGGATCTGGGTCAAGGGTGGGTGGGTGATGGGTCTGTTTTCTTTTTTTTTTTTTATAACTTTTAGCGACCGCTTATGACGGTCGCTAATTTCAAGATTTGCGACCGTTTCATAAAGCATACGCAATTATTAATATTTGCGACCATTTTGTTAACGGTCGTTGAAAATAGTAAAAACGGTCGCAAAAAATTTGCGACATCAAACGGTCGCAAAAAATTTGCGACCGTCAAACGGTTGTAATTTTGTTTTTTTGCGACCAAGAGAATAACGACCGCCATGTTACGACCGTTGACGATCGCAATTATGTTTTGCGACCGTTTTTTGCTATTTTCTGCGACCGTTTGAGGCGGTCGCAATTTGGTCGAATTTTAGTAGTGAATCATTGATATATAAATGTTGCTCAGCACATTATGCAATGCATGAAACAATGAATATTGCTCACGTCAGGAAGCTAAGCAAGTATATAACGTTTCTTCTAATGAATGTTATCTTGAAAGATGATGAAGTATGCGCGGTGGGGAAACAAGATTTTATGATAAAGGGTTCCTAAAGGGAAGGATGGTATGGATATGGATGTGTGAGTGAAGTGTGTGAATGTGATACTAAGGCTGGCTGCAAGGGTTATGGTGATGGAATTATATATGAGAAGAGTCAAAGATGATGACTCTTTAGGTTGGGTAGGCTAAATGATGTGGGTTCAAGCCCCAAGTCTAGCTCTAGATGGGTAAGGGTAAGCATTGGATATTCTTTGACTCGATCATGTATGGATATGAATTTTGCAAGTTTTGCTTTGATTTTTTTTTTCATTGTTTTGAATCAATGTGGGCAATCTCAGATCATGCGGTCCATCGCTCACTTAGCATTCATGTTTCTCAAGCACGGTACCAAGCACTCGATGAGAGACGCAATTTGAGACGTGTTCATATAAAAGACATTGGAACACTTGCCCTTAGACATTGTTTTTTTTTTATTTACTTTTTTTTTTCTATTATTCTTTTTTTTTTTTATTATTTGAACTTGCTTTCTGAATGTTACACAAATTACACACCTTCCTATCCCAGGTTTAAGTGAATGTGGGTTGAATAAATAAGGTCAATAGTTAGACGAGGCTCAAAGTGGTTAATGAAGAATAGATATGTGAATGAATGGTTAATGGGAAATAATGGGTTGCAAAGGTGCCTCAAATCATTGGCATACCTTGTGTTTTGGTACAACGATTGATTTTTTTTATTTTTTATTTTTTTTATTTTTTTTTTGCGAATGACATGATCGAATGCAAAGGAAATAAATGTTCATTGATGGAACATGGCATATAGACATAAGGATAAGAGGAACCTATGCTAGACTTATTAGGGGAAAAGGGTTGAAACGAAAAAAAAAGAGCATGAAATCTTGTATGGAAACTTGTCTTGTGTTTCGTCTTCATGGTTTCTTATGAATTACTTGTTACCGCCAAGAGGGACAAGAAGTTTGTTATTGCTGATGCTTTGATTAGAAGAAAATAAGGAAGGAATGACGTTCTCCTTATTCTTCCAACTCTTAACTAGTGATTTTTGAACTTGAGTACTAAGGAACAAAATGAGCTCACTTAATGCATTGACTCAATACTCGGATTTGAAAGGAAGAGTGTATGAAAGAATTTTGAAAACCAATGGGGAATACTCCACCCATTCCTTTTACGACGGAAAACGACGCATGCATGGTCCTAGTATACGATCATAAACAATATAGTGCATTACTCGAAGACAAAGTGTGTGCATTGACTCAAAATGTGTGATTAGTTGAGTTTATTAAGACTCGTGGTATGATCGCATGGCTAGACATGAGGACGTTGTGAAAAACAAAGGACCCAATGCCAAATAGCACGGAAGACTAAAAGACAAACTAACTTGATTAATTTTTTTTTTTAATGTTTATGCTATTTACTAGGTGAAAACGGTCAATTGGCAATCGTTAGTCATAAATAAGATCAACCACAATCAAAGACAAAGAACACATGTTAAGGTTAGCACAAAAATTGATCACAAGAAACTAGGAAGATGACTAGAATTCTAGAAGATTTATGACTCATGGGTATATATATATAAAAAAAAATCTATAATCCTATGTTATTTGAGTTGACACGGATTAAAGGACTTGGCTATGACTATCTTGACACAAAAAGAATAAAAAAAATTAAAAAAAACAAAAGAAAGTTGACGCTAAAAGACACCTAAACTGGACAGGCTGTAGTATATCGGTTATAACTTTTTATCTGTGACTCTGATTAGAACGAAACTAATTCCAAATGAAAGATAAAAGTTGGGGATACAGATCCATAGGTATACGAAACGTAACACTTTCTGGAACTCCGGCTATGACCAAAACAAGTTGACTCTTGTGCAGTATACGAGAATAAAAATCCGGGTTGACTCAAATTTTAAAAAAAATCTATGACTCGACTCTAAAAAAATAAAAAGGGTTTGATAAGAAAAAAATAAAAAATAAAAAGTCAAAAAATTCACATATAAGCACATTGTCACGAATGATGCAATGAAGTTCGCTACCTAAAGTCAAGTTCTATGTTCGACTATGGTCAAGCTTAAAAGGGTGTCAAAGGGTACCATGGTTAAGAGTTTGGACGCGTTAGCAAGGCAGCCTTCCTTGAGGGTGTATGTCAACGGGAGGCTCCGCAAGTTTTCGATGAAATCAAACTCGATTCCATGGTTTGGGTGGATTTAAAAAATCGGGTGAACCCTTATTGCCATGAGCGTTTTTGTGTTGATAGAGCTTAAATCCCCCGGGCTAGCCACATACGTAGAACACATACTATTGTGGCAAAAAAGGTAACCTAAAAAGCATATGCATATGTGACAATGCCAAATAAATCCCGGGAATACAATTTAAGAATCTTTCAAGTCTCATCCACTCATCTTAATTAAATACCGATCACTCAAATCGATAAATAACCAAGAATCCTCCCTAATGGAGTCGCCAAATTGTAGGCGTCATTTGAAGTGCGCCTACATTAAGCATGTGTGAATATGCTTGGCACTCATAGGAAGTGGGAATTGACATTACGATTAGGGACAAGGAAAGTAGTGAGCCGCCAACAAGTTTTTAAGGAACTTGTAAACCGTTCACGGATCATAAAAGGCAACCACGAATAAAGGGACAACGATTGACCCGTGAAGGTTACACCCCATTCATAATTCATGAGATTACTAACTCCATATGGTTCGGAACCACGAAAGGAGGATCGAGGATGATGGTACGATGTGAGACATGGAGTCACATTCGCCCATATTGGCCTCTACTCGATTCTTGATCATCAATTTATTCTCTATTTTTCTCTCCTCTATGCTCTAGCCTAAACACTAGCTTACCCTTCTTTTTTCAAAATTCCTTCTTCAAGCACTCCAAGGAGTCCATACTTTACTCGAGGTTCCGTCCTTAAACCAAGGTGTGAAAGGTACACATAATTGGGGGTTTGGTTTTGGGAAGACATTTTTAGGTGTCTACACCCACTAACGAAAATAGTAACCAATTCTGTTAAGTGGTAGCAAAACATATGTTTTTTGTGGTAGCAAAATAAAATAAAATTTTAGATGGGTAGCAAAAGTGAAATAGGAGTTTTTAAGTGGTGCCAAAAGTTAAAATTTCCTAATTTTTATAATTTCTTAATACAAAACAAAAGATATATAGTGATAAAAAAAAACCTACACATTAGGCCCCGTTCACTTCACCTTATTTTTTGCTGAACAGAAATTATATTTGCTAATTTTAAATTATTTTTATTGAACTAAAATTAATTTTACTGAACTAAAATTATTTTTGCTGAACTGTATTATTTTTACCAATTTGATATTATATTCTTCTTTAATTTAATCGATTTTTACTGAACTTAAATTATTTTTACTGAACTAAATTGTCTTTGCTGAAATGAAATTATTTTTACTGATCTGAACTTATTTTTACTAGATTGAAATTATTTAATTGAATATTATTTTTTTAAGGTGAAGTGAATAGGGCCTAAAAGGATAATCTGATACATATGAACTTATTTTTTATGATATGATCTGAACTTATTTTTTTGAAATAAGTAAAAATAAGTTGAACTAAGCACTCCATAAATAAATTGCATTGAACTTAAATTAGTTTTACAAATTAGGATGTATTGACTTTTACCATAAGAATTTAAAATGAAATTATTATTTACCACTAAAACTTCTAAAAAATTTATTTATCACCAAAAAATTTTGTAAAATTATTTTTCATCATCTATTGTCAAGAAAAACGTTAAATCTAACAGTTTAGAAAAACCTTATTTGATTTTCGTGCCAAAAACATGATCTTTAGAGGATTTGGGGGTTATTTTAGCTCTTAAATCCAAACCAATTTGACGTCAGAAATAACAAAAAAATTATAGAAAAGATCTCATTTTGCGTTTGTCATGCAATTTGAGCTATTTTCTAATCGGCAAAACAAGGCATTTTGTGATAATTTTTTGTCAATTTTGACCTCGGACTCAAAAGGACAAAATGACCCCCAAAACCTCTTAAGAACATGTTTTTGGCACGATAATCGAAAAAAATTAGGTTAGCTCCCATTTCATGCACGATAATTTTCAATAACCATTATTAAAATATCTTTATAATTAGCTTTTAATAAACAAAAAAAAATCTAAAAAATATAGTTGACAAATTTTAATCAAAATAAAATGTTACCAAAGATATGTTAGATATAAAATGATATAGAAAATTATAAAAATTATTTTAAGAAAGTTTTTTTTAGCTACATAAATTTATGTCATAGATATGTCAAATCTTTTTATGACATGTGTCATTTCTAGTGTGTCTTCTAGTATATAGTTATTGATTGATAATTTATTATATTTAATATTTATTTTTATGTTAAGTGGTGAAAAAAAATTGTTAGATTTTTAATTATTTGGTGGTAAAATAAAACTTTTAGAAGTTTTGGTTGTAAAAAACAATTACGTTTTTTTCTTTGTGTTTAAATTCAATATACCCTATAGATTATTACTTATAAGTATTTGTCATTTAAGTTGTTGATTAAATTAAAACTTATCTTTTAGAAAATGATATTAATATCTTATTTTTATTGAAATGAAATTAATTTTATTTTGAATATGGTTATTTTAAGGTAAAGAAAACACATATGAGGTGATTTCCCAAATGCGTGCCCTTGATGATAGGACGGATAAGATAGAACAGGAGAGGATATGTATTAGATACGACAAAGTTGGCAAGATTGGAAAATGGGGATAAGAACACCACTTTTTTTGCCATAATAAAGCGAAACAAAGAAGGGAGAGAAATAACATTACTTGTATCAAAAACTTTGTGGGCGAATGAACACAAGGATGAGGATCAAATTTCTGAAATTTTTGCGACTCACTTTGAAGAAGTGTTTTCCGCATGGGGGAAAATTTAACCAAGATCAATAATTGGTAAAGTTGAGGTTGTAACCTAACTTCCAACAAGAAGTATGATGAGCTAGCTGCTCCGAAGCACCCTAACTTGATTGTACATCTACAATTTTAATTTTTTTTAAAAATTCTAAAATATTGTTGGCAATGATCGATGTGATTAAGAAGATTATGGGTATTCTTTATAACGATGATGATATTTGCTCTATTAATTAGACTCATGTTGTCCTAATTCCGAAAGAAAAAAATTATTTCTCTTAAAGATTTTGGGTATTCTTTATAGCAATGAAAGTTGTGCATAATATTCTGAGATGTATTATATATGACTGCTTTGTTTGATAATCTTGTGAATGGGCAACCCTCTTGGAAGTTTATGCCTAGTAGGGGCTTAAGACAAAGGGATCCACTGTCCTCTTTTCTTTTTACTAATTGTGCGCGATAGTCTTGCATTTTTTTAGTTGGCGGTATGATTCACGTGATTTGATGTGGTTTAGTGGTAACTAATTTTTTGCATTAATTGGTAATAAGCATGAAACTTTTTAATAGCTAATCGCTTTCAGTTTTCATTGAAATTAAAATTCTTAGTCTTAGGTTCTTAATTAGTAATAGTACCTTAAAACAAATACTAACTATATTTAAATTTATTTTTCAAAATTGTATTTAGTACTGCGTAAACAACTTCATAAATAAATTATGACAAGTTATTAGGAATTTGTTGATTAATGTTGTAGGTAGAACCTTAAAAAAATTAAAGTAATTAAGTATAATAAAAGGATAACAGAATATCATTAAACAATATATTTATTGATTTTTAAAGTATTTGCCTTTATTGTGGTATTTTCATGTAATTTTAGTCTTTTTTTTTGTTTTTTTTAAGGTATCTTGGTAAAAGTTCAAAAGCTTTGCTAAAGAAGATAAGATTAGTGGTTTTCGGGGTTTATGTTAATCTAAATTTAGGGTAAAGGTTGTTATTAACATTTAAAACCCTATATGTTGAGTTGATGAAATGGTAGGTATCTTTTGTAATGGTTGATGATATTGTAATATTTTGAAATAAAATGGAATTATGTTTATTAGGTATTTGTGTGAATTGATTAAATGCTTTAAAACAGGGATCAAGTAGCGTTAACATTTATTTTAAGCTAAAATCAATCTTCAATCTAATTAAATTTTTGATTTTGATCTAATATATAATTGAGTCAAGTTGTAAAATTTGGTCGGAAAACACTCCATTGTTACCTTAATGCTACTGTGGCATTGTTGTCCAAACTTTGACATCCTTGGCTTTGATGGAGGGGAAAAAGCAAAATTGAATCTGATCAAACTGAAGGGAAAAGCAAAATTTAATCTGATCAAATTGAAGGGAAAAGCAAAATTGACTATAATCTTTAGAATTGAGATGATCGACTTGGTTTAGATGATGATGAAGATGATGAGAAATTAGATTATGCTAAAAGTTGAATTATTCAATATAATGGGATTGATTAATAAGGGCATCTTAAAAATCAATCTTCAATCAAAATTGGATATTCATAATTAGATGTCTTGTTATCTAAAGATTAATTTATGATTACATAACAAATGCACATCTTTAGCATTAATCTTTGCAAGGTATCACATTTCTCAATTTTTGGTCCTCGATTGAGAAATTCATGCCTAACTACATGATAATATTAGTGGTTGATGTTCGAATCGAGATAAAAAATTGTTGAATTAAATTGAAAGATGTAGAATAAAATAAAATGTGGTGCCTAAGTGCACTTAAGGTGTTCTAAACACTGAGGGATAGGATTTACGGTGCTTTATGCGCTTAAGGTTTTTCAACACGGAGATAGTTTAAAAAAGGGTTCAACATGTAATTATATGTGATCACTATATATTTAAGAATTGAATTGGAATTTTTGATTACTTGAATGATTCATGTTGATTACTTGTGTTGTGAATTGAGAGTCATCACCAAGTCTAAAATATGTAAACAACATAAAGTGAAAGAGATTACGTACCAAAACTCTTGGAACGTATATACCTCGAGTATGAACATATTGGGGGAGTTATGGGGTTTTATATTTAACCATAGCTTCTATTGAGAGCACATGACGCTATATTTTCCTTTTATTATCTTATCCGCGCCCGTCACTTTCATATGACATTTATGCCTACCCGGTTAGGTCTTGGAGTAGTTTACCCAAATTCTTTGGGGCATGGATTTGGTGGGAAACTTGTTCAATGCATAATCAAATAAATAAGCAGTTGATTATCTATTGTTTGAGTTGTATGTTGTATGCTTGTAAACAGGTGTAATACAATAAGTGGCTTGATGTTAGGATGTAAGCAGGTTAGTGTGTTTTGTTCACGTTTATGTACTCAACATTGTAGATTGTGTGTTTGTATGTTTGTTTGTCCTTGTCTTTATCTTGGTCCTACGATGACCCTTTTCTAATGACGAGTAGTGAGGACAAAGTAAAGAGAAGCTTTTAAGGTGATGAAGCATATTCATGATGGGCATGAGTAAAAAACGAATCTTGTTTAGTTTCTATAAGAATATGTTATGTTTTAATTGCTTTAATTATTATATATTTGCTTGTGAGACTAACGCAATGTTTTTAAGAATTTATTTTGGGTTTTGATAGGGCCTATAATGGTTACAAGTTTTAAGTTGACTTCATTTGACTTTGGTTTGACTTTAAAAAACTGGTTTGTTTTGAATGATTTTGTGATAAGTGTTTTATTTTTCCACATATCATGGCATTTTAAACACGATTTTGTACTCTTTCCCCTACTTCAATCCCTTTTTCTAACTCTTTTTGTGCACATTTATAGCTTTTGGCTTCCTCGGTCTTTTACTTTTTATGTGTGTTCATATTTGTAGATGCAACGAGAAATTGGTTATATAGCATTAGCATGAAGAACTATATTAGAAGAAAAGCACACCAAGAGCGGGCGTGCACCCCTTGAGGAGCAGACGCTCCTCCCTGATCCTCTCCATTCTTCCTTAAACCTGTTCTTAGTGGAGCGGGTGCGCAACCTTCAAGGAGTGGGCACTCCTAGACGAGCTCCAACAATCTTCCTTGTCTGTGCAGCTAGGAGCGGGCGTATGTGAAAGCCAGAGCGGGCGCCCCAGCCCGAGGAATGGGAGCTTCTTTGAGTAGGATCGGGCGCTCCTACTGTTCTAAAGCCCGATTTTTGACGGATTTTACAATGTAATTTTTAGGCATATAAATACGACCCTTGGCTTCATTTTTCTAGATCTTTTTCCCTTTAGTCTTCTTGGCCCCTTAGTTTCTTAGAACCGCTCATTAATTAGCTTAATTTTCCTCAAAACTCAATCATTGTAATAGTTAATTGAAGTTTGTTCTCTTGAATTCAACATCTACTCAACTTTGAAGCTTCATTAGTAATCTCTTTCGAATTCCTCTATCACTTGTTCCTAATTAATTTATGTTTTTATTTACTTTGAATTGTTCATTTCTTCCTTAATCTTGTTTAATTGTTGTTTCATGTTCAATCTACCTTGTTATTATTAGTTTTATCAACTTGTTATATTAATGATAGAATTAGAATTTGTTGTTATGATGCTCTTCACCATGATTAGTGAGTTGTTAATTAGCTAGGGGTTGGGCGAAGACCGAACCAAGCCATGGGTTGATTGATATTTGTGCTTGCATGTTCATTTTGGGTTGATAATTGATTGTAAAATAATTGGTTAATTGCATGTGTAATTGGATGGTCGCTTATTGCTCATGTATTAACTTCTATGCTTGCAGCAATTCCTCTTGATTACGGTTCCTTGTTTAGATGATGTAGTAGTCTTAGTTGCATCAATCAGGTGAGAGATCCCAATTACTTGTGCCTTTATGCTTTCTTGGACCGATCAAAAGTCAACTCCGAGTTAGTAATCTACTACCCATCATTAAGACTTGGTTGGCCTATCTTGTTAGTTGAGTTTAGTTTAAAAATGTTTAGTGTTGTGGCTTTGAAAGAAGGCAAAGTTGAGTGCCCTTTCTATCACCCAATTTGTTTTCATGCTTGCCTATTATTTTGATCCATTGGATTGGTTGGTGTCGATTCCCATTTTCCCCTAGAGTTTGTCTCCATAGTAGTTATTTAATCAAAACTCCCAATTTGTGTTCGAACTAGATTGCAACCGTTTCATACTCTTGGTGTCCTTACCCATTCCTTGTGGATATGATCCTCTACTTACCTTAGACTTGTCTTAGGTTGGTTTAGGTAGAAATAGTGTTTGGTTTTAGGGTGATAGTTCAACGACCGATCTTCCCTCTACCATTTTGAAATGAGTCTTTCGCTCTGTTTCTTTGATATTTGTCTTAGGCATTATCACTGTGGCGGTAATCACTTAGAATTCCTATTTCGTGTATTAAAAAATGTAAAACAGGTATTTTAAAAGGAAGGAATTCTCAGTGTGTTACAATGTAGCTCATATTTTGCTTACTAATGGTCCATCTTTGGCATGTTTTAACACTCCATCTCAAGAGCACCCCTCAGTTATTCCTAATTCTATAACACATTATTAATTGACATTTTTTCTCCACATTTTTGAAATTTTATCTTAGCCGTTACTTATGGAAAAGAGCCTCGGTCTTTAAAGGAGGCCACGAGAGATGTGTAATGGAGGTATTCTATGCAGAAAGAAATACATGCATTGGAAAATAATGGCAAGTGGACAATGGAAGATCATCCCCATGGAAAACGTGCTCTAGGAAATCAGTGGGTATATCAGATCAAATATAATTCAAATGGAAGCATTGAATGATTAAAATCATGATAAGTTATATTTGGAAATCATCAAAAGGAGAGCATCGATTACACTGAAACCTTTGCTCCTTTACCTAAAATGGTCACTGTTCGGGCCTTTCTTGCCATTGCAATTTCGAAAAATTGGGAGCTTCACCGGACAGATGTTCATAATGCATTTTTTCATGGGGATGTTAATGATGAGGTGTACATGAAACTTCCACCAGAATTTAAATCATCTTAACCAAATGTTGCCTTCGAAAGTCATTGTACAACTTAAAATAGGCACCTCGTTGCTGGTTTCGTGAACTTGTGTCTACATTGAAAGATTAGGGTTTCTTACAATCATACTCAGATTATTCGCTTTTCACATATACTACAAATGTTGTGCAAATTAATGTTCTAGTTTATGTTGATGATCTTGTGTTTTATGGAAATGATTTCTTTGCTTTAAGGGCTTTTAAAGCGTATTTGAGTGATTGTTATTTTCATATGAAGGATCTTTGCTCCTTGAAATATTTTTTAGGCATTGAGATGGCATGTAGTACATATGGGTTTTTCTTTGTCAAAAGAAATATACTTTTGATATCATTTTTGAGGTTGGCTTGTTAGGTGCCGAACCCGTTGGTTTTCCTATTGAACAAAACCACAAGCTTGGCTTGGCTTGTGGTGAAATTTTGGTCTATTCGCAAAATTTATTGAAGGCTTGTTGGTTCGCTGATTTATCTAGCTGTTACTTGACTGGATCATGCTTATTCAGTTCTTATATTATCATAGTTCATTCAAGAACCCCGAACAAAGCATTGGAAAGCAACTTTAAGAGTCGTAAAGTACTTAAATGTTACTCCCGAACAGAGGATACTTTTGCGAGGTGAAAATGATTTAAATCTACATGGTTGGTGTGACTTTTATTGGGCCGTGTGTCCCATTATGTGTAGATTTGTAACAGGTGACTTGTATTTCTTGGTCACTCTCCTATTTTTTGGAAGACTAAGAAACAAAATAACATATCTCGCACTTCACCAGAAGGAAGTATCGCTCTGTGGTTGTCATCACTTGTGAATTAAATGGTTAAAGGATTATTAATGAGTTTTGGACTTTATCATCCAAGGTCTATACAACTATTTTATGATAGTCAATCGGTTCTTCATATCACCATCGTCAAGAATCCTATGTTTCATGAACGAACAAAACATATCAAAGTTGATTGTCATTTTGTTCGGGTGCTAATGGTTTAATTTAACCACCGTATGTCCATACAAATGCACAACTAACTAAAATCTTCACCAAAGCTCTTGGAAAATATCAGTTCCATAATTGACTTCACAAGTTAGGCATTTTCACTCCACATGCTCCAACTTTAGGGTGGTTGTTAAGATTATTAGGATATGTTTTTCTAATCGATAGGCTTTGATTTAGGAATTAAATATATTTGTTTATATAATCTGATCTTTCACCAAATTTTGTTAATTGTCTTGTACTCCCTCTACATTTTAATAATTGCTCCATTCCTCCATGCGCAGAGTTTTAAAAGAAATAGTAAAAAAATAATAAAATATGAAATAAGTAGGGTTAATTAGTGAAAAAATAAAGTATCATAGTTAGGAGGAGAGAGAATATGAAAATATTAAAGTATGAAAGTTGAGGATCCACTAGGAGAAAAAAAAATGGTAAAATATTATACAAGGTTTTCAAAAAAGGAAATGGAGTAAATAATAAAACACAACTGTAAAAGGAAAATGGAACAAATAATAAAATATAGAAGAAGTACTATATAAGTATTTTCAAACAATACTATCTAGGGCTAGCTTGACGCCCTTTCATAGTTTATATAACTTCCCAACATTTAGAGATTAAGTATGTCTTCTCACAATACTGTGACCTAATCTATGAGGAGTAAAAAATAAGAAAATTTACTATCTAGAAACAGATCTATATCTTGATGAGTCAGAGTTGAATAACCGAGAGAGGCAACATAATCTGCGCCCCAATTCCCTTATCGATAGATATGTCTTTCCTGAAAGCTCAAGAAAGAATCCAAAATAGCCTTGATATCTTCCATAAGAAGATTAAGTTTCCATGGACAGTTGAAATAACCCTGCAAAATATTAATGATTGTTAGATTATCGTACTCAATACATATATTAGAAATATTATATTTCCTAGTGTAGACACCCATTTATGTCTCCCCAAAACCAAACCCGGTGATGAATACCTATCACGTCGATTCATAATTGAATGAAGTGAAAGTGTGGAAAGTCTAGTGTTGCGGTTAGTTTTAATTAAATTCTCTTCTCTCTGTTTTTTTAAAACCTATTTTATGAAAATAGCCAATCAAGTTTAGTTTGGTCCATGAAAAGGGTCCAATAATAGTGTAGTTGGATTGGTCTCGAAAATAGCTTTCCAACGATATATTATAAACCGGATTCCGATAAATAATGAGGAAGTTATGGCCAAAATACTAAACTGGGCCCGGTTTGGTTCTTATATGCGGCCCAATGATCTAGAGGAGGGCCTATTATTAATTATCATTCACAAAGCTATTAGGATTGATTATAGGCTTCTAGAATACTCTAGAAGGTTCTCTTAAATTCTAATGGAGTTAGGATTGATAATTATATTTCAAAGAGTTTGAAATTGAATAAAACTACTTCTTTTAAGAATTCTTGTTTTGTATAAAATAGAATATATTCAGATTTTATTTTCGTGCCTCATAATCTTTATCCAAATCTTATATGGTTGGAGATCTTGAAATCATCTTTCCAATGATATATTATAATATTAGTTCCGAGCTATAAAGAAAAAGATATGAATGAGATATGAAACTCTATCCAAAACCGACACTTGTAGAGAATATTTCAAGCATTATCCCTAGCTTGAACCCCACTGTGATCATACACTAAAGTACGGTGGCGTCCAATGGAAAGAAAGCTAGAGCAAAAGAGTCGCCAACAAGTTTTAGGAACTTGAACCGTTCACGAGGTAAGGGTTACACCCCTTAACGATCCAAGAGATTGTCAACTCCAATAGGTCTGGAACCATGACTGGTAGTTCGGGGATGAAGGTACAAATTCAACCTAAAAGAGATTGAACCTTCCCTAATAATAGGCCTCTACTTTATTTTGATCGTATTCATGTGCGCTTTCTGACTAACATGCAATCAATAGGTTTACCCTAAACCTGTTTATCTATGTTGGTTGAATAATGCACAAATAAATCTATTATTGGCGATCACTTGAATTATAATCATATTAACCCTAAACAAGATTATTAATTATCTTATTAAGCGTGATTACAAGTACAAATTCCCTTTAAACATGCATAAAAGGTGTGATCAAGAAATAACAATAAAATACCAAGCAACATAATAATCATAAATCATAACAATAATAATAATTATAATCATAATCAAAACAATTATAAAAAATAATCATGTTAAAGCATAATAATATCAAGATCCTAGGCATGATACTAACAAGATTAATAACAAACCTTAGCATGTCACTAAACATCAAAGATCAAATATATAACCCTAACATGATACTAACATGAATATTAGGAAAGAAAATAAAAGGCATCGCAGGAATCATGATTGATATATGCAAATCACCCTAAATATCATACTAAAGAAAGCATCCTAACATGATACTAGGAACATCCTAAACATGATACTAGGAATCAATAAAACATCCTAACATGATACTAGGAATCAAAATAACAATCTAAGCATGATTTCTATATCATAAAATCAATAAATCAATTAAAGCACTTAATTACTTGGATGCCTCGTACCCCTTTCTAATAAAAAAACACATTTTAGTAACTTCAAGGAAAATAATAAAATCAACAATTAAATTAAATAATTTAAATAAAGATTTAGAACCAAACCCTCAGAAATATCAAACCTTTCACGTCTAGGGCGAAGGCAACTTCGAACAATGCTAGGTATGTCTAGTGCTAATGTGTGAGGAATTGTGTTTGTAAAAAGGGTTGGTTTAGAAAAAGAGAGAGAATCAAGAAATTCTTGATGAGAGTTGATGAGAGAAAAAGGGGAGATATAACCTCTATTCATAGAGAAAAAAAGAGGGTCGAAGAATAAGAAGAGAATCCGAATTCGAATCGAAATAGAACTTGATGGACATCAGTTTTTGCGGATTTTGTTTTTATCATATCTTTTGATTCAAAAGTCCAAATAAGGAATATAATATGTCGTTGGAAATATCTTGAAGTCTAATTTCCAATCCAATTGGAATCAGATTAAAAAATGTTTTAGATAAAAAGATATGTCCGAAATAGTGAAACGGTGTCAGTTTTGGATAAAGTTTCATATCTCATTCATATCTTTTTCGTTGTAACTCGGATTTAATATTATAATATATCATTGGAAAGATAATTTCAAGATATATCCAACCATATAAAATTTGGATAAATATTATGAGGAACCAAAATAAAATCATAATATATTCCACTTCGTACAAAACAAGGATTCTCAAAAGGAGTAGTTTTATTCAATTTCAAACTCTTTGAAACATAATTATCAATCCTAACTCCATTAGGATTTAAAAGAACCTTCTAGAGTATTCTAGAAGACTATAATCAATCCTAATAGCTTTAGGAATAATAATTAACAATAGGCCCTCCTCTAAATCATTGGGCCGTATATAAAAACCAAATCGGGCCCAGTTTAGCATTTTGGCCATAACTTCCTCATTATTCATCGGAATTGGGCTTATAATATATCGTTGGAAATGTATTTTCAAACCCCATCCAACTACACCATTATTTGACCCTTATCATGGACCAAAATAAACTGGAATACACGTTTTTCAAAAATAAGATAAGAAAAGAAATATTTTCAAAAACAGAAAGAAGAGATATTTTAATAAAAACATCCACATCACTAGACTTTTCATGCTTTCACTTTGTACGATAATCAAATGACATGAAAGGTATTCATCACTGGGTTTGGTTTTGGGGAGACACAAATGGGTGTCTACAACACCCTTCCACTATTTCGGCCATACGTTTTAATATACAAAAGATTTTAATCTTATTCTAATTGGGTTGGAAATTATAATTCAAGAGCTTTCCAATGACATATTATATGCCTTATTTGGACTTCTGGATCAAAAGATGTGATAAAAACAAAATCTGCAAAACTGTCCTGCAACGTCGCGCGACAAGCGGCGATAAGCCCTGTCGCGCGGCGACAAGGGAAGTAGCGGCGATAGCATCGTGTTTTATTCTTTTTAAAACTCCGATTCTTTTTTATCATATTCCGGACTATTTTCATTATAAATTGCGTCCTTAGACCCCCGTTTTTAATCACCAACTCTCATTAAAAAAATCTTAATACTCTCTCTCTCTCTCTTTTTCTAAACCAACTTTTCAAAAACACAATTCCTTATACATTAGCACTAGACACACCTAACATAATTTGAAGTTCCCTTCGCCCTAGACGTGAAAGGTTTGATATTTTTGAGGGTATGGTCCTAAATATCTGTTTTAATAATTTAATTTAGTTGTTTTGTTTTATTATTTTCCTTGAAGTTACTAACATGTGTATTTCGTTATTAGAAAGGGATACGAGGCATCCAAGTAAGTGCTTTAATTGTTTAATTGATATTATGATATAGAAATCATGTTTAGGTTGTTATTTTGATTCCTAGTATCATGTTAGGATGCTTTTCTTAGTATGGTGTTTAGGGTGACAACAATAAGTTCCTTATACCAATTATGATTTCTATGATACTTCCTATTTTCTTTCCTAATACCATGTTAGGGTTAAAGATTTGATTTTTATTTTTTAGCGACATGCTAGGGTTTGTTTTTAATATTGTTAGTATCATGCCTAGGATCTTGCTATTATTATGCTTTAACATAATAATGATTCTTTCTAATATTGTTATGATTATTGTTATGATGATTATTTTAAGTATAATTGTAATTATGATTATTATGATGATTATGATTATTATGTTGCTTGATATTTATTGCTTGATTACACCTTTTATACATGTTTAAAGGGAATTTGTACTTGTAATCACGCTTAATAAGATAATTAATAATCTTGTTTATGGTCAATATGGTTATAGTTCAAGTGATCGCCAATAATAGCTTTGTTTGTGCATTAATATTCAACCAACATAGATAAACAAGTTTATGGTAAACCTAATGATTGCATGTTAGTGAGAAAGCGCAATTGAATATGAGAAGTATAAAGTAGAGGCCTATTATTAGGGCAGGTTCACTCTCTTTTAGATTGGATTTGTACTTTCATCCCCGAACTTCCAGTCATGGTTCCGGACTTATTGGAGTTAACGATTTCCTAGATCGTTAAGGGGCGTAACCTTCACCCTATGAACGGTTTACAAGTTCCTAAAAGTCTAAAACTTGTTGGCGACAATTTTGATGTAGCTTCCTTCCCTTTGGACGCCACCATGCTTAAGTGTATGATCACAGTGGGGTTCAAGTTTGGGGTAATGCTTGAAATGTTCCCTACACCTAGCAAGAAGGAGTCCATTATAAAGGTCAATAGCTTCCGCAAGGAAGGCCAGACAAGGGCCTAAATTACAAGTACGACTAGTCACGTGATTACCCAAGCTATCTCGAATGACTACACCTGTAGTAGCAGAATTCTGATTGGCTGAGCCATCAAAATTAAGTTTACAAAAACCTAATGGAGGAGGAACCTTGGAGATGATGGGAGGAGGGGTAAGAGGAGGTGGCGGAGGTGATGCAATAGTAGGACTATAGATGGCATCAAGAAGTGAGCGAGATTCCCATTCCTTAAACAAAGAGAAAACACGTATAAAACACTATGAATATTAGAAGAAGAATTCTTACAAAAAATCACATTACGATGTTTCCAAATACTCCAAAACAAAATAGCTATCTTAGGAAGGAATCTAGATGAAGTCAGTTTAAGAAAGAGAAATAAATCATGGATATGAGTAATCTAGGGGAGGATACCAAGCCATTGACGAATGAAGGAAGAAGACCAAAGTTCCATAGAAAAGGGACAAGAGAGGAATAAATGATCTCGGGTTTCAAGGTGATTAGAACAAAGAGCACATAAACTAGGGACATCAATATGACGGGAAGATAAAGTATGATAAGAATTATATAGCAAAATTGTTTAACATATCTGTATGTATAATCACACCAGTAATATAAAAGTTATAATATATAAAAATACGACACGAGACTCGCTAAACCCAAAATATCTTGGTTTGGGACTGATTTAATTTAGACCAAATGGATCCTAGTTGCAGCTGGAACAACTTCCAAAAATTTGGGTCTGGGTCTTTCAAGAGTTGGCCCAGATTTGACCCATCGTCATTTCTAATATTACCCGACCCCTATGTGTACTTTTGGTTTAATCAACATAATAAAACTATCTTTTTGTCCTATAATGTGGTCATAAAATTTTAAATTACGTACTTAAGTTTGGAAAGTAGAATTAAAGGATAAATTTGTAGACTTAAAGGCTATACTATAATATGAGCAATTGTATATTGCTTCTATTTACCAATTGTTTTTTTTTTTTTTTTTTTTTTTTTTTTTTTTTTTTTTGTTTTTTTTTAAATTAAACTTTAATTGTAAAGCTAGTGGATTGTTTATTATTTCGTGGGACTTATTTATCTAGCTACTACGTAGGACATTTTAAGACTCATATAATCTACCCCGTTTAGATGAAATTTTTTACATTAACATTTCAAAGTATCATTTTGGAATATGTATTATTTTCATGAATATTATTATTATTAAATTCAAATTTAAAATTGGAAAAAAAAATTAGACGAATCAAATAATGAATACTTGTAATATTTTACTAAAATCAAAGGTCAGCAAAATACACATACATATTAAATGTTGTTTACATTTAGTTATATATGATTGCATATACAATAGGAAAATTGACATTAATAATACAACCTTTGACCTTTTTTTTTTTTTTTTTTTTTTTTTTTTTTTAATAATACAACCTTTGGATTATATGGTTATACCTTAAAATTACAACCTTTGGGGGGTCTCTATTTTAAACAAGATAAAAAACTTGAAACCGGTTAAACAAGTTGTCTATACCACTTGTCTTCATATAATTGGCCTAAATTAATAATTTTGATTTTTTTAAATTAATAATTTTTGATTTTTTAAATAAATATTTTTGATTTGAAAAAAAAAGAAAACCCTAAACCCCAACTAGCAGCCCTTTTCCCCGGCAACCCTCCTCCCCGTCGAACACCCAACCCCTTCCCCAGGCAATCACCTCCCCGTGGATACACACACCAAACCAAGACGACGGGACGAACGCAAGGAAACGGTGGGATGATCGGTTTAGGCTGGAGAAAGGAGTCGATCCGTTTTGGATTTTCGGCTGGAGAAAGAAGTTGGCGGCGATTTTAAGGCCGGAGAAAGGTAGTGGGTTGTTTTTAGGGCTGGGGAAGGGAGGGGGACAATTATTGGGGGCTTAGGAAGGCGAAGGATGGTTTTTCATGTGCCTGTGGGAAAGGGAAGGGCGGTTTTTGAAGTATTTAGAGAAGTAGATATGCGATTTGCGGGGTATGAGAAGGGGATATGCGATTTTTGATGGTGGGGGAAGGGGATTTGTGGTTTTTGATGGTGGGGTTGGGGAAGGGAATAAGCGGTTTTCGGTTGTAAGGCTGGGGTTAGGGGTTGCCGGAGATAGTGTGATGGTGGAGCAATGGTGGTATTGGTTGGGAGGAGAGAGAAAAGGAAATAAAAAATCATAAAAAATTTAAACCTATCATTGAGCGACATGTGTCATGGATAACCTATTAAACAGGTTACTAAGTGGTTATGTCTTGTTTAAAATTAACACCCCCAAAGGTTGCAATATTCAGGTATAATCAAAAGGTTGTATTAATAAAAAAAAGGGCCAAAGGTTGTATTATTAATGACAATCTTTCTTATTTATTATTTAATATAAATTTAATATGATCACTATTCGGAACCTTTATAATTTATATACAGCTCAAATGCCTTATTTTGTTAACTAAACTATATGATATCATTTTATATGAAATTAAATATTTTTATTGTTGATAATATCGTATTTATTTATATAAGATAAGCCTAGATATTATTAAATGTCAATTTAATGAGATCGATCAGTGATTATTATTAAATAAAATATTCTTTTAGATACTGCCAAAAAATGTTAGAATTACCATTAGTAACCTTTCACGTCATTTGATTAATAGAACGAAGTGAGAGTGCGAAAAGTCTAGTGATGTGGATGTTTTTTTATTAAAATATCTCTCTTTCTGTTTTTGAAAATATTTCTTTTTACACTCTATTTATGAAAATAGCCAATCCAATTTAGTTTGGTCCATGATAAGGGTCCAATAATAGTGTACTTGAATTGGGCTCTAAAAGAGCTTTCCAACGATTTATTATAAGCCCAATTCCGATGAATAATGAGGAAGTTATAGCTTAAATTAAATTTGGCCCAAAATGAATTTTATATATGGTCCAATGATCTAGAGGAGGGCCTATTATTTATTATTCCTAAAGTTAATAGGATTGATTTTAATCTTCAAGAATATCTAGAAGGTTCTTTTAAATTCTAATGGGATTAGGATTAATAATTATATTTTAAAGAGTTTTGTTTTGAATAAAATATGTGATTTGACACAAACATGATTTTACTCTAATCAACGCGGAATTAGCTGCTTAATCATATGAAGAAGAGGATTCCGCGTGGAAAGCGCGTTTTAGTTCTGACTTAGCGCGAGACGACAAGGTTGTCGCCTAGCGCTATCAGTTGTCGCCTGACGCTAATCCTCTCGTCTGGCGCTAACTCCTATCGTTGGGGATAGGAGGTATTTTATTCCGAATAGGACTTGATTTATTTCCGGACTATTTTTTCTATAAATAGGGGTCGTATCTCCTTGTTTTTAATCATTCACAATCATTATTCATGACCATCATCTCTCTCTGTCTCTCTCTAAAAGTTAGAAGCTTACTCTCTCTCTATTCTTTTTCTAAACCTTTCCATCTTACAAAATTCCACATACATTAGTTCTAGACACATCTAGCCAAGTTCGAAGTTGCCTTCGCCCTAGACGTGAAAGGTTTATAATTTCTGAGGATTTGGTCCCAAATCTCTATTTCAATTATTTAATATAATTGTTTGTCTCTATTTCAATTATTTAATATAATTGTTTCATTTAATATTTTTCTTGAAGTTACTAACGCGTGTATTTTGTTATTAGAAGGAGATACGAGGCATCCAAGTAAGTAATTTAATTATTATTATTTTTATATAGAAATCATGCTTTGATTATTTTGTTGATTCCTAGTATCATGTTTAGGGTTAACTAATAATTCTAATATTATGTATGTTTATGATGCTTCCTATTTCTTTTTTAATATCATGTTAGTATCATGTCAGGGATAAAGCTTTGATCTTTAATGTTTAGTGACATGTTAAGGTTGGTTATTAATCTTTTTAGTATCATGCCTAAGATCTTGATAATAATATTATGATTTATTGTTAACATGGTTATTATGATGATGATGATTATTATATTATTGTTGCTTGATATTAAATTATTATTGTTATTTCTTGATCATGCCTTTCATGCATGTTTAAAGTGAATTTGTACTTGTAATCACGCTTAATGAGATAATTAATAATCTTGTTTAGGCTAATATGATTATAATTCAAGTGATCGCCAATAATAGTTTTGTTTGTGCATTAATTCAACCAACATAGATTAAATAGGTTTAGAATTAACCAATTGATTGTATGTTAGTCAGAAAGCGCACATGAATACGAGAAGAATAAAGTAGAGGCCTATTATTAGGGCAGGTTCAATCTCTTTTAGGTTGGATTTGTACCTTCATCCCCGACATCCAGTCATGTTTCCTGTCCTATTGGAGTTAGCGATCTCATGGATCGTTAAGGGGTGTAAGCTTCACCTTGTGAAGGGCTTACAAGTTCCTAAAACTTGTTAGCGACTCATTTACTCTAGCTTCCTCCCCTTTGGACGCCACCATTCTTAAGTGTATGATCACAGTGGGGCTCAAGTGTGGGATGCTCAAAATATTCCCTACAATTTTTTGGCGACTCCGCTGGGGAGGATTTCTATTTTAATTCCTAATATTTATTTTTCCAATGATTTAGAATGAGTGGATAAGACTTGAAAAGATTTAAGTATTTCATGTGCGTAATTTTGATTAACATTATTGGCATATGCATAAAAAGGTCTGCATTGGAAAGACCATCTGTAATGCGTCAAAAACTTAGGATTTTTACACGTAGGAAATTAGGGAAATATCTTTCACAACTAAAGTCAAATAACGTTGCAAAAAACTGGAAAATTCAAGAATAGAAAGCTTGCGAGGCATGGAGGAGTTAGCGCTGAGAAAACAGCGCCATCGCCAAGCGATGGCTCTGTCGCCTGGCGACAGTAATTGTCGTTTGGCGACAGGCACTGTTGTCTCGCGCTGAATTCTTCCAATACTGAGCTAGTTTCTAGTACTGTTTGCTCGGTTTTACTTCCTGATTGAGTTTTTTCCTTTTTGCTGAAAACAATATGTGTTTTACATATGGCCATATCCCTATGGGAATTCACGCTCCATCTACCCAATCGAATGCTCCTGACAACGAAGGGTACATCCGAGTTTGTTGAATTCACCAAACCATGGAAGCGATTTTAACCGCGGGGTCCCATCCATTTGAGCCAACCCTTCCAAAGGTAAGGCTTCCGCGCAGTGCATCCGAACTCATAACCATTGGCCCTCTTTGACTAACCCATATCCCAAACTTTAAAGAACTAGAGCCATGGTTAGGTTGCAAACTCATTGCATCATATTGTGACTATTTGACTACTTGTGCATTATTTGTTTGTGCATAACCTATATGTATTTCCACTAATAATTTGTTTGACTTGTGAATGAGTTTAAATGAATTAATTAATGACTAAAGGACTTTGCTAAATTAATTCATATAAATGGTTAAAGTCTAAATAAATTGATCAAACTTGACTTAGTACGACTCTAGGCTTGTCCCTTTGAAGTAAAAATACTGAAAACAATCCCAGACCAATGTGTCAGCAATGGTGTAGAGGTTTGGACTATAGTGCCATGCACTAGTGATTAGCGCCAGGCGACAATGTTATCTTCTGGCCCTAGTCCTTAGCTTTTGGCGACAGTCCTGTTGCTTCGGCGATAATCCATGTTTTTGCTCGAGTCTTCACGACGAGTCTAATTAATCAGTTTACTTAATCAGCTTAACCAGTTTATTAATGACAATAGTTATGTTTAGTCCTTAATTAAGTCCAGTCACATGGTCTAGTCACATGGTCAATATGACACGAGTCAAACATGTCATCTACACTCACTAGTTCTAGCACACACTTTGTAAATATGTCACCATGACCATGTCTTAGGTTCATGCATGAGTCGATTTTTCCGTCATTTGAGTTGGGGCCTATTCTATTTCTAATTCTCCCATATTTGTCTTTCACCCACATCATTCTTCTTTTTCTTCCAACCTCCTTCCATCTATTGCATGTTGAATCGAGTTTGTGTCAAATAATTAACATTAAATATCCCCAATTTCCCTTTCCACAGCACTTGGTCAAGGAGGGAAGGGCGATTAATCAAGGACAATACCTTTGTTCAAGTACTACTTTTTGATAAACCAACTAGTCGGAAAAGAAAAGCTAAGAAGATAATGGCATCTCAGGAAGAAGTCAACAAACTTAGGAAGGACATGGCTAACATAACTGAATTGATGAAGGCTATGACTCTTCAAATCAATGACCCTGTGAAGCAACAACAAATGGAGCTAATGCAAGAAAGCTTGAGCAAGCTCTCCAATGACTATAGGTTCAAGGGCATTAGCTCACAAGGGGTTTCGGTGGACAGGGAGCTTCTTTTGCAGAATTTCAATGCCAACGACATCCCTAAGTTCAAGCCAACAGACAATCCTTATTTTTAGTTAAGGGCTTTTGAAACCATAATGAATATCAAGGGGATTGATAGGAAAGTCTTTCATTCATTGTTTTCTCTATCTTGAAACCGTTTGTCAACAATGGTTCTTTTCCCTTGACAAAGAGAAAACCTCTACTTGGAATGCTATTGTATACGCTTTCATTGATAGATATAAATGTAATATTCAAGTTGAAACTGATTATAGGGAGCTTGATATACTTAAGCAAAAAGAGAATGAAGGTTTTACTTCTTTCTTTAATAAGTGGAGGGAAACTTTCGCTAAGATGATTGAGGTGCCTACTGAGAAAGAGTCTGTGAGATTATTCATAAAGTATCTCCAGGAAAAGTATTCCAAACATCTCAAGTACCAAAGCAACTTGAATACTTTTAAGGCTATCTATGATATATACATTAACATCGAAGATGTTCTTTTAAAAGTACATAGTGAGAAAGGAAAGAAGAACGACCATCATTTTTTTTCCTCTCCCACTAATGAAATACATGCTACGAACACTTCTAAACAACGAATCCAATGGTCGAAAAGAGTGTTCACTCCACTTGGTATGAGTTATAAGACAACCTTCGAAAAGCTACACCACAAAGGACTAGTCATGCCCATACAACCTATCTAAGATCCAGTTTCAAAAGCCAGGCCACCTAAGTGGGATCCTAATAAACACTGCAAATATCATCAAGGAAAGGGTCACAACACTGAGGAGTGTTGGAAACTTAAAGAAGCTATACAAGACTTGATCGATAACAATAATACTTCCGAAATTCTAGCCATTGCAGAAGATCAAATATCCTTCGATCCTTTGCTCCTTATTACACTTGTAGGAGAATCCATGATCGAGTCAGTCTATATAACCTCTATTGATGAAGTGACTATGATTGAGGAAGATGAAGGGGTTTTCTTAGGTGATGTCGAGGAAAATTTTTCAAGTCTAAGAGAAGACGTTCGAAAACTACAAGATGCCATGCTCTTGAACGTGGTAGAAGGACTAGCAACTTGGTAATGGTTATCGAACAAAATTCTCACCAAGGATTTAATGAAGAACTCAATGCTCCTAAGCCATGAGCAAGACGGACCATTGAAGAACATACACCAATAGGAATGACTTATGACAAAGCTTTTGACTATTATCATAGTCGAAACCTTACTGACGTGGGGTTGTGTAGGCGTCATTTGAAGTGCGCCTACGTTAAAAGCATGTTGTGAATATGCTTGGCACTCATAGGAAGTGGGAATTGACATTACAATTAGGGATAAATAAAGTAGGGAGCCGCCAACAAGTTTTTAAGGAACTTGTAAACCATTCACGGATCATAAAAGGCAACCACGAATAAGGGACAACGAAGGCAACAACGATTAACCCGTGAAGGTTACACCTTATTCATAATCCATGAGATTACTAACTCCATATGATTCGGAACCACGAAAGGAGGACCGGGGATGATGGTACGAAGTGAGTCATGGAGTCACATTCGCCCGTATTGGCCTCTACTCGATTCTTATATTGAAAAGCATTCCTGTGATCTCAAAGGCATACAAACAATAATTCAATTTGCTCCAAACTATTATTTAACTAAATTGGTTTAATATGAATGCACACATAATTCTAAAATATTGGTGATCACTTCAAGTAATAATAAGATTAAAAGGAACCTAAACCGATTGTCCAAATTATCTTATTAGTCGTGATTTTCAATTACATATTCCCTTTAACATGCAATATGGTGATCAAAATAAATAATAGAATAACATTAATATTAAAACCAATTCAATCACAATTCCAACAACATAAAAATCGTTAGAAAAAAAATAATAATAATAAAAAGAGCATGATCCTTACTTTGAATCTGTTTGCTTGCAACTACAAAATAATAAACGAGTTAGTAACTTCAAGGAAATAATAAAACAATAATTAAATTAAATTAAATAAAACTAAAGTTGATTTTGGGGCCAAACCCTCAAACGATTCTACCTTTCACGCCTTGGCTTAAGGACAGAACCTCGAGTAAAATATGGACTCCTTTGAGTGCTTGAAGAAGGAATTTTGAAGTGAAAAGGGTAGGCTAGTGTTTAGGTTAATAGCATAGAAGAGAGAAAATAAGAATAATAGAATTCTGGTTGCCCCGTACATCAGAAATGAGGGGGTATTTATAGGGAAATGTGCTGAGGGAGCACACGGAACCCTAAAATGATAAAAACCCTAAAAAAGTATTCCGTGACACGGTCAGACTGTACCATGACACGGTTAGACAGTACCGTCAGACGGTACACATTCCGTGACACGGTACAGTTTTGGAGTGACGCGGGAAATTTTCAGAAAACGGAACGGAAAACGCGTTAAGGGTTTACGCGGAAAGGACACGGAACTTCCCGTGTCACGGCAGACCTCCCGTGTCACGGGAAGTCCCACAGTAAGACGGGAATGGTTCCCGTGACACGGTTAAGCTGTACCGTGACACGGTCAGTTCCAGTCCATTTTTCCGTCTAAATTCATTTTTAACCCTAATTTCTTTCAGCCTTTTAAGTGCCGATTGATAATTTCGGGCTTTTTTCTGACTTTTATTATTCGGGCTAAAATAAGAAAATAATAAAATAAAAATAAATAAAATGTTTGGGCCAAAAATAAATAAAATAATAAAATAAAAAAAAGGTTTGGGCTTAAAATGAATTAATAAGTTTGGGCTAAAATTAAAACTATGCTTTTACCAAACATCAAGACTAATCCATGGACCTTTCAAAAGTATGAATTTAATAAAATACGATTTTTTAAGCACTCTCGGGATTAAATACTGAACCCGACCAATAGAGGCGGTGAAAGGTTATTTATCATCGGGTTTACAGGTTGGAACTAGGTTGTTGGACTAATCCTCCCTAAGCCAAACAAAATTTATAAACACTTAACTAACCTAAATACAAGTATAGAGGTAAGTCAAGGGTCGAACCCAAAGGAACGGTAATGTCTAAGTGCTTTAAGTTATGTGCCTAAGCTAGGTCGAAGTCTAAGGATAAAAGGTGATACTAACAACTACTTAAACGAAGAAACCAAACAAATAAAGTGCTAGGGATTAGGATTCACATATAATAGCAATGATCATAGCAAATTGGGGTAGGAAGTTGACTAAGTCGAGTGATGCGAGGGAAGGTCGATTATGCAATCAAGAAAGAGCATATCAAGATTTTTTCCTAGAGGTCTAACTAGCTTCAACTACGAGAAACTCTAGCTAGGAACGTTGCAAGACAACTCAATCAACAAATGCAAGCCACAAATCAATTGTCCGTATCAATGTGAACCTACAATGCAATCTAGTGTGAATAACTAGGGTGATCAAGCCTAAATCAAACACACACATGCACATAATCAATCAACCAATTTAATCACATCATCAACTCCATCAATTATCCCCAATTTACATCAATCCATCACATCATATAAGTTTCACCATCACCCTAGCAAGAAAACTACTCTAACAACATCATCAAATCAACAAACAACTATAGAAAACAAGAATCAACACTCCAAGAAGAACAATTACTCTAATCAAAGATCAAAGATCAAAATCCAATCAAAACAAATCAAACAAACATGAATATTAAACAAAACAATAAATGAGATAGAGTTTAGAAATGCTCATTGATAATAGAGAAGATCTCCAATACAATTGTCCCATTGAATCTTCAATCTCTCAATCACCATTGAAATTCCTCACTTTCTCTCTCTAAAATCTACTCCTAAAAATATAGAGAGAAGCATTCAACTAAGCTAAGAATATGATTAAAATCCAATATGAAAACTTGCCCAAAAAAATAGGTTACAATGGTATTTATAGAGGCGTGAAAACATCAAAAACCGAGCAACAAATACCCAGGAAGGTACGCCCGAGCAGCAGGGGAGGCGCGCCCGCATCCGTGCTATGTGCGGCTGCGCTTCTCTGGGTTTCTTCAAAATTCTCGCGGCTTCGCGCGTTCGCTAAGGTCGCACAACTATGGTGATAATGAACACTAGGAGTGGAAGTAGCTAATGCTCTTGATTAGTGGGTACACAACTTCTTAATGGTAGCACGGCATGAGAGCGCAAGAGCCAAGACTTGGAATTTCCACTTCCTTGCATCTTGAGCTTTCCAAATGCCGTGAGCTTGCTCCAAAGGCTTTCTCCACCTTAGTAGATCACCAATATCAAGACCCGAACCTCGTACAATACCTACAGCCACGGAAATAGAAAAAATAAAGGAGAAAATACTAGAAAACCAACAAAATGCACAGAAGCTACAAAATAAGAAAGGAAAGGTAAAACTAAGCAACAAAGCATAAAACTAAGCATTTATTAAGAAAGAAAGCTATGAAAGAGGATGAAAACAACCTAAATACTCATCAAATGGGTGCCATTTATGACACCCATCAAATGTCCCCAAGCTTATTCAAACAAACTAAAGAAGAGAGAAGACGAGAATATACACTAACTAACTTTCGTAGGAATTGCGGTCAATTTTAGCAACTAAAGACAAGCCATTTAAACCCCTAGATCGCCCTAGAGGACGAGTGATGCTCTCGTAAGGGTTTCCTAAGAGTTTAACCCATTCTCATAATAGTACAAAGGTAAAGCATGAAAAACAAGTCAAAAGGAAAGAAAAACAAACAAATGTTCATGAAAGGACTTTTCCAAATGTACAAGCACAAATGAATGCAAATCTTTCTAAACAAGTAAGGGAGTGCACGTTCCAAGATACCCAAGGTTGATTGAAACATAAATATTCTAAGCATAGGAACTAGCTTTCACAATCCACTTTCATCCCAAACGATCTTACCACGTTCTTCCTACTAGTCTCATATCAACCTCTACTGAGCATCCCAATGATTCCTCGAAGGAATCGAAAAAAAAAGAATTTTTTAGGCTACTCGACATCTTGACTATGCATCCCTTCTCCTTAGGCTAAAACTCACATTTCTCTCCCCTGATGAATGACTCAACCACTTAGGTCAAAAGGTCTTTCCCCAAGGTTGTAACGTTAAGGCAAAAGGGTGAGGGTAGGCTAAAATTTAAAATTTGGTGGTTACCCTAAATTGTGAAGCAAAGATTGCGCATTTCTTTACACCATAACCAAGTAATCACCAAACAAAAACAACAACACCCCCAAGCTTGTTCAAAGCTATAAATCACAAACATATACACAAAAAGCATGAGAACGCTTCCCCCCAAGCTTAAATGGAGCATTGTCCTCAATGCTCAAAAAGGGAGAATACTCACATCAACATTATATATATATATTCACTTTTTTTTCTCTTTTTTTTTGTTTAAAAGTGCTGACCATTTCTTTCACAAAAACCAAAAATGGAACAAAAAGAAACAAAAGGCTCAAGAATCTAAAGATGTGGCTTGAAAATAAGGGAAAAGGCTCAAATGGTTAGAAAATAGGCAAATGTAAACCCAAAAACTAAAAATGAAACAAACTATCCTAGAAAAGAAAAATTACCACCCCGAAAAAATGCCTTTGTCCTTCCTAAATGGTTCGGTCTCGGTCTTAAGAAATATGAGTCAAGATTCTAGATTAGGTCCGCAATAATAAAGGATCCATGCCGCTCATGCAAATAAGTGTAGAAGGCTTGAAAAATAATGAACCTCACGCGGATGTAGCAAAAACTCACTATTGGTGTCAAATCGACTATAGGAAGCAACTATCAAACATGCCACAAACAAGTAGAATCCGGTTTCATGATCCCACTAGTTCTAACCAACTACCTTAGCATGCTTTATCCTAGAATCAACCAAGCATACTCTCAAACCGTGCACACTGTTACCATTTAAGAAGAATAGCATTCAATTATACAAGTCCAAATGTTATTTTGACGTGGGGTTGGAACTAGGTCGTTGGACTAATCCTCCCTAAGACAAACAAAATTTATTAACACTTAACTAACCTAAATACAAGTATAGAGGTAAGTCAAGGGTCGAACCCAAAGGAATGATAATGTCTAAGTGCTTTCAATTATGTGCCTAAGCTAGGTAAAAGTCTAAGGATAAAAGGTGACACTAACAACTACTTAAACAAAGAAACCAAACAAATAAAGTGCTAGGGATTAGGATTCACATATAATAGCAATGAACGTAGAAAATTGGGATAGGAAGTTGACTAAGTCGAGTGATGCGAGGGAAGGTCGATTATGCAATCAAGAAAGAGCATATCAAGATATTTTCCTAAAGGTCTAACTAGCGTCAACTACGAGAAACTCTATCTAGGAACGTCGCAAGACAAATCAATCGAAAAATGCAAGCCACAAATCAATTGTCCGTATCAATGTGAACCTACAATGCAATCTAGTGTAAATAACTAGGGTGATCAAGCTAAATCAAACACACATATGCACATAATCAATCAAACAATTTAATCACATCATCAACTCCATCAATTATCCCCAATTTACATCATTACATCACATCATATAAGTTTCACCATCACCCTAGCAAGCAAACTACTCTAACAACATCATCAAATCAACAAATAACTATAGCAAACAAGAATCAACACTCAAAGAAGAACAATTACTCTACTCAAAGATCAAAGATCAAAATCCAATCAAAACAAATTAAACAAACATTAATATTAAACAAAATAATAAATGAGATAGTGTTTAGAAATGCTCATTGATAATAGGGAAGATCTCCAATACAATTGTCACCATTGAATCTTCAATCTCTCAATCACCATTGAAATTCCTCATTTTCTCTCTCTAAAATCTACTCCTAAAACTAATCCTAAAACTAGAGAGAGAATCTCTCAACTAAGATAAGAATATGATCAAAATCTAATATGAAAACTTGCCCCAAAAATCAGGTTACAATGGTATTTATAGAGGCGCAAAAACATCAAAAATTGAGCAACAAATACCCAGGAAGGCGCGCCCGCGCAGCAGGGGAGGCGCGCCCGCGCCATGGAGTGGTGCGCCCTCGCCAGATGGTGGTGCGCCCGCGCCACCTTTTGGTGCGCCCGCACCCGTGCTTTGCGCGCCCGCGCTTCGCTGAGTTTCTTCAAAATTCTCGCGGCTTCGCGCGTTCGCTAAGGCCGCACGACTATGATGATGATGAACACTAGGAGTGGCAGTAGCTAATTCTCTTGATTAGTGGGTACACCACTTCTTAATGGTAGCACGGCATGAGAGCGCAAGAGCTAAGACTTGGAATTTCCACTTCCTTGCATCTTGAGCTTTCCAAATGTCGTGAGCTTGCTCCAAAGGTTTTCTCCACCTTAGTAGATCACCAATATCAAGACCCGAACCTTGTACAATACCTATAACCACGGAAATAGAGCAAATAAAGGAGAGAATACTAGAAAACCAACGAAATGCACAGAAGCTACAAAATAAGAAAGGAATGGTAAAACTAAGCAACAAAGCATAAAAATAAGCATTTATTAAGCAAGAAAGCTATGAAAAGAGGATGAAAACAACCTAAATACTCATCAAATGGGTGCCATTTATGACACCCATCACTTATCCATCCTATTGGTCCAATCTAAGACCCACCACCTGAGAAACGGCTTCGTAGTTAGGATCTAAACTCTTATTGCAAATATCATAGAGGCTATGGTCACACCACCGAAGAATGTTTTTCCCTCAAGGATCACGTTCAAGACCTCATTTATCAAAATTACCTTCGTGTTCCTCCAAGCAATAAGAAGGTCAAAACCTATAACAATGGTGGCAAGAACAGGAAGAACGATAACCCTTATTCTGTTTCTTCCTATCAGAATAGAAGTTGCATCGCTAAAAAGATTCTGAAGACCAAAGAACAAGAAAGGAAGTTCACCCCAATTGGAATGAGATATAATATCGCCTTTGATAGACTCCTTGATAAGAGACTCATCAAACCAATTAGACCTATTCAGGATTCTTCTCCTGAAAGGAGAACATCTGAATGAAATCTAGATTCCTATTGCAAGTACCATCAAAGCAACGATCATACTACAAAACAATGTTATAAGTTTCAAAATCTCGTTCAAGACCTCATCTTGGAAAACAAGCTTCCATTTCCCCCAGCCGGCAAGAAGACTGAGTGACGATAAGCACAAGACACGAGGCAAGCTTCAACGACAAGATTACATGACCTCTCTTTCTATTTCTTTTCATTTTTTCCTTTCCCCAATAAATCTAGCATAGGCACCTTTCCTTAGATTTTATTTTGTAGATCTTTCATTCATTTCCTTTTAATAAAATGAGAATTTCTTTTCTTGCATATGATCATTACATTGCATTCTAAAAAAAAACCATGTCGTACTAAGAACAGGGTATACTTATGATTAGAGGACCCCTTGTAGCCATATCATATTATCTTTCACCCTTCAAATATAAATCCTTTCTTGATAAACCACTTTGAGCCTTGTCTAAACAATAAACCTTATTTTTTAACCCACATCTACCTAACCCTGGGAAGGGATGGTGTGCAACTTATGAAAATTGCTAAATACAAAAGCTTGAGTAATTTCAAAAGATTAAAATAGCAAAAAATAGAAATAAAAGTGTGCAAAAGGGCAAGTGTTCCAATGTCTTTGATATGAATATATCTTTGATAAGAACACATCTCAGATTGCGTCTCTTATCGAGTGCTAGCTTTAGGTACCGTGCCTGAGAAACATGAATGCCAAGTGAGTGATATACCGCATGATCGGGATTGCCCACACTTATCAAAATAAAAATGATAAAGCAAAAAAAAGAGAGAGGGAAAAAAAAAAACCAGTTAGAGCTCAAAAGTGAGAATCCTCAAGCATAATGATACAAAGATTCAAAAGCAAGGTTTCACACCTTGGGGGCTTATCTAGGGTCTTGAGCCTTTATCCTCTTCTTCTTCAACCTTTAGCCTAACCACGTTAAAAATATTAAAAGACCTCTTTGAGGTATACACACACTTGTGCGAGGTTCGGCTAGAGCTATGTTTGGCCTGATTCCTAACGGATACGTAAGCAACCTCACAATGAGGTTCGGCCGTAATAAAAAAAAAATTCATATTTACATTCATAATTAATCATATCAAGGGATCTCAAATTCTCATCCCTATCCATTTAGAGCTAGACTTGGGGCCTTGATCCCTACATTATTAGCTTACCTTGTCTAAGAGTCACCACTATTTGACTTTTTTTTTTTAAAAAAAAAATCATACACTTAGCCTTTGCAGCCTAGCTTTAGTGTCACTTTCACACACATCACTGATACATAGACAAATAATCCTCCTCTTAGGAACATTTTGTCATGAAATCTTGACATAACGTTGAAGTACGCTTTGTCATATCAAAATCACTAATCATTGCATCACAAAATATGAAGTGCTTAGCCTCCGTGAAGTTACCTAAATACTTTCACCATCGAGTCAACAATTGAGATAGCCTAGGATGTTATAATCCTCGCACTATGAGATACAACGTCGCCGCATGCATTTGACTAAACTCATTCAACATGCACCATCAAACACTTCACTTATTCCCTTTAGCGTCTTTCTTTTTTGGGAGAAAGTGGGGGCTTCTGTAGACACCCAAATGTGTCTCCCCAAAAGCAAACCCAGTGATGAATATCTTTCACGACATTTGATTAATCGAACGAAGTGAAAGTGCAAAAGTTCTAGTGATGTGGATGTTTTTTTATTTAAATATCTCTCATTCTGTTTTTGAAAATATTTCTTTTTACGCTCTATTTATGAAAATATCCAATCCAATTTAGTTTGGTCCGTGATAAGGGTCCAATAATAGTGTAGTTGGATTGGGCTCGAAAAGAGCTTTCCAACGATATATTATAAGCCCAATTTCGATGAATAATGAGGAAGTTATGGATTAAATTAAATTTGGCCAAAAATGAATTTTATATATGGCCCAATGATCTAGAGGAGAGCCTATTAAATATTATTCCTAAAGTTATTAGGATTGATTTTAATCTTCTTGGAATATCTAGAAGGTTCTTTTAAATTTTAATGGGATTAGGATAATAATTATATTTTAAAGAGTTTTGTTTTGAATAAAATATGTGATTTGTCACAAACATGATTTTAATCTGTTCAACACGGAATTAGCTGCATAATCGTATTAAGAAGAGGATTCCACGTGGAAAGGGCGTTTTAATTCTGAGTTAGCGCGAGACGACAAGGCTGTCGCCTGGCGCTGACAGCTGTCGCCTAGCGCTAACTTCTGTCGTTGGAAATATGAGGTATTTTATTCCGAATAGGACTTGATTTGATTTCGGACTATTTTTTCTATAAATAGGGGTCGTATCTCCCCCTTTTTAATCATTCACAATCATTATTCACGACCATCATCTCTCTCTTTCTCTCTCTAAAAGTTAGAAGATTACTCTCCCTCTTTTCTTTTTCTAAACCTTTCCCTCTTACAAAACTCCACATACATTAGTTCTAGACACACCTAGCCAAGTTCAAAATTGTCTTCGCCCTAGACGTGAAAGGTTGATAATTTATGAGGGTTTGGTCCCAAATCTCTATTTCAATTATTTAATTTAATTATTTGATTTAATATTTTCCTTGAAGTTACTAACGCGTGTATTTTGTTATTAGAAAGAGATACGAGGCATCCAAGTAAGTGATTCAATTATTATTATATTGATGTAGAAATCTTGCTTTGATTATTTAGTTGATTCCTAGTATCATGTGTAGGGTTAACTAATAAGTATGATATTATGTATGTTTATGATGCTTCCTATTTCTTTTCTAATATCATGCTAGTATCATGTTAGGGATAAAACTTTGATCTTTAATGTTTAGTGACATGTTAGGGTTTGTTATTAATCTTGTTAGTATCATGCCTAGGATCTTGATAATAATATTATGCTTTATTGTTAACATGGTTATTATGATGATGATTATTATATCATTGTTTCTTGATATTACATTATTATTGTTATTGCTTGATCATGCCTTTTATGCATGTTTAAAGGGAATTTGTACTTGTAATCACGTTTAATTAATAAGATAATTAATAATCTTGTTTAGGCTAATATGATTATAATTCAAGTGATCGCCAATAATAGGTTTGTTTGTGCATTAATATTCAACAAACATTGATTAAACAAGTTTAGGGTTAACCTATTGGTTGTATGTTAGTCCAAAATCGCACATGAATGCGAGAAGAATAAAGTAGAGGCCTATTATTAGAGCAGGTTCAATCTTTTTTAGGTTTTATTTGTACCTTCATCCCCGAACATCCAGTCATGGTTCCTAACCTACTGGAGTTAGCGATCTCATGGATCGTTAAGGGGTGTAACCTTCACTCTATGAACGCTTTACAAGTTCCTAAAACTTGTTGGCGACTCTTTTACTCTAGCTTCCTTCCCTTTGGACGCCACCATGCTTAAGTGGATGATCACAGTGGGGCTTAAGTGTGGGAAACTTGAAATATTCCCTATAGTAGTATAATACTGTAATATAATTAGGCGGGAAAATTTTCATTGTAAGAGAGACATGTATCAGATTAAGATTTAGCGTCCTCTGTTTTAATATAATTATAGATTTTTATCATAAAACTAACAGATTTGAAAGTTGCACAACAACTCCATTCCTAAATGTTGCACTATATCATCCAATGATTTATTAGCAAATGGGCATGCAACATTTTTCATCGGGCGCTCATAATGTTTGGGGCAAATCACTTCATGCATTGCAATTGACAAGCGAGACAACTTTTCCTCACATTCTAAGATCTCATATATATAACTTTTGAGACCCAATTCATCATTCATCACAGCATTATCCATCCTATTATTCATCTCATCATTCATCGCATTATTTAGAGCGTTATCCATCTCATCATTCATCACATTCCCATTAACATTTATCTCAGCATCTATTTAAACCTTCCTTATAGGAGTTCTTTATAATTTCTTCGAATAAAAATTATATTTATTTACAGAAAAATATTAGTGTATTTATAGTATTACCAACTTAATGAACAATAGTACATAACCAAATTTGGCAAAATTTAAAATTTAGATGTTCTCATGAAATCAAAATGTTCTTTCGAATGCAAAGACAATCAAATCTAAAACGGATAAAATTCTTGGTTTTTAGCAGATTGAAACAAAATCATTTTATATTAGAAAAGAAACAACAAAGGGACCTTATTAAATAGGTGTTTAAGCATCTTTGATGTATCTCCCACAATGCTTAGAATTTTATCTAACTAAAATCAACCAATTCAATAATGTGAATATATTTATTAGTGGGTTCAATCAACATGAATTTTTTTTTTTTACTAAAATTATTTAAATATTAATAAATTACATAAACTATATGTATACATTATATTGCCACATTATATGTATTAGGGGTGTTTAAATCCGGGTACTCGGATCTTCAGGTAGTTCGTAACTCGGCCCATGACCCGTCCCAAAAAAATCGGGTACCCAAAATTCCCGGGTCGGGTCATAGGGTACCCTGGTCTAATTACTCACCAATTTTTGTATCTACAACAATTTACCAATTTCAGTACTTTCTTCAGTTTCTTGTGAGTTTTTAATCTTAATTTTATGTAAAACTCGTATACAAAATAATTTACAAACAAAATCAAGTGTGTACAAGCACATAACTTTATCCGTTTACTGCTAGATTTGTTATTGATGAACCAATTATCACCTAAACCCAAAAATATTCCTACCATAAAACAAGAAAGTAAGAAGAGAGTTGAACAGGTAAAATTTCTCTATGGGTTGATTACAACAAAAGACAATGAACATAGCATGAAATAATTTACAAGCAGAATTATGACGGCTAGATCTTGAACATACGGGTACCACCCAATGTTGCATCTGATTTCAAAATTGAATCTAAACTTGGACCCACCCAATGTTGCACTTTGCTTGTTGTTGCGGTGGAGACCCATCTGCTACGAAGAGAGGTAGAGGCGGAGAAAGAGATGGACCAAGAGAAACAGATGAAGGATAGAGAGAGGGAGGCTGCTAAAGTAAGTAATATGGAGCGTAAAACCTTAACTGCGAACAACAATATATATATATATATATATATATATATATATATATATATATATATATATATATATATATAGAGAGAGAGAGAGAGAGTATGGATCATGTGAAAACAAATGTTAGGGTGAAAACTGAAAACGATTCATCCTAGCCGTAGATTATAATTTAGCGGATGACATCTAACGTTTATATACTAATTTTCTCTCTCCTCCCACGAAAACAATTTCTCTCTCCTCCGTTATTTTCTTCCTCCTCTCCCTCCTCTCTCCTGCTTTCTCTCTCCTAATTTCTCGACATTTTTTTCCCCAATTTTCACGCTACTTTTTTCAAATTCAGCTTCAATTACTTTGATTTCAGCAATTTTTCAGTTCTACGATCTATTATCAGGTGAGTTCTTTGTGTTAATTTCGCTATTTTTTGCATGATTTGAGGTTTTAAGGTTTCTGAAATTTTCATCAATTTTGTTCGATTTTGTTTGATTTTGCGATTTTCTGTTCGATTTTGTTCAATTTAGTTCGATGTCCTGTTTTACTAATCGATTAACTTTAGTTTCTTCCTTAATTTCATTGATTTGTTCGGTTCAGTTGAGTTTTTCCACCATTGTTAACTAATTTGAAGTTCAACTTGTTGATTTGATTGATTTTTGCAGTGGAAGAAGAAGCGTATGAGGAGATTGAAGAGGAAGCGCCGATAGATGAGACGGAGATCTAAGTAGAAGAAGATCTACAGCTTTCACGATTTTTCACTCGCATTGAGAATTAGCTTTCTGATATTTGTGACGGTATTTTGAAGCTTCTGGACACTAAGCTTATTTCTCCTGCTAGTAGTGGTGATTCTAAGGTCTTTTATTTGAAGATGATGGGAGATTATCATAGGTATTTGCGGCTGAGTTTAAGACTGGTGCTGAGAGGAAAGAAGCCGCTGAGAGTATTCTCACAGCCTACAAGGCTGCTCAGGTTTAATTAATTTTTTCCTTTTTTTTTGTTTGGTAGATCTGTTAATTAGGGTTTGGATTTGGTTTTTGTTTGTGATTTTTGCGTTGATTTGCTATGATATTTGCATTTTGCTGGAATCATTGAGGAATATTCAAGAATTTGATAAGCTCTTTATGAGTTTCTACTTCAAGAACAACTCATCTTCTGTGAGTGGCTCTTGTTTTACCATCTTTATAGGCTCCTGGTGCTTCTGTTGTTGATTACAGGAGTTATTATCGCATTCCTCTTGGACATCTGCAGTGTAAAATGTGAAGGATTAGTATCTATTTCTTTTTCGTTAAAACATATAAATTAGTTTTGAAAATCTGTTTTTCTTGATCAGATATTAGGAAGATAATATTTGATGAACTATAGGATGTTTGATAAGCTTGTTTGTTTCTTTCTTTAACCAAGAGCATTGATGGTTGTTCTTGCAATTGTGGTTTAAATGGTGTTTGAACATGGTAATATATATGTGTAAGAATCAAATGGAAAAAAGAATATGGACAGGAAATGAATAGATTTGTTTGGATCAGAAACTCGTAGAGGATACATATCCTCTAGTCTCTGATGGTATATTCTTTTATTGGGGAATTGGAGTCTTTTTTTAAGAATTGCTCTTGAAAATTTTAGGCATGTAATTGCTTACCTTTTTCTGTTATCTGATGCATGATTTGTACTTCACCAGGTATCAATTTTTCCCTTTGATCTTCAATAACTGTTGATACTTTATTATCATCCTGAAACATGCAGGGTAAAGGACATGTTAGTTAAATGGTAGAAGTGTGTCTTTAGAAATTTATTTCTAGAACTCGAGTATGCTAGTTTGCGTTATTGCGAGCTCTATCATTCCTGATCTTACCTTGTCAGCTGGAGTTAGTGTAGTAACCTTCTTCAGCCTTTGTGAAGATTTATCTCTGATTGTATGATTTTTGGTGCCTGCCTGTTCAATATCTACATTTTGTCGGGATTCCTCATATACAGGTGGCTTGCTCGTATCATGATTTCCTGGTATGCTTTCATTTGCCTCTGCTTCTGTTTTAAAACGTTGATCTTGTCAAGCTTGTTTTGCTTCAGTCTGTATGAAGTCTGTATGATGTTGGTATGTGATGTTGGTATGCTTTTATTGGCTGTTTTGGCATGTTGAAAGCCTATTAGCTCAATTGGTCGAGCACCGTGTAATCACGGGATGTTGGTTCGAATCCTACATGGACTTTTTTAATACTTATTTTTATATTTATTGACCTCTGGGTAAATGGTGTCAAATTGATATAATTACCCGAAGTTCATATATAGTTACCTTATTTTCGATATAACGACCTTAGAATTATGGAAATGCTTTAAATTTTGTTTCAGTCACCTTATTTTTATATATAGTGATCTTTATTTTTGTATATAGTGATGTTTATGTAAATGGTGTAAAAAACTCAGTCGATATAGTTACTTTATTTTTGTATATAGTGACCTTTATGTAAATGCTGTAAAAATTGTTATAGTTATCCTATTTTTGTATATAGTGACCTCTATGTAAATATGGTCAAAATTGAAATAGTTACCCTATTTTTGTATATAGTGACCTTAATGTAAATATTGTAAAAATTGATATAGCTACCCTATTTTTGTATATAGTTACGTTATTTTTATATATAGTGACTCTATGTAAATATCGTCAATTTAGATGAAGTTACCTTATTTTAAGCATGTAGTGACCTTTTAAACGGTTGAATTGATTATATGTAAGGTTGGAATGATCTTAGGGCTTTAGAACCGTCTGATCTTTAGTGCTAGTAATGAATGGCTAAGATTACTTGTTTTTAGTTTTCACCATAAGCTCTGTTTTTAGCGGAACCTCCCCGTATATATATATATATACACACACATACATATTCTATAAAAAAAACCTAAAGCGGGTACCCGCCTAGCATGCAGTGCGACCCATAACCAGACCCGCTAAACTTTATTTTTACCGGGTCGGGTACTCGACCCAAAACATTAGCAAAAAAATCTCTAAATACCCGTAGGGTATTTTGGGGGTCATCGGGTAGTCGGGTCGGGTCAATCGGGTCAGGTTTTTTAAACACCCCTAATGTGTAGCAATAAAGTATTCATTCTTTTTATATTATTTTTAAGTTTATATAGTTATTTTGATGTTTTTGGCCAACTTACTTTTTTGCCCAAAGGAATTGGAATCCTTACTGAGCTTCGTACATTGTCAGTATTTATTGTGGATTCTGAAAAGGGTTGTAGCATTAGAGAACTAAAGACTTTGAACAACCTTATTGATAGCAGTTGTATCTGGGCTGGAAAATGTGTCATATGTTGATGTCCATGAAGCTGCTTTACAAGATAAACAATATCTCACACATTCGCAATTAAGATGGAATGACCTTAAAATTTTCAACACTGAAGACCAGTATGACGCTTACAATATTATTAATACTCTTAAGCTTAGTAAAAACTAAGAAAAGTTGCAAAATAACATGTTATCCCTGTGTAGAGCTCCCATCTTGGATTGACTTAAGAGAGCATGATAAACTCGTCAGTATTACCCTCCTCAATTGTGAAAATTACAGTCCGAGTCTTCAATAGATTTTTGCCAAATCTCAAGTATCTTATTCACATGAATAGAGTAGAAAAATTAGATGAATGGTTTAGTGGGGGTTATATAAAGCTTATCGTGCATTTCCCAAATTGGAGAAGCTAGTTATTGAATGTATGTTTAGCCTAGAAACATGGATAGCTGTAAAAGATGGTGACTTTGGACTTCTTTCTACACTTATCATCAAGCAGTTTCTGACATTGACGACACTTCCTTTCCTTTCATATCTCTATTCCCTGGAACATTTGGAAATTAGGCACTACAATTTTTTGGAATGTCTACCGAAAAGGTAAATTACCGGCTTCATTGAGGCTCTGTTTTTAGATGAATCCCCACTTTTGAAGAAATGTGCTTAAAGGATGGTGGTGATTGGCACAAAATTAAACACGTGCCAAACGTTTGGATAGATCTAGAAGCCATTAGGAGTAATAATCATGGAGATGATTATGAGGCGCCTAAGTTGACAGGAGGTAATTGTCTAACCTTCTATGTTTACTTCTAAGCTTAATCAGAGATCTACTAACAATGTTATTCTTTAAGCAGAAGGCACTTTCTCTGTTAATGAAGATGATAATGTGGATATTAAATCAACAATAAGTATTGTCTAAGCTCTTATTATATGCGTGTTTAGTTTTTTGAAACTCGGATAATTTTTTTTAGAGTAAAATTAAGTTTTGATCTATAAAAATTAGTAACCTTTTAAAAAAAATCAAAATATAGAATTAGTAAGAAAAAATAAGTTGTAATTTTAGTAAAATAAGGAAAATTTGACTTAAACTATCACTAAAAAACACCACTTTGATTTTTGCTACTTATCTAAAATTTTATTTTGCTACTACCGCAAAAAAAAAAAAAAAAAAAAAAAAATTTGTTACCACTTAACTATTTCCGTTAGTTTTAAGCCATTAATTTATTTTTCCTTAATTTGTGCGCCCGAAAAAATTCTGTTAAGGTTTTAGGAGGTCATTTTAGCCCTCAAGTGTCCAAAATAAGCTTAGAATTGGGAAAAAAAATTACATAAGTATCTAGTTTTGCGTGTCACAAAATGTGTGTGTGGGGTTGGGATCCAATGAGAAGGATCTTAAAATGAGTAGAAAAAGAAGGAATTGACCATGCATTTAATCCAATAATCAAATTTTATCTTTGTAAAATTATGCACATTTAGTCTATAAAATTTGCACAATGAATTAGAAAATTATGCGTATTTTATTTTCCAACTTTTATAAGATATTTTTAAACTTTTTTTCTCCTCCCTGACAACTCTGTTATATAGATTATAAATTCATATACATTCTTTTGTTTCTCTTTCTCTCTCCTAAAACTTATGCACATTTGACTCAAAATTTATGCACATTCATTTTTCACTTTCCTTTTTTCATTGTTTTCCCTCTTCTTTGTGTTGAATTCATTTATATAATTATGCTTTTTTGACTCAAAATTTATGCACGTTTTGAACAAAATATATGCACACTTATAAAAAAAATATATGCAAATTTATCTTTAAAAAATAATTATCGCTCAGTTAGTTAAAAATTTATGCACATTTATTAGTTACATATTTATGCACATTTACTTGAAAAAATATGCACAAATAACTTAAATATTATTGTAGACACCCATTTGTGTCTCTCCAAAACCAAAGCCGGTGATGAGTACCTTTCACGTTGAATCATATCGAATGAAGTGAAAGTGTGGAAAGTCTAGTGTTGCGGATAATTTTAATTTCTTTTCTTTTCTCTCTGTTTTTGAAAACCTATTTTAAGATAACAACCAATCTAGTTTGGTTGGTCCATAGTAGGAGTCCAATAATGGTGTAGCTGGATGGGGCTTGAAAAGAGCTTTCCAACGATATATTATAAGCCCAATTTCGATGAATAATGAGGAAGTTATGGACAAATTACTAAACTGGGCCCTGTTTAATACTTATATGCGGCCTAATCTAGAGGAGGGCCTAATATGGATTTATCATTCCTAATGCAATTAGGATTGATAAATTGACTTTGGTTGACTTTTTAGAGTTTTAACCAGAATAAAAGAGTGTTTTGAAGGAAAATACGATTTTGCCCTTCTGTACGACTAAATTTTATCTGAATTAAGAAAACGCGTGAAGATAAAAATTAGCGCATGACGATAGACATTAGCGCCTGGCGCTAATGCTTGGCGCCAGACACTAATGTTCATCGCTTGGTGCTAACTTCTTTTATCCTCGTCGAAACTCTGATTTGTTTTTCTATCCGTTTGGCTGACTTTCTCTATAAATAGCCTCCTAAAACCTCTGTTTTTCATCAACAACTCTCTAATTCTCTTATTCTCTTTAAGCTAAAGCTTTCTCTCTCTCTCTTTTTCTAAAACAACCCTTTTACAAACAAAATTCCGCATTCACAAGACCTAGACACACCTAGCCAAATTCGAAGTTGCCTTCGCCATAGACGTGAAAGGTTTTAATTTCTGAGGGTTTGATCCCAAATCTCTCCTTCAATTATTTAATTTAATTTATTTTGTTTTATATTTTCCTTGAAGTTACTAATGTGTGTATTTTTTCATTAGAAAGAGGTACGAGGAATACAAGTAAGTGCTTTAATTGATTTTATTGATATTATGATAAAGAAATCATGTCTAAATTGTTATTATGATTCCTAGTGTCATGTTAGGGTGTTTTGATCTTCCTAGTATCATGTTTAGGGTAAAAGTTATAATATCAAGTATGCTTATTATGATTATTATGATGCCTCCTATTTTCTTTCCTAAAATTCATGTTAGTATCATGTTAGGGTTAAAGCTTTGATTTTTATGTTTAGTGACATGCTAGGGTTTGTTATTAATCTTGTTAGTATCGTTCCTAGGATCTTGCTATTATTATGCTTTATTTTTAACATGAACGTGATTATGAATATTATTAAGTTGCTTGATTATATTTATTATTTATTGCTTGATCACACCTTTTATGCATGTTTAAAGGGAATTGATACTTGCACGCTTAATAAGATACTTAATAATCTTGTTTAGGGTTAATTTAATTATAATTCAAGTGATCGCCAATAATAGATTTATTTGTGCATTAAAATTCAACTAACATAGATAAACAGGTTTAGGCTAAACCTATTGATTGCATGTTAGTCAGAAAGCGCACATGAATACGATCAGAATAAAGTAGAGGCCTATTATTAGGGCATGTTCAATGTCTTTTAGGTTGGATTTGTACCTTCATACCCAAACTACCAGTCATGGTTCCAGACCTATTGGAGTTAACGATCTCCTGGATCGTTAAGGGGTGTAACCTTCACCTCGTGAACGGTTTACAAGTTCCTAAAACTTGTTGACGACTCTTTTGCTCTATCTTCCTTCCCTTTAGACGCTATTGTACTATAGTGTATGATCACAGTGGGGTTCAAGTTTGGGGTAATGCTTGAAATATTCCCTACAAGTTTTGGCGACTCTATTGGGAGGATTTCTATTTTAATTCCTGAAATTTATTTCGTCAATGATTTAGAATGAGTGGATGAGATAATGTTGAACGCTTGAACGCTCTGAGCAACAAAGGGTACATCCGATAATGTTGAATTCACCAAACCATGGAAGCGAGTTTTTCTAAACACGCGGTGTCCATCCACTCGCACCAACCCTTCATAGTTAGGCTTCCGCGTGGTGCGGAAAATTAACCATGGACCCTCTTTTGACTAACCCATATCCCGAAATTTAGAGAACTAGAGCCATGGTTAGGTTGCAAACTCATTGCATCATGTTGTGCCTACTTGACTAATTGTGCATTATTGGTTGTGCATCCTCTATGTGTTTTTCCTAACCGTTTGTTTGACTTGTGTTAAGATTAAATAAACTGATTTATGACTAAAAGAACTTTTTCCTAATTAATTAATTAATTAATTAATTAATTTGAGTAATTAAAGTCTAATAATTTAATCAGAGTTGACTTAGTATGACTTTAGGCATACCCTGTAAAGTAATAATACCGAAAGCAGTTCCTGATCGACGTTCCAGCAATGACGCCAAGATTAAAACTACAGCGCCACTTTGTAGAGTGTAGCGCCTGGCGTCAGTCCTGTCGTCTGGCGCTACACTGCAAAGAGAGGCGCCAGTCCTGACGTTTTGGCGACAGTTAGGTTTGTTGCTCGAGTCATCACCTTTTGTCTAATTGAACAGTTTCTAGTCAAATTAAGTTATTTCTACTGGTAATAATACAGTGTCAAGTCATTAATCGAGTCTAAGCACTAAGTCCCATGGTCTTACACAAGAGTCAAAGCATGTCACTCACACTCACCACATAAAGCACACACTAATGTACACTTTGACCATGTCTAAGGGAGTCTTGTATGCGCGTATTTTCCGTCATTTTTTTAGTGGGGTAAGTCGGATATTAATCCTCCAATTAAACCACTTGTTTGAACCCTATACTTAACTCCCAAAAAATGTACACCTTATTTGCCAAAAATATTCACCCTATTTTTGCTTTTTTTCTTTTTCAAAACGTAAAGTCAAAGTCAATTAGAGTCAAGTCATTAAAACAAAAATGGTTTAATTTACAGCGCGTGGTCAAGAAAGGAAGGGCATTTGATAAAAGACAACCATTTTATTCAAGTTCAACTTTTCAACAAACCGATTGCTCGTAAAAGGAAAGCAAAGACAATAATGACAACTCAAGAGGAAGTTAATGAGCTCAGGAACCAATTAATTACTGTGACTGAGGCGTTAAAGGTCTTAACCCTCAAAATCGATGATCCTATGAAGCAACAACAGATGGACCTCATGCAAGAGAGTCTGAGCAAACTGTCTAGTGACTATAAGTTTCAAGGAATTAGCTCACAAGGGGTCTCAGTGGACAAGGATCTTCTTCCGCAGAAGTTCAATTCCAACGAGATCCCGAAATTCAAAGCGAATGACAACCTTTACTTCCATCTAAGAGCCTTCGAAAAAATAATGAGCATTAAGGGCATCGACAAGAAGGTGTTTTCCTATTCGTTCTCTCTATCTCTCGAAACCGTTTGCCAACAATGGTTCTTTTCCCTTGAAAAAGAAAGAACCTCTACTTGGGAGTTTATAGTAAACGCTTTCATTGATAGATACAAGTGCAACATTCAAGTTGAGACTGACTATAGGGAACTTGAAATCCTCAAAGAGAAAGAGAATGAAGGTTTTACCTCTTTCTTTAGCAAATGGAGAGAAACCTCTGCTAAGATGATTGAGGTACCAAGTGAAAAAGAATCTGTGAGGTTATTCATCAAAAACCTTCAAGAGAAGTACTCCAAGCATCTCAAATACCAGAATAATCTCCATACCTTCAAGTCCGTCTATGACATTGGAATTAATATAGAAGACGACCTGGCTAAGCTGAAAGCTGCTAACAGTAACTCCAACAGTAGCTGGAAAGGCAAGAAGAATGACAATCCTTTTTCTTCCAAAACCACCCACTCAAACAATGTTAGTACCTTTAACTTAAGTGAAGTCCTTGCTATGAATAATCAAGGAAAAAAGAAACCATTTAGGAGGAATTTTACTCCTATAGGTCTGAGTTATGACACCGCATTTGACCGATTAAATGCAAAAGGTCTTATAACTTCTATTGGACCGTTTGGGGACCCACCCGTCGAGAAAAGAACGGCTAACTGGAACCCCAATACACAATGCAAGTATCACCAAGGTAGGGGCCATCTTACTGAAAATTGTTGGAAGCTTAAGGAAGCTATCCAAGATTTAATCGACAACAACAAACAGCCATTGCCTCCTGCAAGTAAGAAGCCGAGCATTGATAATGCACCTCTCGCTAACTCCTTAGCCATCTCTGATGAGGAAAACGAGGTTGATCCCTCATCTCTCATCAAACCTATTGAAGAAATCCATGCTATTGAAGAAGAGGAGGAGATCTTTTTCGATCCCATGGATGACTTTCCTAAACTAGCAAGTAAAGAGGACATACAATTGCTTACACTGTCCATGTTGGAGGGATCAAAATTGTTGCGTGAAGCTCTCGAAGTTGCAAAGAAATAATTAGAAGAGCTTCAATAAAAGTGTGACAAGGTTCCACCCACGGAAAAGAAACCTAGGAGAGAGTTCACACCCATTGGAATGACCTATGATGCTACTTTTGATCATCTCTGTGATCGAGGATTAATCAAACCTATTGGTCCTACCGAGGATCCAACACCAGAAAAGCGATCTTCAAAATGGGATCCCAATTCCTATTGCAAGTACCATCGAGGAAACGGTCATACCACTGATGGATGCTACAGGTTTCAAAATCTTATTTAAGATCTCATAGAAGCAAACAATATCCCATTGCCTCTAGCTAACGAGAAGACTGAGAAATTCTTTTCTGTACAAGTAATTGACAAACCCAAGAAGAGTAATACACTCTATACTCCAATTGGGATTCCATATGTTAAAATGTTCAATATGCTCTCCGAGAGTGGCGAGGTCAAACCTCTCGAATCGAGACCATTTGAATCGTTAAAAAGGACAGATAGGTTTTATTGTCAATACCATCAATCAGGGGGTCACACTATCAAATTTTTTTTTAAATTCAAAAAATGATTGATGACAAAAGGCTAATCCAAATTCCACAAGAGGAAGACAGAAGTATTAATGGAGTTTGGGACAATGATGAAGAAGACGTCTACTTAAAAGACATGGTAGGACCTCCACCTTCATTGTCATATGCCATGGATGACTTCTGGGTTGAAGAAGACTCATCCATAGACGTCCTCACAAGATCCGGGAGAATGCAACCTCCCATTTTAACACAACCTATACCAACTACGCAGCAAGTTCCCATACCTATCATAGAAGACAATGATATTGTCAAATAGTTTAAGAAAACCAAGGTTGAAATGAATGTATAGAAGCTTCTAGCAACATCTCGAGAGCATAGGTTGGCAGTGATGAATGCCCTGGATAAGATAGGGATAGATTCTGACACCACTCCTGAGGGGTTGGCTAACTTCCTTACGAGTGATCTCCCTAGTCCTATCAACTTAATCACCTTTTTCGACAAGGATTTACCTCCAGAAGGTGACAAGCATTATAAGGCATCAAACCTCACAGTAGTTTGCAAGAGAATGAACATCCCTATGACTCTTGTAGACAATGGATCGGCCATTAATGTCTGCCCACTCAGAATTGCGAGAATGCTAGGCATAAGGGATGAAGACTTAACCCCGTCAACACAAGGAATAAGAGCTTACTATAACACTCGTCGTCAAGCTCTTGGCAAGATTACTATGAATATAACGGCGGGAGCAATAGAACATGCTACTACATTTCAAGTAGTAGATATTAAGGCTTCACTCAATTTATTATTGGGACGCCCTTGGCTTCATGATCTAAAGGCCGTCCCTTCATCTCTCCACCAACAGGTAAAGGCCATAGTTGGAGGAATTCCCATTACGATCGATGCTTCACCTATGAGAATTAAAGCCATAAAAAATCCAATAATTAATGTGGAGCACGATGAAGATGATGAAGATTTGTGGGGCTTTAATGAAGAGGTCTCCTTAATAGAAGAGGATGAAAGGACCCCTCTCTGCCACGACCCCCACTCCAATATGATAGTGAACGCTATTTTGAAGAAACAAGGACATTTTCCTGGGATGACCCTAGGAAAGAAGAAAGGAATAGCAAAATCGCTGGAATCACCTGGTCTCCCTAAATTAGACACTTTCGGAATTGGTTTCGAACCGACACGGGAAGATCTCAAGCGAGCCAAGGAAAAGTCAAAAGCACTTAGGAACGCTCGCATCCAAAAGAAAGCAATCCCAATGGATCAGTATCCTCTTACCCTCAATGGAAAATTCATAAAAGAAGGAGAGGACTATCCATGCTACGAATTTCCCAAACCTTTTGTCATAAATGGCATAAGGCAACCAGGATTCGAAATTTTCCTAGATTGCTACTTCCTAGATGAAATCCCAACTCCCATCCACAAGGAGAAAGCACCCCATGATTTGACTTTAATGTCATGGGATTACTATTTGGGCGGGAAAAAGATGAGCCGACGTATATAGAGGATAACTCCTCGCTCATCCAAACGGTCCTACAAAGAGAAAGCTTTGATCCCTCAAGGCTCATCACTCCAGCGGAAGGATCACTACGAGGGTGGCACAAGACAATCAAGGTGACTACTCCAAGCGGAAGAAGAATCTCCATTACGACGGGGCAAGGACCGATGTTCGAAGAGTCGTCTGAGTCAGAGTCAGAGTCTTTTCCCGTAGAGTCATCTAAATCTTTAGTTGTAGCACCCCCTTCTTCTATCTCTCCTCCTAGGATAGTTAACAATCAAGTCCCTAAGGACATATCTTTCTTCGATGTAATGATTTCCGAATTTAATAATATGTCCTCTTCCTCATACTCATGATTTTCTTTAACCCAAGATGACGAGCATTGTTTAACTAACAATGAAAATGACAAAGAACTTATTAAAGCAATGGAAACACTTGAGAATAAAACACCGATAATTGAGGAAACTGAGACGGTTGATATCTCAAGTGATTCAACAAATAAAAGAGAAGTTAAAATCGGATTAACACTTAATGAATAAGAAAGCTAAGAACCGATTTAATCAATCTACTTAAAGAATTCATCGATGTATTCGCTTGGTCATATGAAGATATGCCAAGCATTAATAAAGAAATAGCTCAACACACCATACCACTAATTCCAGGAATGAAACCTGTAAAACAAAAATTGCATCGAATGAAACCCAACGTAGCTCTTAAAATAAGAGAAGAAGTTCAAAAACAAATAACTGCAGGTTTTATCAAGGTATCAAAATACCCCGAATGGGTTGCCAATGTCCTCCCAGTTCCGAAAAAGGATGGAAGGGTAAGAATGTGTGTCGACTATTGAGATCTAAATAAGGCAAGTCCAAAGGACGACTTCCCTTTACCACACATCGATATTCTGGTAGATAACACAACGAATCATGCACTTCTTTCGTTCATGGATGGATACGCAAGGTACAATCAAATTCTCATGGAAGAAGAAGACATGGAGAATACAACCTTTAAAACACCATGGGGTACTTACTGCTACGCGGTAATGCCATTCGGGTTGAAAAACGCGGGTGCTACTTACCAACGAGCAGCGACTGCCTTGCTTCATGACATGATGCACAAAGAAGTTGAGGTATATATGGACGATATGATCGTGAAGTCAAAAGATCGCCCAGGCCATCAAATAGCCTTAAGAAAATTCTTCGAAGGGCTAAGAAAATACAACATGAGGTTAAATCCATCCAAGTGTGCTTTTGGAGTTACCTCAGGCAAGCTTTTGGGTTATGTCATAAGCTCTAGAGGAATAGAGATAGACCCAACCAAGATCAAGGCAATCATGTCAATACCACCGCCCAAAACCGAGAAGCAAATTCGAGGATTTATCTGCCGGTTGCAATACATAAGCAGGTTCATATCAAAATTGACAACAATATGTGAACCAATATTCAAAAATCTTAAAAAGAATGTACCAGTAATATGGGATGACGAGTGTCAAAAAGCCTTTGAAAAGATCAAAGCCTATCTCGCAAATCCTCCCGTATTGGCACCAGCACTTCCGGGAATACCTCTTAGGTTGTACTTAACATTCACCAAAGAAACAATAGGATCCATGCTAGCACAAGAAGTAGAAGGCAAAGAAAATGCAATTTACTATTTAAGCAAAAAGATGCTCGAGTATGAGGTACTCTATACACCACTTGAGAAATTGTGCCTCGCATTGGTATGGGACACAACCAAATAAAGACATTACATGCTCGTGCATACGGTCTTTGTAGTTTCCCGATTGAATCCACTCAAGTATTTATTCGAGAAATCTACACTCAATGGGCGCATATCAAGATGGATAGTCAACTTAGCCAAGTTCAATGTAAGGTTCATGCCCCAAAAAGCTATTAAAGGATATGTGGTTTCAGATTTTCTAGCGGACTTTGCAATAGAAGATTCGATGCCAATACACGACAATGAATTTCCAGACGAAGACTTGATGGTCACGGAGGACGATACTTGGACCTTATACTTTGATGGAGCCTCAAACCAAAAAGGATGTGGCGTTGGAGTATTACTAGTATCACCTAAAGAAGAGCATGTTCCAATCTCCATAAAGCTTGATTTTGACGTTACCAACAACGCTGCTAAATACGAAGCATGCATGGTAGGCCTTGAAACAGCTTTGGCATTGGGAGTGAAAAAATTACGGATATTCGGAGACTCTTCATTGACCATCAATCAAATCTCTAAGAGATGGAAAGTAAGGAGCGAAAGACTAGCCCCTTACCAAACTTATCTGGAAACTCTCACTAATCAGTTAGAGAAGGTGGAATACACGTATCTACCTAGAGAAGAAAATCAATTTGCTGACGCCTTAGCAAGACTAGCCTTCATGGTTAGGATTCCTACGGAAATAGAGCAAATGCCTCTAACTATAGAAAAAAGGCATAAACCAGCTTACATTCAAGCTATAGAAGATAATGAAGCGATCCAAGATGAAGAAGAAGAAGTAGAGAACCGTGGTATACGAATATACTTAATTATGTTACCAAAGGAGAATACCCTCCTCATGTTGACAAAAGAGCAAAATGAGCATTAAGACTCTTGGCTTCCCAATACGTACTCATAGACAACGAGTTATACAAAAGGGTACCTAAGGGTCGAGCTCTCTTATGTGTAGGAAAAAAGGATGCTTAACGAGCAATGAGGATAGTCCACGAAGGAAGTTGTGGAACTCACGTAAATGGAAAAATGCTAGTCCAAAAGATAATGCGAGAAGGATACTATTGGACTACCATGAATAGGGATTGTAATCAATACGTAAAATGATGCCCTAAGTGCCAAATTTATGCCAATTTACAACATGTTCCTCCATCTCTACTCTACACCTACACTTCGCCATGGCCATTCTCTACATGGGGAATTGACATTATTGGTAAAATCACTCCCCCAAGAACAGGAGGTCACGAATATATTCTAGTAGCAATTGATTACTTCAAAAACTGGGTTGAAGCGCAATCATACGCTAAACTCACTGCAAAACATGTAGCACTCTTTATCGAAAGAAATATTATTTGTCGATATAGAGTTCCACATGAAATGATAAGTGACAATGGCACTCACTTTCAAGCTGAGTGTGAAGAATTGTTACAAAAATATGGCATTCAACACCATCATTCTTCTCCTTATAGACCTCAAGCAAACGGAGTAGTCGAGGCGGCTAATAAAAATTTAAAGACTATCATTGAGAAAATGACAGAAAATTACAAGGATTGGCCTGACAAACTCCACTTCGCATTGTGGGGTTATCGTACGTCAATTCGCACATCAACAGGAAATACGCCAATTTCCTTGGTTTATGGAATGGATGTCGTACAACCTGTAGAGCTAGAGATACCATCTCTATGCATTGCATTAGAAAGCAAACTCGATGAAGTTGAATGGACTAGGGCAAGATATGAGGAGCTAATTCTACTTGATGAAAAACGACTAGAAGCTCTACATCATACTCAATGCTATAAAACTCGTATGGCTAGGCATTTTAATAAGAAGGTCAAGACAAGAAACATCAAAGTAGGAGACTTGGTGTTAGAGGCATTAAGGAAAAATGTTTTAGATCCAAGGGGAAAATTTAGGCCTAATTGGTCTGGACCCTATATTTTCAAAACAATCCTATCAGGAGGCGCAACAAAATTAACTGATATGGATGGCAATAAATTCTCGAACATGACAAATCTTAACCAACTTAAAAAGTACTACCCATAGTAACTTGAGTAGGACACTCAAGAGAGCTACGTTTGGCCTGATTCCTTAAGAAAGGATACGTAGGCAACCCTCTACGGGTGCGGCCACTTTATTTTTTTCAAACCTCACATCCCAGAATTAAAAATAGATTCGACAGAAAATCGACGAACCATCGGCGTCACATAAAAAATCCCGACGCCAGCCGATTAACATTAGCGCCAAACGACAATGTCTGTCGCCTGACGCCAGACTGCCGCAGAAGGCGCCAGTCGTAAAAGCGCGACGCCATCCTCTGCAAAGTCCCTGGGAATATTTCGGTGTTTTTCGGAAAATTTTCGACTTCCGTACTCGAAAAAATTTCTGGAAAATTAACTTTTCAGTTTTCATTGCTTTAATAAATTAAATTTAAAGAGATGATTTAATTAAAAAAGCTGCAATTTTATTAATAAAATAAATTAACAATTACATTATTGATGGAATTTAAATAAAGTTTAAATAAATTAACTTTAAATTTAAAACTAAGTCTAATAATTGAAAGTTAAGCAATGCTTTAATCTTTTTTCTCTTTCTTTGCTCTCTTCCAATTTTTGTCTGTATCCTCTTCTTCATCCATAACTTTAGCTAGTAGGCATCCTTTAGAGGACCTAGATTCAATTTTGGAGTAAATAGTTTCTCCCTTAGCTAGGACTCCATGTTTCTTCTTTACCCAAGCCTTCTTTTCTGAAGTGTTAGCTTTTCTCTTTCCTTTATCCATCGTAGAGCTTTTCTTCCTAGGCATTGTAGGTGTTTTGAACTCAACTTTTTCAACCAAGCATTCCTTAATAGGAATCACTTTGCCCCCTAGACGGCTCTTCACATCAGTTTTACTCTGATATTCTTAATGTCCTTTGAAGGTTTCTTTAGAAGCCACTTCTTCACATCATTGGGCAAGTAAGGAGGAACCTTTTGGGTAATCACTTCCCATAAAGGTCTAGCGATCCAATAGGCATCAAATTTGTCTACTTCTTGAGAGACAGGAAATTCATAGGGACGACGAAGATCCCCAGAAGGAATTGTTTGAAGTAGGCCATACTGTCTTTTTACCCTGCAGGGATAATAAAATTAAAATTCATCCTTGAAAAGCTTGGAAGACGGCAGAAAGGTTGCTTGTTGACACCAATCATCTTTTCTATTTTCCACCAAGGGATGACCCACTTGATGGTAAAATTGCAAGAGCCAAAGACCTTTTTCCATTCATGGCTCCCCATCTTAGAGAAGTATTTTTTCCTTCTCACAAAGTAATTTTGAGTATATTTTTCAACATTGTCAGGAGGACTAATTAATTCTAGTCTTTCCATTAGCCACATCTTTAAAAAAAAAATTCAATGCAAATAAATTAATATTACTATAAAAAAATATGTTTTTAATTTCTAAAATAAAAAATATTATTTTTCTACCTGTAATAAAATTGGAGAGCCCCGAAAAGGTGCTTTTGGATTTTTCTTTAATTCATCAAGACTAAGCATAGTCTCTCTAAAATTAATGGCATTGGATTCCTCCCAGATTCAATCTGCTCCAAAACAGTTGATATGATTGCTTGACCCTCATTAGCTCTACCACTAGTGAGAAGTTATTCATTAAACATGTAAAAAAGAAAAGCCCTTCTTCTATAAACATGAAAAGACTCAGAATAAGGTCTATCAAAATAATGGCAGCAAATTCTTTCAAATTAACTATGCTACCATCTACTATATTTGTTAGATCTTTGTCTTTTAAATTAAAGAAGCGCTCAAAATCCTTATAATAATATTCATTTATTCTAGGAATTACTGCAAGATATAATGCAGGGAAGCCTAAGATAACACCGAATTCTTCCGGCAAAGGGTTAATTTCATCACACCCTAGTCTGAAACAATGAGTATCCCCATCCCAATATTCTAAGGCGGTATGAATAAAATATACATCAAGATCTACCCCCTTGTCACCATAAATACCCCCCGTATAAAAAAAGTCTAACTCTTTTCTCTCCTTGGCAGTTAGAGACCGACACCATTCATGAGTGAAGTTGGTAAAACTTAAAGAGACTAAAGACATGATTATTATTTTTTCAAAAGCTAAGGTTATATTTAATCTGCGGAAATTATGAAGAAAATCGGTTGGGCAGGGGGCTATTTATACACAAAATCAGCACAGTTTCAATCCGGAAAGGATTCGGAGTTAGTGCTCATCAGCGCCAGACGCCAGACATTGGCGCCTGACGCCAGAGCCTGGCGCCAAACACTAAAGGTTAGCGTTTAGCGCTAACCCAAAACGCGTGGCGCCAGATGGCGCTGACGCGTCTTATCATACGCGCCTTTCGAAAAACCGCCTTTTTTTGCCTGATTCGAGTCGGGCCGATGAATTTTAGATCTTTTATTCTTTTTTATACCCTTTTTCTAATTATATTTTTCCTTCTTCTTAATTAATATATTAATTATATTTTTTTGGATTTTTATTTTAGACTTAATTTTTAAGTTTTTGTAAATCCAATATTTTTATGTTTTCATTTTTCTTTTTGGGGGAGAAAGTCGGATACCCTCCATCAATAATAAAAATGACGGAATTTTTGCGCAAAATTAGTAATTATCACAATTCTTTGTACACACAAACATGCACATAAAAATGAAAAAAATGAATAAATGCTAAATAAAATTAACTCATATTAATATGTAGATACAATATGTCTAATAATAAGTCTAATAAAGGCAAAGTTCTATACAAAGTCAAAATAATAAAAAAAGCACAGGAATAAACTACAGCGCCGGAGGACGTACGCCCATCATTTCAGAAAACTGCGTAGCACGAGGAGTAACCTCTCCACCAGCTCCAGCTACAGCTCCAGTCTCCTCGGGAGGCGAAAAACTCAGCTCATGACCCGTTCACCCAAGATCAACCTGAGGCTGAGGCTCCGGAGGTTACTGCGATGACGAACCGACCTCGTACATCCCACCACCTCTAAGAGCCGAGATAGCCTCTCCCTGGCCTACCGGCGCAGCGCGTGCACCCTCAGATGAAGAGGCTGAGCCCTCCACCGCCTCGGTCCGGGCAGCCTCAGAACGACCACCCCGACCGCCATAACCAGGACAACGACGTCTCAAGCTAGACCTCACTAGCTCTCTCCGCACCTCAGGTCTTGGTAGGTTACGAGAAGGAATGGATTGACCCTGCAAGAAGAAACTAAGTCAGAAATAATCAAAATAGAAGCAGTAATGCAAAACATAAGAAGGGAAACTACCTCCTGAATGACGTCATCACGACGACATGTAGCCACATTCCTCATCCGAACGAGCTGGCTCCGGAAGGCATCTATGCACCATGCCATCGCCGTGACCACCTTGCGCGAAACTGTCAAGGAAATAAAGTCAGTGATAATGCATAACATATATGAACAAAATTGCAAATAAATAAAACTTACCCGATTCTGGTGACGAGGAATCGACCGCTCCACGAAGCGCTCACCCTCAGAAGCCGAAGGAATAATCTCCTCAATCGGCCCGTATGTCCCCTAATAATGGATGGACATACGAGGTGGCACGAACTCAGTAGGTCCAGCCTGACAAAAGCAAATCAAAGTTAGTAAAACATTACTTAAGGGCTAATTAACGAAAGGCAAAAAAGATGAAAATCATACTGCCACTTCCTCAGCCAGTACAGGGACTGGAGCTAATAAAGGCAGTAGCTCCTCCTCATAGCACCGCCCAGTGATCATATAAGATCGCTAAGGGGCAGCAGCTCTCTCTGACATGCTCACCAACCTCGCGGCATTGAACATGTGACGCGGTGGAGGAGTAGGAATGACGAAAGTGTCCGAGGAATGCTGAATAGCAACCCTTTCTCCAAGATATGTAACTGCTCCATATGTCCCTAAGAAATAGCGACGATCAGCGGTATACTGCGCAACTAACCCAGGGACTGCCAAGCTGATCCACGGCTGGTACTGCACGTCAGGCTCCTGCAAAGAACGCCTATCAGATAAGAATCTATCAAAAGTTATACAGAATTATTCAAATATTCAAAGAATCATACCAAGATGATCTGATATCGGACATAGGCCGTAGACATCCCAACACGGCGGCCTCCCCAAGAGGCGCTCACTGAAAATCTGCGCGGCAACGGTCTTGTCGGCGCAACCGAGGGAAAGTACTCGTAGAACCAGATCTACAAAAGGCAAAAAAGCATCAACAAGTGCTAACCAAAGCTTAGAGCTAAACTTTATGGGAGATAAAGTATACCTCTACTACTCTCTAGACGCCGGATAGAGCAACGTTTCCCGTGGAGGACCGGTGTCGACACGAGTCTCGTAACGCTCGAACAAAGTCAGCATAGGCCAAGCTAACCCAGTCATAAGTCCCGATCAAGTGTAGATCACAAACCGCAGGTAGGTAGTAAATCAGCACTCTATTACCCTTCTCAGGGGAGAATGTCCCTAACAGTAAGATAAGCACAAATATGCGCACCCGCTGCTCTCGGGTGGTCGCATCATCCTCAAAAGCCGCTGCTAGAGTCGAACGGTGAATCCCCTTGGTGCTGAACTGAGTCGACTCTACCTCAGAACAAGCCCGAACAGCAATCGGACCCAACAGCTCCTTAACCTCAGGAGAAAAGACGCTGATCTCGTTGTCGAACGGCAGCGCAACAGCACTACAAGAAAATAACCTTTTCGTAGCGAATATTTTAACCTTTAGTATCAATTGTAATTGCAACAAAAAGCTTTCCCAACGAATGGACATTCAATACAATATCCCCCGCTGCCTTAGCCTTTAGTAGTGGTTTTCAATATCGCTGGGGTTGGCCTGAATAATCGATACGAAAAACTACATCCAATCGTGGTGATTATTGTAGCGATTACAATCGTTATAAATGTTTAACTCATTTTCTTAAAAAAAAACATGCGTATGATCTTTACAAGATTCGAACATGCAACCTAAAACTCTTATATTAAATATTTCATCAATAAGCTATGACATATTTTATGTATTCTTTGTCAAACAATATTTATATATTTAGTGTTGAAAAGGCTTTTCGTATCGATTTTTAGGATTTAGTGGCGATTGTAAATGATTCGATTTCTTAAAATTATATAAATGTGTAAAAATAGTGTGGATATGTATTATTATGTTTTTCGTTTCGATTTTATATGGGAAAACCATGACGATTGTAAAATGATACGACTTCCTTAATTATTTCACAAACATACTTGTATATTGTAGCGAATGTTCAATCGCTACGAAATAATCGCTACGAAAAGACATTTTTCTTGTAGTGCAGAAACAAACTCTAGTCCCGTAATGAGACTGAAGTCGGTCGGGGTAACCATCATCTCACCCCAAGGAAAGTGGAAAGTGTTGGTGGTGTCCCAAAAGAACTCCACCAGGGCACGAGCCACGTGTTGACCCCCGCTAGAGGCAATCATGGCCTCCGAGGTCTCAAAAAGTGCATTCAGCCCGCAAGACTCCCAGAGAAGTCTCACCTCTCCATCAATGCTGATATACATCTTGTACAGGTCGCCCAAGGTGTCACAGCCTGAGCCGTGGTAGCGCGTCCAACCAACCGTACTCCCACGTCACACCCTTTCAAAAATATGGTGGACGGGGGAGAAGTATAGAGTCCGCTCATCCCACTCAGGGAGGGGACCAAGAGAAGTGGACGGGTCGGCGTCCTCCTCTACGCGCTCATGCTCCAGTCGTACGTCTCGAGACCGTGAACCCAAACCTCGCTGTCTAGCCATGCTAAATTGTGAAAAATCATCATAAATTAAGGTTCTATAGTATCTAAGGTTTTCCTAGCCGCATGATACTATGTTCGCAAAAAAAAAAAAAATAGAGTACGTAGTACTAAAACAGAGCACAATTTCAACTTGAGCATATACGAAATTTTTCAAGCATCCAAACAATTTCTTGCAATACTATGGTAATTATTGTGACAAATTGGACAAGAATTTCTAGCAAAAACATCAAGAACAAGCCACATTGTCTTCCCGTCCTTAAGAGGTCCAACAATGGTGATTTGTTCGTTTCTTCACAAAATTGAGTCAAACAAGTCTCAAATTACTCCCAAGGCAATATATAAACATAATAAAGCAATTTAATGGCATAAAATTTGACAAACAAAGTGAATTAAGCAATTCAAGTTTCGAATTTTCAAGAAATTCGTGAACAAATATGTGCGAAATTCAGTAAAACCAGAGTGAGTTTGGAGAATACTTACATATATCATGAAAATGGATGGAATAAGCTTTGATTTGCAACAAACTTGAGCGAATTCGGTTGAGAAACGAGCAAGAACGGATGAATTGAATTTCCGTGGCGATTTCTCGAGCAAAAATGAGCAGCAGCAGCGAAAATGAAGAAGAAAGGGGTTTATATGGAAATCCCGACTCTAGCGCCAAGCGACAGGCCTTGGCGCCAGACGATAAGGTGTAGCGCCTGGCGCTAGCGCCATATATGTGGCGCCAGCAATATTTAAGTGGCGACAAATTGTTCAGCCTCTCAGTGCGGTTATTTCGACCTCTTTCAGCAATTTCGGGTTCCTTGGTATGCCAGTTAGCCCCTCTAAGAAATTTGACATGATTTAGTAATCGGCTTGATTACAATTCCATAAAGTGATCGACCTGATGAATGATCGTCTCACTTAGCTTAAAGTGCCTAATCATTGGCGCATCGCAAGGCACCGACATACTGGTTCAAAATACAGCAAAAGGCACTAACATACTGGTTCAAAATTCAGCAGAAGGCACCAACATACAGGTTCACAAGCAGTAAAAGCGCCGACATACTAGCATAATGGAAGAAAAGTTCAAGCGAGCTTTTAAAAGATCGACAAGCGTGGGTCTTTAGTAATTTTCCTCGAAATATTATCGCAACAAGTGAGGATAACTTCAGGCGAGGATATCTTTGGCAGCATTCCCTAGCTTGCGGAGAGTTGTCACAAACAACTGAAGGTGATTTGAAGCGAAGTTGTCTTCGATCGTGTTCCCTGGCTTGCGGAAGATGGTCACAAAGTGCTAGAAGGTCGTTTCAAGCGAAGCAATCTTCCATGGGGTTCTCTAGCTTGCAGAAGTTTATCATGGCAGAATTGGAGGCAATTACAAGCGTAGCAGTCTTCAGGCGGTATTCTCTAGTGTAACACCCTAGAAATTCCTTTCCTTCAAATACCCATTCTACACTTTAAAATACGAATTTAGGAATATCTAAGACATTACCGCCACCGTGAAAACAGCTAAGGAAATTATCAAAGTTACACAACGGAAGACTTAAAATTAAATATCGTTAAAACAAGTCAACTCAATAGTCAACCAAACGAATGTAAAGTTTAAAACCAAAACAAACGAAGTCAAATAAAGCTAAACTACAACTTGGAACCATTGAAGACCCTTATTCAAAACCGTTCCAAAACCAAACCTTTGCGTTAGTCCACATAAAATATGTCATAAATAACTAAAGCATAAAACACATCATAAACTAATGGAAACTAGCATGATTCACTCTTCTCTCATGCCCCATCATGAATATGCTTCAATACCTGAAAAGTTTATCTCTACTTGTCCCCACTACTCTCCATTAAAAATGGTCATCATAGGGCCAAGATAAAGACATGGCCAAACACGCAAACACACACAATCAGCAAAGCTGAGTACATAAGCGTAATTAAACACACTAACATGCTTTCACCTATCAACAAACACTTACCTCATTGCACCTGTTTACAAGCACACACAACAATCAACAAGACACATTAACTAGACACTAAATAATTCATTTAGCGTTGATTACGCATCGAACGGGTTTCCAACTATACCTCCCCCAAATAACTTGAGGTTAACTGGCACGGGAGCTTATCGTGCCAGCGACAAAACCACTCAAAGGTGGCGGAATTCCTGCACATAATAATAAATAAAAAGGAATGTACAGCGTCCTGTACTCCATTAGAAATTATGGTTAAATATAAAACCTCATAACTCCCCCCCATTGTTCATACTCAAGGTATATACGTTCCAAGAGTTTTAGTGCATAATCTCTTTCACTTTACGTTATTTACATGTTATTGGACTTGGTGATGACTCTCAAATCATAATAAATCAATCAACGATAATTATTCAATCAACCAAACATACCAATTTAATTCTTGAATAATTAGTGACCACATATTATTTAATGTAGAACCCATTTTAATTCTACCTCAGGGTCAAAGATACCTTAAACGCATAAAGCGCCAAAAATCCTATCTCTCGGTGTTAAAAACACCTTAAGTGCACAAAGGCACCAACATACAATTTATTCCTTGTGTACATAGACACTTATATAGCTCCTTCCTCATGCTTAAAGCATCAATAAAAATTATATGAACCATAATAAAATTCCTTTACAATATTCCAAGGCAAATTAAACATGTAGTTTAATTAAACATGCACTCTAACATGCCATAATTAAAAGTATAGTCCATATAATCATGCCAAAATCAAATTTTCAAATCCATAGACCATCACAAATAATTCATGGTTCACAATTCAATCACCAACACCAATACTTCACAATTCCATACATAAACCTTAGCATGATACTACTTGTAATTGATTGAAATCAAGCCTAGCATGATTCTACATCATCAAAATATGCTAAGTACGCGAACGTATCTTGAGTTTGATCTTAAAATCGCAACAACTAATAGAAATTGCTTACTTCGAAGTCTCCTACACATTAAAATCATAATAGAGTACTAAAATCTACTCTAAACATATTTCCAGCAATGTATATTATTTTAAAACCCCTCATAATTTAATTAAAGTAGGCTGAAATTAATGAGTAATTAAAATTCCTTCAAGAAACATAATATTAAGTGTTCTACAGAAACTTCAGCACTTTATTTTAACTAAAACTTGCTGTAATTAAGCCTTAAAACACTTGAAACAAAGATTTAACCCAATATACATCATAATCCTTCAATAACTCATAAATTAAGAACCCAGGGTTTCAAAAATTGGGGCTTTTTAATAAAAAAATCAAATCTGAAAATTAATCAACATAATTATTATACTCAAACAACAAAATCAAATCCCAAAACTCATAATTTACAATTAGATTTGAACATAGATTAAATTAGAACAATAAAGTTATTTTTTTTTAATTTTTTTTTTACTCGAAAAAGTGAAAGAGGAGGCACGGCATGAAAGGAATGATGTCCTTCGAACAAGTATACTATTCCGTTAGTGGGTTCAGAATTATTAGAAAACTAATATATTCAGTGAGGTCAAGTGATCGGAATGCCTGGGTGGAGGCCGCTTCCGATTAGTAATATTAATGAATAATTAATATTACAGCTTAATCTTGACTGAACCCTTCGGGTCACACCCAAGCATTCAACAAACTGAACCGACGAATTAATTCGGAAGGAATTAATGAGTCGACCGAGTAATATTTATTTAGACGTCGGAAATTCGAGCTTAGAGCGTCGAAACCGAGCGTCGGAAGTCGAGTCAAAAAATAGTGAAAGACGAGACGAGAAATAGTAATAAATCAACAAAAGACCAAAATACCCCTAGCATCGGAATGCCCAAGCAAACCGAGTGCTAAGGGCGTATGGCCTAGCATGGTGGCTAGCATGCGCACCAAGCCGAGCCTAGGCTGCTAGTGCGTGCTAGCGCACCCATGCTAGCATCGCAAGGCTAGGCGCTGCCTAGTGCGTGCTAGCATGCTAGGCATAGCCTTGTGCGCGCAATGGCTAGCAAGCCATGCCGCAACAAGCTGCAGCAGCTAGCACGCTAGGCGCGCCAGCTCGCCACAGCTAGCAGCAGCATGGCTAGGCCATTGCTTGCTGCCTAGCAACGCCGGCCAAGGCACAAGGCCAGTAGCAGCCCCCACAAGCATGATGGGCTTGCTGGCCAGCAGCTCCTGGCAGCCCACATGCGAGTGCTGGGCCTGCTGGGCTTGCTGGGCATGGCTGCCACGGAAAGCAGCACATGGCAGCCCACCTTGGCTGCCTTGGTGCCCAAGGGTGGGTGCCATGTGGCTTGTGGTCCTTGAGTGTGTGTGGAGTGAGGTGGCCGGTTATGGGAGAGGGAGTGGGGAGCAAGTTTGGTCCCCCCCTTATCCAAGTGGTCCTCACCTAACCACTCACATGAGCTTGCCACTTGTTGATTTATTACTAGCTTGATTATTAATTTTATTTTAGCTTTAAAATAAAATGGAAAAATCATACTATCCCACATTGATGGGAGAGTAAATGATTCCCATCATTTCCTATAAATACCCAAGTATGGGCATTGGGAATGATGCTTGAGTAAGAGTTGGAAAAGGCATCACAATTAGTGAAAATCTTTGAACTCAATATAATTACTCGGGTTTTATTGGTCGGGTCTTGCTAACCCCAAGACATTGGACCTAGCCGGTTTTGTTGGTGCGGGTGGACTTCGTTGGAGGTCTCCGTGTGAGCGGGACTTGAAGCTTTCAAGTAAGAGCTCATTTTGGAGCGAAGCACGCGTCAAAGGTAATTAGCTTATCTTAATCTTGTGATTAATTTAATTATGTTTATGGTTTTATTTATTGCGATTGCGGTCTTGTTTTTGGGTTTGTTTCCGCGGTGAGTCGGACTCACCAAACCCCAACAGCGGTATCGGAGCCTCGCTAGTTTATTTTTAAAATCATAATATTTTCAAGGTGTTTTTATGGCTTAATTTTTCTTGTTTTAAGTTGCTAATTAGATTAGTAACTCGTTTTTCCAATTTTTACCTCGTATTAGAGCTGTCTTCAGCTCCCGAACCCAGATTTCAACCCAAAAATAGTGAATTTTGGGTGGAAAAGGCGTTTTGGAAATGGTTTTATCCTATTAGGACTCTGTTTTTAGCCAAAAAACGACCAGAAATGCATTTTTCGAGGGATTTTTCGTTTTGACGAAAATTTTTAAGTCTTTCTAACCTTGAAAATTGATTGCATATTTATGGTGGTTATGTATTTGGTTCTTTCCTTTATTTATATGCAATTTTAGACCACTTTAAGCATGATTACTTGGTAGTAATTGGTGCTTGAAAGTTTGGTTTTATTTTTTCACATAATTGCAAATTAATTGCATTAAGTGTGAAATTGTTGTTCTTTGTTGCTTCCAAGGACTAAAGATTCAATCTTTATTTATGATAAGTGATTGAAACTTTGAGTTACTAAATTCCATTAATTTTGGTTAAACTTTGTTGATTTAATCATTTTTTAGTTGATTGGAATCATAAAGTTTAAAACTTTTGATTGAAATTGGTTTATCTTCATATTGGAAGATATAATTTTTTCATGGAGTCACAAGTATTAAAGTTGGAGTCTTTATTGAACTTATGTTCATTTTTCAAACTCCCTTTTATTTTGTCAAAATCTCAAGATTAATTTAAAGTGATTAAATTAATAGTGAGAATTGCCCTAATTTATTTTATTACACCAAGTTAAACCAATTTTATTAAAGAATGGTTCTTGGAAATAAATTTGGTTAATTGCATTTGGATGAATTATTTAAGTTGGACTTGTTATTTTTCATTTTTCCTCAAAATTGATTCTAAAATTAATTTAGAATTGATCTATAATGTCACACACAAAAATCGATAATTTTCGAAGCATTAGCACGCAACACGAGGCCTAAGAGCCCCAAGCTAGCTCTCGGCCAGCTGGGTTGCTCACGCAACACATATGTGGCTGTCGAGGCTGCTTGGCGCTTCGTTCTTAGGTGCTTGGTGCTGTGCGTGTGTGTGTGCAAGGAAGGGCGTGGGCTGCTGCTCGCTGCCAGCAGCATAGCGCGCCAGCCAGCAGTAAACAGCAGCATGGCGCAGCAGCAGCATAATGCTGTGCGCGCTGTGCGTGCTGCTACGCTTGGCTGGGCTGGGCGTAGCGCATGCGAGCACAAGCAGCCCACATGCATGCTTGGTGTTGCGGGGGTGCGCATGGGCATACTACGTGCTTGTTGTACGGTACGTACAATCCCATAATTGGCACAATAACCCCGGGTTATTAAGGCGATGCTATTTTAAAGTTAATTTTAGCGTTGCTTAATATGTAAGTAAAGGTAATTTTTGGACTCCAAGTCTTAGTGCTAGGCACTTAGACATTTTGGAATTCGTAATTTTGCTTAAATTGTCGTTTTAATTATTTTAATTATTTTGTTTATTTAATTAAAATTTTTGAGGCTAGGCCTCGGGTTTTGAGCGACATTTGCAAAATTAATTTTGGTAAATATTTGGGTTCACCGACTTAATTAATTGGATTAGTTAAGTTGGATGCGGAATTTAGTGGGAGCGTCTCTAAGTTATTTCCATAACCGGTTGAAACAACTTTGACTAGTTTAATTAGGCTTGTTAATTGGATTAACCACCTAGATTAGTTACTAGTTCTCGCGCGTTTTATGCATTGTTACTTCTTTATCGTTGTAAAATGCATGGGCCATTCACAGATAGTGAATGGATGAATGGAATGTAAATTCTCTCACAGGTTTTATGAAATGGCAACTAGTGGGGCCCGATTAGGATAGAAAATACGGACTGTGATCCGTGATGTATTTTTGTAAATCTAAATACGGTCTGCGAACCGTTGAGTATTTTTGTACCTTAATATTTAGATTAATCCTAATCGTAGATACTAGCAATTGTAATATTTTGGTCAAGTCTTGAAGACGGGGTTCTTAGAAGACAAAGCCATGAAGTTGCAAATGAAGACCTTTTGAAGACTTGAAGATCTCAAGGGGTCATGCTAGTTGCCAAATGCATCTCTATTTATGTTTTCGATATATATTTATGTTTATATATATATGAATTATATGTTAGATGCATGTTTAGGATTTCGAATGTTGAGATGATTAATTAAGTTCACTTAAATAAACCAACATAGAAACCCTAGGTTCCTAAAATATTGAGTAAAACTTGCCATTCCAAAACACACTTACCAACCGAACGAGGGTAGTGGTGGGCTACGCCAAAGCGAGGCATCACTACTTCTCCAAGGAACGTAAGGCATACCGAGTATGCAAGGTGGTTTTGGTTATACTCAACGATATGAGTGATGGAGTCCTAACATGTCATGGCAAAGTGAATAAATTGTTTAGAGAGCATTGGATGCGACGATTTATTCAACCAAGAGTGGCTTGGAGCCATTAGTAAAGCGTTTCTTACCTTAGGAGATTGAGTGTTAAGACAAGCCAAAGCATGTTTCACCACTCTTTCTTTCTTTGGATCTTGGAATCGACTTATTCTCACCTAAAATGGGGACAATCTTTAATGTGTGAATAAGACGTTTTAAATAAGTTTGATTAAAATGCATGAATTCAATCTTATTTAAGTATAATGAATGGTTTTTTATTTCAAATTCTTTCAATTGTAGAATCATGTCTTCAACTTATGTCAACGACCTTATGCTCCCGGAATTGCCCGAAAAGTTGCCAATTTCTCTGAACTTGGTAAACTTTAAGGAATGGGAAGAGGAACTCCGAAAGACCCTCCAAAATTGCTACCTAGAGCACATTCTAGACACTCAAATCCCGAGTTTCTACTCAAAGGGGATTATGAGTGATGAGGCACATGAGGTATGGAGTGTGGATTGTAAAAGAGTTTCCAGACTCATGGCAAACTCCATCCCGGTACAATGGAAGGGGAAGTTCTCCAACTATTTTCCGGACATGATGCTCAAAGCTCTAGAAGATGTAATCAATTTGAGAGTCACCAAAAGTACCAGAGGCAACTATGATGGACTTGTGGAAGATGTGATTAGGTCACTCTCGAACATGAGGATCAAGCCACCGCAAGATGGGTGTCTCACAAAAGAGAGACAAGAAGTATGGGCTAAGGTCTATAATGCAAGACTTAGACCCGGGATGCTACTTCAAGCTCCTGTGCTCAACATGACAAGGCTATTCACCTATCTGGAGCTAATTGGCAAACCAGTGGACGATGAGCAAGCGGCTCTCATGCTACTAAGCTCACTCCATTCGAGGTATGTTGCATTAAAGATGCGACTTACGGCCAAGCGGAACAAACTATCCTTGATGGAAGTTGTTCAAGAGCTCCAGAAAACCTATTCTTGCAAGAAGGCTAAGGTTGCTCTGAGACCAAAGAAGAAGGAGTTCAAGAACAAAGATAAGATGCGGTGCTTCTATTGTAGTAGACCCGGACACTACAAAAGAGAATGTAGCATGTATCTAGAAGATGAGGCGAAAAGAAAAGTAACCTCAATCTCAGGTATCATCTTTACACTTGAACATAAGCCATTTATAAGGTATTAGATACCGGAAAATTGGTTCACTATATGCTCCTGTTTCAGGAACAAAGTGAGCGGTGCTTTTCAAGTGGATATGAGTACACAAGTGGAAGAAGAAGATAATCTTTCAAAGAAAGCTTGTAATCTCATATTTTGTCTAGATTTAAAACTTGTTTAGTTTTATCTACCATATTTTGATCTTGTGATGTTGGACGTCATTTTGAACTTGATCACAAGACATATCATCTTGTTTATATTTATGGAATGACACGTTTGTGTCTTTGGACAAATTGTTTATAATGATACCAAAAGAGCTAAGACCATAGAGTCAAATCAGACTTACTTGTGGCATTGTCGTCTTGGCCACATCAACATCAAACGCATCAAGAAACTTCTACAAGAAGGTATTCTTGACTCTTTCGATTTAGAATCGTTTGAGAATTGCGAGGGATGTCTATTAGGCAAGATGATTAAACAGCCATTCTCCAAGTTGGGAGAAAGGGCAAGTGACTTATTGGGTCTTATACATACCGATGTATGTGGACCAATGAGCTCAACCATAAGAAATGGACATCGATATTTCATCACTTTCACAGATGACTATAGTAGATATGGCTATATCTACCTCATGTCGCATAAATCTGAATCATTTAAAAATTTCAAAGAATTTTAGAGTGAAGTTGAAAATCAGCTTGGCAAGAAAATTAAAGCCCTTCGATCGGATCGAGGTGGTGAATACTTGAGCCAAGAATTCGATGACCATCTGAAAGAAAAGGGTATACTTTCAGAATTGACACCTCCAGGAACTCCTCAATGGAACGGAGTATCCAAAAGGAGAAATCGGACCTTGTTAGACATGGTACGATCAACAATGGGTCTTAGTGATCTTCCTATCTCTTTCTGGGGACACGCACTTCTAACTGCGGCACTAACACTGAACCGCGCTCCATCAAAAGCTGTAGAAAAGACTCCATATGAATTATGGACGAAGAAACCTCCTAGGTTATCTTTTCTAAAGATATGGGGATGCGAAGCATATGTCAAGAAATTGATTTATGACAAACTTCATCCCAAATCTGACAAGGTTTACTTTGTGGGCTACCCAAAAGAAACCAAAGGGTATTACTTCTACAATAAATCGGAGAACAAAGTGTTTGTTGCTCGCGATGGTGTCTTTTTGGAGAAGGAGCACCTTTCCAAAATGACAAGTGGGAGGAAAATCGAACTCGACGAAGTTCGTGAGGATGAGCAACAAAATCATAATGACAGTCAAAGTGCTCAAACATCATCTGTTGACGCGGGTCAAAATGATCAAAATGTGCAAAGTTGAACCGACAATGCAAATGCTCAATCCATTACCCTACGTAGGTCTCAGAGGCCGAGATCTCAACCTGATAGATATCTTGGTTTAGTATTAACCGAGAATCAGGACATCCTGATTATGGATGGAGATGAACCGGCAACCTACAAGCAAGCGATGGCAAGCACCGACTCTGCTAAATGGCAAGAGGCCATGAGATCTGAAATGGATTCCATGTTTGAAAATCAAGTCTGGGACTTGGTTGACTTACCCGAAGGTTATACACCTATTGGATGTAAGTGGATTTTCAAGTTGAAAACTGACAAAGATGGAAATGTATTCATTTACAAAGCTAGATTGGTGGCAAAAGGTTACAGACAAGTTCATGGTATTGATTACGATGAAACCTTTTCACCAGTCGCAATGCTTAAATCCGTTCGGATCCTCGTAGCGATTGTTGCACATTACAATTTTGAAATATGGCAGATGGACGTCAAAACCGCCTTCCTTAATGGGTATTTGGAAGAAACTGTGTATATGACACAGCCTGAAGGTTTTGTCGACCAAAACAATGCTAGGAAAGTTTGTAAGCTTAAGAAGTCCATTTATGGACTAAAGCAAGCAAGCAGAAGTTGGAATCTGCGATTCGATGAAGCCATCAGTAAGTTTGGTTTTATCAAGAATCCAGATGAATCTTGTGTTTACAAGAAGGTTAGTGGGAGTGACATCGCCTTCCTAGTCTTATATGTCGATGACATATTGCTCATTGGAAACAGCATTCCGTTGTTAAAGTCTGTAAAGGCCTGGCTTGGAAAATGCTTTTTAATGAAAGACTTGGGAGAGGCTCAGTACATACTAGGCATCAAGATCTATAGGGATAGATCGAAAAGGATGATTGGATTGAGTCAGAGTACTTATATTGATAAGGTACTTGCTCGATTTGGCATGGAGGAGGCCAAGAGAGGTCACCTGCCAATGTCACATGGCATAACCCTAAGCAAGAAGAAGTATCCACAGACACTTGATGAGCGGAAGGACAAGTGGGAGATTGAAAGGAATGGTGTCCTTCGAACAAGTGTACTATTCCGTTAGTGGGTTCAGAATTATTAGAAAGCTAATATATTCAGTGAGGTCAAGTGATCGGAATGCCTGGGTGGAGGCCGCTTCCGATCAGTAATATTAATGAATAATTAATATTACAGATTAATCTTGACTGAACCCTTCGGGTCACACCCAAGCATTCAACAAACCGAACCGACGAATTAATTCGGAAGGAATTAATGAGTCGACCGAGTAATATTTATTTAGACGTCGGAAATTCGAGCTTAGAGCGTCGAAATCGAGCGTCGGAAGTCGAGTCAAAAAATAGTGAAAGACGAGACGAGTAATAGTAATAAATCAACAAAAGACCAAAATACCCCTAGCATCGGAATGCCCAAGAAAACCGAGTCCTAAGGGCGTATGGCCTAGCATGGTGGCTAGCATGCGCACCAAGCCGAGCCTAGGCTGGCTGGTGCGTGCTAGCGCACCCATGCTAGCATCGGCGCTGCCTAGTGCGTGCTAGCATGCTAGGCACAGCCTTGTGCGCACAATGGCTAGCAAGCCATGCCGCAACAAGCTGCAGCAGCTAGCACGCTAGGCGCGCCAGCTCGCCACAGCTAGCAGCAGCATGGCTAGGCCATTGCTTGCTACCTAGCAGCGCCGGCCAAGGCACAAGGCCAACAGCAGCACGCACAAGCATGCTAGGCTTGCTGGCCAGCAACGCCTGGCAGCCCGCATGCGAGTGCTGGGCCTACTGGGCTTATTGGGCGTGGCTGCCACGGACAACAGCACATGGCAGCCCACCTTGGCTGCCTTGGTGCCCAAGGGTGGGTGCCATGTGGCTTGTGGTCCTTGAGTGTGTGTGGAGTGAGGTGGCCGGTTATGGGAGAGGGAGTGGGGAGCAAGTTTGGTCCCCCCCTTCTCCAAGTGGTCCTCACCTAACCACTCACATGAGCTTGCCACTTGTTGATTTATTACTAGCTTGATTATTAATTTTATTTTAGCTTTAAAATAAAATGGAAAAATCATACTATCCCACATTGATGGGAGAGTAAATGATACTCCCATCATTTCCTATAAATACCCAAGTATGGGCATTGGGAATGATGCTTGAGTAAGAGTTGGAAAAGGCATCACAATTAGTGAAAACCTTTGAACTCAATATAATTACTCGGGTTTTACTGGTCGGGTCTTGCTAACCCCAAGAGATTGGACCTAGTCGGTTTTGTTGGTGCGGGTGGACTTCGTTGGAGGTCTTTGTGTGAGCGGGACTTGAAGCTTTCAAGTAAGAGCTCATTTTGGAGCGAAGCACGCGTCAAAGGTAATTAGCTTATCTTAATCTTGTGATTAATTTAATTATGTTTATGGTTTTATTTATTGCGAGTGCGGTCTTGTTTTGGGTTTGTTTCCGCGGTGAGTCGGACTCACCAAACCCCAACACGGCATCCACTTGCTGCCGGCTACTGGCAGCGGCGGCCACCTGCTGCCGGCGGCTGACATTGCTGGCAGCGGCGGCCACCTGTTGCCGGTGGATGGCAGCGATGGAGGGGGGGGGGGCAGAAAACAGAGCAGCCGAAAAAAAAGAAAGGGGAAAGGGAAAAGAAAAGGAAAGAAAATAAGGAGAAGAGAGAGAGAAGTTTACCTTGGGTTTTTCTCCACTCTGGGCAAATTTGATTTGCCTCATAAGTGGGATATTTATACCCCTTCTTTACCAATCCCTTTTTCCTTAAACTTCCCTCTTTTAGTTTTTCCTAATTCCTTCTGTTTAGAGTAAAAATTACCCTAGACAGGTGTCCCAATAAAAGAAGGCCACGTGTCAAGATCAGAATCACCCAAGTGGCCCCCTAGCCATTTGGCACGTGGCTTCTTCAGATAGATTCTGAAATGACGGCCCTCAAGGGCCCAAATCCCAAAGAGAACGTCGTAATTTGGCACAGCCCACCACAATCTAGGTCAAGTGACCTTGATAAGGGCACAATTTCCAATGACCCTATAAATAGGGAGATATTTTCCCATTTTGGGGGACGGATTCAATCATTTATTACACCTGTATTCTCTTACATCAGAGAAAGACCTGAGCTTGGAATCCGAGCAGATACCCACCTAAATTTCTGCACTTTATTCTCTCCCTTCAAGTTTCTAACTTGTGCGTCGGAGGCGGAGCACCACCTAACTGGTGTCTCCATTTGTTTTGCAGGTACAGCTCACACCGAAACAGTCTTCGTGTTGTAACTCTCCCAAGGGACAAAAACACCCAAAAAATTTGGCGCCGTTTGTGGGGAGAGTACCTCAAAGATGGTTCAAGAGTCTGTACCCCTTAACCGTCTGGGTGATGACCTAGAAGTCTTTACAGACCAGGAGGATGAAGATCCTTAGGTGGAAACCTTTACAGCCGATGACGGCTCTCTCAGAATCAAGCGCATCCGACCCGGAGAGACTCTGAAGCGGGGTGCCTCCCAGGCGGGTGCAAGTCGACCCCCTGGGCAGCTGGAAGGGGAAACCCATGCGGCAGCTGGATCAACGCCTGTCATCCGAGACGAACTCATGAGATTTATGACATGTTTCAAGGGTGAAATTAAAGAGCTGATCACCCAGAGCCAGGCTGGCCCGAGTAGAGGTCAGTCGGCCAAGAAGACTCCTCTGGAAAAGGGAAAGTCAGTTAAACATCGGCAGGCAACTCCTCATCCAAAGGAGAAGGCAGCCGCGACCATTGATTGGTCCGAAATTCTTTTTCCTAAGGGGAATATCAATAACCCCCGCCGGACTCAACAACCGGAGGGAAGTAAAAAATCATCTCTTGATGCCCGGGAGATTATCAACCGGAAGAGAAATCAGCAGTTGTCTGAATCGGCTTCCACGTCGAACTTTCCTGAAAGCTTTAATAATATCTCTGCAGGGAATGCATGTTCCTTGCATGAGATTCAGACAGGAGGTAATACCGTCCACTCTGGCCCTTAGATAATTGGAGCTGCACCGTATGTACCTACTCAGGTCTACGGCCAGTATTCCCCTCACTTCATGCAGCCGACTCTCTTTGGAGGTCAGGCGGCATACCAAAATGTCCAGCCACTGGACTGGCAGCTTTGTCTGCTTCGCCTGGGTGAACAACCTTCTACGTTCACCCGGGATATAACCGAGGCGGCACAACCGTCCAAGGTTAAGAATGTGTTGGTTGGTACTTATGATGGTACCACCAACCCGGAAGACCATCTCATGGCTTATACCAACCTCATGTATCTGCAAGGGTTGGATGATATCGCTTGGTGTCGTTGCTTCCCGACTACATTGAAGGGCATTGCCCAACAATGGTTTGGTAATCTGCCAACCGAGTGCATCGATAGTTTTAGGAAGCTTGCCTTCCTATTTGCTTCCAACTTCTCAATGAACATCCCTGCTAAGAAAACAAGCTTGGACTTAAGCACCATTAAGCAGGGGGAGGGGGAAGGGCTCCGCTCCTATGTCAGGCGGTTCAATCTGATTAGAATTCAGATTCAAGGACTGTCTGATGAGGTGGCTTTTACAGACTTTTTCAAGGGTCTGAGAGACCGGTCGAATTTTAAGTTCGACCTAGTTAGAAAAGGGGCTTTCACCCTACAGGCGGCCCTGAGGGAGGCGGAAAGCTACATTCAAGCTACCGACCTCTGCTCGCCTGGTAATCAGTCGGACTCCAAGAGGTCCGACAAGCAAAAAGACAGCCGGCCTGCCTAGTCGGCCAAAAAGAAAGAAGAAAGCAAGAAGAGAAAAGAAATCTGGGCGGTTAGTGATTCTGATCAGCCGTCCCAGAAGAAGAAGAAAGAGTTTAAACCTTACGTCCCCAAGTACGAGTTTAACAAGGACTGCAATTCCATCCTCATGGAAATTAAGGACCGGTTGTCCCTAGAGAAGCCGAATCCAATGAAAAGTTCCATTCAATCAAGGAACAAAAATAAATTTTGCCAATACCATGAGGAAGTTGGCCATGACACCAACGACTGCTTCAGCCTGCAACGGGCGTTGGACCGTCTGACTGACAAGGGAATGCTGAAGTCCTACATTTCCAAGTCCCCAGCCGGGGCAAAGAAGAAGAATAAGGGTCAGTCCTCAAAGACTAACCCCCAGCCTGCTAGTAGCTCGAAAACCGACAAGGAGCCGGTCTACACAATAGCAGGCGGGTTCTCCTATGGTGGCCCTACCATTCGGGGCACCAGGAGCCATCTTCGAAAAATGGACAAGGATGATGATGAGCAGGCGTCTGCAAGCACCTCCTTCCCAGATGTCTTGATCACTAAGAAGGACAGGGGCAGTGTCCGCCGTCCGCACGATGACCCGGTCGTCATTGAATGAAAGGTTGCCAACCAGCTGGTTGGAAGAATCCTTATTGACACCGGCAGCTCATCAGACATCATCAGCCTCCGGTGCTTGCAGAAGCTGAAATACAACGTCAGCAGCATGCATCCGGTCACCCACCCCTTGGTTGGTTTTGGGGGTGGGATGGTCTACCCAGCCGGAAGAATTGACTTACCCATCCGGCTGGGAGAGAAGGGCCAAGGACGACATATTGTCGTCAGATTCTTGGTCGTTGAGGAGTTAACCGCCTACAACATTATCCTTGGCCGGCCGACCCTCAACGTAGCCAAGGCAGTAATCATCCCGTCTCTCATGCTCATCAAGTATGAGAGGGATGACGGCACTGTTGATTCCCTGAATGGGGATCAGAAGACGGCCCGAGAGTGTTATCTCTCAACCGTCAAAGACATTGTGGCCCTAGGCGGCCAGGAACCAATAGACCTTGACAATGTCAAGGATGCCGATCCAGCGCCTGCCCCACCAGCAGCCGGGAAGAAAAGAAAGGCACCTCTGCTGGTGGAAGTGAAGAAAGAGAAAAAATAGCAATCACTGGCCGGTGAACGGTCAGATGAGCTCCGTCCCCAACCGGCTGGTGAACATATTGATATACCTCTGGACGACAGCCGTCCGGAGCGTACTGTGAAGGTTAGGACGGTTGCTTTTGCAAAGTTGGGTGCAAACTTGCACCTTCTGCTGAAAGAATTCAAAGACATTTTTGCCTTTGAAGTGGAAGAGATGTCAGGCGTCAGCCCGGATCTTGCAGTCCACAAGCTCGCCGTGGATCCTAAAAAGAAGCCCATTCGGCAAAAGAAAAGAAATCACGGCGAGGAAAGAAGTCAGGCAGCAGCTGCCGAAGTAAAAAAGATATTGGATGCTGGGTTCATTTGGTCATGTAATTTCCCCGACTGGGTGGCGAATGTTGTGCTTGTAAAGAAGCCGAATGGAACCTGGCGGACGTGTGTTGGTTACACAGACCTCAACAAGGCATGTTCCAAGGACAGTTATCCGCTTCATAAGATCGACAGTTTGGTCGATTCAACAGCCGGGCATGCCTTGATGAGTTTTATGGATACCTACTCCTGCATGTTCCACAGACCTCAACAAGGCATGTTCCAAGGACATGATAGTCAAATCCAAACAGCAGGCGGATCACCTTGATGATATCCGAGAAACCTTCACCGCACTTAGGCGGCATAAGGTTATGTTGAATCCTAAGAAATGCGTCTTTGGTGTTGAGTCTGGGAAGTTTCTCGGATTCTTGATTGATCAAAGGGGGATAGAGGCTAACCCTGAGAAGATACAGGCGGTAATTGACATGAAGTCACCCCGCACTGTCAAGGAAGTGCAGAGACTAACCGGTTGTCTGGCCGCCCTGGGGAGATTCCTCAGCCGGTCAGGTGACAAATGCCTTTACTTCTTCCAAGCAATCAGGAAAAAGGCCAGATTTGAGTGGGGGGATGATGTTGAGGCGACTTTTCAACGGCTGAAAGAACACTTGCACTCTTTGCCAAGGCTTGTTAGCCCACTGCCTAGAGAGGTGTTATACATGTACCTAGCCGTCTCGGATCATGCCCTCAGCGCCGTTCTCCTTGCTGAGAGAGACGGTGTTCAGCTTCTAGTCTATTTCATTAGCCATGTTCTAAAAAATGCTGAGCTCCGGTACCCCATGGTAGAAAAATTTGGCCTTGCCCTGTATATGGCTTTCAAGAAATTGAAATCTTATTTCCTGGATGATCCGGTGGTAATCTACACCGACCAGCCCCTCAAGCGGCCAATGTCTACTTTGGAGTCATCCGGCAGAATGTTGAAATGGGCTATTGAAATGCAAAGTCTTGAAATCTCTTTTGAACCTAGAAAGGCAGTGAAAGGTCAGGCGTTTTCCGACTTCATTGTTGAAATGACACGACCGGTGCAACCGGATAATATTGACCAGGTTTGGAAAGTGTATGTAGACGGAAGCTCGACGAAGAACGGCTGCAGTGCAGGAATTATATACGAGTCCCCTGAGGGGGACAAATTTGAATATGCACTGCGGTTTAAGTTTCAAGCCTCAAACAACGAGGCGGAGTATGAAGCCCTGCTAGCCGGAATCGGCATGTGTAAGGCAGCAGGGGCAACTAAAATTGACACCTTTCTGATTCTCAATTGGTCGTCAGCCAGTATGAGGGAACCTATGAGGCAACTCATCCGGCTATGATCAAATATCTTCAGGTAGTCAAAGAAGAGGCTGGGGCACTTGCGGAATTCCGGCTGAATCAAGTGCCTAGGTCAGAAAACAACCAGGCGGATGCATTGTCAAAATCAGCATCCTCCGCCTGCCATGATACGCCTCGGTTAGTCTTTTGGGAAGTTCTTGAAAAGAGAAGAATCTATGAAGATCCCATTGGAATTCTGAACCGAAGCTCTACCTGGATGAATGGCATCCGAGCTTACCTTTTAGACGGTACGCTTCTTGATTCGCCACAGGAGGCAGCCGTCCTGAAGAAGCGAGCTGCAAGCTTCGAGTTGAAAAATGGAGAACTCTTCAAGGCAGGGTTTCTTAAGCCCCTGTTGAAGTGTGTCACCCCTGAAAAGGGGAAGGAAGTTCTCGAAGACCTGCACTCAGGATTCTGCGCCTCCCACATAGGTGGCAGGTCCCTAGACGTCAGAGCCAGACGGCATTATTTTTTGCCTACCCTTGAGGCAGACGCCAGGGAGTTGGTAAAGAAGTGTGACAAGTGCCAAAAATTTGGCAGACTTATTCACCGTCCGGCTACTAATCTTACGGCCATCCACAGCCCTATCCCGTTTGCAAAATGGGGCATGGAAATTCTAGGTCCTTACACGCCTGCTCCAGGCGGAAAGCGCTACATCTTGGTGGCTGTGGATTATTTCACCAAGTGGGTGGAGGCTGAGGCGGTTAAAAACATCAAGACCTCAGACGTGATTTCCTTCATCTGGAAAAACATTATCACCCGGTATGGGGTACCTATGTCTATGGTGTTTGATAATGGTCCTCAATTTGAGACGCCTCAGCTAAAAACTTGGTTGGGAGATCAAAGGATCTCAAGCTATTGTTGCATCTGTCGGCCGGCTCCAAGCAAACGGCCAAGTTGAATCCTTCAACAAACTCATCTCAGACGGCATTTAGAAGAAAATAGAAAGAGCCGGTGGCTTATGGGCAGAAGAGTTAATCCATGTCCTATGGGCCATCCGGACAACAGCGAAGGGGGCAACTGGTGAAACCCCATTTCTCATGGTTTACAGTGCTGAAGCCGTCTTGCCTATCGAACATTACGAGCCGACTCTCAGAGTCATGCTATATGATGAAGAGGCAAATTGGGAGGCCATGCGGCTGGCATTGGACTCCCTCCCGGAACGCAGGGTCAACGCTGCCCTGCGCCATGAGATTTACCGTCTGAGAATGACTAGAGCCTACAACAAAAAAAGTACACAAGCGTCCCTTGAAAGTCGACGACTTAGTGTTACGAAAAATGGAGGCTACCGGTAGGGCCAATGAGCTGGGGAAGCTAACTCCAAATTGGGAAGGCCCCTACCGGATCTATGAAGAAGTAAGGGACGACACCTACCGCATGAAAACTCCAAACGGCAGGCGCCTGCCTAGAAATTGGAATTTAGACAGCCTGAAAAAGTACTAATTCTGAGAATGTAAATATTTTGTAAACAGTGAGTCAATTAATGAAGATTCAGACTTTGTTTGCAAAATTGATTTGTTGTTTTTTAATTATCCATCTGGGTAATACCCAGACGGATTCTTCATTTACCTAACTAAGTTTGATACTTAGTAAAGGTTACATTTGTTTGACCGCTTGGGTAATACATAGATGGATCCATTGTTTATTTAAGTTTTATACTTAGTATGATTTAATAATTGCTTGTTCGTCTGGGTAATACCCAGACAGGCTCGTTCGTTTAAACAACTAAGTTCGATACTTGGTGTAAATTCAATATTGTAATAACTATCGGCCAATGCTCCGATTAAAAACTAAGCACAAAAACTCTTAGTGGCTATACAACCGGTCCTAAACAAGACCAAAGGCTGAAATGGCCGGATGGTTGCTTATTTTATAAAATCGCCTGTCCCAACATGGATAAAGGCGTCCGGCGACACCCCTCCGGGTGCGATCGTCGCAGAGAACAGACTATTTGTCGGTTCTACGTACCCATGCAGACGGCAAAAATTGAACGACCGAATTGGTCAACTCATAGCCGTCTGACCATAATAATCTATGAAGAACGATTAAGTTACCGAATACCAGATGCTCTGGGCATCTGACGGTCACCGGCTGAAGTTCTCAGGTTATTTTTTTTTTTCCAAAGTTGCACTCTCCCTATTGGGGCAAAAGATTGTGCAATGGCTATGTCTTAACCCCAGACGGAATATAACCGCCTGGATAAGAAGCTGAAAGCACCCGTTTTAATGGCCAGCTGTGCACTTGGTTTGGGGCAATCACCATTGTGATTGAATGGCCTAAAAACACTCCATACTTCTCCTAGTATCAAGTGTTTTCAAGCCAATCAATTAATTTGAAATAAAACCAACCACACAGCCGTCCAGGGGCAAGAGCACCCGGATTACAAACTGCCGCATGCTTTTTTAAGTTAGGAAAAATATAATGAATTGCAAACATAACGCAAAATTCAAATCGAAAATTTAAAACACAAACAGGTATAAAAGAACCGACTGAGTCGGAATACTTCATTAGTATGGCTCAAAAGCCAGAAGTTGTGTTAACCGGAGTTACATCCGGTGAGGAAACAAAAAAGAAATTGTTAATCCAACCCCATTGTTGGTAAAAATACAACAAAACACGGCATACAAGCCGGTAAAGAAATAAAATGGCATACTGCCGCAGAAGTTTTGGGAGGCCCGCCTAAGGCTGAGGTGGATGCTCCGGCTGAGTTTGGATGGTCTAGCCCTCAATATGCTCATCCCCCGGCTCCTCAGTATCAGAGACATCATATCCCTGCTTAGCAGCCCAATCCTTGAAGCGAGGCGGAGGAGCATCACCCAGTAGCTGGGCATCATACACCTTAGTGGCGTAATCATACCTCAGCTTATAGACCTCAAAGTCTATTTCTGGGTAAAGAAGGCTCCAGGTGATCTTCAGCCGGGCCAAGTTGTCCCGCTCATTCTCCTCTGTCAGCCGTTTCTGCTCTTGGGCCAGCTCGTCCGACTGCTTGTTGCGCAGATTGATGAGCTCGACCCTCAGGCGGTTAACGTTTGTTCGGAGTTGGGCATTCTCCTTGTCAGCATCTTCTAATGCCTTGAGATCTGATTTGGCATCTTTCAGCTGCTTATCAAGGTCATCATCCCGGCTGTTAGCTTCGTCGTTTGCAGCCGTCAAACTCCGGATCAGCTCCTCCTGTTTCAACTCTACTACTTTAATCTTTAAATTACACATATAATCAGAATATTCAGCAGAGTTGAGGTTTTCAATGGCCCTCCATTTGGCGTTATTTACCTCTTCCTACTTCCGCCTAAAGGGGCCCCGGAGGCTGTCCACTCTCAGCATTGTCTGTGACAAGAAAAATCGGCTTATGAGTTACTTAGTAAAATTAAAGATAAAAGATGTCGAGGTTGTGGGATTCACTACCTCAGCCAGTTGGCCCATTATCCGGTCAAAGTCCACGACCTGCAGATTAGGTATGGAGTTATTCTCAGACCGGGTGAGGGTCACCATCCGTTTTGCGAAACCCGCAAGATCCGGCTGGTCAGAAATCAGATCTACATCAAAAGTAATACTCTGTGAGATAGAGGCAACGTAGTCGGCATTCATCTGTTGCCGGCTGCAGACCGACTCTTTAGAAGGATCAACTTTTGTCTTGACTCTCATAAAATCAAGTGACCAAGGTATTTCAATCCGACCCTTCCCTTGGGCTTCCGGATGGTTCTCCGGATTCTGCTCCCCCCCCCTAGGCGTTGCCGCACCGCCTGCAACATAAGGTGGCTCGCCACCCTTCGATGCCGTAGAGACATCCGGCGCCTTCTACTGCGAGCGTTCTGAACTTTCGCTCAGTTTTTTCAGCACACCAGGGGATTTGCCCCCGGTCGTTGGACGATCTGATTGGGCAGATGATTGGGGAGGAGGAGGGCCCTTCTTGGCGGCTTTAGCAGCCGGAGTCTTCTCCAGATCATCTCCTTGCCTTTTGAGCAGCTTAGAGAAAGATCGTGGGATCTTCTTGACGAACTCCTGAGAAATAAACAAAAGGTATGTATACCCAACCGGCAAAATTGCAAAAGAAAAGGAAATATGCAAACACATTAAGTCGGGCAGTCTTACCCCGCCTTTCTTGGAATCTTTAGCTTCGACGACTGCTTTCTTGGCCAGCGCTGCCTCTTTGCGTAGCAGCGCCACAGACTTGGCCGGAGTCTTTGCCTGATCAACCATCCTCAAGGCTTCATCTGCAAGAACAAAAATTTGTAGTTAGAGAAAATTTGGCAAGTCTGCAAATAAATTAAAATTACAATCATTCCGGATGAGAAGTATTCTACCCCTGGGAAACATGGTACTCAGCCCGCAGGCGGACAAGAAGCACTCGTCCTTGAAGAAGTCCGGATGGGGAATCCAGTTTTTAGGTACAATAATGTGAGTCCCATCCCCCACGGGCTCAGTTGTTGTTTCAAAGAATCATGGCTCCATTATTTGCTCCCGGACCTTAGTAGATAGCGCCGGGAGAGGGCATTTACGTCCCAGAAGAGCCGGTTCAGCATTGTACAGGCGCAGTGTCCGGTTGTGTCTTAGGGCGGGGGAAGAAACCAAATAAAACTTGTCCTTCCACCCGGACCATTTGGACACCTTGTCTAGAGTCATCAAGTATTGGGGCAAGGTAGTCAGAGTATACCATGCCCATGGCCGCCTGGAGCCTTGCTCAAATAGTGCAAATGAGCGAAGGCGGAGAAGCTGGGGTTCAAGTTTTGAAACTCGCAGGCGGCGATGTAACTTAGGATATTCACCCATGAGTTGGGGGTGAGCTGCCAAACCCCTAGATCGTACCCCTTGAGGATTTTCCTAATCCCGGGGTGGAGGGGGAACCGGAGGCCGGCTTCGGTAACCGCCTCGTAGCAGATGAAGTAGTCATCTGCATGCTCAATGTCATCTCCCTAGGCCATTACGGCATCAGCAGGAGGAACGATGATCTCCCAACCCCGTCCAAAGGGATGCTTTTCCTTGAAGGCCCTAAACCCACTATTAAGAAGGGCAATGTTACCCGGCAGCATCCGGGTCCTTTTAGGGTTGGGATTGTCAGCAACCTTGGGCGGCTGTTGATAATCAGCCGCAAAATCGTCCTGGTCGGAGCCAGAGGATTCAGCCTTTGATCCTTGGCCGGCCTCAGCATCGCCGACTTCATTAGAGGAGGCGGCTCCCTCGCCGTCTACCTCCCGTACCCCAGAGCTCCCGGAAGTAGAGGGAGCCTCTTCGTCAGATCCGCTCTCCTCCCAATCCCTCTGTTCCCTGTCCGGGAAAAACCTCATCGGCTGGCACTCTCATAGTGCGCCGGCTCCTAGACCGTCTGGCCGTCTGTTTCGTTCTGGCCATTGTGTCCTGCACAGACACAGAGAGGGAGGAATTCGGAGATGAGCATATTGGTTCCGACAGTCCAGAAGACGCACCCCCTGTTCTAGACTCAGCCGTTCCGAGGGATCGGCTGAGTGTCCTAGGCAGTGCCGAGTGAGTGGATTGGGAACTCATTTATATTCTCTAAAGAAGCTAGGTATACAGACGGAGGAAAAAAGGTATACAAATTAAAAGGAAAAAAAGCTAAAATGGACCAGGCGGTTACCTCGCTTTTACTCTGAAAATTCTGAAAACCACTATAGCTGGTAAACCGGGTGTTGAACTGCTCGCACTCGGAAACGCGAACTTGCTGTGACGCAGACGGTAGCAGAAAATCTCTCTCTAGAATCTCTTTCTTTCTCTCTCTAAAAAGTCAATGTGAACGTAAGGTGTGAAAAGGGGGGGTAACTTTTTATTTATAGAAAGTGAAAGTGGGGGGAAATTATTGATTTGAAATTCAAAAATTTTACCCGTTACTGTTCACCTTTGATAGGTGGACACGTGTCACATGCCCTACGTGACATCCACGTGACCCATGTGAGGGGAAAATGTTTAGGGTAAAAATTACCCTAGACAGTTGTCCCAATAAAAAAGAAGGCCACGTGTCAAGATCAGACTCACCCAAGTGGCCCCCTAGCCATTTGGCACGTGGCTTCTTCAGATAGATTCTGAAATGACGGCCCTCAAGGGCCCAAATCCCAAAGAGAACGCCGTAATTTGGCGTAGCCCACCACAATCTAGGTCAAGTGACCTAGATAAGGGCACAATTTCCAATGACCCTATAAATAGGGAGATATTTCCCCATTTTGGGGGACAGATTCAATCATTTATTACACCTGTATTCTCTTACATCAGAAAAAGACCTGAGCTTGGAATCCGAGCAGATACCCACCTAAATTTCCGCACTTTATTCTCTCCCTTCAAGTTTCTAACTTGTGCGTCGGAGGCGGAGCACCACCCAACCGGTGTCTTTGTTTGTTTTGCAGGTACAGCTCACACCGGATCAGTCTTCGTGTTGTAACTCTCCCAAGGGACAAAAACACCCAAAACACCTTCCCTAATAAAACTTGTTAAAATTAAACTTTCTTAAAATAAAACCCCAACATTTATAAATAAAGAAATTAAATAAACTTTCTTTTTATAAAATATTAGTTAAAATACCATAATTAAGATATTAAAATTATTCAAATACTTTATAAAATACATATTTTAAAATAAAATGCGTATAAAAATACGGGGTATTACATCTAGCTTGCAGGAGGTCATCAAAAATACAAGAATACAACATACGACAGCAAATCGGTTACTTTTAGAGACGTGTGCTCGACGGTGCAAGATACGCGTTTCTTAACTCTTTTATTTGTTTAACTAACGCTAGTTTGCAGGTATCGGCGTTACAAGAATGATTTAGGATCGCAGAACATTCTGAATCATTCTCCGTCCCTATCGCTACTTTGACTTTTGTTTTCGAAACTTGTGTTTCTCAAAACTCAGTCAAAGTGGGGGCTTCTGTAGACACCCATTTGTGTCTCCCCAAAACTAAACCCAGTGATGAGTACCTTTCACGTTGAATCATAATTGAATGAAGTGAAAGTGTGGAAAGTCTAGTGTTGTGAAAAGTTTTAATTTCTTTTCTTTTCTCTCTGTTTTTGAAAACCTATTTTAAGAAAATAGTCAATCCAGTTTGGTTGGTCCATAGCAGGGGTCCAATAATGGTGTAGTTGGATGGGTCTTGAAAAGAGCTTTCCAACGATATATTATAAGCCCAATTCCGATGAATAATGAGGAAGTTATGGCCAAATTACTAAACTGGGCCCGGTTTAATACTTATATGCGGCCCAATGATCTAGAGGAGAGCCTAATATGGATTTATCATTCCTAATGCAATTAGGATTGATTAATTGACTTTGGTTGACTTTTTAGAGTTTTAATCAGAATAAAAGAGTTTTTTAAGGAAAATACAATTTTGCCCTTCTGTACGGCTAAATTTTATCTGAATTAAGAAAAACGCGTGAAGATAAAAATTAGCGCCTGGCGACAGACATAAGCACCTGGCGCTAATGCTTGGCGTCTGGCGCTAATGTTCATCGCTTGGCGCTAACTTCTTTTATCCTCGTCGAAACTCTGATTTGTTTTTCTATCCGTTTGGCTGATTATCTCTATAAATAGCCTCCTAAAACCTCTGTTTTTTCATCAACAAATCTCTAATTCTCTTATTCTCTCTAAGCTAAAGCTTTCTATCTCTCTCTTTTTTTCTAAACCAACCCTTTTACAAACAAAATTCCGCATTCACAAGGCCTAGACACACCTAGCCAAATTCGAAGTTGTCTTCGCCCTAGACGTGAAAGGTTTTAATTTTGTAAGGGTTTGGTCCCAAATCATTCTTTCAATTATTTAATTTATTATTTTGTTTTATATTTTCTTTGAAGTGATTAACGTGTGTATTTTTTTATTAGAAAGAGGTATGAGGCATCCAAGTAAGTGCTTTAGTTGATTTTATTGATATTATGATATAGAAATAATGTCTAAATTGATATTATGATTCCTAGTGTCATGTTAGGGTGTTTTGATCTTCCTAGTATCATGTTTAGGGTAAAAGTTATAATATCAAGTATGCTTATTATGATTATTATGATGCCTCCTATTTTCTTTCCTAATATTCATGTTAGTATCATGTTAGGATTAAAGCTTTGATTTTATGTTTAGTGACATGCTAGGGTTTGTTATTAATCTTATTAGTATCATGCCTAGGATCTGGTTATTATTATGCTTTATTTTTAACATGAATGTGATTATGAATATTATTATTATTATTATGATATGATTATAATTTTTATTATTATTATGTTGCTTGATTATATTTATTATTTATTGCTTGATCACACCTTTTATGCATGTTTAAAGGGAATTGGTACTTGTAATCACGCTTAATAAGATAATTAATAATCTTTTTTAGGGTTAATTTGATTATAATTCAAGTGATCGCCAATAATAGATTTATTTGTGCATTAATATTCAACCAACATAGATAAACAGGTTTAGGGTAAACCTATTGATTGCATGTTAGTCAGACAGCGCACACGAATACAATCAGAATAAAGTAGAGGCCTATTATTAGGGCAGGTTCAATCTCTTTTAGGTTGGATTTGTACCTTCATTCCCGAACTACTAGTCATGGTTCCAGACCTATTGGAGTTAACGATCTCATGGATCGTTTAGGGGTGTAACCTTCACCTCATAACGGTTTACAAGTTCCTAAAACTTGTTGGCGACTCTTTTGCTCTATCTTCCTTCCCTTTGGACGCTACCGTACTTTATTGTATGATCACAGTGGGGTTCAAGTTTGGGGTAATGCTTGAAATATTCCCTACAATTATGAAAATTATTTTTTACGTTTTTACCCATTATTGCTCTTTTCATCGGCAGACATTTCTACTCCACTAATCTTTTTCCCAAATTTCTTTCTTCCATATCCATTTCCTATGTTTAATTACATAGAAGGACAAGAAATTACTCACTAAATTTAGAGTTCATAAAATAAGTTAACAATTAAGAGATTAAAAGTTCAAGAATTGCAACAAAGAAAACTATGGAAAACGGAAAATTTTAAAGATATGATCAGGGAGGGAAGAGAGAAAGAGAGAGAAATTATGGATATATTTTATATTATTGAATCTTCTGCTAAACCTGGGAGAAAAAATGGAAAAGAGTAATTAATATGGCGGAAAGAGAAAGAGAGGTATAGGGGAAAGAGAAAAGGAATTGGGGAAAACACTACAAGAAAAAGGCAAATTAGTGGCGGCCAAAGTAGTCGCAAATTTGTCGCAAAAATGGATTTGCAACAGATTTGCGACTACTTTGGTTAGTCGCTAAACACCTCGTCGCAAATCTGCTTTTTTGCGACTAATTTTTGGATAGTCGCAAATTTAGCAACGGATTCGCAACGACTTTGCAACTACCATGTAGTGACTAACTTCAAAATTTTAGCAACTAAATCACTGTCCGTTGTAAAATATTTGCGACGAATTAGCGACTACGGAGACCAATATTTTGTGACGGATGAGTGACTACTAGACCAAAATTTTGCGACTGCGAGACTAAACTTTTGTGACGACAGAGAATAATTATTTTGCGACGAATTTGCGATTACAAGACTAATTTTTTTGCGACGGATTATTTTGCAACTAAGCACTCATTCTCTAAAACAAATATGCAGTCGCAAAAATCTAGCGACTAAATATCAATATTTGGAGACCATAATTTAGCGACGACCAATATCTGTCACAAAAAAAAAATGTCAAATTTATTCAAATATCCAAACCATATTAATAAATCAAAATTATCATCAGTTTTGTATCAATGTATTAAAAAACTACATTCTCAACCATATGACTAATTTTTTTCAAAATCACCTCTCATATAAAAGAAGCTACTTCCAATAAGAACTAATAACGATATACAAATATGCCTCCAAATATTAAAGATTAGTTGTTCACAAAATTATCACCAAGAAATAAAAAATCACTTAGTTGAATCACGAGAGCGGGTGAGAGTAGACGTAGGAGGCTTAGTAAGACAGTAATGTTGGACAAGGGTTGTAATATCCTTTGATGTTTTGTGCATAGCCATTTTTTTCTTCTTCCGTGTTGCTTTTTCAATCTCATGATTTTCAGCAATTTCCTTGGCATATTTTAAACTTTCTGCCGCCATTTTTTGGCTTTCTTCAAACTCAGGTCTCCAAGTATATGTATGCTGCACATGGTTATCCAAGTTGAAACCATATGCATTAGAATTTACAAAACACAATTGTCAAATTTTGACAACACGGAGACATTACTCGGTAGAGGCTACTAAAAATCAGCAGTCAATTTTTTCTTCCACCCAAATCTCTCAAGTGCCAAATGTTAGAAAGAAGCACGAAAAGAGAGGGGACAGGGGAAGATATGAAGAGGTGGCAGCCTAGGAGGCATGGAAGGAATATAGACTTCCTCTTATAAGTACACATTTAGGGCCTAAAATACCAAAGTATCAACAACTAATGCAGTGAGTTAGAACACTTAATTTTATATACTTGATTTAATGATATTCTGATCACATTCCAAAATCTATGACAATAAGCCAAAAACAAAGCACTAATAACAGGATCAGATCATTTATTTGATAGATATTCATAATAAGATCGCAATGCACAATATCCAATCAGTTTGTTATAAAAAATAAAACCCTATGATGCTGGCCGCTGGCGGTTGAGCATCAGCCATTACAGCCAGGTACATTAAGTTTTTCTGCAGCTGAGCCTAGTACCTAAATTTTTCAAATCATAAAATAGGCACAAAAGGACTTATTTGCCAGCATACAAAGTAATTAAATTAAAAACCCTTAATAAGACTATAGATAAGAATAATCAATAAAACTTGAAACCAGATTCGGAATATAGAGAGTATTATTACACATTTTCAGTAAATTTGAGATTGCTTTAATTTTTAAGAAGATTAGAATTGTATATCATGGATCACAAATCATGGACTCAAATCCACTTGTTCTAGCTGTGTGTGTGTAGTAGAAAAAGAAAGGGTTTTAGCTGTGTGTGTGTGTGTTAGTGTTCTGTTTGTCATCTCCTCTTCTGAAGAACATTTCTTTTATTTTTTTTGTTTTTGTTTTTTCGTACAGGAAAGACCATTTCCTTGAAGCTGCTATGTTAGTGTGAGAACTAATTTATGTGAAGTACAAGCTAACTGGAACAAGCTTTAGCCAACAACTAAAAGGAAGCATCAAGACTTATCTACTTAACACCTGCTCTTGAGTACTGTGTCAACCTTACAAATGAAATCAACAAGCATATTTACAACAATAGGCACCTAGCTAAGAAAGCTCATGGACTCGTTTATCACGTCCCTGAATCTATAATCATCAAACCTACCAAATTAAACTTTGTGAGCCGACACAGCAGTTGAATGAGAGATTGTATCACAAAGTGCTGTAATTCCAACCCTCTTGTAGCCAATTAGTTTATTAAGTAATTCCCTTGCACACAAATAAAAAAAAATATTAAACAAAGAGATCAGACAAGAATGAAAGGTAAACTCAAAGCTGAGATGAGTCTTATGCCACTATTAGCAAGAATTTGCAACCGTCCCTGTAGTGTGGATCACCCAGCTTTACGAGGCATTTATATTATAAACCAATGAATCATTTCTACAGCAAATAATATAGATCAATGAACCATTTTTCGAAAATTTGGTACCACTCCATCACCAAATGTATTACTAACAATAACACACACAAGGACTGCAATAAGTATGGAAATCTACTATTCAGTTAGCGGAATTGATTTTGTAAACCCCAACCAAAACATAGATAACCTCAACTCCGCTCACAATACTTTCACAGCTTAACTGTCATAAATCTAACCATTGCAAATTTGTTTCATTTAACCTTAATTAGGAAATGGGAAAACAAGAATCATAATTACATTACATATACATGACATGTTTGTTGTAGTCCATTTCTCAATATAAAACTTGTGCATCAACGAGGCTTTCAGTTTTGTTTAGTCAATTCTACTATTATATATCCAATTGAGCACTTCATTGTGCATTAGCTAATAATTTGATGCAGATCATGGTGGGGTAAATGTACTTTTTATTTTTACTTAACAAATAATGAATATGGAAATTAAAATAACGGACTTTCACGATTCAAATTAATACTAGGTTGCTATTTTGTAGCTATCTCGCATACACAAACTAAATAATCAATCAATTTTGAATGGTTTCACATTAATTAACTTCAATGATAACCCTAAATTTCGCAATTGGCAGCCAAATTAAAATCAATTCAATCAACGCAATTCAAATGGAAACCAGATTAAAGTCAGATCAATTCCCAACTCAATCATTTCGCAATTCAATCAATTTAATCAATAATTAGATTAAAATCAATTCGCAACTCAATCAATACGCATTTCAAACAATAATTAGATTAAAATCGATCCGCAATTCGCAATGGAAACCAAAATAAAAATAAAAAATTGGACAAAAAAACTCAATGATTACCCTAAAATTTGCAATTGGCAAATTGTATTAAGAGAAAGATGGAATGGACGGTAGGAAGGGAAAGAATGCGTAACTAACCTGGGAGGAGATGTGCTGACAGCGGCGGAAGATGAAAACGACGGCAACAAATTCACTCTGAAGTTCTGAACTTGGTTTTGAAATTCGCCATGGAAGCCTTTGGTTACTTTTTTTAAAGGAAGAAGAGTATGTACTGCGATTATGAATAATAAGGATTAAGGAGTGATAGTTAGTTCTTGTTTTTTTTAGGCAACAATTTATTATACTATATACGTTTTTAATTTCTTTATTAATAAATTTTAAAAATAATGGTAGTGACTATCATGTTAGTTGCAATAGTAGTCACTAGTCACAAATGTTTTTAAAAAATGGTTTCAAAATAATTAACCCTAACAACTATAATTTAGTTGCAAAAAAATTGTAAGAGTGTCGCAGATTAGCCACCAATTAGCAACTACTAAAAAATCAGTTGCAAAATTTGCAAGTACTCTTATTTTTTAGTCGCAAAAAATTTTTTTGCGACAGATTATTTGGTAGTCGCAAAAAACAGTTGCTAATTAGTGACCACATAGCAACTTATGTAAAATTGGTTGCAAAATTTGCGACTACTCATTTTTTTCAGTTGCTAATATAATTTTTGCGACTGATTATTATGGTAGTTGCAAAAATCAGTTGCTAATTCTTCTTTTTCTTGCACTGAAAGAAGTTTTTATATTATTTACATATTTGCCATTAATGAGGCATGTAATGAGGGCCATTAGATCATTCTATTTGAAGTTTTGAACAATGAGATTCCTTCTCATCCTCCTCATTATAAGACCCTTCTCATTTGACACTATATATATATATATATATATATATATATATATATATATATATATATATATATATATATATATATATATATATATATATATATATATATATATAATGAGAACCAAGGCTAAAATAAGAACTACTCCCTCCGTTCCTAAATGTTTTTTACGTTTCCATTTAGGGTGTTCCTTTTTATTTTTTACATTTAGTATCTTTCTTGGTCATAAATTTTGTACAAAATTACCCTTAATTTTCAATTATTTTACTCAAAAGTCCTTACTTTTCCATGTGTTATTGTACTTTTTGTACTATTTTAATAGTTTTTCAACACTTATTATTACTGGCTCTCTCATCTCTCCTCTAATTTCTTCACCCCACATGCTCAACATTGTATTTTTCAATAAAATTGTACTTTCAATCATTGAAATATTCCAATATACCTTAACTTTACACAATTTCTTAATAACCACGCATAATTCCAAACGTAAAAAACATTAGGGAACGAAGGGAGTAGAAATTAATCTAGGCCCTAAGATCATGTTAATCGGACGACTCACATGCTTCCTGTGTCATTAAGGCATTTTTGTAATATTTTAACTCTATAAGGTTGTTTCCAGTTTCATTTCTCAAAAGTAAATGAAAATTTAGTAAAAGTAAATGAAATCAGTCTTAAAGTAAATGAAATTGCCTTAAAAGTTAAAAAAAGTGGAAAAAAAAATTTAAAAATAGCGAAATTACGAGAATGCCATTAATGAGAGCGGGTGCAATGTGAGCCATTGGATAGAGTGCGATTAACGGCTGAGATTAGTTCCAAGTTCCTATTATTCACCTTGGTTCTCACATGATCTCAATTATAAATATATATATATACACACACACACACACACACACACACACATATATATATATATCAACATCAAATTTATAAAGATTTGATTTATCAATTTTTTTTCAAACAACGGATTGATTTATCATTTACCCTATATTTATTAATGCAAAATATTATTCTTATAGTCAACTCAGCTCATACAAATAACAAACTACTTAAGCTACATCTTTTATAAATAATAATAATAATAATAAAAAAAAAAATAATAATAATAATAAAAACCCACTTAAGCTCTCTATGACAAACAAGCCAAAAAATATATAGTTCGATTAAATTAATACATTTATAATGACCCAGGACATAGCCCGGGCCAATAACTAGTTTAATATTATATATTTGTCCTCTCATGGTTCCCACCCAAATCCACCACTACTTTTTTATTATTTATTTCCCCTTACATTGTTTATATTTCAATAAACTATTAACATACTATCTTTCATTCTTTCGTTATAATTTTTTATACTCCAACTACCCACTTACCTTTTATTTTATAAAGTTAATTAAATTTTCCTAATGATGGGATTTAGAACGGTCGCACATTCCGCACGCAATCAAACACATTTATAAACAAACATCCTACAAACCAAGCATAATGTGAAGTAAGAGTTCGGTCCACAAGGAACGGAATATGGTTTCTATAAAGATCTTAACACTTAAGCTCATTCGAAGTCATTGGTGATTCGAGGTTCGTCAAGTAGACAAACAAACTATGGTTCTAATTCAATGGATTAAAGACACTACGAAATGAGATCCACTCAACCAAGGTAATTAGGCAAATAGGGAGTAAAATAGACAAGATATAGCAAGGATTATATGTAGGATCAACCCAAGCAATTAGGAATAGAAGATATATATTCCTCATTAGTTTAGCAATAGAAGATTGTTCGGGGTTTTTTGGAATCCCTCGGGACACTGGTCATGTACTGCTGGCAACGAGACTTAACACCTGCAAAAAAAACGCATATTCCGTCACCAGAATATTTGCCTCTGACGGTTAAGTTAGCAACTGGAAAACGGAAAGGCTAGAGAGAGAAAGTAGCGAGAAGCTGGAGCTTTTAGTGCTCTATTAATTGTTATGTCACAATCCACCTCTCCCATCACAAATGATTGGGGTATTTATAGAGGTGGGAATTTGTGCCCCTTTAGGGTTTGTGACCTAAATTTTCGTGTCTTGATTGGCTGCGCAATCATGTATTGACACGTATCAACTAGGGGCGTTGTTTTGCGTCTTTCTATAAGAATCTCGGGATTTGGGCTCTGATTTAAGAAAGACCCTTTTTCTCTCATTTCAGGTGCTTTTTGTGAGCTTATTACAAGACTCATCTTCCCATTGGGACACATGTCACCCTTTGATTTGGCCACGTGTCACTATGGGATTGGACCATGTGTAAAGGGTATTTTTACCCTAAACATTTTCCCCTCAGAGGGGGTATGGCTCGTACACTACAGACCGCCTCCTCTAATCCTTACACTTCTTACCGTGTCCGCATAAGAAAGTCTAAAGCATATGGTGGAACAAGCGGATGGATCCCTTCGCCTATTTTGATGGATGACTGCCTTTGGGAATAAAGCATATACCGTCCTCCTATTATTCCTCAATCGGACAGCTGAGTCTGGAAATTGGGCGGACTGAATACGACACGCCATCTTCTTAGAGGGGAGATCGGACGCATGTCTTTTTAGGATGGAAGTTTTCATTTTTCTGACATGGCGATCAATTTGGACGTGTCGTTATACGTCCGTCTCTTTTTCCCTCTAAGTTAATGGGGGAACCCTTTTTACCCTTTTTGAATTCTAGGTTAAACTTTTCAAATAATAACCGTTCAAATTTTTAGGTGGGTGTAGATACCTAAAAATGTCTCCCCAAAACCAAACCCGATGATGAATAACCCTTCACCGCAATTATTATTTGGGTTGATTATTTAATATTTGGAGTGCTTAAATCCATGTTCTTTTCAATACATTTCATAAACCAATCCATTTCCTAGCTCATTTCCCTAAACCATAACTTGTTTTCCTTTTTTCGTGTCTACATCGAAAAAACCGAGAGAAACTGAATTTTTGGCCTAATAATTTTGATTCAATTATTATTTGGGTGGATAGGCCTAGAAATAATCTTTCCAACTATATATCATAAGCCCAATTACGATTTAAAACGAAGAAGATATGAGCCAAACACTAAACTCGGCCTAAAACCGAAACTCTTCTACTAAAACAACCATATCGTAAAATCTACAAATGATTTTGACCTGATTCCAATTGGGTTGGAAAGTAGACTTTATAAGATTTCCAATGAAATATTATATGCTTTATTCTGAGTGACGCATCAAAAGTTATGATGATTTTAAAAGCGTGTAAAAAATTAGAATTATCGCGCACTGTGTAAAAGCACCGTGTCACGGCGCCTGATGACGTGGCACGGTGCCTGGTGCCGTGACACGGTAATTTACAACGTGTCACGGTGATTTTTCCATGTTTTAATTCACCGTATCACGAGAATATTGTCGCGCCACGAGATTTTGCACCGCGTCACGGTACAATTTCCCGTGTCACGATGCCCATTCCGTGACACGGGGTTGTTCCGTGTAATTTCCACGTACTTTTTTTTTACCGCGAAACAGTGTACTATACTGTGCCACGGTGGACACTGTCGTGTCACGGAATCTTCTCATATCTTTTCCGCGTAATACCTTCACGCGTTTTTACTCCCGTAGGTCAAATATTTCCCGCGTCACTCCAGTTTCCCTGTGTCACGGTATTCTTTACCGTGATGCGGCAACCTTTTTTAGGGTTTTTATCTTTTTAGGGTTCCGTGACTTCCCTCTACTCATCTTCCCAATAAATACCCTCTTCTTTCTACAGTTCAGGGCATCAAATCCTTCTCTCTTTCTCTCTTTTACACCAAAAATCATTCTCTTCCCTCTCTCTCTCATATTCTAAGCCTTTAACCTATATTCCTAATTACACCATTCTTCCTTAAGCACTCCAAGGAGTTCATACTTAACCCGAGTCTCCGTCTTTAAACCAAGGCGTGAAAGGTACAATTAACTGAGGGTTTGTACCAAATCAAATCTACATTTATTTAATTTAATTTTCATTTGATTTATATTTTTTTATTGAAGTTACTAACAATTTATTCATGATGTAGCAATTTAAAGGAACGTGCGGAATGTGAGTAATTAATTATTTTAATTACTCTTATTTTATTTTAATATTGCTAGTATCATGTTTAGGTTAATATATTTGATTTGACTAACTCTATTATTGTTAAATTGCTTCCAATATTAATGCTTATTTTATTATATTTATTGATCACCATATTGCATGTTTAAAGGGATATGTAATTGAAAATCACGTTTAATATGATAATTTGGACGACCGGTTTAGGTTTTTTTTTAATCTTGTTATTAATTAAAGTGATCACAATATTTTAGAGTTATGTATTGCATTAATATTCAACCAATTTAGCTTAATAATATATTGGAGCAAATTGAATCTTTGTTTGCATGCCTTTGAGATCGCAAAAATCACTTTTCACTATAAGAATCGAGTAGAGGCTAATACTGGCGAATGTGACTCTATGACTCACTTCGTACCATCATGCCTAATCCTCCTTTTGTGGTTACGAACCATATGGAGTTTGTAATCTCATGGATTATGAATGGGGTGTAACCTTCACGGGTCAACCGATGTTGCCTTTCGTTGTCCCTTAATCGTGGTTGCCTTTTATGATCCGTGAACGGTTTACAAGTTCCTTAAAAACTTGTTGGTGACTCCCTACTTTATTTGTCCCTAATCATAAACGTCAATTCCCACTTCCTATGAGTGCGAAGCATATTCACAACATGCTTTTACGTAGGCGCACTTCGAACGACGCCTACAGCGGGAAAGATGATTTTACCATCTTGCCCCCATAAATTTGCCTATAAATAGAGAGGGTTTGACCCCATTTTGGCACTTTGGAACTTTGCAAATTTTAGAGATAAGTAAGAGCTTTTTAGAGAGAGAAGTGATTTTCCTTGAATCTTCGAGAGCTCCGCCGTTCGCTTGGATTTTCCGGTCAGAGTTTTAGGTTTCCGACCACAATCCAGAACTTTCTACACAAATAGAGGTAGGCCAACTGCTTTCATTACTTTACTTCGTTTTTCTTCTTTCTTTTTTTTTTCAAATTGGCTCGACACTCGGTTTCATCCGTTTCTCCTCATGAGGCCGGCCGTTTGCCAAGGACTCAGGAGTCTAGAATGGGCAGAGACGAGTTGTCTCCTTCATGGAGTGGGTCCATTTCTAGTAAGTACAACCTCTCATCCACCTATTCTTCTCTGTCCCAGTAGTCGAAGATGGCCCGTACGATGCAAACGTACGACAAAAATGCTGAAAGACATCCAGACGACAGTCTGGTTCATCCAAGGGTCCCTTATGATCCGGACACTGTGATTTAGGGGTGAAAGTTCGATTTTCGGTTTGGTTTTTTGCCCAAACTTAAACCCAACCACCATATTTCGGTTTCTTTATTTTGCAAACAACACTGCACCACTTTACCTTTGAAATCGAACCAAATCAAACCAAACCACCTAAATTTCGATTTTCATAAAAATACCAAATCGCACCGAATTTTCCTATCAAGCATCTAAACATCAAATTTTGCAAAATAAACCGAACCAAACCACACCAATCAAAACCAAACCAAACCAACCCCACAACAAACCGACAACCCACCCCTACTGATAACCTCAACCCACAACCGACACCAACCCAACAAAACCCCCACCCACACCAAGCCAAAACCACCAGTCCACCACAACTAGAATTTTACTTAAACAAGCACAATAGAAATCATATAATATTAATGGATATATTTAAAATTAAAAAAAAAACAAATTAGAAACAAGAAAACATACCTTTTAAACCAAAACGGCCTTGACTTTCATCTCGAATTTGGTTTTATACGGTCAAATTCGACTACAAAAACTCTAGATCTAGAGTTTTCATGGTCGAATTTGACCATTAAAACCTTCGTTTTGGCCAAATTTCGCAAATTTTGTTACGAAAACCTTCGTTTTGAACTTTCGGCCATGATAACCTTTGCTTTGATATGAAAATCTTTGTTATGGCAAATTTAATTAAACGAAATTTGTGTCAAAAGAGAAGAAAGACAAGAAAGAGGAGTAGAGGCGAGGAGAAAGACAAGAAAGAGGAAAAGAAAAGAGAAGAGGAGAAAGGGCAAAGAAGAGGAGGAAAGGAGAGAGAAAGGGCGAAAAGTGGCTGAATGAAACATTAGGGTTTTTTTTTCTTTATATACTAGGGTTTTTTGGGGTTAGGCCAAAATTTCTGTTCGGTTTTGGTTTTTCGGTTTTTCATTTTTCGAATCCGAAACCAAACCATATAATTTCGGTTTCTTGATTTTACAAACCGAAATCGAACCACTTTCGAAAAAAAAACCAAACCATATTTATTATTCGGTTCGGTTTGGTTTTAAACCAAGTTTGTTTCATCCCTATTGTGAACTCTCAAACTGATACTACCACTAACACAGCCTCTACTAGAGGCAATGGACGTTTGGACCACCTCCTTCAAAGAGCGCCAAAGGACTTAGATCACCTCTTCTCCTAGGGGTGCGTTCGGGAAAACCCTGGAGCTAAGGTACCCCCAGTATGCCAACACGGTCATGGACCTGACCGAGTTGCTATCTTGGGAGAGACCTCCTTTCTCTTTTAGGGCAGATAGAGCTGGATTGTCCGCCCATTTTCTGAACTACCTCATCTTCAACATAGCAGGTCAAACAAACCTAAGACAGGGGTTATTATCAATGAACCGTCCGACCTTTCACCTCGCAGTGCCCCTTCTTTGGGAAATTGGTCGGCTGCTGCAAAAGATAAGGGCAAGGGTCCCTTAGTTCCCGAAGATGTGGCCACCTCTGGGGGCGGCCATGGCTCCAGAAGCAGGAGCTCCATCGAGGCTGCTGAGTTGGACATAGTTCTGTACTCTGAGTTTGGAGATGCTCTTCATCCTGGAGAAGAGGAAGCAGAGAACATGGCAGAGGGTAAGAACGCGGTCGAGGGCAAGGCAGCAGCCGAGGATGCCATTGTCAATATTGATACATTCAAGGACCCGTACGCTTGTACGGTGGGTAGCACGGCCTTGGGATACCTTAATGACGACTTGGATAAATACAAGGCATTCCTCCATTTGGGGGAAAGATTTGAACTTGTGGCCCTGAAAAGGTCTCTTTCAGTGGCCGCCTGGGAGGATAAGCGGCCGAGCCACATATCATTTAGCGTCTACTGAGTATGACTTCGTTTCCCCTTCATCCCTTCATTTATACGGTCTTGTACGAGTATGATATTTCTCTTTTCCAGCTGATGCCGAATAGCAAGTTAAACATATTTGGGTAGTTGGTGACGTGCATTCGGAAAGGCTTTAAGCCGGACTTTCCGGTTTTCTGCGAGATGCACGTAATGACCCGCCTAGAGAAGCACACGGACGGTTGGTTCATACTTTGCACCATCAAATATTATATGGTGGTGATGGACCGTGTGTCAAAATGGTGGGACAAGAAGAACCGATTCTACCGCATCAATACAAAGGATGCGGAATTCAATATGCGGATGAATAGGTTTCACGCCAAGTCAATCCATCTCGGCCGAGGGGATCACAAACCATACCAACCACCCGTCCACCCTGACGAAGCGCACTAACTTGACTACTTCAAGCTGAGGAGGGTTAGGAGGGACGACAAATTTATGGCCGTGCCCAAAACTGGATCCCCTTGGCCGGCTGGCTCCAGGACCTAATATCCATGTCCACATGCGGCCTATAAAGAACCTTCCCTAAGTTGGGCTTTAATGCTTTATAACGTACGAATACTTTTATTTTTGGAAATTTTTTTCACTGTTAGTCAAATTTTTTCGTTTTTGCAGCGGAAGAATACGCCATGTTGGACAAGGAGCAGAAGGGAGAGATCGACATGTCCGAGATCAATCTTGCTCGGTACAAGGCTCGACAACGAGCGTACGAGAAGAACAAGGAGGTACGGACCATTTTTTTATATCCTTTGTCGAGCTAGTATGTTGGGAGGAGAATCCTCTCCCTTTTTACGCGGACACTTCTTTGCGTTCACGTTGGTATGTTTGGAAGAGACTCCTTCCCTTTTTTGCACGGACGCTGACTTGTTTTAATAACTTCTTGTACTAAGTTCTTTATTTCTTGCCTTTTTAGTTGGCTACTCCTACTCCAAGAGTGAAGCGGAAGGTGCTAGCCACCTCTTTCAAGGATAAGACGTCCAAACAAAGGAAGTCGGTCACTTCTAATACCCCTTCAGACCATGCGGCCAAGACAAGGTCGCGGATTGCTTTGAGAGTAACCCCAACTAACACCAAGTGGGGACTCCAAGTCCATGGACCCGAAAACGAGGTCAGTCCATGATTTGTCCGCAGGGGCAAACGACGACCCTGTTCAAAGGTTCGAGAAGTCAGACTGGCAAGCGGTTGCCGTTCATACGACTGAAAATGTAACCGGCCGCACGGGTGAAGAGGAGGAAGAACCTCGGCCTCCTCCTGGCTTCATCGCCAACCCTCCTTCTCCTCCCAACTTCTCAACTGGTTAGTAAAAAATTCACACATATGTTTTATTGCAAGTTTTTTGTTGATTTGGTTTAACAATTTTTGCAGCCGTGTGCAGACATTGTGGAGGAGATGAACATGAAACTGCTTGGCCAGTCGCTGACTAGTGCCGACAGAAAAGCCATGAGGGAATCCATGGCTAGGATCGTCCCTCAGGAGAAGAGGGACAAGCTAAGGGGGATAAAGGAGGGCTTCCTTGGCCCCATGATTAACTGCAGCACCGAGGTAACCATTCGCGTCTTTTGCCACTTTAGCTTTTATACTTAGAAATTATTTCTCGATTTGCTTTTACTAACAATTCTTTGTGCGGGTGAAGCTCTTTCTCAAGCTTAATGCATTCCTAGAATGGAAGGAAAAAGACAACGAGCGGCTGAAGGAGGCTTAGGTCGAGGTTAGAAAGGCTTAGGAAGAGGTCACGGGGATGATCGCCATCCAAAGGGTTCATCTGGAGACCCAGATAACCGCGCTGATCAATAAAGCGGCGCAGCAGGCTAAGGATCTAGAGAAGTTGGGCAAGGCTCTTCAACAAGAGGCCCTGGCGAGGGATACCTTTTGGCAGGAAAGGGATGTGGCGATCCCGAACGCCCAACGATGGAAGAAGGGCTTCGAAGCCTCCAAAAAGTTGAAGGGAGACCTGACCCTTGCCCTGCTTAACTTAGAGACGGCCCTCAAGGAGGCGGAGTCACTCAGGGCGAGGTGAAAACACTTAAAAAGACTGTCTTAGACTTGACTGAGCAGCTAAAAGCACCTCAACTGCCCAGCCCCATCGAATCGTCCTCATTGAACATAACGCCGAGGAGAGGCTAAAGAGCCATTTCTTCGAGGCGTTTAAGCTAATGGTGGAGGAGGGGTCGGCCACCTACTACCAGGAGGACTTCACCAAGTTTCTCCACTTCATCTGCCTTAGAGATGAGGCCAAGAAGGCCGGGCAGCCCTCTCCCAAGCTGATCGTCACTCCGACCGGGTCGGACGAGGACGATGAAGAGGAGGTAGACGAGGTGGAGGGCGAGGAGGAGAAAGAGGAAGAGAAGCCAGCCGAGGATGCGTCCACCTTCGCCGCGGAGGAGTCTGCCAAAGATGAAAACTTGGCTAAGAAGAGATCATGTACTCCATCGGCCGCTGCCTAGTTTCAGCCCTCTAGCACTTAGCTTTTTTCTTCTATTTTTGGAAATTTTTTTTTTGTGTGTGTGTTTGTTTCAGTGCCGCCTGTCTTGAGCGGTTTTATTTTAATTTAAATCTTACCGCATGTTGAGAGGTTTTCTATGTTTCTTTTTTATACTTAACAATTTTTATGCTTTTTATTGCTTTTGTACAAGCATTGAGGGTTATGCCCCTTTATTCGGCGATCTCTTAGTCCAAATTTTAAATGGTTTGATTAACTTGGTAGATTGATACCTTAAAGGGTATGAATTTAATAAGTTAATCAAATCATATACCATGATTGCCCTTGGACTAGGTGAGCGCCAAATCAATGTCGAATATTCGGACATTCTATTGGCTTTGTAGGGCCGTTCGTTGAAGCTATCTCTCAGACGTTCCTGAACAGTTCAAGTAATTTCTCAACCTAAAAATTTCTAAGTTTTGTCTAGGCTAGGGCGCCTTGGTAAGCCCTTACTCTCTTTTGGGGCATAAAATGCCTTAGAGAAATTTAGGCAACCTTTGTGCCTGACCGTCCGTCTCGGTTAAGGTTGGATGGTATTTATGTTGGGATGGCCTTGCCTAGGCAATTATGCGGCCGCTAGGTTATACCTTTTGCGGCTGAACTTTTATATTTCCAACACTCTAAAAATTAATTTATTTGGCATTTTTACTTAGTCTTTTAAGGCCGATCCGCTATGTTTTAAGAAGCATCGATTTCTTTTTCTCTGCATTTCTGCTAAAAATGGAAAAATATAAACAAACAAAGTAAGTTAACAATGCTTGACTTTTTCATTAATTTTGTCAAAATTACATTGTTGGGGCCATATGGCCTTACTTACATTGCTCAGTCATTAGAACCTAGTTGTATATACAACTTTTGGCTAAGTAAAAAAACACTTAAGCATAGTATTTTTTTTAGATTGTCCGTGTTGCAGGTTCGAGGAATTGGACGGCCATCCAAGGCTTCGAGATGATAAGTGCCATCTCGAACTTCTTCTCCAATTCGGTACGGCCCTTCCCAGTTTGGGGTTAACTTCCCGTCCTCATTTGCTCGGCCGACCGATTCTATTTTCCTTAAGACCAAATCACCCATATTTAGCGGCCTCTTAGACACTTGGCGATTGTAAGCTCTCGTCATTCTTGAACGATAGATTTCATGTCTAAGCGTCGCGTTGCCCCATGCCTCTGGGATAAAATCCAAGGTGGTTTCATTGCCTCCCAATTTCCATTCTCATCATACAACATCACTCGAAGAGTGGGCTCGTACATCTCAATTGGGAGCACTGCTTCAGCACCATAAACCAAGAAGAATAGGGTTTCATCAGTTAAACTCTTTTTTCTAGTATGTATGGACCATAAGACATTAACCAACTCATCTTCCCACAGGTAGCCTGCTTTCTCAAGCTTCCGCTTCATTCCGTTGGAAATTAGCTTGTTGTAGGCCACCACTTAGCTGTTGGCTTGTGAGCGGCCGATCGAGGCAAAACAATAAGTGATGCCCTGGTAACTGTAGGCATCGTTCAAAGTGCGCCTACGTAAAAGGATGTGGTGAATATGCTTGGAACTCATAGGAAGTGGGATTTAACATAATACGATTAGGGACAAATAAAGTAGGGAACCGCCAACAAGTTTTTAAGGAACTTGTAAACCGTTCACGGATCATAAAAAGGCAACCACGATAAAGGGACAACGAAGGCAACAACGATTGACCCGTGAAGGTTATACCCCATTCATAATCCATGAGATTACTAACTCCATATGGTTCGTAACCACAAAAGGAGGATGGGGGATGATGGTACGAAGTGAGTCATGGAGTCACATTCGCCCGTATTGGCCTCTACTCGATTCTTATAGTGAAAAATGATTCCTGCGATCTCAAAGGCATACAAAAAAAATATTCAATTCGCTCCAAACTATTATTATGCTAAATTGGTTTAATATTAATGCAACATATAATTCTAAAATATTTGTGATCACTTGATTTAACAACAAGATTAAAAAGGAACCTAAATTATCTTATTAGGCGTGATTTTCAATTACGTATTCCCTTTAAACATGCAATATAGTGATAAAAAATAATAGAATCAACATTAATATTGGAAGCAATTTAACAATAGTTCCAACAATATAAAATCGTTAGAAAAATAATAGAAATAAAAGGAACATAATTCTTACTTTGATTATGTTTGCTTGCAACTACAACATAATAAACGAGTTAGTAACTTCGAGGAAATAATAATAGAATAATAATTAAACTAAATTAAGTAAAGTAGAGTTGATTTGGGGCCAAACCCTCAAACAATTCTACCTTTCACGCCTTGGCTTAAGGACAGAACCACGAGTAAAGTATGGACTCCTGGGAGTGCTTGAAGAAGGAATTTTGAAAGAATAAGGGTATGCTAGTGTTTAGGCTAGAGCATCGAAGAGAGAAAAATATAGAATTAATTGTTACCCCTTACATCATAAATGAGGGGATATTTATAGAAAAAAAGTGCTGAGGGAATACACGAAACCCTAAAATGATAAAAACCCTTAAAAAGTATACCGCGACACAGCAAAGTGTACCGTGACACAGGAAATCCCACCGTCAGACGGGAAACATTCCCGTGACATGGTGTACTTTTGTGTGACGCGGGATATATATGCTGAACGGGAAAGAAAACGCGTTAAGGGTTTAAGCGGAAAGGACACGGAAACCCCCGTGTCACGGGGAACCCCACCGTCAGATGGGAAAGTTTCCCGTGACACGGTGGACTATTGCCGTGACGCGGGAATTTTCAGTCCGTTTTTCCGTCTAAATTCATTTTTAACCTTAATTTCGTTCAGCATTTTAAGTGCCGATTGATAATTTCGGGCCATTTTCTAATTTTATTATTATTTGGGCCAAAATAAGAAAATAAATAAATAAAAAGTTTGGGACAAAAATAAATAATGAAACAATAAAATAAGAAAAGGTTTGGGCTAAAATTAAATAATAAAACAGTAAAATAAGTTTGGGCTGAAATTAAAACTATGCTTTGACCAAACATCAAGACTAATCCATGGACTATTAAATACGATTTTTTTAGCACTCTCGGGATTAAATACTGAACCCGACCAATAGTGGCGGTGAAAGGTTGTTCATCATCGGGTTTGGTTTTGGGGAGACATTTTTAGGTGTCTACAGAAGCCCCCACTTTGACTGAGTTTGTAGAAACGTTAGTTTCGAAAACGATAGTCAAAGAGGGATGGAGAATGATTTTAGACGTTCTGCGATCCTAAATCACTCTGTATACGCCGATACCTGCAGAAAAATGTTAATTCCACATATAAAAGAGTAAAAGGATAGAATACATATCTGACACCAGTGTATCGGTGACAAATGAGTGTGGCAGCTTCCTATGCTTGAAGGAATCCACCGGATAACGTTCGTTGAAACGCTTTGCATGCCTGAGGAAAGCCGACTGAGGAATTTGGTAGCTTTCTAAGCCTGAAGAAACCTACCAGATGATACTTTCCATGCCTGAGGAAAGTCGACGTATGAATTTGGTGTCATTCTATACTTGAAGAAATCTACTGATAATGCTTTCCATGCTTGAGGAGAGCAGACTTGGCGGTTTTCTATACTTGAAAAAAAATCCACCGATAACGCTTTCCATGCTTGAGGAAAGCCGACTTGGCGGTTTTCTTTACTTGAAGAAAAATCCACCTAAAGCTTTCCATGCAAGAGGAAAGCCGACTTGGCGGTTTTCTATACTTGAAGAAAAATCCACCGATAACGCTTTCCATGCTTGAGGAAAGCCGACAACTATTATAATCGCTGAAATTTGCAAGTGTATGATGGTTCGATTATCCCCGAACGTGGGCCACAGATGATTCTCTTCTTCAAGTCGACTATCTGACCGTATTAGGTGTTTAAAACGTCGACAAATTGACTTTGACGCTTAATGGGGGAAAAATAGTAATTTTGATACCCTTTAAACGTCAGTTAAAATTTTCCGCGTAATTTACTAACTGTCCAATTTATACGAAAAATTGTGCAATTTTAGTCAAAACGCCAGGAATATTCGCTGACATCTTCAAGGAACGTGCAGGACACGCGCAGGACTACCGTGTCACGAAGCAGATGTCCTGTGACACGGCAGGGATCCCCGTCACGCGGAATAAATTCCTGTGACACGGGAAATCTCGCGGTTGCAAATCACTCAACTGGCATCTTTGACCAGTCCGGAGCACGTGCGCCACGTTAGTATATTATCGTTACATGGTAACGGAAATCGTCACATGGGAAACGGGATGTAACGGGATTTTTTTTTTGGCTTTAAATTCGAGCTACTCTTTACCATTTCTTCCATTTTCTTTCTACTTCCGCTCCTCTTCTTCTCCATTATTTTATTTTAAGCTGCTCAAATCACCGAGCCACGACAAGAGTACACCGGCGCACGACTTAGTCTCCCGTTAGACGGAGTTTGGTCCCGTGACGCGGCGGTGCTGCTGGGTTTTGATTCTGTTTGCTTGCAACTACAAAATAATAAACGAGTTAGTAACTTCAAGGATATAGTAATAGAACAATAATTAAACTAAATTAAGTAAAGTAGAGTTGATTTGGGACCAAACCCTCAAACAATTCTACCTTTCACGCCTTGGCTTAAGAACAGAACCACGAGTAAAGTATGGACTCCTGGGAGTGCTTGAAGAACGAATTTTGAAAGAATAAGGGTAGGCTAGTGTTTAGGCTAGAGCATCAAAGAGAGAAAAATAGAGAATTAATTGATGCCCCGTACATCAGAAATGAGGGGGTATTTATAGAAAAAAAGTGCTGAGGGAACACACGGAACCCTAAAATGATAAAAACCCTAAAAAAGTATATTGCGACACGGCAAAGTGTACCGTGACACAAGAAATCCCGCCGTCAGACGGGAAACAGTCCCGTGACACGGTGTACTTTTGTGTGACGCGAGAAATATATGCTGAACGGAAAAGAAAACGCGTTAAGGGTTTACGCGAAAAGGACACGGAAACCCCCGTGTCACGGCAGGTGTCCCGTGTCACGGGGAACCCTACCGTCAAATGGGAAAGTTTCCCGTGACACGGTTGACTATTGCCGTGACGCGGGAATTTTCAGTCCGCTTTTCCGTCTAAATTCATTTTTAACCTTAATTTCGTTCAGCATTTTAAGTGTCGATTGATAATTTCGGGCCATTTTCTAATTTTATTATTATTTGGGCCAAAATAAGAAAATAAATAAATAAAAAGTTTGGGCCAAAAATAAATAATGAAACAATAAAATAAGAAAAGGTTTGGGCTAAAATTAAATAATAAAACAGTAAAATAAGTTTTGGCTGAAATTAAAACTATGCTTTGACCAAACATCAAGACTAATCCATGGACTATTAAATACGTTTTTTTTAGCACTCTCGGGATTAAATACTGAACCCGACCAATAGTGGCTGTGAAAGGTTGTTCATCATCGGGTTTGGTTTTGGGGAGACATTTTTAGGTGTCTACAGTCACTTAGCCATTCTTTGAGTTAGCGAGTTTCAAATTGAGGTCTGTTGTCAAATACCATATATCGAGGCCCTCCATAGCGAGTAATAATATTCTTCCAAATAAAGGCTGATACGTACGTCCACTTGATACCTCGGATGGCCTCGGCCTCAACCTATTTTGTGAAGTAGTCAACAGCTACAAGCACATACCGCCCCATTTTGAAAAAGGGAGGGGACTGTTTATGGCCGATAAGCTGTTGGCTGGTCGATGGATTAGGGTTGCAAACCTTTGGCACTTGTCACATTTTTTCACAATTTTCATGGCGTCCGTAATCATTCTCAACTAGTAATACCCCAAGTGGGTAGCTTTTTAAGCTAAGGCACGTCCGCCTCTATGGGATCCACAATGCCCTTAGTGGAGGTCGTCCAGCACATCATGCCCTCTTTATGGAGTAATGCACTTCAAGTATGGTTTCACAAAAGCTTTTTGATTAATTTTCCTTTCTTCATTTCGAACCAGGCCGCCCTCTTCTTCATTATCCATCTCTCTTTTGGATCTTCCGGGAGTATCCCATCCCTCAAGTATGAGATAACTTTGTCCATCCATGAGGATCCTCTGTCAATTATTTGCACAGGCTCGACATCGATACTCCTCTTTTCCTTTACTTCCCGAAACACTGATCTAGGAGTATTGCATGCTGCCGAGGACGCTAATTTTGAGAATGTGTCCGCTTCATGATTTTCTGAACGGGGTTCTTATTGTAGGGTAAAATGTTCTATGTTCTTGGCCTCCTCTTTGAACATCTGCATATATTTCATCATGGCCGGCTCCTTGGATTCATAGTCACCCATCACTTGGTTGACTATCAGCTGAGTGTCTGAGCTTGCATTAACTTTTGTTGCCCCGGCCGCCTTACGCATTCTACGGCTGGCCAATAAGGCTTCGTACTCAGCCTCATTATTAGAGGCTTAGAACTGAAATCTCATTGCACATTAAAACTTATCTCCCTTGGGAGATTGACAAATAATCCCAACGCCGCATCCGATATGTAGACACCTAAAAATGTCTCCCCAAAACTAAACCCGATGATGAACAACCTTTCATCGCTATTATTGGTCAGGTTGAGTATTTAATCTTTGTAGTGCTTAAATCCATGTTCTATCCAATATATTTTATGAATCAATCTAATTTCTAGCTCATTTCCCTAAACCATAACCTATTTTCAACTTTTCGTATCCACATCACAAAACCGAGATGAACTGATTTTATGGATATATAATTTTGATCCAATTATTATTTGGTTGGATAGGCCTTTTAATAAGCTTTCCAACCATATATCATAAGCCCTATTCCGAGCTATAACGAAAAAGATATGAGCAAAACACTAAACTCGGCCCAAAATCGACACGATTCCACTAAAATGGCCATATATCAAAATATAGAAATGATTTTGATCTGATTCCAATTGGTTTGGAAATTAGACTTAATAAGCTTTCCAATAAAATATTATATGCCTTATTTCATGTTACACATAAAAAGTTATGATGATTTTAAAAACATGTAAAAAACTGGAATTACCGCGCACAGTGCAAAAGCACCGTGTCACGGCGCCTGATGACGTGGCACAGTGCCGGGTGCTTTGACACGGTACTGTACATCGTATCACGGTTCTATTTTCAAAGATTTTTCGCGTTAAATTCTACCGTGGCACCTGTTGCCGTGACACGATACCTGCTGCCGTGACACGGTATTTCTCACCGTGTCACGGTGCTTTTTCTGTGTAATTTCTGCGTTTTCCCATACAGTGAAACGGTGTATTGTACCGTGCCACGGTGGACACTGCCGTGTCACTGTACGTGTGACGTGTCACGGAATTTTCTCGTGTCTTTTCCGCGTAAACCCTTCACGCGTTTTCACTTCCCGTAGGTCAAATGTATCCCGTGTCACTCTAATTTTTCCAGCGTCACGGGATTTTCCCCCGTCTAACGGTGCCTTCCCCCGTATGATGGAGCCTATCACCGTTTCACGGTGTTCTATGCCATTTCGCGGTGTTAATTTTTAGGGTTTTTTTTTATCTTTTTAGGGTTCCGTGTGTTCCCACTACTCATTTTCCCTATAAATAACCCCTTCCTTTCTACAGTTCGGGGCATCAAAATCCTTCTCTCATTCTCTCTTTTACACCAAAAATTATTCTCTTCTCTTTCTCTCATATTCTAAGCCACCTATATTCCTGACTACACCATTCTTCCCTTAAGCACTCGAATGAGTCCATACGACACCCGAGGTTCTGTCCTTAAACCAAGGTGTGAAAGATACAAATAACTGAGGGTTTGGACCAAATCAAATCTACATTTATTTAATTTAATTTTCATTTGCTTTTATATTTTTTAATTGAAGTTACTAACAGCTTTTTCATTATGTAGCAATTTAAAGGAACGCGCGGAATGTGAGTAATTAATTAGTTTAATTACTCTTATTTTATTTTTAATATTCATAGTATCATGATTAGGTTATTTTATTATTTGATTTGACTAAAAATTTATTGTTAAATTGCTTTCAATATTAATGTTTATTCTATTATTGTTTGTTGATCACCATATTGCATGTTCAAGGGAATATGTAATTGAAAATCACGCCTAATAAGATAATTTTGACAACCGGTTTAGATTCTTTTTTAACCTTGTTGTTTAATCAAGTGATCACGATATTATAGAATTATATGTTGCATTAAAAATTAAACCAATTTATCTTGATAATAGTTTGGAGCAAATTGAATCTTTGTTTGCATGCCTTTGAGATCGCAGGAATACTTTTCACTATAAGAACCGAGTAGAGGCCAATACGGGCGAATGTGACTCCATGACTCACTTCGTACCATCATCCCCGATCCTCCTTTTGTGGTTTCGAACCATATGGAGTTAGTAATCTCATGGATTATGAATGGGGTGTAACCTTCACGGGTCAATTTTTGTTGCTTATCGTTGTCCCTTATCGTGGTTGCCTTAAATGATCCGTGAACGGTTTACAAGTTCCTTAAAAACTTGTTGGCGACTCCCTACTTTCCTTGTCCCCAATCGTATATGTCAATTCCCACTTCCTATGAGTGCCAAGCATATTCACACATGCTTTAACGTAGGCGCACTTCAAGCGACGCCTACAATTTGGCGACTCTACTGGGGAGGATTCTTGGTTATTTATCGATTTGAGTGATCGGTATTTAATTAACATGAGTGGATGAGACTAGAAAGATTCTTGAAAAATATTCCTATGATTAATTTGGTATTTTTTCTTAAGCATAGACGTTTTTACGTCGCATTTAGGTCTGTCCCGTAGGAAAAATTGAATAACTTGATTGCGTACGAAGGAAAACAGGTCACCAGTCAGATGTTTCTACTGCCGCGCCACGGCAGATTCTGCCGTGTCACCGTGCAGTACACAGTCACGCGGTATGCAGCATCGTGACACGGTGCTCTCTTCCGTGTCACAACAGTTCTTAAATCAGTCCGGTGGCTTATTTTCTCTTCTCACAGTCAGCTTCCTTCGATTTTTCTGAAAAAACGTGTGTATTCTGCATACGTCTTAACCCCGGAAGGTTAAAGCTCTATCAACACAAAAACGCTCATGGCAATAAGGGTTCATCCGAGTTTTCAAATCCACCCACCCAAACCATGGAGTCGAGTTCGATTTCATCAAGAACTCGCGGAGCCGCCCATTGGCATACACCCTCAAGGGAGGCTGCCTTGCTAACGTGTCCAAACTCTTAACCATGGTACCCTATTGACACCAAATAAATCTGACCATAGTCGAACATAGAACTTGACCATATGTTGCGAACTATTCTTTGCATCATTGTGCCTACGTGTTTTATGTGTGTATATTTGGTCGTTTTTATCCTAACCTTAACGATCTTTCTTTATCTATGGAGGATTATTTTATGAATAACAATTGCCAATGGACCGTACTCACTTAGTGATTAGCGCAAACTAAAAAATAAAAAAAATTGTCGTGCCACGTCAGCATCCACTGCGCCGCGGGAATGTTTACCGTGTCACGACAATTTTCACCGTGGCACGGTGGATTTCCAGCAAAAAAAATAAAAAAAAAATAAAATAAATTGTTGTGCCACGTCAGCATGCACCGCGCCGCGGGAATGTTTACCGTGTCACGGCAATTTTCACCGTGGCACGGTGGAAAAAAAATATTAAAAAAACTAGAAATGATCACCGTGCACAGCAATCAATGTCGCGTCACGAAAGCTTGTACCGTGACACGGTACAGTTTGCCATGTCACGGTGCCTAGGAAATAAGTTCAGTCAGCTTTTTTTAGTCTTCTGTGTTAATTTGGTCCTCGCGTCAGTCATTTTGGTTACTGTTCACATGTCTAGCAATACGATCATACCACGAGTCTTATAACATCACTTAATCACTCACGAGTCAAGTATAGTCCACACACTTTCTTTATTTTTTTTTACTCGAGTCATACACCATGTCGTTTATGATCGAATACTAGGTTCATGTACCCCCATTTATGTCATAATAAAAGATGAGTGGATCGGAGTTAATCTCACCCGTTTTCAAATGACTTTTTTTCCCCTTCCTTTCCTATCTTGAGCAATGTGTCAATCAATTAAGTGCAGTTTTTTTATTTCACAGTACTTGGTCAAGGAGCAGGGGTAGATTAATACGGTTTGAGTCATTACCGCAACAATCTCTTAAATCCAAGAGGCGTTTACAGAGAACTTTGCCATCTCCACGTGATTCATCACCTTCAAACTACTTTCAGTTTGTCCCAATGGCCACTAAGGAAGATATTGAGAACATTAACAAGTCTATTGAGACAATGTCTATAATGTTACAAGCACTCACTACCAGAGTCAACACTATAGAGAAAAACAAAGTTACCACGGCTGCAATGGACAAGATCAAAGAGCAAATGAGCAAGATTTCTGAGGATTTCACCTATGTGGAACGGCCTCCCACTCCCTTGGATATGAAGGACAGACTGCTTGATAAGTTCTCCACTGCTGATATCCCCAATTTCAAGCCAACTGACAACCCAATGTTCCATTTAATGGCGTTCTCTGCAACCATGGCTCTCAAGGGATTGCACGTAACACTCTTCCCTACGGTGTTCCCTCTCTCCTTAGAGAATGCTTGCCAACAATGGTTTTATTCTCTAGATGCCAAACACATTGCAACTTGGGAAGATGTCACTGAAAGTTTCATGAATCATTACAAGTGTAACATTTAAGCTAGAACTTCTGAACGTGAACTCTCCATTCTCAAACAGAAAGAGAATGAAGGCTTCAGCGCTTATCTAAACAGGTGGAGGGAAACAGATGCACTCTTGGTAGATCCTCCCAAAGAAAAACAGATGATTCGCCTCCTCATCCAAAGTTTGACTCACAAGTACAAGCAACATCTTAAATTTCTTCCTTTGAACACTTTTGAAGCTGTATATGACATTGGCATCAATATCGAGGATGATCTAATAAAGACTGCCGGTGGTAACAATAATAACACTTGGAAAAAAAAGAAGAACGACCTTCCTTCTTCTTTGTCTTCTAAGCACGAAAATACTATCAACAATATAAGCCAAATTAATCTTAATGAAGTATTAGCTCTTGATTCTCCGTTGCCCAAGAAAAGGAGAAGCTACACTCCTTTAGGAATGACTTATGATGCGGACTTTGATCGCCTTTATGGTCAAGGCTTGATCACACCTATTGGGCGATTTCCAGAGCCTAAACCTGAAGAAAGGAGCGTCAAGTGGAACCCTAACGCCCATTGCAAGTTCCATCAAGGAAAGGGTCACTCTACCGAACAATGTTGGAATTTGAAGGATGTCATTCACGACTTGGTGGATGAAAACAAACTTCCTGTCCCTCCAGGCGGCAAGAAGTAATGAACACAAGGCGCACAGCCGATCCTTCGTGCAAGATATCATGATTTTTTTTTCTTTATCATTCATCTCCATTCCTCCATTCATGTCTATCATAGGTTTTCCATTTCGAATTTTTATATGCTTCATGTGTTTCGTTCACCTTTTCCATTAATAAAATGAGAAAATTTCCTTTACATCTCGATCATAGCATTTTTCATTCACTCATTCTTAAAAAAAAAAAAATTCAATTACCGAACTAAACACAAGGTACACCAATGACTTGAGGCACCTTTGCAACCTGGTCATTCCCCATTAACCGTTCAATAACATTTCATTTCATCATCAACTATTTTGAGCCTCGTCTAACGTTTAGCCTTCATTTCTTAAACCCACATTCACTTAACCCTAGGATTGGAAGATATGTAATTGTATAACATTCAAAAAGCAAGTAAAAAAAAATCATCAAAGCAACAATAAAATAATGTCTAAGGGAAAGTGTTCCAATGTCTTTGATATGAACACGTCTCAAATTGCGTCTCTCATCAAGTTCTTGGTACCGTTCCTGAGAAACATGAATGCTAATTGAGTTATGGACCGTAAGTTCTGAGATTTACCACATTGATTCAAAAGAATAAAAAAAAATAAAGTAAAAAAAATAAAGCAAAAAAAAAGTTGTTGAAAATAAACTTGCAAAATTCAATATTTTCAAATTCGCAATTACACATCTTGGGGATTCTCTCGGGTCTTGATCCTTGTACCCTTTTCTTCTTTAAACCATCAACTTAACCATATTACAACCCTTGAAATACCTCTTTGAGGTGTACATACACTTGTGCGAAGTTCGGTTAGAGCTACGTTCGGCCTGATTTCTAACGGATACGTAGGCAACCTCACATTGAGGTACGACCACATTCATATGCATGATTGAGTCAAAGACTATCCAATGCTTATCCCTATGACCCTATCCATCTAGAGATAGACTTGGGGGCTTGAACCCACATCATTTAGCTTACCTAGCCTAAAGAGTCACCATCTCGACTCTTCTCACATATATTTCCCTCACCATAGCCTTTGCAGCCTCACCTTAGTATCACTTTCACACACTTCTTGCACACATACATAGCCATATCATCTTTCCCTTAGGAACCCGTTATCATGAAATCTTGTTTCCCTACCGCACATGCTTCATCATTTTCCAGACAACATTCATTACAAGAAACGTTGTATACTTGCTTAGAATATTCATTGTTTCATGCATCAATGATTTGTAATCATACAAAGAATATCGTTCTTAGCTCCTTGGCCTAAGTAACGTTCATTATGCAATAATAACTTCATTTATATACGTGCTTAGCTTCCAGACCTAAGTGACGTTCAAGATCGCTTCTTTACACCATATATGATGCTTAGCTCCATGACCTAAGTTCATTCATCTATCGTGTCACATGATGTAATTGTCCCTAGCCTCCTGGCCTAAGAACATGCATCATGCATACATTATTTTCAAGACAAGCAATTTAACTCATGCGATTCATTTTGTCTTGCTCAACGAGGAAGTTCATAACTTCTTCCCTTTTTCATGTCTTTTCTTTTGGGGAAGTTCAAAAAAAATTTCAAACTTTTTTATCGAGGGAAGTTCAGAAACAAAACTTTATTTTTCACGTCTTTCTATTTTGGGAGAAAGTCGGTACCCTCCACTCGTCTCATGACAAAAATGAAAGAAAATTTTTTCTTTTTCATTTTTGGTTGTTTGTGCACACATACACACCATCACAAGTCATACACATGTCATTTCGTGTCAAGTCAAAGCTTGGTCAAGTCAGTTGGTCAAGTAAATCATATTCTATATGAGTCCCTTGGCAAATTTATTTTGCAGGTCTCAATTACAGCCCATGTCCGGGGCTAAGCTGACCATCTACAACCCACGTCCGGGGACAAGCGGACCATCTACATCCCACGTTCGGGGACAAGCGAACCATTTATAACCCACGTTCGGGGACAAGCGAACCAACTACAACCCACGTTCGGGGACAATCGAAACACCATCATTTCACGGCGCAAGGTTCTCGATACACAGAGACTTGCAATCTCATCATCTGTCGACTTTCCTCAAGCATGGAAAGTGTCATCCGGTGGATTTCTCCAAGAATAGAAAGCTGCCTAAATCATCTGTCAACTTTCCTCAAGCATGGAAAGTATTATCGGTGGGTTTCTTCAAGCATAGAAAACCGTCAAATTCCTTTGTCGGCTTTCCTCAAGCGGGAAAGCATTATCGGTGGATTTCTTCAAGCATAGAAAAAGCCAAAATCATATGTCGACTTTCCTCAAGAATGGAAAGTATCATCCGGTAGGTTTCTTCAGGCTTAGAAAGCTACCAAATTCATCAGTCGACTTTCCTCAGGCATGGAAAGTGTTTCAACAAAACGTCATCCGGTGGATTCCTTCAAGCATCGGAAGCTATCAAATTCATTTTTCACCGATACACTGATGTCAGATACGCATTCTATCCCTTTACTCTTTTATATGTGGAACTAACATTTTTCTGCAGGTATCAGTGTATACACAGTGATTTAGGATCGCAGAACGTCTTAAATCATTCTCCGTCCCTATCGACTACTTTGACTATCGTTTTCAAAACTGACATTTCTACAAACTCAGTCAAAGTGGGGGCTTCTATAGACACCTAAAAATGTCTCCCCAAAACTAAACCCGATGATGAACAACATTTCACCGCTGTTATTGGTCGGGTTGAGTATTTAATGTTTGGAGTGCTTAAATCCATGTTATATCCAATATTTTTTTTTAATCAATTCAATTTCTAGCTCATTTTCCTAAAACATAACCTATTTTCCACTTTTCGTATCCACATCACAAAACCGAGCTGAACTGATTTTATGGCTATATAATTTTGATCCAATTATTATTTGGTTGGATAGGAATTTTAATAAAGCCAGTCCCCATTGATAACGGATATCAACATATCCATGTTAATATCATGGCATAATTGTAAATACTTGGAACTTTTGCTGACATGTGTGTGAATTGTAGTGGAATGCTGACTAGACACCGTTCCTATAATTTTTATTCCAATATTGTTACCGTTCTGAAATTGGCGATAGTTTTGACGCCATTTGGTCTATTCATGTAGTGTTTTGGGTTTAATTGGAATGAAGGAGAGAGAAAAACAATCTAGGTAAGGAGAGAGAAAATTTCCACGATGTCGTCATTGGTTGGCGGTGGATAATTCGACCGTAATAGGATCTTCTAAAGCATAACTTCAACTCCTGCGACTTGATTTCTGAACTGGAACTCGAAGAAGAGAGAATTTGCACAGTTTTCGATTTCCAAGCCCTAACGCAGTTCTATTATTCCTAAATTTCCAGGTATGGTATTGTTTTAATTGCTTAATTTGGTTAATATTGTGTAGAATTGAGAAATGATAGCTGTTTAGTTTCCTCTATCTGGTTATAAAATTGGTTATTGAAAATTCTAGTTTGATTAAATTGGGGTTGTATGTTTGTTGTTTGAGAAATGATAGTTATTTTGATTTCTGTACTGGTTGTTAATTTTCATTGTTATAGGGATTTTGATTTTGTTCCAAAATGTATATCGTAGTTATTCATTGCTTGTAAGTTGGATATTACAATGTTATGATGTGTTATTTATTTAGGATTCAAAGTCGAGATATTTTTTTAATGTATGTCATGAATGTTGGGGTTTGGTAAGTCCAACTTACCGCGGAAACGACCCTGGCCCAAAGAACCACTCGCATATAATAAAACCATAAAGCATAACAAATAAACATAAAAGGGTAGAATCGTAATTTACCTTTGACGCGTGCTTCGCCCGACCTAATGGGCTCTTACTTGAAAGCTTTAGCTACGCTCACACGAGAGCCTCCAACGATATCCACCCACAAAGGACGAACACCGACTTTTTAGGTCCGCTACCTTGGAGTTAGCAAGGTCCGACCAAAACCCGAGTGATTAAATGAGTTTTAAGGTTTTCACAATGGTGATGCCTTTTTCAACTCTCACTCAAGTGATTTTCCCAATACCCCAACTTGGGTATTCATAGGGAAACTTGAGAGTGAAAAAGCTCTCCCATCAATGTGGGAGAATTTGATTTTTTCATTTTATTTTAAAGCTAAAATAAAATAAATAATCAAACTATTAATAAATTAACAAGTGGCAAGCTCATGAGAGAGGTTAGGTGAGGACCATTTGGAGGAGGGGGGGACCAAATTTTCTCCTTAGTCCCTCTCCAAAAACCGCCACCTCATGCCTCAAGCTTCCCCTCACAATGATCCACATGGCGCCACACTTGGGCACCAAGGCAACCCAAGGTGGGCTGCCATGTGCGGCTGCCAGCAGGCCTAGCACAAGCGTGCGGGCTGCTTGACACTGCTGGCCTAGCACGCCCAGCACTTGCTTGTGCGGGCTACTTGCGTTGCTCGCCTAGGACGCCCAGCACTTGCTTGTGCGGGCTGCTTGTGCACTCGGCCAGCAAGCCACGCATCAATGATGCGGGCTGCTAGTTGAAGGCCTTGCACCTTGCGCGCGTTGGCCAACATAGCTAGCATGTTGTGCTAGCATTGGTGTGCTAGCACGCACCAGCCAGCCTAGGCTCGGCTTGGAGCGCATGCTAGCCACCATGCTATACCAAATGCCCCTAGCACTCGGTTTGCTTGGGGCATTCCGAGGCTAGGGGTATTTTTATCTTGTTGATTTATTATTTTCGTGTCTCGTCTTTTATTATTTTGACTCGACTTCCAACGCTCGGTTTCGACGCTCTAAGCTCGAATTTTCGACGTCTAAATATTTAATACTCGGGCGACGAATTAATTTCTTCCAAATTAATTCGTCGAGTTAGTTCGTATATTTGCTAGGGTGTGACCCGAAGGGTTCAGTCAAGATTAAGCTGTAATATTAATTATACATTAATATTATTAATTAGAAACGGGCTCCACCAAGGCATTCCGATCACTTGTCCTTACTGAATATATTAGCTTTCTAATAATTCTGAACTTGTTAACGGAATAGTACACTTGTTCGAAGGACACCATTCCTTTCAATCTCCCACTTGTCCTTACGGACAAGTGCGCATTTAGTGTACAACCTTTCTCCTATGTCGCTTAATGTCTCATGAACTATAAGGTAAGATTATTATGTTATCCTTATTACGTCCAGAAGTGTTTCTCGATTCCGAGTCGGACTGTCAATAATCAGATGATAAAATCCATTCGAGCACGGCGAAGCATTTTTACAGTCTCGCTCTACGAGAGGCCTTGTATACAACAAAGACATCTTCCCTATTTTAGTAGGGGGACATTCCCAGTCTTGTAATGTAGATCCTCTTACTGAGAGTACCTAGCCGCCTGAGTGTTGCCGTTATAATCCCCTATTACGGCAGACGTTTGACAACATCAAAATGGACTAGTACTCAAACAAGAGAACTCACAATACTCATGGTCAAGGATATAGGTTCCGATAGCCATAATGAGAAATATACTTATGACGATTTTTAATCTCTTAAAGTATTCTCATAGGTCGATCCAGTATGGTTCTAAACCAATACCTGTGCAAATGATTTATAATAATCATGTCCTCATAACACAAGAAACAGTACTATAAATCCAGCTACACACTAATCTCAATTGGTCATTAATCGTTCATCGTTTAAATGACCTCGATTAGGGACAATTTTCGATTATAATATTCATTGTTCACTTAACAGGCGTTTCCTTATAAAGACTGGTCTTGATACCTTATTTTGAATATTCCAAGAATTGAATGGACTCATTATTTAATCCTAAACCACAATTAAATAGCAAACGGAGTAATAAAACATTGCATGAAATTTATATTACTCTAAAATTTGAATGATTTTTCTGAGTGTCATACATTAAGTGTTCAAACTGTAACTAAAACACTAAACAGGGAAATCAAAGCCAGTCTCCTACATGCCTGATTCCCATTGCCTCAACGTGCTTGTTGTGCTTCACTTGAGGCAAAGGTTTAGTAAGTGGATCGTCTACGTTGTCATCCATTCCAACTTTGCAAATTCTGATTTCACCTTCTGATTTCCATTCTCGAATCATGTGAAACCGCCGTTTGACATGTTTAACTTTCTGATGTTCCCTTGGCTCTTTGGCCTGAGCAATAGCTTCATTGTTGTCACAATAGAGGGCTATTGGACCCTTTATGGGGGTACAACATCAAGTTTACCAATGAAATTACGAATCCAAACAGCCTCCTTAGTCGCTTCAGCAACTGCTAAGTACTCGACTTCAGCCGTAGAATCTGCAGTTGTACTCTGCTTGGCACTTTTCCAACTGAACGCTCCTCCATTTAGACAAAACACATATCCAGATTGAGATTTGAAATCGTCTCTGTCTGTCTGGAAGCTTGCGTCGGTATAACCTTCAACAACAAATTCTTCTGAACCACCATATACCAGGAATTTATCCTTGTTCCTTTTCAGGTACTTTAAGATATTCTTAGCCGCAGTCCAATGGGCCTCTTCTGGATCTGATTGGTAACGACTTGTAGCACTCAAGGCATACGATACATCTGGCCAAGTACATATCATGGCATACATAATTGATCCAATAAGCGAAGCATATGGAATCAGATTCATTCATTCCCACTCATCAGGTGTCTATGGACACTTCTTCTTGATAAGGGCTATGCCATGTGACATTGGGAAGTGACCTCTCTTGGCCCCTTACATGCCAAATCGAGCAATTACCTTATCAATGTAAGGACTTTGACTCAATCCAATCATCCTTTTTTATCTATCCCTATAGATCTTGATGCCTAGTATGTACTGAGCCTCTCCTAAGTTTTTCATTGAGAAACATTTTCCAAGCCAGGCCTTTACAGACTCTAACAACGAAATGCTGTTTCCAGTGAGCAATATGTCATCGACATATAAGACCAAGAAGGCGATGTCACTCCCACTGACCTTCTTATAAACACAAGATTCATCTGGATTCTTGATAAAACCAAACTTACTGATAGTTTCATCGAATCGCAGATTCCAACTTCTGCTAGCTTTCTTTAGTCCATAAATGAACTTCTTAAGCTTACAAACCTTCCCAGCATTGTTTTGGCCGACAAAACCTTATGGCTGTGTCATGTACACAGTTTCTTCCAAAATACCATTTAAGAAGGCGGTCTTGACGTCTATCTTCCATATTTCATAGTTGTAATATGCAGCAATTGCTAGGAGGTTCCGAACGGATTTAAGCATTGCGACTGGTGAAAAGGTTTCATCGTAATCAATACCATGAACTTGTCTATAACCTTTTTCCACCAATATAGCTTTGTAAATGAATACATTTCCATCTTTTTTGGTTAATATCTTGAAAATCCACTTACATCCGATAGGTGTATAACCTTCGGGTAAGTCAACCAAATCCCATACTTGATTTTCAAACATGGAATCCATTTCAGATCTCATGGCCTCATGCCATTTAGCTGAGTCGGTGCTTGCCATCGCTTACTTGTAGGTTGTCGGTTCATCTCCATCCATAATCAGGATGTCCTCTGATATCTCGGTCAATACTAAACCTATATTTCTATCAGGTTGAGATCTCGGCCTCTGAGACCTACGTAGGGTAATGATTGAGCATTTGCATTGTCGGTTTGACTTTGCACATTTTGATCATTTTTACCTGCGTCAACAGATGCTGTTTGAGCACTTTGACTGTCATTCTGATTTTGTTGCTCATCCTCACGAACTTCGTCGAGTTCGATTTTCCTCCCACTTGTCATTTTGGAAAGGTGTTCCTTCTCCAAAAAGACACCATCGCGAGCAACAAACACTTTGTTCTCCGATTTGTTGTAAAAGTAATACCCTTTGGTTTCTTTTGGGTAGCCCACAAAGTAAACCTTGTCAGATTTGGGATGAAGTTTGTCATAAATCAATTTCTTGACATATGCTTCGCATCCCCATATCTTTAGAAAAGACAACCTAGGAGGTTTCTTTGTCCATAATTCATATGGAGTCTTTTCTACAGCTTTTGATGGTGCACAGTTTAGTGTTAGTGCCGTAGTTAGAAGTGCGTGTCCCCAGAAAGAGATAGGAAGATCACTAAGACCCATTGTTGATCGTACCATGTCCAACAAGGTTCGATTTCTCTTTTCGGATACTCCGTTCCATTAAGGAGTTCCCGGATGTGTCAATTCTGAAAGTATACCTTTTTCTTTCAAATGATCATCGAATTCTTTGCTCAAGTATTCACCACATCGATCCGATCGAAGGGCTTTGATTTTCTTGCTAAGCTGATTTTCAACTTCACTCTGAAATTCTTTGAACTTTTCAAATGATTCAGATTTATGTGACATTAGGTAGACATAACCATATCTACTATAGTCATCTGTGAAGGTGATAAAATATAAGTGTCCATTTCTTGTGGTTGAGCTCATTGGTCCATACACATCAGTGTGTATTAGACCTAATAAGTCTCATGTTCTTTCTCCTAGCGTGGAGAATGGTTGTTTAATCATCTTGCCTAATAAACATCCCTCGCAATTCTCAAACGGTTCTAAATCGAAAGAGTCAAGAACACCTTCTTGTAGAAGTTTCTTGATGCGTTTGATGTTAATGTGGCCAAGACGACAATGCCACAAGCAAGTTTGGTTTGACTCCATGCTCTTAGCTCTTTTGGTAATATTATTCACATTATAAACTTGTTTGTTTAGATCAATCACATAAAGACCATTTTTAGAATGTGCAATACCACATAAAACATTATCGAGATAAAATGAACATTCATTGTCTTTTACTCGAAATTCAAAACCCTTAGCGTCCAACGCCGAAATTGAAATGATGTTTTTGGAAATGTTGGGAACATAATAAACATTATCTTGTTCCAAAACAAGCCCGGTGGGCAAAGACAAACTGAGAGTTCCTACGGATACGACACTAATTTTGGCTCCATTACCGACCCGGAGTTCAACCTCTCCCTTCTCTAGCATTCTAGCGTTCCTTAGTCCCTGAGAATTGGAACAAAGAAGTGAGCCACATCCGGTATCTAATACCCATGATGCTAAGCTAGTGAAGTTAAAGTCTATAATGAATATACCTAATTTAGAAGTAACGGTTTCTTCTTATCTTCCTTGAACTTGAGGAAATCTCTCATCCAATGTCCCTTCTTTTTACAATAGAAGCAATCGGAATCAGATTTAGAAGATGCTACCTTCTTCTCTTTGTTATCCTTGGTAGCTTTAGGCTTAGGCGGAGAGGTTTTCTTCTTGCCCTTTCCCTTAAAGCCTTTCTTCTTTTTGCCTGAAAATTTGAATTGCTTGCCTTTTTTTATCATGAGCATATCATGCTTCCCCTCATCCTTGAGCGTTTGCTCTGCTTGCTTCAACATACCATGAAGCTCAGTGAGGGTTTTCTCCATGTTGTGCATGTTATAGTTCATCTTGAACTGATCATAGCCTTTGTGCAGCGAGTGGAGAATGATGTCAATTGTCATATCGGTTGAATACCCAGCATCAAGCCTTCCCATGTTCTCAAACAATCCTATCATTTTGAGTACATGTGGGCTGATTGGCTCTCCTTTCTAGAGCTTGCTCTCAAGGATCTGCCTGCGGGTTTCAAACCTTTCAGTTCAGGCCTGCTCTTGAAACATATTCTGCAATACAGAAATGATCTCAAAAGTTATCTCCTTCTCAAAGAAAGTCTTTTGAAGCTCTGAAGACATTGTGGCCAACATGATGCATTTGACATCTCGATTGGCAATTTGCCATCAATTTAGGGCAGCCTGAGTCACCTCCTCATTGGGAGCCTCGGGCATTTCCTCATCAAGGACATATTTCGTTTGCTCTTGCATGAGAACAATTCGCAAGTTCCTTTGCCAATCAAGAAAATTTGGCCCACTCAACTTCTCCTTGTCGAGAATTGAGCGTAACGAGAATTGGTTGTTTGAGTTATTTAAAGACATGATTCTACAATTGAAAGAATTTGTAATGAAAAACCATTCATGAAATTTAAATAAGATTGAATTCATGCATTTTAATCAAACTTATTTAAAACGTATTATTCACACATTTAAATTTGTCCCCAATTTGGTGAGATTAAGTCGATTCCAAAATCCGAAGAAACAAAGAGTGGTTAAGCATGCTTTGGCTTGTCTTAACACTCAATCTCCTAAGGTAAGCAACGCTTTGCTAATGGCTCCAAGCTACTCTTGGTTGAATAAATCGTCGCATCTAATGCTCTCTCAACAATTTATTCACTTTGTCACGACATGTTAGGACTCCATCACTCATATCGTTGAGTACAACCAAAACCAACTTGCATACCCGGTATGCCTTACTTCCTAGTAGAGGTAGTGATGCCTCACTTAGGCGTAGCCCACCACTACCCTCGTTTGGCCGGTAAGTGTTGTTTTGGAATGGCAAGTTTTTACTCAATATTTAGGAACCTAGGGTTTCTATGTTGGTTGATTTAAGTGAACTTAATTAATCATCACAACATTCGAAATCCTAAACATGCATCTAACATATAATTCATATACATAAACATATATATCGAAAAACATAAATATAGATGCATTTGGCAACTAGCATGACCCCTTGAGATCTTCAAATCTTCAAAAGGTCTTCATTTGCAACTTCATGGCTACGTCTTCCAAGAAGCTCCATCTTCAAGACTTGACCATAATTAAATGCAACTACTAGTATCTACGATTAGGACTAATCTAAATATTAAGGTACAAAAATACTCAACGGTACGCAGACCGTATTTAGATTTACAAAAATACATCACAGATCGCAGTTCGTATTTTCTATCCTAATCGGGCCTCACTAGTTGCCATTTCATAAAACCTGTGAGAGAATACATATTCCATTCATCTATTCACTATTTGTGAATGGCCCATGCATTTTACAACGATAAACAAGTAACAATGCATAAACACGCATGAACTAGTAACTAATCTAGGTGGTTAATCCAATTAACACGCCTAATTGAAACTTGTCAAAGTTGTTTTAATCGGTTATGTAAATAACCGCAATTTAATATTTGAAGCTCCCACTAAATTCCTCATCCAACTTAATTAATCCAATTAATTAAGCCGGTAATTCCCAAAATTTGTCAAAATAAATTTTGCCAATGCCGCTCAAAACCGAGGCCTAGCCTCCAAAAATTTATTAAAATAATTTAAACAAATTAGATTAATAAAATAATTAAAACGACAAATTTTAAGCAAAAAATACGTAGTCCAAAGTGTCTAAGTGCCTAGCACTAAGACACAGAGTGCTCACATTTCGCACAACCGTTAGATGCTCAATGAACGTAGGAGTAGGCCCGATGTCGCTAAGCGTTACACCGCCCACATCAGCGAACTTTCACACATAAAAACGTGGCCCTTAATAGCCATGTTGAACGAATTCATTGCACTAGATTGCTTCGCGAGCAACGTCTACGCATACCCCTAATTACATAATACATGCACCAAGTATAAACGATGCACCATGTGCTAGTGCCCCGCATCACCGCGCCACAGCGGCCCCAAGTGCACGCAACACAGCACACACGCACGCACACACGCACGCTGTGCTGCGCTGATTCTGCTGCTGCTTGCAGCCGTGCGCACAAGCCACACAATGGCTGCACGCACAGGGCATGGCAGCCACATGCGGGCTGCATAGCAGCCCAGCTAGCCAAGGGCGTTCATGCCTTGTATTGAGTGCCATTAGCCTCGGGATTTGATCCCCAAAATTTTGCGTGACTTTCGAAATTAATTCTAAATTAATTTTAGAACTAATTTTAATGAGAAAAATTAAAATTTAAATAAGTCCAACTCAAATAAAATTTTTAAAGTGCATGCAACCAAAATAATTCCCAAGAACCATTCTTTAATTAAATTGGTTTAACTTGGTGCAACAAAAATAATAGGGCAAATACTTAGTTTTAATTTAATTAATTTTAATTAACTTTGAGTTTTTGACAAAATAAGAGAAAGTTGGAAAAATGAACATAAATTCAATAAAAATTCCAACATTAATACTTTTTAATCCTTGAAAAATTACATCTTTCAATATGAAGATAAACAATTTTTCTATCACAAAGTTTCAAACTTTATGATTCCAATTAACTAAAAAACTGATTAAATCAACAAAGTTTAGCAAAAATTCATGGAATTTAGTAATATAAAGTTTCAATCACTTAACATAATTAAAGATTGAATCTTTAATACTTGGAACTTTGGAAGCCTCAAAGAACAACAATTTCACACTTAATGCAATTAGTTTGCAATTATGTGAAAAAAAAATAAAACCAAACATTCAAGCACAAATTACTACCAAGTAACCATGCCTAAAGAGGTTTAAAATTGCATATAAAATATGTATTGAACCAATTACATAACCACAATAAATATGCAATTAATTTTCAAGGTTAGAAAGACTTAAAATTTTTCGTAAAAACGAAAAAACTCTCGAAAATAGCATTTCTGGTCGTTTTTTGGCTAAAAACCTGCCCCCTAAAAGGATAAAACCATTTCCAGAACATGTTTTCCACCCAAAATTCACTATTTTTGAGTCGAAATCTTGGTTAGAGGCTGAAGGTAGCTTAAATATGAGGTTAAATAGATAATACGAGCTACTAATCTAATTAGCAACTTAAACCAGAAAAAATAAGCCATAAAAAACACCTTGAAAAATATTATGATTTTAAAAATAAACGAGCATGGCTCCGATACCGCTGTTGGGGTTTGGTAAGTCCAACTTACCGCGGAAACGACCCTGGCCCAAAGAACCACTCGCATATAATAAAACCATAAAGCATAACAAATAAACATAAAAGGGTAGAATCGTAATTTACCTTTTGTCGCGTGCTTCGCCCGACCTAATGGGCTCTTACTTGAAAGCTTTAGCTACGCTCACACGAGAGCCTCCAACGATATCCACCCACAAAGGACGAACACCGACTTTTAGGTCCGCTACCTTGGAGTTAGCAAGGTCCGACCAAAACCCGAGTGATTAAATGAGTTTTAAGGTTTTCACAATGGTGATGCCTTTTTCAACTCTCACTCAAGTGATTTTCCCAATACCCCAACTTGGGTATTCATAGGGAAAACTTGAGAGTGAAAAAGCTCTCCCATCAATGTGGGAGAATTTGATTTTTCCATTTTATTTTAAAGCTAAAATAAAATAAATAATCAAACTATTAATAAATTAACAAGTGGCAAGCTCATGAGAGAGGTTAGGTGAGGACCATTTGGAGGAGGGGGGGACCAAATTTTCTCCCCAGTCCCTCTCCAAAAACCGCCACCTCATGCCTCAAGCTTCCCCTCACAATGATCCACATGGCGCCACACTTGGGCACCAAGGCAACCCAAGGTGGGCTGCCAAGTGCGGCTGCCAGCAGGCCAGCACAAGCGTGCGGGCTGCTTGGCGCTGCTGGCCTAGCACGCCCAGCACTTGCTTGTGCGGGCTGCTTGCGCTTCTTACCTAGCACGCCCAGCACTTGCTTGTGCGGGCTACTTGCGCACTCGGCCAGCAAGCCGCGCATCAATGATGCGGGCTGCTAGCTGAGTGCCTTGCACCTTGCGCACGTTGGCCCAGCATGGCTAGCATGCTGTGTTAGCATTGGTGTGCTGGCACGCACCAGCCAGCCTATGCTCGGCTTGGTGCGCATGCTAGCCACCATGCTATACCAAATGCCCCTAGCACTCGGTTTGCTCGGGGCATTCCGATGCTAGGGGTATTTTGGTCTTGTTGATTTATTATTTTCGTGTCTCGTCTTTTATTATTTTGACTCAACTTCCGACGCTTGGTTTCGACGCTCTAAGCTCGAATTTCCGACGTCTTAATATTTAATACTTGGGCGACGAATAAATTTCTTCTAAATTTGGTGTGCCTCAGTCGTATGCAACCAAAAATATCACAACTAAGCTAACTGCAAATAAACGTAGTTAGGGAAGTCGAGTTCGAATCCACAGGGAAAAAGGGACTAATAACTGGAAACCTAAGTGGAAATACTCTAGGACGGTAGTAACCTAAGTAACGAGGGGGGTTTTCACGAGCAATGATGATAAATGAACTAAGTAAGAACAACGAACGTAATGAATAGGTAATCAATGAGAAGAACGGTCTTGGTTATGCGAAATCCACTAATGAACATACAAATTGATCATAGAAGTCTCCTCAATCAAGCTCTATTGAACACCTTGTTGTAGAATTCCTAGATTCTAAATTCTCATAAATAGTTAGAAATAGCAAAGCGCTCCTTTCTAACCCTTTCCAATGCACAATTCAAGACAAGCGCTCTAAATTATCCACAAGAAGAAAATAAACGGAGAAATCAACAAGGATTGAATAAATTAACACAAGCGGTCTAATTTCTTCAATAATATTATTCCCTCTTCAAGTTATCAACCAAAAGCATGCATCAATAACCTAAAGTTGCTACTTTGGAAAGATTAATTAGATGCAAGCGAATCCAATAATTCTAACCTAGCAATTGATTAAAGCAAATCATGAAATTAATTCAAGGAACAATATATATTCAATAGATATTAAGAGAAGAAAGATCTCACAATTCGTAGCTAAAAGCTTCAATCTTTAACCAAGAATCCGAAAGATTAAGCTTCCATGGATTCTAATTCCAAAACAAAGAATTCTGAAAATTCCAAGAAAACCCTAGAAAGCTTTTTTTCTCAAGACTTAATTCTCCTTTTCTCACTTCAAACTTAATTAAAACTAAGCTATTTATATGTTTCTATATTTTAATAACATAACACAATAATAATAATAAAATAATATCTAAAACACGAGCCAAAACAAAGCCAAATTGCTGAAAATTAACCAAAACAGCCCGAATTTCTGCCAGAGCCGCTGCCAGCTGCTCTGGACCCGCTGGCAGCTGCTCTGACAGCCCCTCACTCTGGTATACCCGCTGCCAGCGGCTCTGGGCAGCTGCCAGCGGCCCTGGCAGCGGTTCCTGCTGTTTTCGCCTTCTTTCCTTGCTTCTTCTTCTTGCTTTGCTTCACCTTTTCCTCAAGCTTTCTTCCTTGCTCTTCCATGCTCCATCACAACTCTCAAATCACGAGCCAAGGTCCATCCTTCTTACATAACTCTTCATTGGTTCCCGAGCTCACTCACTCACTTATACTCATAAATCCCGCCTTTTGCACATAAGTGAGATCACAGCCCAAAACTCACAAAAGCTAACAAAAGTACATATAAAGCATCAAAACACACCCTAAAATGCTTCTCTCAACCCATGATAAGAAGGCTTATCAAATTCCCCCATGCTTGAACCTTTACTCGCCCTCGAGTAAACTTAGAGAATAAAACACATCCTCCTCACTAAGGTTCAAAACAGAAGATGGTGGAATCAAACTAGCTCTATGCACTCAAACTCAACAAAACATCCTAGTACTTATCAACCAATCACAATCACACTCCCCCATACTTCACACTTTGAATCTCCCTTTTTTCTTATTTATCAATTCATCCCCAAAATCAACTTGGAACGATAAACGCATAGCCATGAGTATGAATATTCTCAACCGCCTAAAGAAATGAAATTTTTGATAAAATTGGGCAAACAAAAACTCAACTTAACCAAAAATCTCATAAAAACACTTCCACATTCAAGAGTGAAAACAAACAACTCATGCTCTCAAATTCCTAAGATGATCAACAAATTCCCCCAAAATCTCAACTATCTCCCAAAATCACCAAGATGAAACCTACCCCGACACCTCCTTATATCTCCTCCCCTTATGACACCGACTCCGGCAAATAGATGCGAAATTTCCTTGAAAAATCAAATTCATGAACATTTCTCTCTTTTTTCTCTCATTTTGCCTAGGAGCCCTTTCGGGTTTTCATCCTAGCCTCTCATCTTTTTCCAAATCTCACTTTCTCACCCACTCATTAGCCACTTTTTTGCTTAGGTCGCCCTTTCGGGTTTTCAACCTAACCGGGCCCCCATTTTTGCCTAAGCCGCCTTTTCAGGTTTTCGACTTAGCGGGTTTCTTTTTCTTTTTTTCTTTCTTTCTTTTTTTTTTTTTTTTACTTTTTTCTGTTTTTTTTTTTTCAAGCTTGCTTCATTGAACCACAATTAAGATAGTTATACAAAACATGAAATCAAGATAACTATACAAAATTCAAAGAATATATGCAAGAATTTCTTCCCCCCCCCCCCCTACTTGAATGAAGCATTGTCCTCGATGCAAGAACAACTACAATGAAACCAAAAGTAAGGGAAAAGGAAGAAAATCGTTACCATCTCAATGAGAGGGACCTCCAGAGCCAGAAGAGCCGGCATCGCCCCGAGAAGCACGCCTCTCGGAACGACGCAAAGCACGGGATGCCAAATGATCCATGAACGCCTCAGTTGGAGGCTCATACTGCGGATACTGAGTGGTGTAAAACCGACTCATGCTTCTTTGATATGCAAGCAGCTCGTGCATCCCATCGCACACCTCCTCTAGTCTATCATCCACATCAGCCCTCCATCGAGGCCAATCATCGTGCTGCACTCCAGCAGCATCCTCACCCCCTTCCTCATCAACAAACTCTCCGCCCATATGAACATCGGGATTCTCCTCTCCCATGTTCTCAACTATGATTTCAGCATCTCCCAAATAAGGAGCAACATCCGGGTCGGGCGGAAGGAAAAAGTCTGCAGCAGTAGGGCCAAAAGGTAATGCTCGTCCCTCGGGACGAGGAAGTCTCAAATAGTTCAAACCCTGCGGTCCGTATCGCCAGAAATAACTACCGGCGACGGGGGAACGCGATAATAAACCGATCTTGACCAGAGTCATGATGTTATATGTCAAGTATGTCGAGTCTACTGGCACAAGATCCTCAGGGGGTGGAACATTCAAATAACAGGCTAGCAAAGAGACCATGCCACCCATACTAATATGGCCACTGGAGTTGGACTTCACCTTTACACAACTATCAACAAAAATCTCCACCCAATTGGGCGTACCGACACCTTCAGGGGTCATCGCCCACAAATACGACAATGTGACTTTGGGGACCTTAGTGGCCTCCCCTTGGCATAGAATAGTGGACGATATAAACCTATGCACCAGTCTAAGGCATGGGTGGGTGATTTTGAAGCTATGATCACCATGAGGGTCAACTTCACAACCAGTTATAGCCCTCCAAAATGTTCGGGACGAGTACGTGCTATAATCACCCCAACGGTTCACCAATGGGGGTGCATCCCAACCAAATGCCATACGCAAATCATCATAAGACATCACATAATTCCTATTGTTCAAATTAAAGGATATTTGTTCACGTCCTTTAGTAAGCGTTGAAAGGAATTCATATGTATACCTGACATAGGTGGGAGCGCATTTGGTCATGAAATTCTCGAGACCCACGTTCCTTAGCAAGAGCCGCACTCCTTCCTCCATCTCTAGCTCTTGTAAAGCTTCTAAGTCAAAGAACTTGGTGCATTGCACCGTTCGTCGGGGTTGTTGAAGCTTAGTCCATACGCCCTTCTCCTTGGAATGCAACCGAACACCCATGAAACCATCCCCTTGAGGCAATGGAGGTGCCTCCCCTTGACTTGAAGAAGCCCCTTGCTTCTTGCCCCTTGAGGGTCTTGATGGAGATGATTCTTTAGACCTCTTGTTGTCTCTACCCATGGCTATAAAAAGGAATATGTTCACTTGCACCTTCACCTTCACCTTCAATGAAAATAAATTAAGCTTGCAATTCCACACAACCAACTCAATTTCACAATTGAAATCAAGAAAAATGGTAAACCTTAGGTGAAATTGTGATGGGAATTGAGAATTTGATGAAAGATGAAGATTTGGGAAAGGGAAATTGGTAGGAATTTGGTATAATTGGAGTAGGGGAATGAATGAGTAGAGAGAAGGAGAAGAAAAGGAGTAAGGGTTTATGTGAATTGGGGGATAATGAAGTTGGAGTTGGAAAAGGGGAAATAAGGGGAAAAAAAAATCGGGGAGAGCTGTAGGAGCCGCTGGTAGCGGCTTGAGGCCCGCTGCCAGCGGCTCTGGCAGATTTTGGTGATTTTTTTTTTTTTTTTTTTTTTTTTTTTTTTTTTTTTTTTTTTGAAATTAACAAAACGTAGAGGGGGGGCCCGCTGGCAGCGGCTCAGGAGCAGCTACCAGCGGCTGGGACAGAAACAAAGGGGTTTGGGCTGCAAGAAGACCCGCTGGTAGCGGCTGCAGAGCAGCTGCCAGCGGCTTCTGCAGGGAAGGCCCCCCTTGTCTCTGTTTTGCTCTGTTTTTGCTGCGTTTCGCGCATAAAAATTGCTCCCAAGGCCTCCACCTACACAAAAACAATAAAAACACTCTTCACATCACACGAAAAAAATAAAAACTAAACTACGAAAAGTAATGGGGAAGAGTTTTCGATCGGGTTGCCTCCCGATTAGCGCCTTTGTTTTACGTCGTTGGCTCGACGCGGCTCATCCCACTTCGCTACTCCATTGATGGCTCGTAGAGATCGATGCACTCCACGTTCTCGGTTTTGAAACCCTCGAAGTAGGGTTTGAGCCTTTGGCCATTGACTTTGAAAATCTTATCGGTCTCGAGGCTTTGAATTTCAACTGCTCCATGCGGATATACATTCACCACTTGAAAAGGGCCCTCCCAACGGGACCGAAGTTTTCCCGGAAATAATCTAAGTCGGGATTGATATAGGAGTACTTTTTCACCGACTTTAACCTTCTTCCTAGCAATCATCTTGTCATGCCACAACCTATTCTTTGCTTTGTGGTATAAATGGGACAATTTCTTGCCCGGAATTGCAGACGGGCCGATTGTTGAACCTGGTGGTATAGGTGGAAGCTTGGAATGTTCATTCAATTCCCCCACCTTCACCTGCACATTAGTAGGCATAGAGAAATCCAAGAAATCACCAGATACAACATTAGTTATAGGTGTGAGGAACTCATCCCCACGATGATTGTTAGGAACATCATGCACCATTGGATCGACAACATTAAGAGAACATAAAGAATGAGTGTTGACAGGATACTTTATGGAATCATAAATGTTATACCCAATTGCTTTCCCATCAACCTCCATAGTCAAGGAACCGGTAGACACATCGATTTTGTTTTAGCAGTCTTCAAGAAAGGTCTTCCTAACAAGATGGGGACTGCTTGTTTGTCATGTTCCATGTCAAGCACATAAAAGTCAGCAGGAAAAATCAAACCATCAACCTTAACCAACACATCTTCCACCACCCCCTTAGGATACACATTAGACCTATCCGCTAACTGAATCACTACCCCAGTTCCATGTAAAGGTCCAAGTTTTAAAGATTTAAACAGGGAATATGGAATAACATTAATTGATGCACCCAAATCCAACATAGCTCTATGAAAAGTGGTGTCCCCTATTGTAACTGGAACAGTAAACATACCAGGATCACTACATTTTTCAGGAAGTTTCTTTTGGAAAACTGCAGAAACATGAGCACTCACTTTCACTTTTTCCTTCCCTCCTAACCTGTGCTTCCTCTTTATAGTACACAGTTCTTTCAAAAATTTAGCAAATCGAGGAACACTTTTTATTAAATTCAAAAGGGGAATGTTTACCTCACACTTGCTGAATGTTTCATAGATGTCTTTGTCTTTCTCATACCTCTTTGTTTCTTTCAAAGCTTCGGGAAAAGGTGGTGTGGGTTCATAAGATGGAAAAGTGGGAGGATTTGCTACAGCTTCATGTTCCACTTCCTTCTCCTCAGCTCCAATCAACTCTTCAGCCCTCTTAGTTGCAATTTCAGTCTCTTTCAGCTCCTTGCCATTTCTCAATGTAATAGCGTTGGCTTGTTGCTTAGGATTCAACTCCGTTTGAGATGGAAGTTTTCCCGAATCCTTAGCTTCAAGTCTGCTCACTGCACTTGAAATTTGACTCACTTGACTTTCCAAATTCTGAATACTGGATTTGGTCTCTTGCTGGAATTGCACCATGTTTTGCTGCATAGTAGAAACATTAGAAGTTAGTGATCTAATCATTTCATCAGTTGACATATCATTCGAATTTGAGCTTTGGCCTTGAGGTTTGGCCAATGGTGCCCTATATTGCTGATATTGCTGCTGGCCTTGAGCATTTTGCTGTTGTTGTTGGTTCCCCTGGGAATTCCCATATCTCAAATTTGGATGATCCCTCCATCCTGGATTGTATGTATTCGAATATGGATCATATCTTCTCTGAGGACCTTGCCCTTGGAAACCCATTGCATTGGCCTGCTCATTCTGTTCCTCTTGTAATTGAGGACATGCATCAGTGGGATGTCCTGTGGAGGTGCATAAACCACAAGCATTCAGTTGATGTGGATTCCTTGAGTTCACCATGAACTCACGCATCATAGAAGTCAAATCAGCTACTTGACTCTCTAACTCAGTTGTATTTGAATTTGCTGCATTCACCCGGCGCGTGGGAGTTCTCTGACTGAACTGCCTAGAATTCTCTGCTAGCTCTGCAATCAGCCTAGTTGCATCTCCTGGAGTCTTATTCACTAGCCCTCCACCACTTGCTGCATTCACCATCCTCAAATCATCATCTGTTAGACCTCCATAGAAGTATAGGATGAGGTCTTGATCGGAATACCCATGGTACGGACAACTAGCACACAATCTCTTGAATCTCTCCCAATACTCATACAAGGACTCATCTTCCTTCTGATCCACATTGCTGATAGCTTTCTTAAGGCTTGCAGAAATAGTGGCTGGGTAATACTTCTCTAAGAAACACTTCTTCAAACCTGCCCAATTTGTTATGCTCCCTGGGGGAAGATAATAAAACCAATCCTTCGCTGCATCTTTGAGAGAAAAAGGAAATGCTCTCAACTGAATTTGCTCATCAGTCATCCCAATCGGTTTCATGCTAGTACATACCACATGAAATTCTGCCAGATGTTTATTTGGATCTTCACCCTTCATGCCATGGAATGCCGGCAATAGATGAATTAGACCAGATTTGATCTCAACATTAGCACCTTCCTCCAACTGCTGATATGCGATGCACAACGGCTGTTGGTTCAAGTTAGGAGCTGTTAGCTCTCTCAGTGTTCGATTTTCTGCCATCACTTCCTCTTCTTGAATGTTGAAGATGTATGTTGATTCACTGGGGTTTGTTCTTGCCTCTCTTCGCAACCTGGAAATATTTCTTTCAATTTCTGGATCAAACTGCAAAACTTCTTTGTTAGCAGAACGGGTACTTATCATACCCTAGCGAACAAACAAAGAAAAAAAAAATAGCTAAGAACAATCCTAAAATAAATTCTACTAAGATAAACAATTAAACGGTAACGCCTAAGTCCCCGGCAACGGCGCCAAAATTTGGTGTGCCTCAGTCGTATGCAACCAAAAATATCACAACTAAGCTAACTGCAAATAAACGTAGTTAGGGAAGTTGAGTTCGAATCCACAGGGAAAAAGGGACTAATAACTGGAAACCTAAGTGGAAATACTCTAGGACGGTAGTAACCTAAGTAACGAGGGGGGTTTTCACGAGCAATGATGATAAATGAACTAAGTAAGAACAACGAACGTAATGAATAGGTAATCAATGAGAAGAACGGTCTTGGTTATGCGAAATCCACTAATGAACATACAAATTGATCATAGAAGTCTCCTCAATCAAGCTCTATTGAACACCTTGTTGTAGAATTCCTAGATTCTAAATTCTCATAAATAGTTAGAAATAGCAAAGCGCTCCTTTCTAACCCTTTCCAATGCACAATTCAAGACAAGCGCTCTAAATTATCCACAAGAAGAAAATAAACGGAGAAATCAACAAGGATTGAATAAATTAACACAAGCGGTCTAATTTCTTCAATAATATTATTCCCTCTTCAAGTTATCAACCAAAAGCATGCATCAATAACCTAAAGTTGCTACTTTGGAAAGATTAATTAGATGCAAGCGAATCCAATAATTCTAACCTAGCAATTGATTAAAGCAAATCATGAAATTAATTCAAGGAACAATATATATTCAATAGATATTAAGAGAAGAAAGATCTCACAATTCGTAGCTAAAAGCTTCAATCTTTAACCAAGAATCCGAAAGATTAAGCTTCCATGGATTCTAATTCCAAAACAAAGAATTCTGAAAATTCCAAGAAAACCCTAGAAAGCTTTTTTTCTCAAGACTTAATTCTCCTTTTCTCACTTCAAACTTAATTAAAACTAAGCTATTTATATGTTTCTATATTTTAATAACATAACACAATAATAATAATAAAATAATATCTAAAACACGAGCCAAAACAAAGCCAAATTGCTGAAAATTAACCAAAACAGCCCGAATTTCTGCCAGAGCCGCTGCCAGCTGCTCTGGACCCGCTGGCAGCTGCTCTGACAGCCCCTCACTCTGGTATACCCGCTGCCAGCGGCCCTGGCAGCGGTTCCTGCTGTTTTCGCCTTCTTTCCTTGCTTCTTCTTCTTGCTTTGCTTCACCTTTTCCTCAAGCTTTCTTCCTTGCTCTTCCATGCTCCATCACAACTCTCAAATCACGAGCCAAGGTCCATCCTTCTTACATAACTCTTCATTGGTTCCCGAGCTCACTCACTCACTTATACTCATAAATCCCGCCTTTTGCACATAAGTGAGATCACAGCCCAAAACTCACAAAAGCTAACAAAAGTACATATAAAGCATCAAAACACACCCTAAAATGCTTCTCTCAACCCATGATAAGAAGGCTTATCAAAATTAATTCGTCGAGTTGGTTCGTATATTTGCTAGGGTGTGACCCGAAGAGTTCAGTCTAGATTAAGCTGTAATATTAATTATACATTAATATTACTGATCAGAACGGCCTCCACCCAAGCATTCCGATCACTTGACCTTGCTAAATATATTAGCTTTCTAATAATTCTTAACCCGCTATCAGAATAATACACTTGTTCGAAGGACACCATTCCTTTCAATGAAATGCTTATATTGGTAAATAATTTGCAATTTCAGTGAAATTGTTGTTTTGATTAAGAAATTGGCTTTTTATATGGTTTTGTGAAGCTGTGAGCTGTCGACCCTCAAAAGTTGGTGTACCATGGAAGCTGAAATTGTTTGCCTGGATTCTGGTTTGGTGAATGAGGTCAATATGTCTAATCAGAGTCTTGTACATGATAGTCATGTTGAAACTGAAGTCCCATCATCTTTGGATTGCTTAACACCTTATGTCCAGCTCACCCAATGTAGTCAGTATGGCCTTTCTTTAACATCTCCGGTGAAAACTCTTGAGACTGTGGAAACTATTGTGTCCACCAACAAGATTTGTGTCTACTCTACCGTTGAACCACCAAGAGTTGGGATGGTGTTTAAGAGTTGGGAGGATGTTGAAAGCTATTATAAAGAATATGCAGAGCAACATGGCTTTGGTGTAACTCGTCCATCAGGGTCGTACACCAAGGATAAGGAGAGGAGGGCGATTAATTGGCGATGTGAGAGTTGGGGCCCCCCTGATATGAGGGCTAGGAGGGAAGCCAAGAAGAGGGAGAAAGCTATGGAAGTGTGTGGTACAAGAGCTGTAGTGAATGGGGAAATTGGAGAAAATGAACTAAATCGGGGGAATAGGACTTCCAAGAAATGTGAATGTGAGGCTAGAATATATGCAAGTGTGAATTCGCAAGGCGAGTGGGTATTGAGGACTGTTGTTCTAGACCACACCCACGACTTATGTCCTACCAAGTCCAAATTAGTAAAAGAATACTGAATGAAGAATTATACTTCAAAGGTGAAGAAGAAGTTAATGGACTATTATGAAGGAGTTCCTGTAACACAAATCCATGGCTGTATGGGTACTAAAATGGTTGATGTTGATAATTTTCCAACAGTTAAAGACCTTCAGCACGAGGTTTACAAGGAAAGACGTTTGAAAATGGAAGGTGGTGATGCCGCTGCCATGATGGCGTACTTTGATCGGATGCAAGCAGATAATCAAAATTTTTTTAATGCTCATCAATTAGATGAGGAAGGCCGTTTGAAGGATGTTCTTTGGGTTGATTCTAGGAGCCGGGTAGCTTACGAGGAGTTTGGGGATGTTGTTTGCTTTGATGCAACATACCTTACAAATAAATATGAGCTCCCCTTCGCCAATTTTGTGGGGGTCAATCATCATGGCCAATCCCTACTCTTGGGGTATGCCTTAGTATCACATGAAAATTCTGACACGTTCTTATGGATTTTTACACAGTGGTTAGCTTGTATGGGCAAACCCCCGGGTGCTATATTGACAGACCAAGCAACCGCTATGAGGAAGCCCTTGGAAGTTGTGATGTCCTCTTCTCGCCATCGGTGGTGTATTTGGCACATCATGAGGAAAATTCCAGAGAAGTTGGGCAAGTGTAAAGAGTAAGTATACGCATTGTGATTTCATTTATGTTGTTTTGTTTTAAGAATTGAGTTCTTTTTAAGATAAATTTTGTAGTCTGTATGGTGATCAATGTTGTTTGTGATTCTGATATACCTACTAGTTCATAAACCTGGATCTGTTTATGTAACGGTGGTGCTAATTTGCCATCCTTATCTGCTATTCTATTTCATATTTGATTGTGCATTCATTTAATGTTAATTTTTACTATAGGGTTTAGTGTTTATATGCTGGTTTTGGTATTGAGTTGATTAAGATAAATATTTGATCAATCTTGTTTCTGATTCACCAATATACCTAGGAGTACATAGCCTGAATTGTTTATGTAATTGTGGTACCAAATTGACCTCTTTTATATGCATTGATTTTATGCTCTGTAATTGATAATATAGTGTTTTGGTTGTATATGTTGGTTTTGGTATGTAATTGATTAAGTTAAATATTGAGTACTCAGTATGGTGATCGATCAATCTTCTTTATGATTCTGTTCTACCTGGGAGTTCATAGCCTGATCTGTTTATGTAATTGTGGTATCAAATTGACCTCCTTTATATGCTTTCCCATTTCATATTTGATTTTGCATTGATTTTATGTTTTGTAATTGGTATTATAGTGTTTTGGTTGTATATGCTTTTTGCTGAATTCATGTGTTGTTCCAGCTATGCTTATTTTAAGAGCCCATTAAAGACTCTCATATATGAGAGCTTTACCTGCGAGGAATTCGAGGCCCGATGGCATGCATTAATTGTGAAGTATCATCTACAAGGTAATGACTGGTTGTGTGATCTGTTTGAGGAAAGGCATATGTGGATTCCGGCTTTTATGAAGGAGTATTTTTGGGCTGGAATGAAGACAACGCAACGTGTGGAGAGCATAAATAGATTTTTCGATGGCTTTGTTAACAGAACTACGCAACTACATGAATTTCTTGAGAAATATACTCGGGCGATGTGGAAGCGTGTAAAAGCGGAATTGGATGCTGATGCAAGATGTGGCGAATACCTTAGGAGGCTTGTTAATGGTTTTAAACTAGAGAAATTTTTCCAGGAAATATACACTGATGCTAAGTTTGAGGAAGTACAGAAGGAGTGTGCTAGGATGGGGTATTGTAACACCAATGAGAGGCGAGATATTGGGAACAATAAGACGGAGTATGAACTAGAGGACCGGGTTTGGATTATACCAGAAGGCAAGAGTGAGGACGTTATTACTGACAGGAAGCGTATAATCCGTGTGATATTTGATCATGAGAGTAAGGAGGTCTGTTGTGATTGCCGCAAATTCGAGACATTTGGTATATTGTGCAAGCATGTTATACGTGTTTTTGACTTGAATGGTGTTGTTGATATTCCCAATAAATACGTGCTTGATAGGTGGAGGAAAGATATACCTCGAAAGCATACCCGAGTTAAAGTTGCCTACCATGATCCAGGTGACCAACCACATGTGCAGCAGCACCGTAAACTGATGAGGGAGTTCGAAGATATTTGTGACGAGGTTTGTGCAGTAGACGATGCTGACACTATTGAGATGGTCATGGGAAGTCTGAACCAGCTGCGTTTGAATGTTAAAGAGAGTAGGAAAACCTTCCTTGAAAAGCAAGTAGCACTCCCATCCTTACCTCCCTCAGAAAAAGGATCAAACCAGGTGGGAACCCAAGCCCAGACACCATCATCGGGTGTACAAATCAAGGATCCTATCACACGCAAGAAGCCTCGTGGCAGGCCTAAAGGGTCAAGGTACAAGAGTTCACAGGAGACCAGATACAAGACTAAGAAACAATCTGCCAATAACCAGAAAACTAATCTGGTGGTAGAGGTTAGTGTTGCATCTACTTTTTTGTGGCTCTTAATCATTTTACTTCAAGGAATTAAACTTTTTTCACATTCTTTTCAGGGTAAAAGAAAAAGATCAACACGTCAGCTTAGCGATGTGTATGAGGATTGTGTAGATCCTGACTGGATTGAAGAACACAGTGAGTCAGACAACTCGTACGACAACTGAAAGATGGAGGATTATGTTTAGTAATTACTTGGATACTGCTCCATTTATTTTGCTACACTATGGCGTTAACTTACTTTGTTGTGGTGTTATTCGGACCTCTACTTTTGTATACAACTAAGAGTATGATTTGGTCGTATTTATATTAAACTTATGCTATGATTGTATTGTTTGAAACATATTCATGATATGGCTAATGGTCTGTGACTCTATCTGAGTTTAATTGTTGAACTGAACGTGTCTCGAGCTTTATACTCCGTACTAGTTTATCTGCAGAGATATCATTGCTTCTACACATGATAGTAGTGACATATATTTATTGCTGTTGTTATTAATTGTTTTTTTCTCCCCCTTTCCTCCCATGAAGTAATCTGCCTCAAGGTAATGAGACAAGTAATTAGCTTACCATGTTCTGAATCCATCCTCCCTTCCATGGCTAGAGGCCCTGTAGAGATTTATAGAATAAAATCGAATTTACAGATCCAACAAGGACATATATTTATTGTTGATTATTATTATTATTATTATTATTATTATTATTATTATTATTATTATTATTATTATTATTATAACTCCCACATCTCTCATTGAAAAGTAATTGCACTAATAAATTAGATACAACTAGAGTGTACTCGTGCTAAAGCACGGAATATATTAATCGTATATATCAATGTTTTTTATTACTACTTCATACAATATTATTAATTTATTTGTGTAAATATGATAGTGAAAGTTATTGAATTTGTTTAGCAGAAGTCATGAAATAGGAAGTTACGATGGAAATTAAAATTAGTAGTTTTTTTTTTCTTTTCCTAAAAAAAAGGTAAAGTTGACAAAAATTGAGGATTTAGAGTTTAAAGTGTTGTGGTGAAAAGTTAAAAAATGACTCTACAATTATATATTAGATTTAAGCGGGAAGACAAATTAATGCAAACGACTAATTGATAACTAAGTGTAGTTTAGATGTAAAGCAACAAATTAAATTAATGAAAAAATTGAGTTGAGTGGAATCCACTTGCAAATATTGTAATCAATTCACCGCTAAACATCAATCCACATTTAGGGCTGTGCGCGGTGCGGTTTGGATCTGAAACCGCACTAAACCGCAAAATTGCGGTTTGTGATTTTTTCAAACCGCACCAAACCGCAATTCGATACAAACCGTACCAAACCGCACCGCAAAATACGGTTTGGTGCGGTGCGGTGCGGTTTGCGGTTTTTCCATAATTTTTTACCTCACAAATAATGATTATTTGCTAATCTTTTGTTATGAAATTTTTACTTGGAAATTGTACAACTATGCAAATAATTCAATAAAGTAGTGCTTTACTTCAATGTTAATACTGACCCAATAACATGCCAAGGCAAACTTGGAGCAAAATCATTAAGTAAACCACAACCACTCCATTACAACTCCAAAGCACAAGAAACGGAGAGTAATAAGAAAGAAAAACTTTGGTTTTCTTAATAATGACCCACACAATTCAGTACATATAAATACAATATAAGAGTCTTCTTTCCATATAAGAGACTTTGCATTAAATTGCGGTTTGTGGTGCGGTTTGGTTTGAAATTTTTTTGAAACCGCACCAAACCGCAAAACCGCGGTTTGGTCAAATTTGAAAACCGCACCGTAATTTCCAAATCGCAAACCGCACCAAACCGCAAAATTGCAATTTGCTTTGCGGTTTGGTGCGGTCTAGACCGTACTCTGCACATGATTAGGGGATTTTTGCTCCCACCAATCGGAATGCGCCACGTGGGCCAATCAGGTCCTGCCAAGTGTCCCCCAGTTGGAACTGTCAGGGCTTGCCACGTGGCACGCGCTTATTCGTCCACCTTGGACCTATTATGTCATGACACGTGGCATACTCCATGCCTAATGGAGAAACCGGCCACCCACGCCCAACTTCCGAGGGAAGCCCAATCAGCCCTAGGTTAACCTAAACCTAGGATTGGCACGTTTCCCAAGGTTATAAATACCTCCCTTAATCCTCATTAAGGGGGGATTACAGAGATAACAGGCTGATCACGCTAACAAAGCAGATTACCTACATTAAACACTCTCACCTAGAGAGACCCAATCACTTTAATTTCCGCATTAATTACTCCTTAATCAAGTACTAACTTGACCGTTGGAGGCGGAGCTCCCACCACCAGGAGCCTCCGTTGTTTTGCAGGTACAGGCGTCCGGTTCCAGTCTCGGAATTGTAACTCTCCCGCAGGACATCAGAAAACCCCGAAACATTTGGCGCCGTCTGTGGGGAGAGTACTTCTGAGATGGCATCCAAGTCTGTACCGACTCCTGAAGAGAGGCGTCCCCTAGACGACCCTCAAGTTCAGTCGGACCACGATACTGAGAGTGAATTTGAAGTTGAAGCTCACACAGCTTCAGACGGGACCCTAAGGGCCCGACGTACCCGTCATACCGAAAGGAGGGAACGGGAACATCTTCAAACTGGAAGTGAGCCAGCAGGCGCACCGCCTGTTCGGCAGCAGCCGACTGATGGGTCTGCTCCCATCACAAGGAACGAACTCATGACCTTCATGAGGGACTTCAAGGGAGAAATTCAAGAGTTGATCAACAAGAAGCCGCCTGCTCCGGACAAGGAGCAGTCGGCTAAGAAACCTTCCACTTCACTGAAGAGGAAGCCAGTTCAAGGGCGAGAGGCGACTCCTCATCCTAAATCTAGGAAGCGGGAGCCGACTGCCTTTGATTTCACAAAATACCGTTTTCCTACTCCAGGAAATAGGAAACCTGTTCGTCATATTCAGGCGGACGGGTCGAGGAAATCATACACAGACGCTCGGCTACTGCTAGAGCAGAAGAAGAGTGACCGATTGTCAGAGTTGGCCTCTACTTCAAACTTCCAAGAAAGTCTGCGAAATACCTCAATGAGGCATACGCAGTCGTATCATGAGAGTCAGTCAGACGGCACCTCCCGTCAGTACGGCTTTCATAGCGACCAGGCGGTACCAAACTTACCGTTTGTGCCGCAACAACAGTATTTTTTACAGCCACCTCCGTTTGGTGGACATACAGCAAAAAACGTCCAACCTATGGACTGGCAGCTACGGTTGCTTAGACTTGGTGAACAGACGTCGGCCTTCTCCAAAGAAATTACTGAAGCCGCTCAGCCGACAAAAGTGAAAAATGTATTAGTAGGCGCCTATGACGGCACTACTAACCCAGAAGACCATCTTATGGCCTTCACCAACCTGATGTACCTTCAAGGGTTGGATGATCCCACCTGGTGCAAGTGTTTCCCAGCGACTCTCAAAGGAATCACACAACAATGGTTCGGAAACCTGCCGACTGGTTGTGTAAATAACTTCAGGACGCTTGCTTACTTATTCACCTCCAACTTCGCCATGAACATCCCTGCGAAGAAGACGACCCTTGATTTAGGAACAATTCAGCAGGGCGAGAAGGAGGGGCTTCGTTCTTACATCAGGCGGTTTAACCTGATGAGAATACAGATTCAAGGGTTACCGGATGAAGTAGCCTATACTGACTTTTTCAGAGGTCTCAAGGACGGGTCAACCTTCAAATTTGATTTGGTCCGAAAGAGGGTGGCGACTCTTCAAGAGGCCTTGATTGAAGCGGAAGCCTATATACAGGCGACTGATCTTTGTACGGTAAAACAGTCGGACGGAAAAAGGTCCGACAAAAGAGAAGGACGACAGAAACAGTCGTCAAACAAAGATGAGAAGAGAAAAGAGGTCTGGGCGGCTGATTCCTCTAAACAGCCGGCCCAGAAAAAGAAAAAAGAATTCAAACCATACTCCCCAAAGTATGCGTTTAACAAGGATAACCAGTTTATCCTAAAAGAAATCAAGGGACGGATCTCAATTGAGAAGCCGTTCCCCATGAAGGGTTCTGCAAACAACCGGAACCAAGAAAAATTATGTGCTTATCATGAAGATGTTGGTCATCACACCAATGACTGCATCAGTCTCATGCGGTATCTGGACCGCCTGGTTGAGCAAGGTGATCTTGACACTTATGTCAAGAAATCTACGGGGAACACTTCCTCAAAAAAGCAGTCGGCCAAAAAGAATCAACAGGCCGACAGCTCCGATACAGATGATGCAGTCGTCTACACCATTGCAGGCGGCTTCTCAGGAGGCGGCCCCACTATTAGGGGCAACAAAGACAATATCAGGCGGTTAGATGTAAATTTCGTTCACCAAGAACGGCCCTCCAAATATTCATTTCCTGAGATTGTCATTACTGAAGAAGATCTAGGAGGGGTAAGAGGGCCGCATGACGACCCTATCGTTATTGAATGTAAAGTGGCCAACCAGAGAGTTCGCTGAATCCTCATAGATACCGGAAGCTCCTCAGATCTCATCAGTAGCAAATGTCTGTCGAAACTAAAATATCAGACTGATTGCATACATCCGGCATCCCACCCTTTAGTAGGGTTTGGAGGAGGAGTCGTCCACCTAGTGGGACGAGTGGATTTACCCATCCGCATGGGCGAAAAAGGGGAAGGACGACACATGGTAGTCCGGTTCCTGGTAGTAAAAGAACTCTCGGCCTACAACATGATTCTGGGACGACCAACCCTAAATAATTCCAAGGCTGTTATAATCCCATCTCTTATGTTGCTCAAGTTTAAGAGGGATAATGGAACAGTCGGGTCCCTAAGGGGAGATCAGAGGATGGCCCGAGAGTGCTATCTCTCGGATGTCAAGCCCACTGTTATGGCCACTGGGTCAAGTGGTGGACAAACAGACCTTGACAATGTCAAGGAGAGTGCGCCTGTTCAAGAAGCAGGCGGCAAGAAGAGAAAGGCATCCCAGACAGGGACCGCACGAAAGGACAGAAAATAGCAATCATTGGCAGAGGAGCGGTCGGATGAATTCCGCCCTCAGCCAGCTGGTGAGCATACGGACCTGATCCTAGACGACTCACGTCCTGACCGAACAGTCAAAGTTGGGACGACTGCTCTAAGAGTCCTAGGTGACGACTTTCACAAACTATTGAAAGAATACAAGGACATCTTTGCATTCGAAGTCCATGAAATGCCAGGCATTAGTCCTGACCTGGCGGTACATAAACTGGCCGTGGATCCGAAAAAGAAGCCGGTACGGCAGAAGAAGCGGAACCATGGCGAAGAAATAAGTCAGGCAGCAGCCGCCGAAGTTAAAAAATTACTTGATGCAGGGTTCATTCGGCAATGTTACTTCCCAGACTGGGTTGCAAATGTGGTGCTTGTTAAAAAGCCGAATGGCACCTAGCGAATGTGTGTAGACTACACAGACTTAAACAAGGCGTGCCCCAAAGACAGTTACCCTCTGCCTAAAATTGATAACCTGGTCGACTCAACAGCCGTCCATGCTTTGATGAGCTTTATGGACGCCTACTCTGGTTTCCATCAAATTCCTTTATGGAAGAAAGATCAGGAGAAGACGGCCTTCGTCACTGATCAGGGATTATACTGTTACACGGTCATGCCGTTTGGTCTTAAGAATGCCCCGGCTACCTTCCAGCGAATGATAAACACTTTGTTCTTTGATCAGATTGGGAGAAACGTCAAGGAATACATTGATGATATGATTGTCAAGACTAAACTTCAGAAAGATCATCTGTCGGACCTCCGAGAAACTTTCGCCACACTCAGGCGACACCATGTCATGCTCAATCCCAAGAAATGTGTCTTTGGAGTTGAGTCTGGGAAATTTCTCGGATTCCTTATCAATCAGAGAGGAATAGAGGCGAACCCTGAGAAGGTGCAGGCGGTCATTGACATGTAGTCGCCTCGTACCATCCGAGAGGTTCAGAAGTTAACAGGTTGTCTGGCGGCCTTGGGAAGATTTCTAAGCCGATCAGGCGACAAATGCGTATACTTTTTCCAGGCAATTAAGAAAAAGGCAAGGTTTGAATGGGGGCCGGATGCTGAGGCCGCCTTCCAGAAATTGAAAGTTCACTTGCATTCCTTGCCGAGGCTGGTCAGCCCTTTGCCCAAAGAAGTACTCTACATGTACCTGGCCGTCTCTGATCATGCGTTAAGCGCTGTTCTCCTTGCTGAAAGAGACGGATGTCAGCTCCCGGTCTACTTTGTCAGTCACGTACTGAAAAATGCCGAGTTGAGGTATCCCTTAGTGGAGAAATTTGGTCTTGCACTCTTCATGGCTGTTAAAAAATTGAAGCCCTACTTTTTGGCACATGCAGTCGTCGTGTATACAGACCAACCTATCAAGCGGCCACTGACCATCATGGAGTCGTCAGGCCGAATGATCAAATGGGCCATAGAAATTCAGAGCCTCGAAGTTACTTTCGAGCCTAGAAAAGTAGTGAAGGGGCAAGCCTTTGCTGACTTTATTGTTGAGATGACTCGTCCCCCTGACTCTCAAGTTCCAGACCAAGTCTGGAAGGTATATGTGGACGGAAGCTCTACTTCAAATGGCTGTGGAGCAGGCGTCATATGTCAGTCGCCAGAGGGCGACAGGTACGAGTATGCTCTACGCTTCAGTTTGCAGGCCTCAAACAATGAGGCAGAATATGAAGCTTTACTAGCTGGAATCCGCATGTGCAAGGCGGCAGGGGCAAGAAAAATAGACGCCTGTTCCGATTCACAATTGATAGTGAGTCAGTACAATGGCGAATATGAAGCAACCCATCCGGCCATGATCAAGTATTTACAGGCGGTCCGACAAGCAGTCGGCTCCCTTGAGGATTTCCATCTGATCCAAGTGCCGAGATCAGAAAACAACCAGGCGGATGCACTGTCAAAATTAGCATCATCCGCCTCCTCTGATACTCCTCGAACTGTTTTTTGGGAAGTAATGGAGAAGAGAAGCATCGAGGAAGACCCTATTGGAATCCTAGACAGAAGCTCAACCTGGATGGATCCAATCAGGGCATATCTGGCAAAATGGTACCCTGCCGGATGATCATCAACAGGCGGCAGCACTGAAAAAACGAGCAACCAGTTTTGAAATAATAAAGGGAGAACTTCACAAAAGGGGGTACCTTCAACCCTTCTTAAAGTGTGTTACTCCAGAAAAGGGACGAGAGATACTAGACGATCTTCACTCTGGTTACTGTGCTTCCCATACAGGCGGAAGGAGGTACATACTTGTTGCCGTCGACTACTTCACTAAATGGGTAGAGGCGGAGGCTGTAAAGGGAATCAAGACGAAGGATGTAATTTCATTCATTTGGAAAAATGTCATCACTCGGTTCGGGGTTCCCATGTCTATGGTTTTTGATAATGGTCCCCTATTTGAGACGCCTGTTCTCAAAAGCTGGTTGGGTGACCAAGGAATTGCACACTACTTTGCATCTATCGGCCGTCCACAAGCAAACGGCTAGGTAGAAGCCTTTAATAAAATAATCTCAGACGGTCTCAAGAAAAAGATTGAACGAGCAGGCGGCCTATGGGCGGATGAATTACCACATGTTCTCTGGGCCATTAGGACGACTGAAAAAGGGGCGACTGGAGAAACTCCATTCCTCCTAACTTATGGTGCGGAAGTTGTTCTTCCAATAGAACACTACAAGCCGACTCTTCGAGTAATGCTATATGACGAAGAGGCAAACTGGGAAGCCATGCGCCTGGCATTAGACTCACTTCCTGAAAGGAGGGGCAATGCTGTCTTGCGCCATGAAATTTACCGCCTGAGAATGACTAGATCATACAACAAAAAAGTACACAGGCGTCCACTCAAAGTGGGGGACTTTGTACTTAGAAAAATGGAAGCGGTTGGTAGGGCTAATGAGTCTGGAAAACTAACTCCCAACTGGGAAGGACCCTACCGAATCTGTGAAGAGGTCAGGGACGGTACCTACTGGCTGGAAACACCAGACGGACAACCGTTGCCTCGAACTTGGAATGTAGATAATCTTAAGAAATATTTCTTTTGAATGATGTAAATAATCAAGGGCTACTTAATAAAAGTTTGCACTTAATATTCAATTTTGTACTAAGAGGGGCACGCCTACTAACAAATAGTCGGCTACTATCCATGTTTAAATTCTTACTTAAGAGAGGCATGTCGTCTGTACCTTTACAGTCGGCTACTCTCCATTGAGTATTTTACTCTCTTCAGAGGGGCAAGCCGTCTGTACCTTTACAGTCGGCTACTCTCCATTGAGTACTTTACTCTATCTTCAGAGGGGCATGCCGCCTGTACCTTTACAGTTGGCTACTCTCCATTGAGTTTTACTCTATTTTCAGAGGGGCATGCCGCATGTACCTTTACAGTCGGCTACTCTCCATCGAGTATTTTACTCACCATAAGGGCATGCCGTCTGGACATATAGTCGGCTACTCTCCATAGAAGAGGGCCGACTGGTTCCAAACACACAGCCACCCCCCTTATACTTAGCTAAAAAAGATTAGGGCCTGGCCGACCCTGTGCCTAACAGGCGGCTACCCTCCTTTTACTTAGCACCTACGTTCACCAAGAACTAACCAAGGCCACAGGCCGAATGATCAGACCAGGCGCCAAGCCAACTGATCAAATCTTCAAAACTAATACGACCTGTCCCAACATCATAGCAGGCGTCCGGTGGCATCCCTCCGGATGAAATTCGTCGCAGAGAGAAGCTCCCTTTTGGGTGGAACATTGCTCTATAAACTAATTACACGACACCTATACGACTGCTCCCAAGGGCAACCACGTAGCCGATTTTGAGACAAGGATAACTGTATCACTAACCAAACCAGTGGTAGCAGTTGACATCTGAGTCAGATGACCGCCTGTATTACTTGGGATAAATGCAGGGGGTACCTCTTGAGTTAATAGCCAACAAACATTGGCGAATCAAGGGGTCTAGCCGGCCTCCGCCGCCTGGTACCTCTAATTCTCAAGCAAGAGTGACGGCGACTGAGTAACACCAACGTTAACTCATAGTTACTCCCTCAAACTTAGTATGGAACCTAAAAGGTTTGAGTAGACCGCCTGTTTTTTGGCGAACAGGGGCACTCAAACCCCTATTCCTACTAGGTAACCACTCGGGTTAATAGCCAACAAACATTGGCGAATCAAAAGGTTCAGCCGGCCTCCGCCGCCTGTTGCCTTTACTACTCAAGCTACAGTGTGACGGAGACTAAGTAACTCCTATGTTGACTTTAGTCACTCCCTCAAACTTAGTATGGAGCCTAAAAGGTATGAGTCGTCCGCCTATTTTTAGCAAACAGGGACTCTCAACCACTACTCCTGCTAGGTTAACAACCTAAGTTAAAAGCCAACAAACATTGGCGAATAAAGGGGAACAACCGGTACCAACCGCTTGATACCTCTACTACTCAGTTACTTGGCAACTAGGTAACAATCATGTTTACTTGGTCAAACCACTTTCCTACTTGGTAAATTTTACAAATGACAGGACCGCCTACCTAAAGGGGATCCAGTCTTTAAAATGGTTCGAATACCGATTGGATAAATGGCCGACTGATCGTCTATCCTGGAAACAGACAACCAGTCGTCTAGGGGCATAGGCGGCGTGACTAACTATTCGTACATGTCTGCAACTATCGGCCATGTAAAACAGTCAGTATAATGTACAATTGGATATCAGAATATTCAATACTTAAACAAATTTGAAGCAAAACAAAAAATTCATTAAAAAGAAACCGGTCATCAAAGACCGGCAAAATATTCAGAGCCCCGGCCCCCTGGCCGGGTAAATACAAAACAAACGGCACGCAGGCCGTGGAAAGAAATAAAGCTTAAGAAGGGGGCAGATCTTCAATATTAGTAGCTGCCGCCTGGTTAGCACTCTTCTTGCTGGACTCGGCTTCAGCTGCATCCTTCTTTGATGCATTACCCCCAAGTGGCACAAGCGCCACTACCGGCTCCTCCTCCTCCAACGCTTCCTCCAACGCCTCTTCCTCAGCAGCCGCCAGGATCTCTTGATTATATGTGTTAGAACACTGGCGGTACGTTTTTTCCCATGAGGCAAAGTCGGCATTGGGGAAGAGGCGGCCCCAAGTCATGCGCTGGATTTGAGCAGAGTCTTCCATCATCTCCCGGACCAGCTCTTTCTTTTCTTGCTCGGCCTTTTCTGAGAGCTCCTGAGTAAGACTCTTCTCCTGGGTCACCAGGCGTTCCTTTACGTTGGCCAAGGATTTCTCCAAGGCTTCGTATGAGGACATCTTGTGGCAAAGAGGTCTCAGCTCGGCCTTGAGGTTGTTGATGGTCGCCTCCAGCTCGCCATTCCTCTTCTGGGCCGCCTCTAACTGAGCCCGAATAGCGACGGTAGCCTGCGCCTGATAATAAAGAATATCAATGATCAGAACTTCATTTTGGGCAATTTGAAACATTGCCTTATCACAGTCAGAGGCGGCCATAGCTTTTGCAGCCTTTACCTCTTTGTTCTTCCGGTTAAGCGGCTTGCGAAGGCCGTTCACTCGGAGCAGGGCCTAAGTAAAAATGAACAGGCGTCAGTTTCCAAACAAAAAGAAAACAGGCGTCCTGGAATTCAAATACTCAAAAATATGCTAAGTATACCTCAGCAAGGACCCCTGCAATCCCGTCTAGGTCAAGGGTGCCGACACCCCTGACCGCCTCCCTTTCAGCTAGAGGGACGGCCTTGATCATAGACTTGGCCACCTCTACCAAGTCAGGTTCCTGAGGGTCGGCTGCATCAAGCATAAACAAACGGATTAGACCTAGTAAAAAAGGGAGCAAGTCTAAAATTTACAAGGACAACTTCATACTTCTAGGCGGCCCAGCTGGAGTTTTAGAAGAAGTGGCCGGCTGTTTCTCAGCCGCCGCATGTTTCCTGGCAGAACCAGGAGAGCTCGCAACAGTCGTCCTCCGGGCCTTGGGGTCCGGCTGTTGGGAAGAAGAAGCTCTTGGAGCGCCCGTCTAAAAAAGAAGAAAAAAGTCAGTATATGCATAAACACAACTCCAAAAAGAGGGTGAAAGGTTCGAAGCCCACCAAGGGTGCCCCCTTGTTGGGGGAGTCGGTTGAAGCTTTTTTGCATGATGGAGGCCCGCAACATGGCCGCCGCAGTCTTGGAGGCGGTAATTTTGCTCATAGCGTCCGCTGCAAAAACAAACAGCAAAGTTAATAAAAGTTATAACAAAAATGCACGGAACAGCAGAGTATTCGACAGGCCGACTACCTCTTGAGGACCGACTGCTGAGGCCACAGGCGGCCAAAAAGTACTCGTCATAGAGCCATTTGAAGCTCGGGACGCAGTGCAGGGGTACTTGCTCTCGTACCCCTGAAGTAGAGTCGACCCTCGACTCTACTTTAAAGAGTCCTTTATCCAGGATCTCTTTCTTAGCTTTGGGGGGAACAGGCGGCATGCTGCGGCCGCCTGCAAGAAGGGGCGGATTCCTGTTCCACCTGTTGAGGCGCTTGTTCAGCTCTGTGTCTGAACTCTCAATGATGAAGAAGGTGCACCGCCAGTCCTTCCATTTGTTTGCTTTACCTCTCGTCATGAGGTAGCTCCTGTGGCTCGTCAATTGATACCAGCCGGTACCGCCTGCCTTAGGGGTCTGGCTGAGGTAGTTCATGTGGGCGAAAGCCTCGAAGCTCGGCTCCACCCCGTGCAGTTCGCACCCGGCCACATAGCCGAGTACGTTGACCCAGGAGTTCGGGGCTAACTGCCATAACCCCAACTCATACCCATCCAAGATCCGCTGAACAGCCGGATGTAATGGGAAGCGCAGCCCGGCCTTGATGGCTGCCTCGTAGCAGCCAAAGCAGGCGCTATCATAACTGGTACCAGCCGGCCAGACGACTGTGTCTTCTGGATCCGGCACAAACACTAAAAAGTCAGGGCCCATTGTGTGTTTTGCGATAAAGCTCTCCACTTTCTCTTGCATGGCTGTGATCCGGCCCCGAGGTACCGTGCAGTAGTAGGGGGTATTTTGCTCTCGGTAAGAGGCGGATGGCTCCGCCCAATTGTCCCCCTTCTCAACTGCGTGAGAAAGTCTCGCCTCTTGCAGGCGACTGTTTTTCTCTTCTGTGTCCAGAGAAGCATGGCCAGAAGAGCTAGACTCGGAATCGTCCTCTGACGAGTCCGAAGAGGACGACTCCTCCCCTCTCCCGGAGGGGCCCGCCTCCTCTCCTTTAAAAGGAGCAGGAGAGAATGAAGAATTGTCAACTGTGAAATGGGAAGGGGTCACTTTGATTCCTCCCTCAGAACAGCCGGCTTTCAAGCCGCTTTGTTTCACTTCCACATCTGGCGCCTGGTCAGATGTTTCACTAATCGGCACCCTGTGGGAGGAGCCGTCTGAATTTGAGATCCTGGCAGTCTTTTTTGTTCTGGCCATCATGCTCTGCATAGACACAGATACAGTCGGACTTTGTATAAAGGGCAAAGATGGGTCCAAAAAAGGGCAGGCGGCACTCCTAGTCCTAGATTCAGCCGTCCCCGGTGACCGGCTGATCACTAACCTAGGTCGTGTCGTGTGCTTCCGTGGTGCCATTTCAAAAAAAGAATAAAAGAGAAAATTAAGAGTAAGAGAACCGACGGTTACCTGAACGAGGGACGGTTGATGAAGTTCTGAAAATCCTTTGTAGTCGGCTTGTCAGAGCAGGCGGTAGGCAGAAAGAGTCCAAAATGTCAGAGCAAGTTCAGGGGTCCGAATGTTCTCTCACAAATTTCTCAAGTGTGAATGACTGAAGTCAACACTCCCTTATATATAGGCGAAGGGTCACTTCCAGAATTCAAAATTTGGGCGGGAGAATCTCTCGGCCTTTCGCCGAGTGACACCTGCAGCAGGTCGTCACCTGTTACAGTGCGGCACCTGTCACAGGTAACACGTGACCAGTCACGTGCCACCTGTGAGGGGCAAATTATTAGGGGATTTTTGCTCCCACCAATCGGAATGCGCCACGTGGGCCAATCAGGTCCTGCCAAGTGTTCCCCAGTTGGAACTGTCAAGGCTTGCCACGTGGCACGCGCTTATTCAACCACCTTGGACCTATTATGTCATGACACGTGGCATACTCCATGCCTAATGGAGAAACCGGCCACCCAGGCCCAACTTTCGAGGGAAGCCCAATCAGCCCTAGGTTAACCTAAACCTAGGATTGGAACGTTTCCCAAGGTTATAAATACCTCCCTTAATCCTCATTAAGGGGGGATTACAGAGATAACAGGCTGATAACGCTAACAAAGCAGATTACCTACATTAAACCCTCTCACCTAGAGAGACCCAATCACTTTAATTTCCGCATTAATTACTCCTTAATCAAGTACTAACTTGACCGTTGGAGGCGGAGCTCCCACCACCAGGAGCCTCCGTTGTTTTGCAGGTACAGGCGTCCGGTTCCAGTCTCGGAATTGTAACTCTCCCGCAGGACATCAGAAAACCCCGAAACAGCCCTATCCACATTGGCTCTATTTATAAGCAATAACATTTATCCATCCGACATGATAGTTACTTTAACTCACTTTATTGATGATGTTGATATAATTATGCTTTCCCCGTTTTAGGAAAGGTTGGCATATGAAAAAAAAAAAAAAAAAAAAAAAGGAAAAAAAACGAAGTATGAAGGTTGTTAATTTTCGATTACCTGATCGAACTTGTAGAAATTCATGAACTAATGACTTTCTTGTCAGCAAAACAGGGCAGAAATTTTGTAAGCTGTATAGCTGTTCTTCAGCTTATGAAGTAACTATTAATATGAGTGTTTTAACAATCACACTCTAAAAATCGCGAGTGCAAATAAAAGTTATGAATCTAACGATTCTTCTAACAGTGTATCCTATAGTTACAAGCTGAGAATAGAAATATTTAGGATAGCTTATTACAATGCCAAATAATTACAGCTCTAATATGAGTGTTTTTGATTTTGTTTTTCAAGTTGCATGCGGTTTTGGGGTTTTATTTTCGTGATTTTTAGGTTTTTTCTTGGGTTTTTTTTTCTATTTCAATTCTCTTTTAATTGGGTTTTTTTTTTGCGATTTTCATTTGTTTTCAATCTCTGGGTTTATTTTATTTTTGTTTTCACGTTTGTTTTAATCAAATTTTTAATCAATTTCGATTTTGATTTTTTTTTTCTAATTTCAAATTTTTTTTCGAAGATGAGGTCGAAGATGGCACGCATGCATCACTTGCTTTCTTGCTTGCTTGAAGTTTATTTTATTTTCTTACATGCACCAGGGTTTATTTTATTTTTATTTTTTTTTCGTACAATTTTTTTTTGTTTTCTAGGTTTTTTCGAATACTGGGATTTTTTCGATTTTAAGTTTTTTCGATTTCTTATTTTTTTCTGGGTTTATTCGAATTTTGTCATATTTATTTTTTGGGTTTTGTTTTTAATCAAATTTAAATTTATTTATTTTCTGGGTTTTTTTAATCGAATTTAATTTTATTTATTTTCTGGGTTTAATTCTGTTTTAACTGATAGATTATCTGGGTTTTTTTTTCTTTTCAACTGATTTTCTTTTTTTTTTCGATTTTCCGGATTTTTTTTTGAAATTTTTTTCGCAGCTTAATTAAATCATTTTAATCGATTTATTTTGGTTGTTTTAATTGGTACAGGTACATGGATTTAGATCTTAAATTGAAGAATCAAGATGCAAGTATATTGATTTAGATGTTGTATGGGTTTTTTTTATTGTGAAGTTGTAAATTTTTACTTTGATTTATATTGTAATTTTTTTTTATATGTTGTAATTTTTTTATTTTGATTTATATGTTGTAATTTTTTTATTGATCTATATTGTAATTTTTTTATTATATATATATTGAACAGATTTGATTATATTGATTGTGATGTGCCATTTATATTTTGTATTCTCATTTTATTTTAGTGTATTTAATTTTTAAGTTTAAAAAAAAACAATTTTTTGACACTTTTGGCACCGGTTAACCGGTGCCAATTTCGAGTTTTGGCACCGGTTTGAACCGGTGCCTTTTTAAACCACTTTTTGGCACCCCCCACATTGGCACCGGCTCAAACCGGTGCCAAATTCATTTTTTCACGTAGTGCAAGGTGTGAAAGGTACAAATAACTGAGGGTTTGGACCAAATCAAATCTACATTTATTTAATTTAATTTTCATTTGGTTTTATATTTTTTATTGAAGTTACTAACAGTTTATTCATGATGTAGCAATTTAAAGGAACGCACAGAATGTGAGTAATTAATTAGTTTAATTACTCTTATTTTATTTTTAATATTGCTAGTATCATGATTAGGTTATTTTATCATTCGATTTGACTAATAATTTATTGTTATATTGCTTCCAATATTAATGTTTATTCTATTATTATTTGTTGATCACCATATTGCATGTTAAAGGGAATATGTAATTGAAAATCACGCCTAATAAGATAATTTGGACAACCGGTTTAGATTCCTTTTTAATCTTGTTGTTTAATCAAGTGATCACGATATTTAGAACTATATGTTGCATTAATATTAAACCAATTTAGCTTGATAATAGTTTGGAGCAAATTGAATCTTTGTTTGCATGCCTTTGAGATCACAGGAATACTTTTCACTATAAGAATCGAGTAGAGGCCAATACGGGTGAATGTGACTCCATGACTCACTTCGTACCATCATCCCCTATCCTCCTTTCGTGGTTCCGAACCATATGGAGTTAGTAATCTCATGGATTATGAATGGGGTGTAACCTTCACGGGTTAATCGTTGTTGCCTATCGTTGTCTCTTATCGTGGTTGCCTTAAATGATCCGTGAACGGTTCACAAGTTCCTTGAAAACTTGTTGGCGGCTGGGTACATATATAACTTCTCGTTCTTGAGTGGACTGACGAGCCGAGGCAATGTATGCAAATAGCTTTTCAGCTGAACAAAGGCTTCTTCGGCCTCCTCTTTCCACTCAAACATAGCTTTCTTCTTGATCGTCTGAAAAAAGTATCGGCACTTATCCCTTAATCTTGACAAGAATCGACTGAGGGCGGCTAAACAGCCGGTCAATCTTGCACCTCCTTAATTTTCCTTGGCGACTTCATGTCCAAGACAACTTGAATTTTCTCAAGGTTGGCATCAATTCCTCGCTGATCAATCAAAAATTCGAGAAATTTGTCGGACTCAACACCAAAGACACACTTCTTTATATTTAGCATCATCTTATGCCGCCTTCGGTAAAGGTTTCTCGGAGATCCTATAGATGGTCGGCCGGCTCCTTTAACTTGACAATCATGTCATCAATGTATGCCTCCATATTTTGGCCAATCTGATCTGTAAAAACAATGTTCACAAGTCTATGAAAGGTAAGAGGGCGTTCTTAAGGCCGAATGGCATAACTTTGTAACAGTACAGGCCCTGCTCGGTCACATATGTTGTTTTCACTTGGTCTTCTTCCCATAATGGGATCTGGTGGAATCCGGAGTATGCTTCCATACAACTCATGAGAGCATATCCAACCATACAGTCGACCAGTCGGTCAATCTTAGGCAAGGGAAAACTATCCTTCAGGCATGCCTTGTTGAGATTGGTACAGCCCACGTACATCCTCCAGGTTCTATTCGGCTTTCTAACCAACAAAACATTGGCCACCCAGTCTGGATAGAAGCACTGCCGAATGAAACTAGCATTTAGCAGCTTCTTTACTTCAGCTGCAGGCGCCTGATTCCTTTCCTTCCCGTGATTCCGCTTTTTCAGTTGGACGGGCTTAACAAGTGGATTAACAGCAAGCTTGTGTACAGCCAGGTTTGGGATGATACCCGACGTTTCTCTTACTTCGAACGCAAACACATCCTTGAATTCTCTCAATAAACTGATTAAGTCATATTCAAGCAAACCCGCGGCTATAGTACCGACCTTGACTGTCCGTTCTGGTTGATTAGGGTCCAGCACTACATCTTGATGATTGACCGTCGGCTGGGATCTCAATTCTTCTGGCCAGCCAATGGTCATTAATTGCTATGCCTGGTCGACCATAGCCTACATTCTCTTTTGGCCGACCTGGTATGCTTTGAGTGGGGGTTCTTCCCCTTTTGGCTCGAACGGCTTTCCCTGTCCGCGGGTTGTTGGCTTCACAGCAAGCTGATTACATTCTTTTGCCATTTTCTAACTTAATTGAACCGAACCAATCTTTTCGTCCGACCTTTCAAACTTTAACTGCATCAGATGGGGGATGATCACAGTTTTGCAGCATTTAGGGTGGGACAGACGAGTATAACATTGTAGGCAGGCAACTCTTTTACCACCAAGAATCGGACAACCATGTCCCTTCCTTCTCCTTTTCTGCCAAAATCGGACGGGAAAGTCTATCTGTCCGACTAGGTGAATGATGCTTTCCCCAAATCCCACTAAGGGGTGAATGATGTCTTTAAGAGAATCTTCTGGGAACTTCAAATTTTTCAGTGCGGTCAACCTGATAATATCGGACGAGCTGCCCGTATCTATTAGGATCCGGCCAACTTTCAGATTGGTTTATCTTCATGATGAACACTATGGGATCGTTATGCAAGACTGTGACCTCCCCTCGGTCGGCCTCACTAACCGTTACCTTTGGGAAGGGTTCAACTTTGACCACCTTGGTATGCATCACTTTGCCAAGCTTCTAAGCGTCCTTCTTGATACCCTTCATGGTAGGGCTGCCTGCAGCAAACCCGCCTGATATTACGGTAACTAAACCAAAATCAGTACCGCTTCCATCATTTTTTTCAGTTTTCTTTTGCTTTTTCTTCTCGGAGTTGTTGTATGTCCTAGTGTAAGGGAATTTTGACTTCAAAACATATGATTTCAGCATGCCCTTCTCGGCCAGCTTATCCAGTAATCGCTTTAAATTAATGCAATCATTCGCGTCATGTCTCACGTCCCTGTGGTAATGACAATACTTGTTCTTATTGCGATACAGAGCCGAGCCTCTCATCGGTTGGGGCATCTCGAACTCAAACTTATCCTTAATCTCTATCAAGATTAAGTAACAATCTTTGGTGAACTCAAAATGTGGCTCGTACGCCTTAACCTTCTTTGACTTTGGTTGCTGATCATTCGCCACCCAGACTTCTTTTCAATTTTTTCCTTCTTTTTTCTTCCCGACCGAGCCTTGCTGAGAAGATGGCTTCTTTTAAGCTCCTTTGGCCGGATGCTCTGCTTTGGTGAGCGAACAAAAATCAGTTGCCTCTATATAGGCTTCGGCTTCCCGCAGAACACCTGCGTATGTCCAAACCTTTTTCTAACCAAATCGAACTTAAAACCATTGTGCCTTAATCCCCAGAGAAATTTAGAGTACGCCATTTCATCCGGAAGATTCTTAATCTGGGCTTTTTCTTAGTTAAACCTCTGGACGTACGAACGCAACCCCTCATTTTTTCCTTTGACAATTGTAGCCAAGTTAAGACTGGTCTTTCTTGGGGGAATGTTGTATGAAAAGTTTCCAACAAACAGCATACTTACAGTAGTGAAGCAATTTATGCACCCGCCCGGCATGCTGTTAAACCAGTCTTGTGCCACGCCCTTAAGGGTGGTCGGGAAGCACCTACACCAAGTGGCATCATCAACACATTGCAAGTACATCAAATACGATGTAACGTGTTCTTTTGGGTTGCCTAAACCATCATAGGCACCCACGAGTACACTCTTCACCTTTGCAGGCTGAGAAGAACTAAGGATCTCTTGAGAGAACGGAGGCGGCTTGTCTCCAAGATTAAGCAGACGCATTTGCCAATCAATGGGTTGGGGCTGTCTGGCCGATCTCCCCAGTTAAAGAATATGGTCGAACGGCTGGGCAAATTGTCCATATTATCCGAGGACATTAAGATTGTGTGGCAGAAAAGCATTAAAATTCTGAGGAATCTGATATTGAACTGGTTGAATTGGTTGAACATGAATGGGAGTTAGAGTACGGGCAGTTTGGCTCCTTCTGGTCCAAGTCGAGCTGGTATGTTGGGAAAGAGAGTGGTTAGAGAATTCATCCGGCATTGTGGGAGTAGAGTTCGTGTCCGACTAGGCAGCCCGCTCCCGTCGCTTGTGCCGGATGTACTCCCTAGCATCCCTCCAACGTCGAGACGGCTAAGGATCCTCCCTTCGAGGCTGTCTGGTCTACCCCCCAGCCGACTAGATTCTCTCTAGGAGCCTTGACATATTCGTTCGTGGCACCCTAGGAGACCTGCCATGCGGCCGGCAAAAGGGAGTATTCTCAGCATCTTCAATGTTAGTTGCCTTGCTCTGATTTCTTCTCTAATAGCCATCCTCCACCCTTCTGGACGGTTTTCTGGAGGTGGACAACCTCTTCTCTTCCAACTCCTTTCGAAGCTTATTCAGAGCGACCTTAAGGGAGGCAGCAGTAACTAGTAGATCCTCGACCTCATGAAATGTGGCGATCAGAGGATCATTAGAATTGATTGTTGTGGCTATGTCCTCTACATGGTCTTCTTGGCCAGGGTCAGGGCCTGCATTAAGTGTCCGCTCGTCTATTGTCATTACGGACGAGTATCCCCACAGACGACGTCAAATGTTTCGGGGTTTGTTTTGGAATACCTCGGGACACAGGTCACGTACTTCCGGAAACGAGACTTAACACCTGCAAAACAACAAATATTCTGTCACCGAAACATTCGCCTCCAACGGTTAAGTGAATAGCGTCATTTATGGCGCTCAATAGAATAAGATTTAGGTCCTTTTTCTATATTTTCTTTCTTTATTTTACTATAATTTTCTTAGGTTTCCTTGTTTTTCCATTTTAATAACTCATTTTGAGTTTCGATTAGTTTTTGTGAGTTTTTCATGATTTTAGTCCTTATTCATAGTTTTAGTTTTATTTCTTTTATTTTCTATTTTACTTTATTTATTTTATTTTATTTGTGTTGATTTATCCTCTTGGGTTTGCTTGTATGTAGGTGTGGTTTGGATCGAGGTATGTGTCTTAATTTGAAGTAATGTTTGAAGCTTTGGGTCCCAATCAAGCAAACAACTACACAAGTCAACCCAAGCTTCTTTCCCTATTTCCCTGAATCAGGAACAACAACCACAACTCCTAGCAGCCCCCGCAACACCCAAAGCAACACCAATCAACCACCATCACTACATCACCACCAGCCTCGTAACAGCCCATCAATCGAGCCTCTAAATCCACAACCGCAGCAGCATAGCAGCCGCGGGCGTGAATCTAAAAGCCGCGGGCGCTGGATCGCGTACACCAAAAAGCCATAAATTAGTCAGTTTGTCATCGTGGTCTGGCCGAGGGCTTACCGCGGGTACGACCCCAAACCCACGGGCGAGGATTCATCACCGTGGGCGTGACCGTTGTTCCCTGCTCTAGCCAGCGCAGCTCCCCTGTTAACGCACCTCCCCTACTCCCGCAATGAACACCAAATCAACCCTGCACTCTAACCTAGTTAACGCACCACCAAACATCTCGCAACAACAATCTCCAGCAGCCTATACATCACCAATTCACTGCCACTTCAGCCCGCAACAACTACCACCTTCGCACCACCCTCTAGCCGCATAAATCAGTCCCTGCTCCGGCCACCTCTCTCCACCGCAATAACTGCACCTATCAGCCCCTTTTCACCTCCAAGTGAGATGCGCAAGCTGGGTTTGATTTTGAGCCGTTGATCTTGATTAATTTTGATGATCACACGATGACGATGGTGCGTGATTTTGAGGGAGCAAAGAAGGGTATAATATCATAAACAAGAGCAGCTAGAGAATCGAAACAGATGATTGACTTCTTTTATTTATTTAATTTATTTTTCATTCTATTTTTTATTTCATTTTATTTCTTTTCTTTTCTTTATTTTCTATTTATTTTCCTTTTCTTTTATTTTCTATTTTCCCCTTTTTAGCCTTATTTACTTAGTTTTACTTCTCTAATATAAATACCCATTTTTGGGGTAAAATGAGAGAACAATTTTTAGATCAAAAATTAGACCACATATTTTTAGCTTAGTTGAGAGCTTCTTTCTCTAGTTTTAGGTTTAGTTTTAGGAGTAGATTTTAGAGAGAGAAAGTGAGGAATTTTAATGGTTATTTGAGAGGTTGAAGGTTCAAGATTACAATTGTATTGAAGATCTCCATTATCAATCAATGAAGATTTCTCACTCTCTCTTCTCTTTATTACTTTGTTCAATTTCATGTTTGTTTGAATTGATTTTGATGTTTAATGCTTGATTAGTGTAGTTGTTCTTGATATATTGTTGATTCTTGATTTCTTTAGTTGTTTGTTGATAGATCAGATGATGATTCTTAAATAGTTGTTTGGCTAGGAATTGGGTGAAACTTGTATGATTGATTAATTGTGATTAATTTGAGAATTGTGTTGATTGATTGTTGAGATTAAAAATTAATGAAGGTTTGCATGTGTGTAATTCGATTAGGCCTTGGGAATTATGCTAGATTGCATTGTAATTGCTAATGACACGAACAATTGATTTAGGAATTGCAATTATCGATTAGTTTTGATTGTGATTCTCTTAGTTTGTTATTCATAGTGAACCCTAGCTTAACAATTAGGAGATAGCTCTTTGATTCCAATTGATTGCTCTCTTCACAACCTTTAATTGGCTTGATCTTCCCAAGTTGTTGCAATTGACATGATTACTTGTTGATCCCCGTCCCTAGTGTTTTATTTCCTTGGTTACTTGTTTTGTTAGTTGTTAGTATTCTCTCTTTATCTTTGGCTTCGACCTAGCTAAGGCACCCAAATCGAAAGCATTTGAACATTACCGTCCCTTTGGGTTTGACCCTTGACTTTCCTCTATACTCGTATTTAGGTTTGTTAAGTGTTTATAAATTTAGTTTGACCGAGGGAAGACTAGATAACAACCTAGTTTTCCTCTCGTCAAAATGGCGTCGTTGCCGGGGAACGGTGTCTATGTTTGAGTGTTTTTTATTGCTTGAGTCTAGGTCTTTGTTTATACTTTTCTTTTATTTGATTTTTGTTTGTTTTGTAAAAACAAAAAATGGCATGTCTATCATTTCCTCAATATGACAATGAGCCTTTTTGTGAATATTTCAATAGACTTGAGGGAATTTTGGACTATAATTGTTGTAATATTTGGGAAGCTTGTGATTTTGTTATTTTGGTTTAAATGAGCAAACTAGGAATGAAGTTTAACGGATGCATGATGGTGAATTTAGAGCATTGTCAATTGATAATGCTTGGTATTTTTATGTTTGGTTTTCTAGGGATGTTTATGATAGGGGTAATCATGATTCTAATATTGATATGCAATGTATTGATTCTTCTAATATTAGTATGAATTCCCATGATTTGTTACATGATCCCTTAAGTGAACCTAGAACAAATGATTTCAACTTTATTTCCCTTTTTGTTCTTGATGATGAGGTGCATGCTTAAGTTGATGTTAATGGTGTGTTTCAATATTCTTCATTATTTACCATGCCTTCTTGTGATGTGTTTCTTTCCCTTAATAATGAATCTCATGTGTTTGATTGTGGCCCCACTCCCCAATGTGATGTATATGCTCATGATCTTAATGTTGATTCTTCCAATCTTGGTTGTACTTCTTCTTCATATCTTGTTGAGCCTCAACCTTCTACATCTTTTGAATCTGTTGGTGATATATTTGAGTCTCAAATTAGGCGCATTGAGCTTGATAATGAGCTTGGTCCTAGTAAAGATATGATTCTTAATTCTATGAGAGGTCAATTAGAGATAATGAAAAATAATGAGGAGCGTCTTGAGGAGGGAAGGAGAAGAAAAGAAGAGTTAGAAAGCCAATTGTCATCCTTGATGCTTGTTTGTGAAAAATCCCAATTTAATGTGTGTGTTGAGGATGATGATGATGGTTTTGAGCGACCAACAGAGTGTGAGGATCCCATTGGTGAGCATTTGAGTGATGGAGAAGGAGTTGACAATGAAGATAGTGTTAATTTCAAAACCTCAACCTACTTCCCATCTTGATGAGTCTCTTATGCATGATTGTGATTCTTCTATCCATGAGTATTTGGACTCGATTGAGGTTATGACCAATGTGTTCTTTGAGTGTCAAATGAAAACTCATAGCCTTTTGAGTGAGTTCATTAAGAATACTTCATGGGAGAGAGATGATTTTGAAATGAATTTACATCCATTCATGCATGGCTTTGAGACTTTAGGCTTTAAGGAAGTTGAGGGAGTTGTTGTTCATGATTGTAGTGATCTTAAGGGGATTATGTAGTTCCTCTTGGAAGTTGGATGTTTGAGGGAGATGGAGATCATGAATGTTCTTCTTTTGAGGATTCTATGATTGATTTTCATGCTCTTATTGGTGATTTGAGGCATGGTGGTGAGGAAGAGATCATTAGTGAGACCATAGCCCCTATTCCCTCATCTCATGTCCCTTTTTCAAGGTGGTTTGACCATATCCCTTACACTCCTACTTCCCTCCCTTCCTTTGTTAATGACCCTATTAGGGACCCCCTTGTCTATGATGATTCATATGTGCCTCATTCGTCCCCTATTGAGGAAAAGGGTGATTTTTCCACCCAAAAATATTTTTGTGAAGAGAGTTTGCCTTTCTATTCTTCTTCTTATTTTCTTGAATTTTCTTTTGATTCTTCTTCTTGGCAACTCCCTCTTCATTTTCTTTTGCGTGCACTAATCTTGTTGCATGGTCTTCTAATATCATTTGCCTACTTTTTATCATATGAAACGTGTAGTAGTGCATTTGACAAGCTTTTGCGTTCGTTGAATTATTATTTTCTAGAGCGGTCAAGCTTGGACCTTAAGCAAGCCTTTCTCGGGAAGTAACCCGTGCTTTATTGCTTTCATTTTCTTTTCTTTTTAGAATAGAATTTCTCTCATGGAAATTTTTGTGTGCCTTTTGCTAGGTACATGACTTGATGATATACTTTGGTGCATTGGTTTGAATCAAGAATCAAGGAAGATTGACTCCTATTTTTGCTAGCATATGGAAGGCAAGGTTCAATTCTTAAGGAAATTAGCTTTGAAAGGTTTAATTGGGTCATTGCGGGTATTTACACCCACCTAATATCCGGTAATATCCTTCCTTGCTCTTGCTCAAGTGGTTGATGACTTGCTGGACATATATATTGGTTTGATTGGATTAATCTCCTTGTTTTCCCCTCCAATGGATTATTTGATTTATGTTTGAGTGTAATGTCTCATTCAAGATTGGGGGAGGGAATTCTATCATGTTTGCTGGGATATTGATCCATATATGCCATGCATATTTGTATATGCATTTCCATGTTCTTTATTTTGAAAAATCCCAAAAAGATTTTTGTTTCTATCAAGGCAAATTTGCAATGTGTTTTGTTTTGTTCTTGCTTTGGACATAATACTTTTGGACTTGTATAGTTGAATGCTTTTCTTCTTAAATGGTAACGGTGTGCACGATTTGAGAGTATGCTTGGTTGATTCTAGGATAAAGCATGCTAAGGTAGTTGGTTAGAACTAGTAGGACCATGAAACCGAATTTTACTTGTTTGTGGCATGTTGGTAGTTGCTTCCTATAGTCAAATTAACACCAATAGTGAGTTTTTGCTACATCCATGTGAGGTTCATTATTTTTCAAGCCTTCAACATATATTTTCATGAGTGACATGGATCCTTAACTATTGCGGACCTAATCTAGAATCTTGACTCATAATTCTCAAACTCGAGACCGAACTATCTAGGGAGGACAAAGGCATCTTTTTGGGGTGGTAATTTTTCTTTTCTAGGATAGTTTTCTTATTTTTGGTTTTTGGGTTTAAATTTTCCTACTTGCTAACCATTTGATCCTTTTCCTTTCTTTTAAAGCCACATCTTTAGAATTTTGAGCCTTTGTTTCATTTTTGTTCCATTTTTGGTTTTTGTGAAGCAAATGATCATTTTATTGGAGTATGTGGTATATGAGTTTGGATATTGGTTCATATTTGTAAGCAAGCTTGTGTTTTGTATATTTGTGTGAATAATGGCAAATGAATAAATGAAAAAAGTCGTCCAAAGTTAAAAAAAGGCAAGGAAAAAGCAAGGGTAAAGTTGAAAAAGCCGTCCAAAATTAAAAGAGGCGAGGACAAAGCACTAATAAAGAAAAAAAATTTGAAAAATGAAAAAAATGCAAAAATATTTTGATGTGAGTATCCTTCTCCCTATTTAGAGCATTGAGGACAATGCTCCATTTAAGCTTGGGGGGAAGCATTCTCACGCTTTTTGCATATACGTTTGTGAGTATAGCTTTGAATAAGCTTGGGGGTGTTGGTCTCTTTTTGTTTAGTGATACTTGATTATGGTGTTGAGGATTGATCACCCTTTGCTTCACTAATTAAGAATACCACCAAATTCTAAATTTTAAGCCTACCCTCAACCTTTTGCCCTTGCATTACAACCTTTGGGAAAGTCCTTTTGACCTAGAGGTTGAGTCGCATATCGGGGGAGGGCATTATGAGTTAAATCCTAAGGAGAGGGGATGCATTGTCAAGACGTCGAGTAGCCCAAAATTATCTCTTTTTCCGGTTCCTTCGTGGAACTTTTGTGATGCTCACTAGGGGAAGATATGAAACTAGTAAGGAGAACACGATAAGACCGTTTGGGATGAAAGTGGATTGCAAAAACTAGTTCCTATGCTTAGCATATTTATGTTTCAATCAACCTCGGGTATCTTGGAACGTGCACTACCTTACTTGTTTAGAAAGATTTGCATTCATTTGTGCTTGTACATTTGGAAAAGTCCTTTCATGAACATGTGTTTGCTCTTCTTTTCTTTTGATTTCCTTCTCATACTTTGCCTTGTTTGTATTATTACGATAGTTATAGGTTAATATCTTAGGAAACCTTTTAGAGAACGTCACTCGTCCTCTAGGGCGATCTAGGGGTTTAAATGGCTTGTCTTTAGTTGGTAAAATTGACCGTGATTCCTACGAAAGTGAGTTAGTGTATATTCCCATCCTCTCTAGTTTTCTTGTTTCTTTCTTTGCTTGAATAATGTCATCATTTTCCCTTAGGTTTGATTTTTTTTTGCTCGAGGACGAGGAAAAGTTTAGCTTGGGGGAATTTAATGAGCGTCATTTATGGCGCTCAATAGAATAAGATTTAGTTCCTTTTTCTATATTTTCTTTCTTTATTTTCCTATAATTTTCTTAGTTTTCCTTGTTTTTCCATTTTAATAACTCATTTTGAGTTTTGATTAGTTTTTGTGAGTTTTTCATGATTTTAGTCCTTAATTCATAGTTTTAGTTTATTTCTTTTATTTTCTATTTTACTTTATTTATTTTATTTTATTTGTCTTGATTTATCCTCTTGGGTTTGCTTGTATGTAGGTGTGGTTTGGATCGAGGTATGTGCCTTAATTTGAAGTAATGTTTGAAGCTTTGGGTCATAATCAAGCAAACAACTACACAAGTCAACCCAAGCTTCTTTCCCTATTTCCCCAATTCACGAACAACAACCACAACTCCTAGCAGCCCCCGCAACCCCCCAAAGCAACACCAATCAGCCACCATCACTGCATCACCACCAGCCTCGTAACAGCCTATCAATCGAGCCTCTAAATCCACCACCGCAACAGCATAGCAGCCGCAGGCGCGGGATCGCGTACACCAAAAAGCCATAAATCAGTCAGTTTGTCACCGCAGTCTGGCCGCGGGCTCACCACGGGCGCGGCCCCAAACCAGCGGGCGCGGCTCCATCACCGCGGGGGCCCTGTTCACGCACCTCCCCTACTCCCGCAATTAACACCAAATCAACCCTGCACTCTAACCTAGTTAACGCACCACCAAACTTCTTGCAACAGCAATCTCCGGCAACCTATACATCACCAATTCACTGCCACTTCAGCCCGCAAAAACTACCACATTCGCACCACCCTCCAGCTGCATAAATCAGTCCCTGCTCCGGCCACCTTTCTCCACCGCAAATACCGCACCTAGCAACCCTTTTAACCTCCAAGTGAGATGCGCAAACTGGGTTTGATTTTGAGCCGTTGATCTTGATTAATTTTGATGATCGAACGATGACGATGGTGCATTATTTTAATGGAGCGAAGTAGGGGATAATATCCCAAACAAGATTAGCTAAAGAATCGAAAAAGATGATTGACTTCTTTTGTTTATTTAATTTATTTTTCCTTTTATTTTTTTTTCATTTCATTTTATTTCTTTTCTTTTCTTTATTTTCCTTTTCTTTTATTTTTTATTTTTCCTTTTTAGCCTTATTTACTTAGTTTTACTTCTCTAATATAAATACCCATTTTTTGGTTAAAATGAGAGAACAATTTTTAGATCAAAAATTAGACCACATACTTTTAGCTTAGTTGAGAGCTTCTCTCTCTAGTTTTAGGGTTAGTTTTAGGAGTAGATTTTAGAGAGAGAAAGTGAGGAGTTTCAATGGCTATTTGAGAGGTTGAAGATTCAAGATGACAATTGTATTGAAGATCAATGAAGATTTCTCACTCTCTCTCCTCTTTATTGCTTTGTTCAATTTCATGTTTGTTTGAATTGATTTTGATGTTTAATGGTTGATTAGTGTAGTTGTTCTTGATATATTGTTTATTCTTGATTTCTATAGTTGTTTGTTGGTAGATGATGATTCTTAAATAGTTGTTTGGCTAGGAATTGGGCGAAACATGTATGATTGATTAATTGTGATTAATTTGGGAATTGTATTGATTGATTGTTGAGATTAAAGTAATTAATGAAGGTTTGTATGTGTGTAATTCGATTAGGCCTTGAGAATTATGCTAGATTGCATTGTAATTGCTAATGACACAAACAATTGATTTAGGAATTACAATTTTCGATTGTTTTGATTGTGATTCTCTTAAATTAGTTTGTTGTTCATAGTGAACCCTAGCTTAACAATTAGGAGATAGCTCTGTGATTCCAATTGATTGTTCTTATCATTAGTCTCCACAACCTTTAATTGGCATGATATTCCCAAGTTGTTGCTATTGACATGATTACTTGTTGATCCCCGTTCCTAGTGTTTTATTTCCTTGGTTACTTGTTTTGTTAGTTGTTAGTATTCTCTTTTTATCTTTGGCTTTGACCTAACTTAGGCACCCAAATCGAAAGCATTTGGACATTACCGTTCCTTAAGGTTCGACCCATGACTTTCCTCTATACTCGTATTTAGGTTTGTTAAGTGTTTATAAATTTAGTTTGACCGAGGGAAGATCAGATAACAACCTAGTTTTCCTCTCGTCATTAAGTTAATAACCGGAAAACGGAAAGGCTAGAGAGAGAAAGTAAAGAGATGTTGGAGCTTTTAGTGCTCTATTAATTATTATGTCACAATCCACCCCTCCCATCACAAATTATTGGGGTATTTATAGGGGTGGGAATTTGTGCCCCTTTAGGGTTTGTGCCCTAAATTTTCGTGTCCTGATTGGCTGCGCAATCAGGTATTGACACGTGTTAACTAGGGACGCCTTTTTGCGGCTTTCTACAGGAGTCTCGGGATTTGGGCTCTGATGTTAGAAAGACCCTTTTTATCTCATTTCAGGTGCTCTTTGTGAGCTTATTACACGTGTCATCTTCCCATTGGGACACATGTCACCCTTTTATTGGGCCACGTGTGACTATGGGATCGGACTACGTGTAAGGGGTATTTTTACCTTAAACAGAAGATACATAATCAAATTTCAATAAGTAATGACATACTCAATTCACATTTCCATGTCAAACGAACTAATCATACCATGCTATCAAGCTCCTAAATCAAGGGTAGCTAATTCTATCATGAAGAAATAACAAGCAATATCATACAATCAATTTAATTGCAATACAAACATCAATGCTTCTCCCTTATTTACATAACTAACCAATAGGTAGCTTCCCCAACCCCTAGCAAGAAAGACTACTCACAACTCATCTTATGTGACATGCAAACAAAGGTTAGGGTTCTAATTACTTCAATAATTGGGGAAAGGTGATTAACTATTGAATAAACTATCATCCAACAACAAATTATCAAGAACTTAAGAGGTTCAATTAACATGCAAATACCAAATAAAATTAGAAATTTAGTAGATGAAGGTGGAAGAAATTACTAATTGAAGCTTCAAATGTTGAATACAATGTGCCAAACCTTGAGAATAATTCTTGAAACTCACTGTTACAATGATTAATTTGATGAAAACTAAGCTAAGTTATCAAAGTGGATTGTTTCAAACTAAAAGGGAATGCTAAATACTATGCTACTGTTGTTTTCCTTACCATTGAACTAAAAGGGAAGTATTTATACTCCCCGGATTACATAGGTTAATCCGTCAAAATCAAACGGATTCATAATGAGGAGTGCTCGCTCCTCAGCTAGAAGCGATCGCTCCTGCTGGCTTCAGAAGAAGGCTGAATCCAAAACTTCGGGGAGGAGCGCCCGTTCCATGGAGGGTGCACGCCGCTCCCTTGTTCTTCAGATTGTTGTAGAAAGTTTTGGAGAAGCTAAGAGCGCCTGCTCCGGCTATGGAGCACACCACCAAAAGTGTGCTCTCCTTTCTTTGTTTTCAAGCCATGAATGTCATTTCAATCTTTTGATTGCTTGCCAAATTAAGTCTAACACCTGAAAAACATGGTCAAACACATGCAGAGAAGGGGAAAGGCCGAGACACAACTTTTATATACGATAACGGGTTATAAAGAGGGGAAAGGATAGCAAAACCGGGTTAAAATCACCATAATAAGTGGTCAAATAAACCACTTATCACCTAACACTATGTGCTGGTCAAAATGTAACGCTTATTAAAACACGAAGGGGTATAATTTTATTTAAAATAACGCACATATTAAGTGAGACGAATACAACCTAAAATCCACCCATGACGGACTGGAGGGTATGGTTTATCCCTATCCTCGCCCCACCACCCGCTAAACTAGAACCTATTGTGCCCCGCTGGGGTGGGGAAGGGGCAGGTCTCCTCACTGACATCCCAACCTAAAACCCCAAACCTGCACCAAGAATCCGGCATAAAGCATATATTTTGCCCAATTGCCCTGGAAATTTGCTAAGGCCGCACTTCACACTGATTTAACCTCTTTTTGTTTTTATTTTGTTTGTTGACAATTATTTGACCATTTGTCACACATTTGGTAGAAAGTAGAAACCCATTTTGAGGGAGTAGTCCTAGAAGAAAATTCATTACTATCAAGATTTTTTTGTAGCTACAAGGATAGACCAACTTCTTTAGGTTCAGGGAAAAAAAAAGACAAGGGGAATTTACAGTTTCAGGTATATTTTTTTTTCATTTATTGATTTACAGTTCATCACCAAATATAGAATACAAATTTCTTTCAAAAATTAAATATATATACTTCGTAAAATACAAATCATGTCTAAGATATTTCAACTTATCAAATTAAACATTCAGTTCTATTATTACTAATTTCTGTCTAAACCGACTTTTTCTTTTGTAAATTATGATAAATGATAATACCTCGTTGTTTAGTAGAAAAGTATTTTTTTGTTATAGTTAAATTTGATAGATGAAGGAGTAGCATTCAACTAATACAACTTTTCCAAAAGTTCAGATTGAAAATCTGGTTGTCTCTTTGTTAATACGTTTCTATTAATATAAATAAATGTCATCTTCTTGTTGTTAGTTGGGGTGATTTGAGAATGTTCATATTCAACCTAAAATTTGGATGTTGTGGTTTACGATCTATTTACCCCAATCTTTTATATAATTTAAGAGTAACTTAATGAGATTCCTCTAAAACCTCAATCCTCAATTCTCATGCAACTTGTTAAAAAAAAAAAAAAAAAAAAAAAAAAAAAAAAAAACTCATGCAATTCCATTATTTTTATTATTATTATTTATTTTTTGGCAATATCCTTCAAATAACTTCCACCCTTTAAAAAAAAAAAAAAAAAAAAAAAAAAAAACCTCCAAATAACTTCGACTTTATATAATTTAAGAGTCAGTTAATGAGGTTTCTCCAAAACCTCAATCCTCATGCAATTTGTTATAAAAAATAAATAAATAAATAAATATATATATATATATTATATCATGCAATTCCATTTCTTTTTTTTTTACCACGGAATATTGGAAACCTTTCTAAGCTAAGAAGGATGTTCTATTACAGAATTGCAAGATATGATTACTCTTTAAGGCTCAATTCGCTCTAAAGAATGTCAGGGATTGGGAAAAGGTTATGTCGTACAAAAAATCATCACTCAAACAAAAGAATTCATCAAAGAAAAATTCCATTTCCAAAGATGTGCATGAAGGCCTAAAACCCCACGTCTACTTGAAAAAATTAAAAATAATAAGGTATGGTTGTTATTTATTCCCTCAATGGATAGGTGATCAATCCCTTTGGCTTCAAAAGATATATACACTTGCAGAGAGGACAGGAATCAAGTAGCATGCATTGCTACATCTTCTTGAGCTTAATTTTATAAATTGTCTGAACATGGTTGATCTCCCATTGCTACAGAATCTTACATCGATCTCTAGTGGATGTACAGATTGATTGTTGCCAAGCTCTTAAGTCATTGTCAAAGCTACCAACCTCACTCAAATCACTCATTATAAGAGACATATGTTGAAGATCAATTTAAATTTGGAGGAAACCAATGGCATAAGATGGATTCTATACTACATGTAGAGATTAATTATATGGTGATTCCAACCTCTGGTGTTTCTATGTCTTCTTGAAATACTACTTGATGGTGTCATGATAGTGTTGTTTTTCAACATCTTTCAGCATACGAAACTTCGTCATATGATGACTGAATTAGTAACTTATGCCCTCTAGATCATTATGTGTCCATGAAGCAATTTTATTTCCAGTTCTTTATTAATAAAGCTCCTTTGAGAATTGGCTTGTTCCCAAAGTACTAAGAATCTATATTGATACATGTGTAATTTCTAGTGCAACTTTTTCCCTTTAAATTAAAGTTTTGTTTAACAATTGGTTGTAGGCTGGGCTAATCTGACTTGTTGTTTGTATTGATTTTTTATATGGCTATTTGATTGTTGGTTGTTTTATACAAAATTACCTTTAAAGGTTTGAGTATTTTTTTTTATTATCTTTATAAAATTCATAACTTTCATAATCCATTAATATAATAATAATAATAATAACAACAACAACAACAATAATAAACCATCAATTATTATTATTATTAAAATTATTATTATTATTATTATTATTATTATTATTATTATGTTAAATATTGAAGAGAATATATAGAGAGATGAGGGAAAATTGTTACGTTGTATTTCATATTCCATCTAGTACGGGATATATATACATGTACATTACCTAGGGTTCCACCAACGGATAAGACCAAATACCCAACACTAGAGTATTCTATATAGTACATGGGATAATGGTCATCCATATTTAGATATTTTCATAACACTCCCCTTTGGATGACTATATATTGAATAAAAAAATAACTAACATTTACTATAAAACCTGTACAAAATAATACACTATAATGCGCATAAGATGCTGCCTCGTTAAAAACCTTACCAGGAAAACCCAGTGGGAAAAACCATGGTTAAGGAAAAAAGAGTGCAGCGCGCATTAACTCCCCCTCATGACTACATCACTTGAGATCTTTAAGACGACGCAATCCAATGCCGTAAACTAACTTTTTGAATGTGGCTGTTGGGAGCTCCTTAGTAAACAAATCTGCCAAGTTTTCACTTGAGCGGACCTTAAGGACTTTTATATCACCATTTTTCTGGAGATCATGAGTGTAGAAGAATTTTGGTAAAATGTGCTTCGTTCGATCTCCTTTGATATACCCTTCCTTAAGCTGAGCGATGCATGCTGCATTATCCTCATATAAAACTGTTGGAACTTCTTTCTCGGAGTTTATGCCACAATCTGTCTAAATATGTTGAATTACAGACCTTAACCATATACATTCACGACTAGCCTTATGGATTGCCAGAATTTCTGCATGGTTAGAAGAGGTAGCTGTAATTGTTTGTTTCATAGAACGCCAAGAAATAGAAGTACCTCCACACATAAACACATATCCAGTTTGTGATCTAGCATTATGAGGATCAAACATGTACCCTGCATCTGCAAAACCAATCAAACCTTCTTTGGATATATTAGAGAAAAACAAACCCATATCTTTCGTACCTTGAAGGTAACGAAGTACATGATTAACCCCATTCCAATGCCTTCGGGTAGGGCATGAGCTAAATCTTGCCAACAAATTACTGAAAATGATATGCCAGGTCGTGTATGACTAGCAAGATACATTAATGCCCCTATAGCACTTAAATATGGTACTTCAGGACCAAGAATTTCTTCGTCATTCTCCCGAGGTCGGAAGGGATCTTTTTCTACATCAAGTGCTCTAACAACCATAGGGCTACTCGATGGATATGATGTATCCATAGAAAATCTTTTAAGAACCTTTTCTATGTATGTTGACTGGTGCACAAGGATTCCATTCTTAAGGTGTTCAATTTGTAACCCTAGGCAAAACTTAGTTTTTCCAAGATCTTTCATTTCAAGTTCTTTCTTTAAGCACTCTACTGTTATTGAAATCTCTTCAGGAGTTCCAATAATATTCAAATCATCAACATATACTGCAATTATGACATATCCTGATACAAATCTCTTTATAAAAATACATGGGCATATAGGGTCATTCTTATACCCTTCTTTCAACAAGTACTCACTTAGTCGATTATACCACATGCGCCCTGATTGTTTTAATCCATAAAGAGATCTATTCAATTTTATTGAGTATTGTTCTCGAGAACCTGAATTTGCTGCTTCTGGCAATTTAAAACCTTCTGGGATTTTCATGTAAATGTCATTATCAAGTGGGCCATATAAGTAACCTGTGACTACATCCATCAAGCGTAAATCAAGTCCTTCTCTTATTGCCAGACTGATTAGAAATCTAAAAGTAGTTGCATCCACCACAGGAGAGTATGTCTCCTCATAATCAATACCGGGTCTTTGTGAGAATACTTGTGCAACTAATCGGGCCTTATACCTTACAATATCATCATTTCATTTCTTTTTCGTATAAAGACCCATTTATATCCCACCGGTATTACACCTTCAAGTGTACGAACTACAGGTCCGAATACTCCTTTTTTTCGAGAGATTTCAATTCAGTTTCAATTGCTTCTTTCCATTTTGGCCAATCTCTTCTTTATGAACATTCATCAATGGATTTTGGCTCATGATCCTCATCATCATTCATAACATCTAGTGCCACATTGCATGCAAAAACATCATCGACGTCGATTTGGTTTCGGTTCCATGTAATTCTAGACATGATAAAATTTGTTGAAATTTCTTCATTGTCAGGTACCTGAATATCCTTTTCCATCATGTCTAAGGTCTCTTCTGGAGATCCTTCAAAATTAATAGCTTCCTCGGTCTGGGCATTATCAATTGTTTCTCCTTTCTCTTCCGAGGATATTTATCTTTGGAACCGATGGGTCTACCACGCTTTAGACCTGGCAATCCTGACCTTGACCCGATGACCTGACCCGAATGACCCGACCCATGACCCGAAATCGACCCGAAACCAGTGACCCGAAATTGACCCAAAACCTGAATTAACCCGACCCGACCCATACCCGACTCGAAGTGGAACTGACCAGACCTTGACCTGAAACCCGAGATGACCCGACCCGAGATGACCCGACCCAAAGTTGACCCGAGACCCGAAACAACCCGACCTGAAGTTGACCCAACCCGAAAATGACCCGACCTTTAACTTCTTTTAGTAAATAATTATATAAGTTACTACCTTCGTTAACTTTTATTTGCAATTTAGTAAATAATACCCCAAAGTTACAAATAAAAGTTAACGGAGGTAGTATAAAAAGTTTATATTAGGAAATTATACATTAAAATAGACCCAACAACATCTTACATGACTACATTGACTTTCATATAATAGCTAAAAAATATGGTCAAAGTGAGATGTGTAAATAGTGCAAAATGTCAAATTGTTAAGAGTAATTTGGGACGAAGGGAGTACAGAATAATTCAAAGAAATTATTACAACAATGACAATGGTAATAAAAGTACGTATTAAAACTAAGATCAATAAGAGAGTGAGGTATAACTCAATTTGCTCTTCTTAGTTTCAGGAGATCCTGAAAGTGATTCTTAGCCTAAAGTTCTAAACACAAAAAAAAAAAAAAAAAGTTAATAAAAGTCAAACAATTACTATAATCCATGAAAAAAATAGCCTTAATAAATATAGTGAGTTTTTCGTCAAAAAATAAATAAATACATATACAGAGTTGAATTTAACCCAATGAATCACCCGAATATGACTCGACTAGAAGTTGACCCGGAAATTGGACCCGAAAATTGACCTGACCCGAAATGACCCGACCCGAAAATTGACCTGACCCAAACTGACCCGACCCGAACTGTTGACTCGATACCCGACCCGACCCGATTATCAGTCGACCCGAAATCAACCTGAAACCCGAAATGACCCGACCCGACCCAAACTTGACCCGATAATCTTTTGACCCGAACTTGACCCGACCCGAAATGACCCGACCTATACTCGACCCGAATGACCCATTTGCCAGGTCTACCACGCTTCAGGCGTGCTTTAGAATCATTTGCAACTTGGGCTGGTCCTTATGGGACATCAATTTTAATAGGAGCATTTTCAGCTGGTATATGTGACTTTGTCACTTTCTTTGGGTCAGTAAATGAGTTTGGCAATTGATTTGCTAAGTTTTGTAAATGAAATATCTTTTGGACTTCCAACTCACATTGTTTAGTACGAGGACCTAGATGAGATAATGATAATTCATTCCAACTAATTTCCTTTTCCAGCTGTTTGTTTTCTCCCCCTAATGTTGGAAAAAACTGATTCATCAAAATGGCAATCTGCATAACGAGCCGTAAATAAATCACCTGTAGTTGGCTCTAAGTACTTAATTATCGATGGAGATTCATATCCAACATATATCCCTAGTCTTCTTTGAGGACCCATTTTAGTGCGTTGTGGTGGAGCCATTGGAACATATACTGCACATCCAAATATTCTCAAATGGGATACATTTGGTTCCTAACCAAAAACCAATTGTGATGGGGAGAACTTATGATGACTTGTCAGCCTGATGCGAATTAGTGCTGCTGCATGTAATATAGAATGTTCCCAAGCAGAAATTGGGAACTTAGATTTCATAAGTAATGGTCTAGCAATCAATTGCAAAAGTTTAATTAATGATTCCGCAAGACCATTTTGTGTGTGAACATGTGCTACAGGATGTTCAACACTGATCCCAATTGACATGCAATATTAATCAAATGCCTGGGATGTGAATTCACCAGCGTTATCAAGACGAATAGCCTTAATAGGAAAATCTGGAAAATGTGCTCGTAATCTGATCAACTGAGCAAGTAGTCTCGCAAACGCCCGGTTGCGAGTTGATAACAATGATACGTGTGACCATCTAGTTGATGCATCTATTAAAAACATGAAATATCTAAATGGCCCACACGGGGGATGAATTGGTCCACATAAATCCCCGTGTATACGTTCTAGGAAAGTAATAGATTTGGAATTTATCTTAACTGGTGATGGCCGAAGTATTAACTTGCCTATTGAGCAAGCAGCACATGAAAAACTATTATGAAGAATCTGCTGGCTCTTCAATGAGTGTCCACATGAATTTTCAATTATCTTTCGCATCATTATTGAACCGGGGTGGCCTAACCGGTCATGCCAAACTTTAAAGTCATTAGTAAACTTCTGGTTTACTATACAATGTGATTCAATTGTATTGATTTTGTATAGTACAAACCAGTGGAGAATGTAGGTAATTTCTCCATAATAAGTTTATTGCCTTGACTTACACTCGTGATTTGAAGGAACTCATTATTTCCTTCACTAATTGTCTCAATATGGTATCCATTTTTTCGAATATCTTTAAAACTTAGTAAATTTCTTTGAGACTTAGGGGAGTATAATGCATCAATAATTTCCAATTTTGTTCCCCTTGGCAATAAAACATTTGCTCTTTCGGAGCCTTCTATAATTTTTGTACTACCTGATATGGTACTCACATTAATTTCTTTCATCATCAATTGCGAAAAATATTTCTTATTCTTAAGTATGGTGTGAGTGGTAACACTATCAACTAGACATAAATCTTCACCATTGGTTGATGATTGAGCTCCAAAGGAATTCATTTTCTAATAGAATTAAAGGAACCAATATAAGATTCACAATATCAAATAACTTAAATTAATAAATGATAATAATGAAATATACGAAAACATAAAATGCCCAAAAACATAAAATTGTCCAAAAACAAATGTCCCATAAAGCATAAAGTCATAGTACTACGATAAAATTCTAAAAACAAAATAAATGCAAGCTAATTAATAGAGTTTATTCGCCAATGGATCATAATTTATTCAATTGTTTTCTTCAGGATTAGGAAAGAAATCAGTCGCTTCCAGGTGAGTTGAATCACCGTTATCAAAATCACCTTCGCCATCCTCATACACCAAATTTGTTTCCACTTTCTTTCCTTTCTGTTTGATTGATAGTTGATAAAGGTCTAGTAGATGTTTTGGTGTACGACACACACGAGACCAATGGCCTTTTCCTCCACAACGATAGCATATATTTTCATTTTTATCCTTCTCATTCTTATTTCCATCTTTTTTGTCCCACTTCTGGTGGGAGTATGAGTTCCTAAAATGACCACCTCGACCAAGACCATATCCACGTCCGCGGCCGCGACCACGGCCTCGACCACAACTGCTGGCGTAATCTCTAGCCTTTTGCTCTTTCCCACTATGGGATGTCGCATTCGCTTCAGGGAATGGAGTAGAGCCAGTTGGGCATGATTCATGATTTTTCATTAATAGTTCATTATTTTGCTCAGCCATAAGAAGACAAGATATCAATTCAGAATATTTTGTAAAGCCCTTTTCACGGTATAGTGTATGCAGGACAACATTGTTTGCTTGAAAAGTAGAGTATGTTTTTTCTAACATTTCTGCATCCGTTATTTTCTCTCCACATAATTTCAATTGTGACGTAATTCTAAACATGGCTGAGTTGTATTCACTCACAGACTTAAAGTCTTGTAATCTTAAATGTAACCAATCATAACGAGATTTTGGTAATATCACAGTTTTCTGGTGATCATATCTTTCCTTTAAATTACTCCAAAGGACTTGTGGGTCTTTAACAGTCAAGTACTCAATCTTAAGGCCTTCATGAAGGTGATGACGAAGGAATATCATAGCTTTAGCCTTATCTTGGCTAGTTGCAGTGTTGTTTTCTTTGATAGTGTCACCAAGTCCCTTTGCATTTAAATGTATTTCAGCATCTAACACCCAAGATAGGTAGTTGTTTCCAGTAATATCAAGAGCAACAAATTCGAGTTTTGCAAGGTTTGACATGATTCACTGATATATAAAACAATATTATAAATTAGGAACTAAAATTGTATAATAATATATATATACGCTAAGTTTCAATTAAGACCAAGTTCAAGTAATTAATTATAATAGAATCTGCGTATTGAACCTTGAAGAAGGTTACTGGGTATATTATTAGCAATCTCACTCAAGAGTAATAAATAAAATTAAAACAGCAAATGATATATTTCATTAAAGAACTAGATTATACCATAAACTTTAGCTTTTGATTATTACGTCAAATATTTTAAACAAATTTTATCTTGTTAAAAATCATGTTGTCAGATAAAAAAAAAACTTAATCTTAGAATTCTTTGATTATCATACTTTTCTGGGATTACTCCTACGGGATAGCATGTACTCACTTTATACATATTTGCCCACTGATTTATTGAAACGTTTGATAAAAACATCCACAATTATAACTTCATGAAGAACACTAGTCATACTAGCATACATATTATATTAAATTGGAAAGAAAAAGTAGGATGTATATATATATATATATATATATATATATATATATATATATATATATATATATATATATATATATATATATATATATATGATATATCTTTAATGGAGAATACAAATAACCTTCGTATCAATATGCAATCCAGAAGTAAATTTAACTTGTTTCAGATATAGAAATAGCATGCAATTTTAATATAAGCTTAGCACATTAATCACATAACGATATAGGTTTACGGAGTATAATTAATCAATTGGGGTAGACTATACTGTACGCTAAGTTCTACCGACCAAGAAATAATTAAAAGGCAACAAATGAACATAATCAATTTATACACAAAAACTAGTCATATTGGTGAAGTATAGAATAATTTCCCGATTAGTAGTACAAAATCGTCTAACAACAATTGACGGTTTGCAATTATAATGTGAATTATATATTGACTAAAACAGATATATAAGTTAATCAATATTTAGCAATAGGAAAAATTGCCCGGAATAATCCGACCTTTTGCCCGTCCGCTGAAAATAATCCCACCTTTGGATTATTTTTTAATAATCCCACCTTTATACCCATTCCGCTATAAATGGTCCCATTTTACTTGGAACCGATTGAGCAGGTATTTTTTTTTTAAAGTAGAATTTACACGTTCCTTGATTAGTAAAAAAAAAAAAAGTAGTAAAAAAAACCACCACCGCCACCTAAGCCACCCCAATTCAGCCACCACCACCCAACCTAAACCCTAGAACCACTATCCCACCCACACCTGAAACCACCAAGCTGACCGGAATCCCACCGAGCCAAGCCAACCTAAACCCAATTACCCATTAACCCAAGTACCCAACCCCTTAACCACATTAACCATTTAACACAACCCCTCCTCTGTGGACGACGACGACGACGCGGCTGGAAACGGTGGACGGGGGAGACGCAACGCGACCAGAATCTGGGGATGGGGGAAGTCGGCGCGTCGGAGCTGGGTTTAAGGGAGTTGGTGGGTTTTTCGCGGACGGAGCCTGGGTTTAAGGGTTGGGTTTTCATGGGGGTAAGAGTGAGGGAGAGGATTGGTGGTTCATGGGAGGGGAGGGTAAGCCGGAGCCGCGTGAATGGGGTTGGCCGGTTGGGGGTTGGCTTGGTTTCGTGAGGATTCGAGGGTGGTTCATGTGGAGGTTCGTGAGGGAGGGAGGGGTTCGAGGGTGGTTCAGGGAAGGGGGTTCGATTGTGGTTCAAGGGAGGGGTGGCAGGGGAGGCCGGCGCGCCAGGATTGGTGGCAGGGGAGGCCAGCGCGCCGGATTGGTGGCAGGGGAGGTGGTTTGGGTGGTGGGTGGTTTCTAAATTAATTAATTGTTTTTTTATTTTATTTTTTAATTTTATTTTTTTGACTAATTGGGTGCCGACACATGGCTAGTAACTTGCTATAACAAGTTAACTAACCGGTTGGGACCAATAAAAAAGATCGGGGGGTAAAGGTGGGATTATTAAAAAATAATCCAAAGGTGGGGTTATTTTCAGCGGACGGGCAAAAGGTCGGATTATTGCGGGCAATTTTTCCTTAGCAAATTGGATACATCAATAGTATTAGGCTATTAGATATGTGAAAGAAAGATAATATAGAATATTCCAAAAATTAATAGACTTAAATCATTTATACAAAGCACAAATTAACAAATTTTACCAAATCACTTAGAGATCTTGTATAATCGAAGAAGAAAGCTATGCTAGCACACACTATTAATGGGGAACAAAGACTAAATCTACCCTGTACAATCCTACTCTATCAAACAATCATTATGCGCATAATACTACGAATATAACAGTCAGATATGATTTCGATTGAATTAATTACTCTCTTTGACTAATACATATACATATTCTTATTCTTATATGTAAACTTATTAACCTACAATGATTTGATGGAATAATAAAAATAGCGTACCTTTCAAGATTTTTAACAACTAATCGTCGTATAGGGTTCAAACCCTTCGTCTTGATTTTTTTTTTTACTTAGCTAGAGCTGGTGCTGATAACGTGTTAAATATGGAAGAGAATATATAGAGAGATGAGGGAAAATTGTTACGTTGTATTTCATATTCCATCTAGTACGGGATATATATACATGTACATTACCTAGGGTTCCATCAACGGATAAGACCAAATACCCAACTTTAGAGTATTCTAGATGGTACATGGGATAATGGTCATCCATATTTACACTACTACAAAAATTGGCAAAGAGACCCGTTGAAATATGCCTAAAAGACCGCCTCACAACGGGTCTCTATCTCAGGGGTCTGTTTGATAAAGAGACCCGTTCTTGAGGGGGGTCTGTTTAGGAAGACGAAGAGACCCATTGTAAGTTATAACAGGTATGTTATGTAAGGTATGAAATTAATAGTTTAGAAGAAAAACAGACCTGTTGTTTGAGTTAGGGGGTCTTTTTAGTGTCATCAAACAAACCTATTATGTTAAATAACGAGTCCGTTTGTTCTCCTACTTTTTTTAAAAAATAGATAAAAATTCTTTTCGCTTTAAATTTTTTTTTTTTTTTTTTTGATGGAAAGTCCCAACTTGGCACTTAGCTTTCATTACTTGGGAGATCAGAGTTTAACAAAGCAACAATACACTCAGGAAAAGTCGAAGACCAAACCTGCTTCCCTATGGCCCAAGGCATACAATGAGCAAGCTCATGAGCCACTCTATTACCCTCTCTCCTAACAAAGCTCCACCTAATTGACTCAAACAAACTACTAACATGATAGACATCATCTAATATAAGGTGAAAAGTACTACTCCCTCTTTCTCGTGACGAAACCGCATTAATCAGACCAAGGCAATCGCTCTCCATGACTACATCTTTGTACCCAAGATCAACGGGCATTTGCAACCCAAACAAAAGTGCTTTAGCTTCAGCAATATTGGGAGCCCACCTATCATCCACCATCCATGTCATAGCAGCACACGCACTGCCATCAGCTCTGCGCACCACAGCCCCCACACTCGACCCCAAGCCTTCCCAAACTCCAGCATCTACATTCACTTTCACCCTCGAACCAGAAGGAGGCTTCCAACGTATACGGGCAGAAACTCGCACTCCCACACCCGCATCTTCCTCTTGCTGCAGCTCAGACATGAGCTTCCAATCATAATTCATTGAATTTCGAGGATCACAAGCCTCCCCTTCGAACAACCACCTATTTCTAGCATTTCAAATAGCCCAACAAACAGTCATGAATAACCCATGCTCCTTCTTTGGCAAACAATCAATACGAGTTAAGGCAAAATCCCCAAAACTCCTATAGCCACCCTCAATCCCATCATTCATACCACTTTCATTCCAAACCAATCGCGCAATTACACAATCCCGAAGGCAATGCAAATCAGTTTCCTCATTCGAACCACAAATGCTACATAACGGATCCATACTTGATACTCTTCGATGAAGCCCCACCATAGTGGGAAGAGCTCCACAACACACACGCCAAAAGAAAATTTTCACCCTTGGGAGAGTATTAGCATGCCAAATTTTACTCCATACATTTGACCCACTCGAAGCAGTAGTTAACTCACTTGCATCCACATCCCCAAAGATAGCTCTATAAGCGGAGCGAACCGAGTAATCGCCATTTTTCTCAAGTTCCCAGCAATAAATATCCTCCGGCAAACGACAGCTAATAGGAATTCTTAATATACGTTCCCTTTCAAAAGGCAAGAACAATTCATCAATAATATTCCTATCCCATGTAGCAGTAGGGAGATGAATAAGATCACACACCCTCATGTCCTCCCTCGCCGATCCCCTAGGAGAAATCACCATTCGAGACTGAGTCTCGGGAATCCACGGGCTGCCCCAAACCGGAATACTCAGTCCATCACCAACTCTCCACCGAATGCCTCTTTGTATCACCCATTTCACACTCCAAATCCCACGCCATGTATATCTAGGATTAGCCCCAATTTCCGAACCCAGACAGCTACCATTCGGATAATATTTTGCCCTCAAAATCTGCGCAATTAAGCTCTCGGGTTGTTGAAGAAGCCGCCATGCCTGTTTACCCAACAATGCAGCGTTAAACAATTTTAAATCTCGAAACCCGAGACCACCACTAGCCTTAGGAGCACACATCTTCTTCCACGCTACCTTATGAATTTTCCTCTCCCCATTTTTTTGCCCCCACCAAAAGTTTGCTACCAAAGACCTCAATTCGTCACAAAAAGAAGCAGGGAATTTGAACACACTCATCGCATAGGTCGGAATAGATTGGGCCACTGCCTTAATCAACACCTCCCGACCCGCCTTAGAAAGAAATCCCCCCTTCCACCCTTGTAGTCTTTTCCACACTTTTTCTCTAATATCCTTCGTCAACACTCTCTTCGATCTCCCAATGACTGTTGGAAGGCCCAAATATTTATCATGAATATCAACGACCTTCACCCCCAATCTTTCCGCCAACTCTCCCCGTCTCACCTCACTCACACCTTTGCTAAAAGAAACAGTCGTCTTTCCCAGATTCACCATTTGCCCCGATGCTCCTTCATAAGTCTTCAGAATTTCCTTAATTTTATCCACCTCCGCCTCACTAGCCTTCGAAAAAATGATACTATCATCCGCAAACAATAAATGGGAGATAGAAGGAGCCGACTGAGTCACATGAATCCCATGCAACATACCATCCTTCACCGCTTTATTAAGCAAACCCGAGAGAGCCTCCGCACATAAAATAAACAAATACGGGGATAATGGATCACCCTGCCGAATACCCCTACTAGGAGTAAACTCCCCTGAAGGTGCTCCATTTATCAACACTGAAAAAGATACCGTAGAAACACAGTGTATAACCCGATCAATCCAACACCCAGCAAAACCCATCTTAGTCATCACCGCCCCCAGAAAATCCCATTCCACTCTATCATAAGCTTTCACCATATCAAGCTTTAGGGCCATAAAACCCTCCAAACTAGAAGAATGTTTCATGTGGTGAAACATCTCAAATGCCACCAAAATATTATCTGTAAATAATCTACCCGGAGTAAAAGCACTCTGATTAATTGAAGTAATCTGCGATAGAAAAAATTTTAAACGATTAGCCAAAACTTTAGTGACCAATTTATACACCACATTACACAAACTAATTGGCCGAAAATCAACCATTTTGTTCGGGGCTTTCTTTTTCGGAATAAGAACAATGAAAGTTTTATTAATAGACGTTGGAATATCATCACCATTTAAAATTCCTAACACCAAACTAGTTACAGCAGGACCAACAATATGCCAATAAGTCTGAAAGAAAAGTGGACACATACCATTCGGCCCCGGGGCTTTCAACGGGTGCATCTGTTTTAACGCGCAGAAAACCTCATCTGAAGTATAGGGGGCAACAAGTATACCATTCATATCATCAGTGACTCTTCTCTCAATCCCCTCAAGAGCCACATCAAAATTACCCGGGCTAGACGAGGTAAATAAATGCCGAAAATAATTTGTAGCCACCTGCTCCACCTCCTTTTCCCCACTATGCGCAATACCATCATCAGACACCAAGCAAGAAATTTTATTTTTTTGTTTTCGACTAAAAGCTTTCCTGTGGAAGTAGCTAGAATTTCGGTCCCCGACCTCCAACCACAAAGCCCTCGATCTTTGCTTCCAATATAATTCTTCTTGATGTAGGAGATTAGTGATCTCCTTAACAACTTTCCTCCTCTCCTTAACTTGACTCTCGGATCTGCCCCCCTTGTTAAGAGTCCCCAGCCGCTTCCTTCTCTTTCTAATTTCTTTAAAAATATGCCCAAATTCCTTATCACTCCAAGCCGCCAACTCCGCAGCACACAAAGCTATTTTACTCTCGACTGCAGCACCCCCCGCAAGCCACGCACTATCCACCACCTTTTCACAACCCTCATTCTCGGTCCAGCCTTGCTTAAACCGAAAAATCCTCCCCTTTCTCTTAACCTCATCCACATTCCCATAAAGAGTGAGCTTCAAAGGAGCATGATCACTCCATTCGCGTTCAAGGTGTAACAGCTTCGCATTTGTGAACATAATTCTCCAACTTTGCAGAACAAGAGCTCGATCAAGTCGGCATTGAACATTATCCTCACCCCATTGTCCATTATCATATGTAAATTCATAGCCGGAGTAAGGCAAATCAACCAAATTACATCTATCAATGACATCTCGAAAATTCTCCATTTGCCACAACGCACGATCACGCCCCCCTTTCTTCTCCGATTCATGAAGAATTTCGTTAAAGTCTCCAATACAAACCCATGCCTCATCACACTCATTAGCAAGACTCCCCAACAATTCCCAAGATAAATGACGGTTCAGGACCTCGAGCCACCCATAGAACCCCGATAGACTCCAGGGAGGAACCTCACCAATACCCTTCTTCACATTAACATCAATGTGATGTATCGACATCGACCGCAACTCCACCTCAACCCCCTTTCTCCAAAACAAAGCCAAACCCCCCGAACAACCACGGCTATCCACAGCAATTCCATCAAAACCAATTAATTTCGAACGAATTTTCATCATTTCACCACTATTAAGTTTCGTCTCCATCATAAAAACAAGAGACGGGGCCTCTCTCCGTACTAAGTTCCGGAGATTATTAACTGCATCGGTGTTGCCCAGACCTCTGCAGTTAATGCTTAGAATACTCATTGGGCTTGGCGGGGTAGCTCCACCGCTACCTCCGCCTCTCGCCATCCATATAAAGTGCCATCAAGCATAGTTCTCTTAGCAACAGTCTCCACCTCCATCAAATTATCATTACCCTCTCTATTCCTTTTCCCAAGTAAAACCTCCCCCTCATAATCCATTTTACTCACCTCCCCCCTTTCCTTCTCCTGCCATCCTTTTTTGAGCTTCCTCGAACCCTTTCCCCCTATTTTACTCGCCTTCTCTCCCTCCCCTGCACCAAATATCATACCCGAGTTCACTACCCCCTTCGATAAAGGAATTGCAACACTCACCTCTGAAATATTTCCCTCACCCCCCTCCCCCCTCTTCCCTTTCAATCACCCCCTCCTTCTCACTATTTTGCATACCTTGTACTCCACCCTCCAGACACACCACTGCCACTGCCAGCTCAGCCGGCACATCTCCCTCCTTACACCCTTTACCTCCTTGCATCCCACCTTCTCCATCTTTGTTAATCATAGATGCTGGTTTGCGAGTGAACACCAACTCCCTCCTCGAGGGAGGCTGTAGAGCAGCCACATCTTCAATCAATTTTGCGCGACCTTTGCGGGGAGAGGCTCTGAGCCATAAACCCCATTGCTTCTCTTCAAGTTCCTCATCTTCTTCAACAGTAGAACAGTCACGCTGAGTGTGCCCAATCACCCCACATAAAGCAAAACGTAGATAGCCTTTCATATTTCAATTGGATCATCGTCACATTCCCCTGTTTGTTTCTGATTTTTTGCACCCTTCGCAAAGGCTTCGACGTGTCTAACATCACAGGCACTCTACGAGATTTGTCCCACCCCAGTTCGTCCTTCTCCACCTCAATTACAGCCCCAATTTTATCCGCAATCACCCGAACATCCTCGTTCGATCTACTGTCAAGGGGTAGGTTATATAGTCTTACCCAAAAAGGGAAAAATTTCAATTCAATTGATTCTGGTTGTTCGTTACCAGCAATGTCCTTAAGCAAAAGTAATTGGTTCTCAAAGTTCCGCGGTGCCCCATCAAGGACCTTCTCTTTATCACGCCAATGAAAGAATTGAATGATAAAAAGGTTATTTTCAATCTTACGAAATACTACATCACGTTTCAATTGCCAAACTTGTTTCAAGGTTCGTTGCATAGCATCAAAATTATACGATCTTACCGTCAGAAGCTTCCCCACCACCGATAATGCGATTTTGTTCTCCTGAGGGTCTACGAGGCGCCCAAATCTGCAATGTCATCTTCCTCTGCCGTGATTTTCAGGTTCGACCACTTCTCTACAAAATCTTCAGCCATCGCACCAAGAATCAACCCTCAAACAAGGGTAGACAAGCTTGAACACGCAAGAGAACACCCCTCTGACCTCCGCAAGAAAGGAAACCCTATTCTCCGGAGCGAGACTCCTTGAAATCTATCATTTTCCGCTTTAAATTATTTTGTTATTTGGCAGGCTCGTATTTGAATTTCAAAAATGTTGTTTTATGCAATACAAAAATTGACGGAACATACGAAGTACCGAAGTAAATTGTAAGAGTACACTATATAAGACCATGGAAAATAATAATGGAATAAATTAAAAGTTACGTGATACAAGAAAATCATCCAACATAAAATTTGAAAAAATAAAATTTTAAGTGAAATTTACTATAATAATTTACATCAATAATGGCTTCAATACTCCATTTCTCCATTGTTTGATGACATCACGCAAACCTGACCAAAAAAAAAATCAATCTAATGAAAATGCTATAAAAGCTCTAGTATTACTCGTATAATGGTTAATTGGTTATCTAACAAAGATAAGAAAAATTATGTAGCTAATTAATAATGTAGCATTAATTGATTAAGATAACATAATAGTACTGCTAAAACACTAATAAACAGCATACTTATTTAGTTACCCAGTTAATCATAATAAATCAAGAAGAACACCTGCAACTCTGCATTGAAAAGTGAATGAACTCCAAAAAAACTACAACAACAATCTCCGCAAAACCTCCATTAATCAACCAATTCAGAGAAATTACCCTGCAAGCGAGACCCGAAAAAAGGATTACAGCCACAACGAAGATGGAAGCAATTGTAATAAAGAATTCTACTCGAAAACTAATTTGAAAACATAGTCAATAATAATAAAATAAAAACCAATTTACAAATCTATTACCTCAATTTTGTTCAGAAGATAGGCCATCAATTAGACAACAAGTCTTTAAAATTCCAGATCCATTAGCATAGGAGGTTGAGCTTCTTTCTACCTTTGAGAAATTGAAGTAGAGCTTGAATAGGGTTCAATATAAGGGAACATTGAATATGATTGATAATTTTTGTAGAGATGATGAATTAATTGTTGGTTTATGTTGTTTATTTTTCCACATCTCCCTTTAACTTGACGATTTCTGAAACTTGAGAAAAAATGGGAGAAAAATGCAGTGTTTTGATTCAATGGAGAAGGGAAGAGTCAGTGAAGGGTTGACGGCGGATCCATAAAAAGAGGATGAGGGTTTTCATTTGGGGTTGGGCTTTGTCTTGGGCGAAGGTTTTGAAGAGAGAATCGGTGAATAAATTTTAACAAAAATAATGATATACGGTAACAAAAATAATAATTAAAAAAGAGTACCAAAAATAAAAAGGGTCGTTCTAGTTAGGGGTGAAAGTTCGGTGTTCGGTTTGGTTTTTGGCCCAAACCGAAACCGAACCACCTTAATTCGGTTTCTTGATTTTAGAAACCACACCGCACCACTTTACTTTAGAAACCGAACCATATTTATTTCGGTTTCAGAATAAAAAACCGAACCAAACCGATTTTTAAGCAAACTAAAATTCCCACAAATTGAACATGCAGTAGCAGAGAAATTAAGCAAACTAAAATTCCCACAAATTAGTACAAACTAAAATTCCCACAAATTAATTCCCACAAATTAGCACAAACTAAAATCGCAATTCACAAATTAAAATCGCAGTAGAAATGATTTAAGCAAGTAAAATCGCAAGTTAAAATCGCAAATTAAAATCGCAATTCACAATTGAACATGCAGTAGCAACGATTTAAGCAAGTAGCAACGATTAGTATTTAGTAGGAGAAGACAGGAGAAAGCAAGTAAGTAGAGCAACGATTAGCACTTTAGCAGAGCAAGTAGTAGAGCAAATTAAAATCACAAATTGAATTCGCAAATTGCATAGTGCATACCTTAATTAGTAGGAGAAGACAGGAGAGAGAGAAGCAGGTGGACCGTTGACGGTGGTCGCCTGGTGCCCTGGTGTACTGGACAGTGGTCGGAGACTTAGAGAAGACAGTCAGACAGGAGAGGGGACGAAAGAGTGGAGAAAGGCTGAGAGGATTAGAGGAATTAGGGTATTTATTTTTGGGCCAGGCAGGGGTTTTGTAGGATTGGGCTTATAATTCGGTTTGGTTCGGTTTTGTTCGGTTTTTCAATTTCCCGAACCAAAACCGAACCGAAAACCGAAATTTTTTTATTTGTGACACCGAAATCGAACCACCCTCCCAAAAAACCGAACCACATTCCTTATTCGGTTCGGTTTTTCGGTTCGGTTCGGTTTTACACCGATTCACTTTCACCCCTAGTTGTAGTGTAGGTAGGGGGGAAAGGTAAGAGACCCTCAAGATTAAAGAACGGCTCTCTTATCTCTCTCTTTTTTTTCCTAACATACATAACAGACCCGTTACAATTAATATAGGATCTCTTACATCAAACAGACCCGTTAGTTAAATAACGGGTCTTTAATTGGGGGTTATTTTTCCAAGTTTTGTAGTAGTGTTAGATATTTTCATAACATATTATTATTATTATTATTATTATTATTATTATTATTATTATTATTATTATTATTATTATTATTATTATTATTATTATTATTATTATTATTATTATTATTATTATGACTTCTTGTTAGAAACTACCTAATTAAACTCGGTCAGATTTTATGAGAAACTAACTAATAAAAAGATATTGTAAGAAACTATCTTATAAAAGATAAAATATTATAAGAAACTACCCTATTAAAGGTACAATGTTGTAAATTACTACCTCTACCGGATTTCCACCGTCGACCCACCTTAAAACACCCTGAAAATAAGACTAACTATCAACGGTGTGTGCAAAATAGTACGAAATCAACTATCAGCTATTAGTGGTACCACAATTTTTACTATATGTACAAAATAGTACGCCGGTCATCAAAAAAGTATTTCGAGGAAAATTTCGTCTACATTTATTATTATTTTATTTTATTTTTATTAAATTTCTGTTTCTTTTCAAAATTCGTATTTAATTAACAATTTCCTTTATAATCAAAATTATTAATGCCCCGTCCCTTTGTTAGATTTTTTTTTAATGGTCAATGTGTATTTAAATATTTTTTTTCAAAAAACATGTAGTAATTCCTACAATCAAACAATAGTAAATATAGGGTATTGCATTATTATGTGGAAATAATTAGTTTTATTTTGAGCATATCGAAATAATAGTTTTAATAAATATTTAAAAAATCTAAAATTTCTCCACATTCACCAACCAAATTAAAATCTAGGGAATTTTTTGGATTATCTAAACAATTTTTGAAATCAATTATATCAAAATAATAACGCATTTAAATACCGTATTTAATATTGTGTGGTAGCAGAAATTACTAGAGTTATTTGAAAAAAAAATATTAAATACATATTGTCATATTGACAATTCAAAAAACAAATTACAAAAAAAAACTTAACAAAGGGGTAGGGCATTATTATTTTGATTGTTCCATAAAGAAAATTGTTAAATAATATGTATTTTGAAAGAAAACAGAAAATTACTAACAAATAAATACATAGACGGAATATTCCTAACTATTTTACACATATAGTATAAAAGGTGGTCATACTAATAGAAAATAAATAAATTTGTATAAATTTGCACACACAGTTAATAATTGATATTGTATTATTTTAAACCAATTTTCTATATTATTCCATGCAAAACAAACTATAAATAAATATTAAACAATATTGGAAGTAGATATATTATGAAATCATTACACATACATCAAGATTACAAATTCATCAAGTACTACCTCCGGTCCAAATTACTCGCAACTTTGGAATATTTTATATCTCACAAATAATACCCCAAAGTTACGAGTAACTTGGACCAGAGGTAGTACATGCTATCATTTATAAAATTAAGGGTCTGTTCTAATAAACTAAAATCAGCTAAACTGAACTAAACTGAGCTGAACTGAAATGAATATTTTATAAGAGAAGGAAATTAGGAAATGAGCTGAGCTGAAATGAAAATAAACGTATGAGAATAAGCCCTAAGAATTTTTTCAAAAAATTCTTTCCCCATATATATATAATAGCAATCAAACTTATGTTTAAAAAAGATGCAAATCCTTATTCCAATAAACAATTTGGAGTTAAAAAAAAAGGGTAATCCACAAATACGAGAGAGAAGCCTAGAAATAAAGCTCAAGCTAGTACCCCACTTCGTAACCCAATCACACTCGAAAATACACATACACTTTGTAAGATATACAACCACTACATAGTATTGGCAATGTACAAAATTTATGTAGTCTCAAGTATAATTTTCACGACTCACTTTTGTCAATCCGAAAAGAAGTTTCAACTAAAATTATTCTTTATCCGGCTAGGGCTTAATGCCTTAGCATAATTGTTTCCAGATTTCACCTATTGCTGAGCTTCCTCCACGCTCTTCCTCAACAACTTGATAACTTGGGCAGGTTCTGGGGCTCCAAACACTGAACTCCCAGCAACAATACAATTTGCTCCAGCTGAAGCCGCAGCATCGATAGTAGATGGCCCCAAACCACCATCAACCTGCACAAGGTAAAAAAAATGTTTTAGGAAGGCCTCGTGTTTGGATCTATGATAACTAATCCACTATGAGATTATTCATAAGCAAATCAAATCAGTAGCATATCGCTCTGTCCCACGACAACTATCTAAAAGGTATAGCAAAATTCTTAAGGTATTTCATGATTTTTCAGGTGATGTAAGTTTCATTTATTTGCCAAATAAAATAATATATAAATCAATCAAAGTCTTAATCCCATAAGCGGGGTCGGCTACATGAACCAAAATTGATTATTCCATATAGTCATCCAACAAAAATCTTCATCCTCCATCTCTTATGATCATATACATCATTCTCATGCAAATCCGTGTGATTCATATCCTTCCTAACTCCTTCCAAAAGCCTTTGGGTTAGTTTTAAATTTTACAAACTGATTTCTAAACCTTGGACTAGATAATAGAAATTCTCCCTCATCATCGTCCTCTCTAAAACATGATCTTCATACAGAAAGAAGTGAAAGGAGAGAATATTAGGAAGGAATTGGAGTAAACAGTGTACAGTGGACAAAAATAATAAAAACAATGAGATCAAATTGAAAATAGAACCACTTGAGATTAGCACTCCCATGTCCCATCTACTTCAACAAAACATATTTGATTTTGTGCCTAAGACCATAACTATCGCTGAACTCCCCCTTCATCATACAAGCCGTTCATGCTAGGAAGGTATATTCTCAAGTCTCAACAAGCTTCAGTCTCTGATTTCTCCTTAGTTTAATCTCCTCTTCTCAAATTTGCCACCACATTCAATATAACTATTGCAAGTCAATCCATCTGTGATATTTTCACTACTAACAGCACTAAGATCTAAACTTGTCATCTCAACAGACCCATTCCAACCAATTTTAGCTCAAAAATGAATACCTGTCTAAGAACTTTTTACATATCAAAACATAAAGGAACTTAATCAACCAATCCTCAATATTTCTTACAAAATACTACACCCATATCATCAAAACATTAACTCCCTCATTTTCTTAACAAATCTTAAAACAAGGCAAAGAATTTTGGGACTAGTACTAGTCATACACCGTAATAGTATTTTGCATACAAATGAATAATGATAATTCTTTTCATCCCATGTTTTTTCTGCTAGCTTTCCTTTAACTGATAGATTTATATTTGGACAGGGGGCATTAAAAGAAGTTGGGTTCATGAAAATTACTTCCCCTTCAGAGCTTAATTTCTACAGCTGGCACAATATCACTAGGGCTATCGAGGGCATTGAACCTGCTCCACACACCTATTGCCAACATAAAAGTCAGTTCAATGAACTGGTTCTTTTCCCCCAAAAAATTTCCCTTCGCTCGTTATTAATTGCTCACTGAACTACAATGTTCAAGCCTATGTTTCCCAGACTCAGATTTGAGTGTCGTGTCCAACAATCCATAATTTATAAAATCCACTATATACTTGAGTGTCACATCATGTCGAAGTGTTGGAGGATCCGACACACGACATGCAGCAGGGAATCGGAGTAACATAGGTTCAACCCTACTTGTATGTACGGTGAGACCCCCATCTCTTAACTTTAATAGTTGTTGAATTCAAATTGGAATTACCACCCAAGCTAATAAAGTAATAATACCATCAAATTGAGTAGCTGTAACTGGGAAAAAATGAATCCACCACCCCTTAAAACTATTCCATTCTCTCGTTGATCAAACCAAACTGATTGACAGACTCTGAGGTATGTTCATGGCTACCTTACCTGACCTTCAATTATCCTTTTAGTTTCCACTCTTGCTTTTTGCAACGTACAATTTTTTGTTTTCAAAGTCATGCAAGTTCAGTAAACCCGACAACCTTTGAAATAATTGTCAAGATGTGTACACACTGTAGGGCTATTATCAAGTTAGTATTATGTTCTTACTGCAATTTTAGTACACCCTACAGCCCGAGGTCTGTTGATCATGCCAGGACAGGCTTTTGGTACACACACAATAATGAACAAAAACGGATAACAGCAAAATTTCATCTACCTATTACTCGCACAATTTACATCTATCTAATACTCCAAAGCACCATTCATAAGAAGGATAACAGATTAAGTGACAAAAGGGTCCTAAATTCAATCCAAATCAATCTGAAGATCCAAAACAATTGTATTTACCAGGTTAACTTTACTATTAGAGAATACATTGACACTACCTGGAACTTAACAGTCCATCAATTTTCAATGCATGATTACCCTTGGTTTTTATGATACAAAAGAGATCAGTAAGCACCATAAATCTTTCCCGTCAGTATTCCCAACAAAAATAGTTCTTTGAGAACATCCAAAAAGCTTGGCCATAGTTGTGACAAGCTTGAGGTTTTTTGACAATCACTTAGCTACGCATGTGTAAGTGGAAAAGTATAGATTAACAAGTACATATGGCTTAAAGTCTTAGGGCTTTCCCCTTTAGGAATAAGAGCAATGAAATACCTTTTCATCCCTCAAAATGTGTGTTGACATTAAGAGATCCTCATTTCATTTTGAAAGGCTATGTCCCGGACATATTTGACTGACATTGGAATAGACTTGACTACTTTGTGCTAGGCTAGAAAACAGGGGAAGATGGCTTGTATAAGGAGCTGAGCTGGCCAGTTCAGGCAAAGGCTGATTCTGTTTTCAAATCATTCCTCAGAAAGAGCAACTTACCCTTTAAGATAGGACTAGATTTAGGAAATTACTACATATCCTAGAGCTTTCCCCTGCTCCCCTCTTTATATTCACTTCCTCAAAGCATTGAACCCCAAACAGAAATGAAATAATAGCATTTATTTCCAAACTGCACCAGCAATCTTATCATTATCATCGGCATTACCCCAAGGTCACATCAACATCGTTTTCTTAATCTCTTTGTTCTGTTACAATTTTTTTACGGATAAATCTTTTTTTTTTTTTTTTTTCAAGACAGCCCAGATCCAGTATCATCAGTCATTTCACCAGGAACATGACATGTAACAATTATAATACTTGATCACTAGGTCACTCATCCAATCGTACAAACTGTCATCAGATAAAACTAGCATGAGATGGTACCTCAATATCAAGGGACGGATACTTCTTCCTCAATGCACGAACCTAGATAGCCAAACAACAAATGTAAACATGGGCTATCAAAAGTTTTCATTAAAAAATTAAAATCAACAATTTGGTTATTACCTTATCCATTGTTTCTAACATGAATTTCTGCCCACCAAATCCAGGCTCCACAGTCATAACAAGGACCATTTCAACTGGATTAAGTCCTTCCAACTACAGTACAAAGTACAAAACGATGAAAATTATATCCTTCCAATCTTCCACCCAACAAAACTGTAAACTAGAACATTTTTATAAAAGTAACTTCACCACAAAAGATATACCAGAGGGTAAACTTCTTCAATGGGTGTCCCAGGCTTCAGCGCAACACCAGGTTTCATCCCTTTTGACTTTATCTTTTCAACAAGTTCTTGCCAGTTGTCTACAAAATCAATAACAGGCATCACTGCAAACGTCAACACATGATAATAATTAAGGAAAGCAAGTGCAGTTCAGGCGTTCAGTAAGCACCTTTAGAGACCTCAACATGAAACGTAAAGCCAGAAGCACCAGCTTTTCCTAATGGCTCCACATAATCCAGTGGATTTGTGACCATAAGATGACAGTCTAGATATGCCCTACAGACATGTCATAAAAAAATATATAAACTTTCTCGTAAACATCAGTAGCTCTAATCCAGGTTTTATAATGTAAATGAAACAGAGAATTTAGAGCATTACTGAGTGTGTTTTCTTAGACTCTCGATAACTGGAGCACCAATTGTGAGATTTGGGACAAAGTGCCTTCAAAAGACAAAGAAATATAAATGTAGAGATGAATGGACTTCAAAGGGTATACTAGTATATAAACAAAAGAAAAACTTTGATGAACTAACAATGCACAGAGAACTTAAACTAAAAACTTGAAAAATAATAAATAAATAATATCAGTAGTTCAACAGCAATTACTGAAGAAGAAACAGCAGCTAAAATAGACAAAAATCCAAAGAATCAAAACAATTTAACCCTAAACCACAGAATCTTCTAGAACAACCTATAGAGCATTTCATAACTCCTATGCTTAATGGATAAATTAAGCAGGTGAGGTGCATATCATCTTACATCGCACAAAGTCAACAAATAGCAAAATAATTATTGATTTTTTCTTAACACTCTGAAACCATTACAAATCCCTGATTTTCCTGCTCAATATTTGACAAGTAGCTTACATAAGGCAACTTGATATGAAGATGGCACAGCTAGGCTTAATGGACATCTTATCATACATGGAGAATTCAATGCTTATTATAAACTAATTAAAAGACCAACAAAATAACCACATCACCACAAAAGTATACGGAATAGTCGGATGAAAAATTGCTTGCTTTTCCAAACTGCACAGGTATTTTTTTCCCTCAGGATAATATAAAATAGATTATACCGTCAAAGTTTAAAATAATAATACCCTAAATACCCCGCCACCTGACAAGACTACAGAAGCCTCAAAAAAGGCAATAGATAATGCCGTAATGGGACAGTACAGCAATCCAATAGAGGTTTAGTCAGTAGTTTGAGATGTTCACATACCCATCCTGTAAAGAAAAATAAATAAATTCGTCAGCTAAATTTTAAAAGGTTTTCAAGGGAAGCAGTTCATGACCAAAATCCTATAGCAACAATGGGACGCTGACATCTGCTTCAATGAAACAATTGCAGTGCACTAATTACTAATCCATCCACAGTTTTTTTTTTTCTTAGATAAGAGAAACTTTATCAATGAGACATGAACAACCACATAATGATTGAAAAGCGGGTGAGAGATCAAATCAGACTTGGATGACGCTTCATCTGATCCAAGATGACCCGTCATTCATGTCAATAGAATCACTCACACTGTCACACCACACATAGATTTTGTTATAAGAGAATACAAAATTTAAAAGCTATAACCCACCCCTCTCTAAGATCTAACGTAGTAATGCCTACCCCTCACTCTCCACTTGACTTACACTTACTCCCCTTCCCCTCTAGATGAATTTCATAATTTGAAGTAATTAAAAAAACAAAATCTATTTTCTGACATATTCTCATTGTTAAAGTTTCATTTTCCTTCAAAAGGCAAGTTCTTGGTCTGATCCTTCCACCCAATCTCATAATATAGTACTTTTTATGAACAAAGACCCCGAAAACATGAAAGAGTACCTAACACTACCACTACCACAACTACTTTTTGAAAGTTGATAATACTCCAAATCCTCAATTTAATACTACTAATTAAGCTGCTCTACGCCTGTACACACAAACAAACACAAGCACACGCGCGCGCATACACAACTACACACAAACAAACACAAGCGCACACACACAACTACACACAAACAACTGAATCAAATTCATAATTCCATCTCTAATCATCTGAGCAAAAGCCTCTGAAGGAAGAAAAAAAACATGCTGGCACCTTCATAAGTTTAAATCTTTTAACAACTTTAACTAATGCTCCATTAAACATGCTAAAAGGACCACCAAAAAAAATAAAAAATTACAAAATTACAAAACTCAAGCATTGTACAAATTAGCACAGGACTTATAATTAAAGCGGAATTCAGCCAACTTGGTAGTCTATTCTGATTAACTAAGAGGGCATCAAACAAAAACTAATATAGAATACTTCATCCATTTTATAAATCATAATAACCAAAATTACCAATAATTTTGTACTTATAATAATAATAAAACATCAAAGAAACGGGTTTTGTTAGAATCGGATCGATATATAAATTATTCTGAAACGAAGGGAGTATAAAATTTCTACTAGAAAAAACACAGAAAAATAAAAATTAAGAAATGAAATACCATGATATCCATATGAAGCCAATCAGCGCCAAAATCAAGCATACGTTGAGCTTCAGAAGCCAAATTGGCGAAGTCTGAGGATAGCATCGATGGCGCAATTTTAGGGAGGACACCCATGATTATTGGATTACTTTGTTACACTTGGTTTCTGGGAAGATCAAAGATTAATAAAGGGGACTCTAAAAATTGAGGGTTTTTAGAATTGGTTCACCAAACTCAGACGATTGCTGGGATTCTGGAATTCCTTTCACGCTTGAAATGGAGAAAAGGGAGATTGGAGAAGGTTGGGGTTGGTGTGAGAAATAAAACGTGTTCACCAGGGTCAAAAATGGCATATCAATACTAATCTGGAGTATTTAAAAGACGTTTCTAAGAATGTCTTATTTTTCTAAGAATGTCTTATTTTTATTACACCACATTACCTACTCAACCTCTCATTATGTCGTGAGAATAGATGTAAATAATTGCAAATCAAAAGGTTTGATTAAAAAAAAAAACACGTAACATGGTACAACGTACAGGCTACACACTAGTTTAGGTACAATAAAAAGGTGAAACAGTTATGGGTGTTATTGGTTTTTAACGCAACGGATTGATCGGCATATTTATAAAGACACAAATTTGGTTGTAAATGAATATAAACACATATGATATCAAGGTTTAAGCACGAGTGACTCAAAGTTAATCCTGGGCACCGTGCCGTGCCGGGCCGCCGCGGGCCGTGCCTGGCGGGCCACGGGCTGGTTCGTGCCGGCGGGCCCAGGATTTCGTGCCGTGCCGTGCCGGCCATTTTCACAGGCCAGCCCACGGCACGGCACGGCCCTCGTGCCTGGCGGGCTCGTGCCGTGCCGGCCACGTGCCGGCCTGCGGGCTGGCCTGTGCGGGCTGGTGCAGTTTTCATTTTTTTTTTTTTAATGACAACATTATAAATTAATAAGTTTATAATGTATATAAGTTATAAAAATCTAATTATAAGTTTTATAAGGTAACTTATAAGTTTATAACTTATAAGTTATAAGTTATTAAGTTATGAATTTTATAATTATAAGTTGAATATTTATGTTTTATAATTTGTATATTCAATATTTATATTTATATATTTACTTTATACTATTACTTTAAAATTTAATGTTTATGATTTATTAGTAATTGGTATAATTTTATTTTTTTTTAATATGAATTTACAAATTGTAACAAAACGGGGAAAAAAGGCAAATTGGACTTTGGATGTGAATAATGCGTACTTTATATTATTATTACTTGAGTTGAGAAAATTGTACAATGATAACAATGATAAAAATCATACAATGATGGTATTAAACAAAAATTGAAAAATGATAAAATTGATATTTTTTAAAATCGTACAATATACAATAATTGTCTATTCTTCTTCTCCTTCTTCTTGCTCGTCTTCGTCTTCGTCTTCGTCTTCGTCTTCGCCTTCGCCTTCAAGGTCATCGGCTAGTTGCATAGATTGGGAACTAGCCGAACCCGAACCGGAAGCGGAGGTTCCTTCTTCGTTGTCGTTGTGGTCGTAAGAACGGTCTTGTGAGCGATTTTCCGCATCCAACCAATCTTTGAAACACACGCACATTTCTAGTGTTTCGGGTTTTAGACTTGTTCTTCTATCGTCTAAAACCCTTCCGGATGCGCTGAAAGCTCGTTCGGAGGCGACGGAGGAAACTTGGATAGCGAGAATGTCTCGTGCCATTGCCGCCAAAGTTGGATGCTTCGAGCTTTGTTGTTTCCACCATGCAAGGAGGTCGAGGCTGTTTATCTCATCGTCGTCCATGCCTTTGGTGAAGTCGTAACTCAGGTACATCTGCAACTCCGAGACGTCGCTTTGCGTTCTCCTGATTGATGAATCACCTGAAAACCTTGAAATCAAGTTAGTAGCTTGTGAAAATAAATGTTTGGCCTTCTTACTTACGTTTTTGGATGGTTGGGAAGGCCCTGAGCGAGGAACGGTGCCATATTTGGCTTCATAGACTCTATATAAAGCAAAAAACAGATCCTTCACATTAGTCTTATAGTTTTCTACATCATCGTCAAGAAACATGCATTGAAAGTAAATGTCAACTAACATAAATGTGTTTTCATACTTTTGCCTAGGATCTAATATGGAAGCAAAAATATAAATCAAAGGAATCTCACTATAATATTTACGCCACTTTTTTTCCATTGCTGGAAGATACTGATCATAATCACTTTGATCGCGATGATCAGCGAAAAGTTGGGCGAGTAAGCATGCATTAGAAAGAAAGTTTTGAGCACAAGGATTGTAAACAGTAGAAAAACAATACGTCATGTTATATAATAACTGTAAAAATTGCATATATCTTTCACAGTTTTTCCAATCATCATCATACAAAGCATTTTGTGGAAATTTTTGGTTGTAAAATAATGTTAACGGGCCCTTGTACTCAATTGCCTTTGTTAACATGTCATAGGTGGAATTCCACCTAGTTGGGCAATCGGTTCTAATTTTTATTACCCTTATCTTTTGTTGTTTTAGAAAACTCTTCCATTCTTGGTATCTCATGTTAGAGCTATTAATAGACATAATAGCATATCTGATTTTGCTGTAGTATGGGCCAATTGCCCGAACTCCATCCTGTACACATAAGTTAAGTACATGGCAAACACATCTAGTATGAAGAGCTTCACCGTCTAATAGTACATTGGTTAAGTTTTGTTTGATAAGATTAGCTGTGTATGTCATAGAGGTTGCATTATCAAAAGTCATAGACATCATTTTATCTCGAAGGTTGTATTCGTCTATTGCTTGCATTAAATGGTGAGCAATGTTAATGCCGGTGTGTGGGTATTCCAGCATTTTGAAATGTATTATTCTTTTTTGTAACATCCATTGATCATCTACCCAATGGCAAGTCACACATAAATAGTGATATTTATAACCACTATCCCAAGAATCGGCTGTTAAAGATACTCTACAGTTAAGGTTACTCAATTCGGCTTGTAACCGGACTTTGTACTCTAGGAAATTTTTCATTGCGGCGGAACGAACGGTTTTCCTAGAGATTCTTTTATGTTGGGGTTGTAGTGCTTTGTTAATGTAGGTGTTGAATGCGTCACTTTCCGAGAAAAGAAAAGGTTGTTCGGCGTGTACTATCATTTTTCCTAGTTCATCCCTATCCCTCTCATAGTTGTATGTAAAGCCGTATGGATGGAATTGGGAAATTTTGGGCTGGGTTGGATCACTAGCTGGTTTTGCACAAGCTTTCATGTGTCTAGATAAGTGTCCCGTCCCGTTTTTGGTAACTGCCGTGAATACACTATTACATGTTTTACATTTTGCCCATTGTTCACCATCTTTACTTAGGACAAAATAACGCCATACCTCACTCCTTCGGTTTTTCAAAAGTAGCATCTCAGTTTCGGTTAACCATTCATGATGTGTGTGATGGTTAGTAGTGGGACTAGTGGGAGTGGCAGTAGAAGGGGTAGAACCGGAGGGAATTCGGGTACTTTCTTGGCTACCTTGGCTAGAACAATAGTTTTGTTGATTACCGATATAATTAGGTGGAAATTGGTATGGTGGTAGTGGAAATTGGTTTAGTGGTGGTGCTGGAAATCCCGACGTATTATATGGCTCATAGCCCGGGGGGAAGTAAATGGGGTCATTGGTTTGACTCGTAATTTGGGGGCTCGTTGTATTTGGTGGTTCCCTAGAACTACTACTACGGATAAGTCGGCCTTTCCCCTAGACCTAGATGATGGGTTGTTCGATGCCATAATTAACAATTAATTTTTTAATAAAAAGTGGTTAACTATAATAATAATAATTAATAACAACAATTTTAACAATAAAAATATCAATAATATTAATTAATAACAACAACTATAACAATAACAATAACAACAAAAATAAATAATAACAACAATTGTAACAATAATAATAATTAATAACAACAATTATAACAACAACAATAACAATTAACAACAATAATAATTAAACAAGATTATTCTAATAATAACAATAAAACAATAATAAATTTAAGATTAGTTTAGATCTTACAACCGTGCTTCAACGCTCCACTAATTACGATTACGAACTTTTTAATTTTCCGATATTAGGAAAATAATTAGAGAATTTAAGAGAATAATTAGAGAATTTAAGAAAATAAGGATTATTAGAGATTTAGAGAATATAAGAGATAAGAAGAAGAGATTGTGATTTTGTGATTTGGGAATGAAATGGAGGTGAGTATTTATAGAATTTTTGGCAAAAAAACTAGCCGTTTTATAGCCGTTGGCCCGTGGGCCGTGCCTGCGGGCCAGCACGGCGGGCCATGCCCGTGCTCGTGCCGGGCCGTGCCTGGGAATTCTCAACCGTGTCTGTGGCACGGCCCGTGGCACGGAAGTTGAACTTCGTGCCGTGCCGTGCTTGACTTCGGGCCGTGCCGGGCGGCACGCGGGCCAACCCGGCCCGTGCCCAGGTTTACTCAAAGTCCAAGCAGAGTGACTCAAAGTCTAGTTCGGTCAAGGAAGTCAATAGACATAGGCTACCAAAAAAGCTTAGATTTGTTGCTTGTGGGTTTCAAACCCTTGCCTTTCTGCCATCTCTTTCACAACAAGCACCAACCACACACCAGCAACACTAAGCTACTGCAGACTGCAGTACTATATCTCCTAGCTGCACTCTAGGTCTCTAGGCATTAACACGGCATTGCTCCAATACAACTTGCTTCTAGCCCACATCATCCCAAGCATCACAACCCACCACCGGCTCTTCCTTCTCCCTTACGAACGAGCCCCACAAATCCCCCTACAACAACAACATTGAACCACCTCATTAGCAATGCATCATCATCTATTCATCTCGAATCACACATCCCACACAAATGCCTAGCAACAGAAAGAATATCAGAACAGCAGCAATTACATAGCCATCACCAACCATACCATATTATTTATTTATTTAAGAAATCAGTTCATTTACAATTTTCATTCCTAAAAGCCTAAAAGTCATCGGCTCTTCCAAACTAAGTCCATAAGGGACTTAAAAATAAAGTCAGAAGTACATTTTTAACCTATCAAAGTTTATAGAGGCTGCAACCTGCAAGCTTTCCCATTCAAACCGTTGTTAGTTACTCGCACCAATGAGTCTCTCAGTAACACAAATTTAATTAGAAATGGTCAAGTTGTCAAGTGTCATCTATCAGCAGCAGCAGATGGTTTGCGTTCCTGGAGAGATATGACCGTTTCAAAAGCACCCACCAAAGCCTTTACTTTACTCTTCCTCTTCTCAACAAGCTTACTAGCAGTTTCTTCGATCACATTATTATATGAAACTTGCTCATCTTTCTTAGTCTCCATTTCTTGGTGCTTCAAATTAACCTTTGCCACACCAATTTCTGCCTCCTTTTTGTTACATTCAGCAGCCCTTTCCTTGTAGCTGTTCCGGTGGGCCCTACCATTAGTATCTTGCTTATCACCCAAGGTCCTGCCTTTCCTAAATCGTAGCCTTCTCGGAATGTTGGTTTCAGATTGTTGTTCAACCACCTTTGCCTTCCGAAACTTCAGCTTTAAAGATGCAGGGTCCCGACCCTCAGAATCATGTGTCAGTTCCTTTCCGTCTTTTAAGCTATCAGCTGCTTTTGAATCACCAGAGCTATTGTAGTTAGAGACTGAGCCCTCAGCATCACTATCAGTATACTCTGAATCCAACTCACACCGGTCATCAACCTCACGAGAAGTGAAAGAGAGAGAATTTCCTTGGGAGGATGAATTAAGCGACTCTGGTGACAAAGGAGAAGGAGATTGAATCAAGAGGCCTGTATCAGGAGCAGTTGAAGGATTATCCTCAGTCTCAATCATATGCACTGTTTTCTCCTCAACCTTCTCATCAGCAAGCTCCTTGGGTTCAGCTACCTTAGCTAACATCTGATTCTTGACAAAAGCTAGACCTCTCCGGTTCTGTTCTTTAGGGCCTCCGCCAGCTGTTGTTGGATGCAAGAGTTTTTTCACCTCCACTTTCGAAGTCCTTAGAGACAATGAGGCAGCTGAAGGAGCCTGAGTCTTCACGACAGCAACTCTAGAGGTTCTTAGATTAGCACCACTTTTAGTCTCACTAGTCTGCTTGCTCCTTAATCTTAAGGAGCTTAGGGAAGATGATGGCTTCTCACCCCTACCGTTTGGCTTCGGAGAACCTACAGAACCATTCCTTTCCTCAAAATTTATAGAAGTCCGCTTTGATGAAACACTCTTTTTTGCAGCTGAGGCAACTTCTGGCTTTGAGATCTTCATGGTATTGGTTGAAGGTGATGGCTTCTTAGCCCAACTGTTCAGTTTCAAAGGACCCTCAGAAACATTCCTTTCCCTAGGATTTAAAGGTATCCGATTTGATGAAACTGGTTTTTTAGCAGTTGAAGCAACTTCATGCTTTGAGATTTTCAAGGCATTGGGCAAAGATGACTTTCCAGAGGATGGAACTACCTTCTTGACCACTTTTGGAGCATCAGGTGAAGAAGATTTGATAGATGATCTCGCTTCTAGCTTAGCTACTTTTGACGAATCATGGACAGGGGATTTCCTAGATGACTGTAAATTTCTCATCAATTTATTGTTAGCAGGAGCAGACTCTTTGGCTGATGGAAGTGCAAGGTCGTTAGACTGAACTGCTTTTTGAACCTTTTTATCAACATATATTTCAATCTTTACTGTCTTTTTTCCATGCGGAAGTGGTGCTGACATTCTCCTCCTTTCAGGGCGAATTGGCTTATTGTGGGTAATCCCATGCTTGCAGGCATCATGGCAGGAACCAGTAGACACTCTAAGATAATGAGGAACTTTCTTAGTGGTGCGAGGCTTTCCAGTAGAGTGATCTAGTGATTTGTCTTCATTGCTATTGTTTGCTTCATTGCTAGCTGGAACATCATCGTTTTCCACTGCCATTATAGAGGAAGGGCAAGACAACTTCACAGTCTATGATCTGAAAAACAAGTGTAAACAAAATGAAAATTCACAAGTCATACTCTTAAGTGCAAGCAAATATCACAATAAAGATCCATTGACTACATAGACAGAGGAATCAGAAATTTTTCAGAAAGCAAGAGTCAGGAAGTGAAGAGGAAAAGGCAAAAATATCACTAAAAAATGGAGAAAGAATGTAACACATAGAAAACTATTGACATCCAAGTATGTGAAGATCATTAATTATTCAGTTAAACCGGAGCATTATAATCGCCCCTGCCTCCGATTTAACTTCAGAAAGGAAATAAAACATATCTAACAGAACTGAAAATGTGTTTTCAAGGTTGATGCTTACGGCATTCTTTACCCCTCTAGACAACATACATTAAATTATCCAATCACAAATCAAACAGTGGGTTTACCACCTCAACTACACAACCTGTATTCAAGTATCTGATCCCAAATCTAACAATGGGTTTACCGCCTCAACTAGACAACCTGTACACAAGTATTCAATACCGAATCAAGCAATTAGTTTACCATCTCAACTTAGACAACCTGCATTCAATATACCAATCCCGAAATCAATCAATGTGTTTACCACCTCAAACTAGACAACCTGTAATCAAAATCTTTGCTTAGCGCTCAACACCGTCCAAGAAAAAATAATAATCATAAAAATTAGACTCCTTCCACATTCTGAGTCAGCTAAGTCATACAGCAATGCGAATTGAATCAGAAATCTCATCATGATTCAATGTGCATTCAAGCTTTAAATTTCTACTGAAACTATAATTTCACTGTTGATTTGTAGTTAATGATGAATCCTCACTTCATGTAACCAAATTACTGTATAAATTAATAAACATCAAAACACATTGCTGATACAAAAATAGAAACAAAACTAATTTAATCAGTAATCATAATGAGCTTAAAGAAGCAAACAAACATTCCCAATTATTGTTCATCAATCACATTTCTCTATTAAATTTCATTCTCATTTTCAAAATCATTGCTCAACACATAGTAATAATTACAAGTATATTCAACCAAAAATCATCATTAAAAAAAAAAAAAGAGAGAGATCTCACCTTTATATTATAATAAAAAAACACTTCACCAGTTCACTTTTGTTGATGAAAAAACAATCAGCCTTCTTCAACTCCACAAACTAAAAAATCAGCAAAATTAGAAATATCAGTAAACCAAAAAACAAAAAAAAAAACAAATTTACTATAAACCCAGAAAATACATACGCAAATAAAAAAACAACCCATCAATTGAAACTTATAGAAAACCCAACTTTATATTAATAAACCAGATTTTTTTTTATAACCCCACAAAAATATTTTTGCACAAAATAAAAACAAAGAAAGCTACCTACCGATTTTCTTCAGAATCTATTAGAAAACCCTTTTTCTATTTTCTAATTTAAAAATTTTTTTGAGGGTCGGCAAGGAAGCGGTGGGTGTAAAAATTGGTAGAAACTAGAAAGAAAGGAAGAATGCGTTCAAAATGCTTAAAGGCTTAAACTTTTTTGAGTATGAAAAAATATAGAAGTAGTATATTTGGAGTAAATAGTGCAAGTTTTGATGGATTCTAAGCAGAGGAAAGAGATCGTGGAAGCAACCTTTTGTACAGTTGCTGGGTCAATTCCAACTATGGAGGATGAATACTGAATTTGAGGGACCGACACGACACGACAGGACGCCCGATGATATACGGTATATACCCGATAATCCAAAGCCTATAAGATTACGACTAATGGAGATTGTGATTGGATGGGTTATCGTCAATAACCCAAAGCCTATTAGATTACAATTAATTGAGATTGTGATTTGATGGGTTATCGTGTTTTTTGAACTCTGAACTCTTTTTAAGATTTGAATCTGGTTGTTTGTTTGTTGCATATACTGCTCCGTATTGAAAGGGGGAAGGTGGGAATGACAGTGTTTGTGACTTTTGAGTGCGAAAGATTTGAAGGTTTTTTTTTTTTTTTTTTTTTTTTTTTTTTTTTTTTTTTTTTTTTTTGCAATCTAAAATCTGTTGTGATACTTTTTGGGGGTGCAATCTAGTGTGATACTTTTGAGGGGTTAGGGGGGCTTAACATGATTTTGTGGGTCCAGCTGATTATGACTAGCTTCTATAAAAGTTTGTGACATATGGCAATAGGCCAAATGTCCAATAGCAAAATGTCATGCTTACTACTACCTCCGTTACATATTATTTGCAACGATTAGACATTTTTCCTCTCTACTTTATGTCAAATCGTTGCAAATAATGTGTAACGGAGGTAATAATATGATCAACTAGGTTAATTTCTGTGCATGGTAATTTTCAATTAATATTTTTAAAATTAATACTATATTGTAATTTCAAATAACTATTTTTAAAATTAATACAAAAAAAAAAATATTACTTTTGTATGTTAAATTCATATCAATAAAATGGAAAAAAAAATCACACTAATAATAATCAACATGTGCCGGTCTTGGAAAGTTTTATTGAAGTATCCATAGTTAATTATAGGAGATAAGCTAAAATACGGTCCCTGAACTATGACATTAGTTGCATATTTGGTCCCTCATCTTTCAAATGAGGCAAATTGGTCCCTCTACCACCTTTGCCTCACCATTTTTGGTGGAGGAACTTATGAGTCAGCAAAGTTTGGGAATGTGTGTGCCAACTAAGCAAAAGTTAAGGGACTTATCCTAATTAGCATTTGTTTAGGGATTATAAATCATTAATTTTTTTTTTTATCAGTTGCTAATATATATTATTTATTATGTACAAACTTTGATTAAAATGAAAGAAAACTAAGCAAAAGTTAAATGGACTTACCCAAATTTTTTGCTTTTTTAAAAAATTAAATGACGTTTTTTTTATAAAATATATATATATATATATATATATATATATGTGTATGTATATGTTTTAAAGGATTAAAGAAGAAAATTAAATATGACTTAAAAAATATAAATACTTTGACTTTTTTTCAAAAAAAATTAAATACTTCAAATTAATGAAATAGAAAAAGGAAAAATAAAGAAAGAAGGAAATAGGAAAAGAAAAAAAAAAAGGTGTCAGCCCTCTCTTCTTCTCTTTTGGTTTGGCTGCTCTAATGGGGTAACAATCCCCTACTTTGCACCTCATTAACGATCATCAGCAATCACCATCTTTGTATTTCAGCCTTTGATTTATTTTGTGGTTAAATCTTGGTCTCCTGATTTTATTAATTCTATACAAATTCATGCGCAATATAGGTCGGCCGAATCAGAGATTTGGGTTGCGTGGTTGATTAATTAATGACGGTGGTGAGGCTGCAGACTGGTGGAGATGGGGTTGTGTGTTTGTGGGCTTGTGGCAGGTTGTTGGTGATGTGGGGTGAGAAAAGGTGGAAAATCTTATAGTTTTTTTTTCCCGAAAATTCTATAGTTTTATTAATGCAAATCATAACCAAAATATTAATGTTGATGAAAAAAAAAATAATGTCAGTTAAAAGATTATTCCTTTTTAAATAAAACCTGACCAAAAAAAAAATGAATCATGGTCCATAAACTTTTGCTAACTAGGATAGGTCCCTAAACTTTTTTTAAAAATATTATTTTTATATTTTGCCACATGGGCACTTTGGTCCTTAAACTTTGGTGACTCATCTTTTTTTCTACCGAAAAAGTAAGTTATGGGTGGTTGAAGGACCAATTTGCTTCGTTTGAAAGATGAGGGACCAAAATGCTATAAATACTAAAGTTGAGGGATCGTATTTTAGCTTAACTCTTAATTATAGTATAGTATTAATTGATTAATAATCTAGTCATAAATAATTCAAGGAAATAGCAAAAGTTTCATTAGTTGATTTGATATGGGCATTTCATTGTTGAAGCTTGTAGATTAGCTTCTACTCCGTATTGAGAAAATATATAATCTTATTGTAATAAACGTAGTGCGTACTACGTACGATATATATATATATGACCTATACTTTAGTTAGATAAATGCAAATATTACAACATTACATAACCAATGGGCATAAAAGTATAAAACACTTGTCTAATTGATTTCTTAATTTTCCTTCTCTAATTCTATATCAGTATATTGTCATTCGATCCTCTCATTAGATCACAATATATCACATTAACAATATCATAATACTCTTTTAGTTCAAAATTTCACATACGTAGTATAACAATGAATTAATATGAAGGCACCTCTATTATTAAACTATTACTTTTATCTATCTTACTTTGCTAAATTTTCTCATTAAAAAAATGGTTGAAAAGATAAGGTGATGTGTCAATTAGCACAATAAATCATATTATAGTAGGACACGATCTGAAATGTATTATCGTGTGTCCAACGAGTGTTGGTGTCACAGTTGGATAAAGTGTCCATGTATCCTAGCTTGCAACATACTTCATCCGTTTTGAATTATCTATGACAAAAAATTAATGTGATGTTAAATATGTTCAGTTAAACTTATTTAAACAAATAAAAAAAAAATCTAAGTTTATGGGAAGCATTGGATTTTCACAAAATAGTTTGAGGGTATATTTGTACTTCGATAGAAGAGGAGTTAACTAAAGGGTTTGATAGAAAAAAAAACAGCGTTATGGATGGAATTTTACTCCATTAACAGTGAATTCACGTATTCTCTTTTCTATGTTCTTCAATACTACTCTATATCACTAGATGCATTTATTCTCTCCCCATCTGTTTGGGCCCCCTCTATGGGCTCAGTTTTATATAAGGATGAATTTACCAAAATACACTTGGCATAACCCCAAAAATGAGAATATTTCGGAATCGGCCAGGACACACATCTCGAGAAACCCTAATATGACCCAAAAGTGCCTAATACATCACAAGATGACCGGAATCTCTAATCCCAACCCTAATCAATCTAGTATATCATCCTTCATAAATACCGATTAATAAAGACCAGTCGGGTAATGAATTTTCTCCACACTTTCTACAAATCTTCTCTCTCTAAAACGGTTGACTGACTTGACCGTCGGAGGGGATTTTCTCAGGAAACACCCCCAGGTCATTAACTCTCTTTGTTTTGTAGGACTCGAATTTACAAATTCTTAATGGACCTGGTTCACACTAATTTATTGTGAACCTCCAATATTAAAGACAATATATATGATTGTTTTATTAATAAAAAAAAGTCACTATATTAAAATAAAGGTTATTATGTTGAAATAAAAGGTTATTATATTGAAATAAAAGTTGGTGTGACATTATAAAAGTTATAAGAGGTTAATTTTTTTACTGAAATTTTAATATAATGGTCAATATGAATAATAAATATCACTATGTTAAAACTAGGTCACTATTCAACATAATGTCGTACTTTAATTTCATAATAACATTAAAGGTCACACAAGTTTTTAAAAAGGTCCACCTAAGAATTTTTGTTCAACATAATGTCGTACTTTAAGTTCATAATAACAATGAAGGTCACACAAGTTTTTAAAAAGATTAATATGCTAAAAATAAGGTTACTATATTAAAATTGGGGGATCACTATGTTGAATATAATATCAATTACATGTATAAACCTTAAGTCCACAATTATATTAATGTGGACCAGATTCTCGCAAGATTTTCTAACCCAATTTTACCAAATGAGCACGCAGGTTACCCTACACTTGGATCTCGGAATTCTATTACATTCTCATTTTGTTATGACGGTGGAGTTTGCTATTCATAATGAACAATTCGATCATTTTTAGCTATGACCACAATTCGTTATGAATTAAAAATGATTGAATTAGATCAAATCAAATCTTTTTTAGCATGACCACAGTTCGTTATGAATTAAAAATGATTGAATTAGATCAAATCAAATCTTGTTATTTTTGTTTACTTATAACTAATTATTTTTAATATAGTAAGTTAGAAAATTATGAAAGTATCATATTTGAAAAGTACACATCAATATAAACAAAAATAAATAGTCCGTATAATGACATCTTATTTGATAATTATTTATGTTAAGAATTAGCATACAAATAAGGCGACTAGATAGATTGAGAGTCTGTTCTCATTGATTGAACTGAAATGAATTGAGCTGAGCAAAGCTGAGCTGAACTGAACTGAAGTGAACTGAACTGAAATGAATATTTTATAAGAGAAGGAAATTAGGAGCTGAACTGAACTGAACTAAACTAAACTGAATTTCAACGTATGAGAACAGACCCTGAATCGTTGCAATTAATTTGAATTGAGTTATAATGTCATACATTTGAACCTTTTTCCTTTCTTATTTCAGATCATCATGTAGAGTTTCAAAAAATCAAGATTTGATATACTACTTTTGATTTGGGTATTTTATACCCGGCCAGGTGGCCCAATCAGAAAGCGCCACGTGTCCTCCGTATAGGTGTCATTTGGACCTATGGAATGATGACACGTGGAGGGTGGACTCTTCTCCGTCCTACGTGGACTGATGGTCCAGCAGGGACCATTCAGGTGGCGACACGTGTCACACAAAAAGTGCTTCAAAATCCTTTTGGGCACAGTGACACGTGTCACTCAGGCATTGGCCCTGGGATGGCGGCCTTCTAAGGCCCAAATCACGAGGCGCCGCAAAACGGCGTGACCTAATTCCTAGGTCACCAGATCTTAGGAAGGCACACTTTTCAAAAGGACCCTATAAATAGGGACATTATGTCATTTATGACAGAGAGAGAATTTTTGACACGCAATACGAGATAATACGTCACTTATCTCACTTTACCTGAGCTTGGAATCCAAGCAGATAACTTTACTTCCGCACGTTTTATTTCCGAACGTATGCTGACTTAATCTTCGGAGGCGGACCCCCAACCATCCGGAGGTCTGTTTGCTTTGCAGGTACAGGCGTCCTCAGTTGAATCCAGTTTCAGTGTTGTAACTCTCCCGAGGGACAAAAACCCCGAAACATTTGGCGCCGTCTGTGGGGAGAGTACCTCTGAAATGGCTTCACAAGAACCTGTACCAAATCCGGAGGCCATTCGGCCTCCAAATGATGTACTGGTCCAAACGGACCATGACTTAGGTGACGACGCTGATGTCGAAACCTATGTGGATCCAAATGGATCCCTCATCTCTAAACGCATCCGCAGTAAGGAACGGCGAGAGCGTCCCCATGTTCAGGCAGGACCAAGCAAAACTGCTGGTCAGTCAAAGAAGCCCTCGGGGCGGCCGGTTGATCCTTCCCAGGCGGCATGATCAACTCCCTTCACTCGGGATGAGCTAATGTCACTCCTGAGCAGCCTCAGGGGTGAAATCAAGCAGCTCGCCTCAAAGAAGTCGCCTACTCCTAGAAAGGAGCAGTCGGCCAAGAAGCCAGCCCAAGCTGGCAAACAGAAGTCGGTCAGGGACCGTCAGCCGACTCCTCATCCTGCTCCTAAGGAGAAGGCCCGGCCCCAATTTGACCTCAATCGACTCCGTTTCCCAGAAACGAGCGCAAGAAAACCCATCCGGCACATACAGCCGGATGGTAGCAAGAAAATGTTCTCTGACGCTCGGCAATACATTGAGGAGAGGAGAACCCAACAATCAGAGTCGGCTTCAACGTCGACTTATCATGATAGCTTTCGGAATACCTCTGTGAGGTGTTCCCAGTCTGTACATGAGACCCCAGCAAGCAGCCAAAGGGTTCAGTCTGGGCCGCATGTGATTCAGTCCGCCCAGTACATGGCACAACCATTGTACCAAGCGCCAGTTGTACCTTACATGCAGCCTACCCTCTACGGGGGGACAGGCGGCATACGGCTATCAGCCGATGGACTGGCAGCTTAGGCTGCAGCACCTTGGAGACCAACCCTTTGCTTTCTCCAGAGAAATAACTGAAGCCGTGCAGCCGGCTAAAGTTAAAAACGTTCTGGTTGGAGCTTATGACGGGACCTCCAACCTAGAGGACCACCTGTTGGCATACACCCACCTCATGTATTTACAGGGGTTGGATGATGCCGCATGGTGTCGTTGCTTTCCAGCCACCCTGAAGGGCATAGCCCAGCAGTGGTTTGGCAACCTGCCGGCTGGCTGCATAAATAGCTTCAAGACGCTTGCGTTCTTGTTTGCATCAAACTTCTCTATGAACATCCCTGCCAAAAAGACAAGTCTTGACTTGGGCAATGTACAGCAGGGAGATAGAGAAGGTTTGCGATCCTACGTCAGGCGGTTCAATCTGGTCCGAATCCAGATTCATGGGCTGTCTAATGAGGTCGCCTTCACAGACTTCTTTAAGGGTCTGAAGGACGGGTCTACTTTTAAGTACGAACTCGTCCGCAAACAAATCTTTACCCTACAAGGAGCCTTGCGAGAGGCGGAAGCCTACATACAGGCGACCGAACTCTGCTCCTCCAATAAGCAGTCAAACCATAAGAAGTCCGACCGGCAGAAAGAGAGTCGGCCTGCTCAGCCGGCTCCTAAGCCAGAAGAGAGCAAAAAGAAAAAGCAAGTCTGGGCCATTGATAACTCTGATCAACCGGCCCAGAAGAAGAAAAAAAGTGGAAACCGTACGTCCCAAGGTACGAATTCCACAAGGACTGTTGCTCCATCCTTTTGGAAATTAAGGATCGGCTAACTCTTGAAAAGCCGACTGCTATGAAAGGATCCACTGAAAATCGGAATAAGAACAAGCATTGCCATTTCCATGAGGATGTTGGCCATGACACGAACGACTGCTTTAGTCTCAAGCGGGAGCTCGACCGTCTGGCCGACAAGGACAACTGAAGTCCTATGTGAAGTCCAAAGTGACTTCAAAAGCAAATCCGGGGAAGTCCAAGAAAAAGACTCCCCGGCCTGCTGTGAGTGCCGAAACTGATGAAGAACCGGTGTACACCATAGCAGGCGGATTTGCCGGTGGTGACCCGACCATTCGGGGTACCAAGGACCATCTAAGAAAGATGGTCAATTCTGTTGAGGAGGGGGATGTAGCTAGCACATCCACCTTCCCTAAAGTTGTCATCACCGAACAGGACAGAGGCAAAGTCCGTCGGCCGCATGATGACCCTGTTGTCATTGAGTGCAAAGTCGCCAACCAGCTGGTTGGCCGAATTCTGATTGACACAGGAAGTTCCTCTTACCTCATCAGCCTCAAATGCTTATCCAATCTCAAGTACAAACCGGATAGCATGATGGAGGTTACCCACACCTTAGTTGGGTTTGGGGGAGGACTTGTGCACCTAGTCGGACGAATTGACCTACCTGTCCGTCTGGGAAGCAAAGGAGACGGTCGGCACATGACCATCCGTTTCCTAGTGGTTGAAGAGCTCACGGCTTACAACCTCATCTTTGGCCGACCCACTCTTAATGAGTGTAAGGCCGTCATCATCCCTGCTCTCATGCTACTCAAGTATGAGAAGGATGATGGAATAGTTGGTTCCCTTAATGGGGACCAAAAGACGGCTCGAGAGTGTTACCTCTCGGACGTCAAGCCTGCGGCCGCAGCATCCGGTCGGGGCAAGAAAATGATTGACCTCGACGATGTCGAGGAAGAACAGTCGGCCCCACCAGCCGGAAAGAAAAAAAAAGATTGATCAGCTGGTGGTGGTAAAAAAAGAAAAGCAATAGCAATCACTGACCGGGGAAAGGTCGGATGATCTTCGTCCCCAGCCTACTGGTGAGCACATTGATATCCTTCTGGATGATAGCCGTCCAGAGCGGACTGTTAAGGTGGGGACGATTGCCTTTGCAAAGTTGGGTGAAAACCTTCACCAGCTGCTCAAGGAATTCAAAGACATCTTTGCCTTTGAAGTGGAGGAGATGCCAGGCATTAGCCCGGATCTCGCTGTCCACAAACTTGCCGTGGATCTTAAAAAGAAGCCCATCCGACAAAAGAAAAGAAACCACGGCGAAGAAAGAAGTCAGGCGGCAGCTGCCGAAGTAAAAAAGCTATTAGATGCCAAGTTCATTCGGCCGTGCAACTTCCCTGAGTGGGTAGCTAACGTTGTGTTAGTAAAAAAGCCGAATGGAACTTGGCGGATGTGTGTTGATTACACAGACCTCAACAAGGCATGTCCAAAGGATAGAAATCCACTGCCTAAGATCGACAGTCTGGTCGACTCAACAGCCGGACATGCCCTGATGAGTTTCATGGACGCCTATTCAGGTTTCCATCAGATCCCCCTGTGGAAAAAAGATCAAGAAAAGACGGCATTTGTCACTGATCAGGGGTTGTTCTGTTATACGGTGATGCCTTTTGGTTTGAAGAATGCGCCTGCTACCTTCCAACGAATGATTAATACGGTCTTCATTAATCAAATCGGAAGGAATGTAGAGGCGTACATTGATGATATGATAGTCAAATCCAAACAGCAGGCGGATCACCTTGCTGATCTCCGAGAAACATTCGCCACACTCAGGCGGCACAAGGTCATGCTTAACCCAAAAAAGTGTGTCTTTGGTGTTGAGTCTGGGAAGTTTCTCGGATTTTTGATTGACCAAAGGAAAATAGAGGCCAACCCTGAGAAAATACAGGCGGTGATCGACATGCAGTTGCCCCGTACTGTGAAGGAAGTGAAAAAACTAACAGGTTGTCTTGCGGCCTTGGGGAGATTCCTCAGCTGGTCAGGCGACAAGTGTCTCTACTTTTTCCAAGCAACCAAAAAGAAGACAAACTTTGAATGGGGGGATGATGCAGAGGCGACCTTTCAAAGGCTAAAAACTCATCTGCACTCTTTGCCGAGGCTTGTCAGCCCTTTGCCTAAAGAGAAGCTCTTCATGTACTTAGCCGTCTCTGATCATGCCCTCAGTGCCGTCCTCTTAGCTGAAAGAGACGGCACCCAGCTCCCGGTGTATTTCATAAGCCATGTTCTAAGAAATGCGGAGCTTCAGTACCCCATGGTTGAGAAATTCGGCCTTTCCCTTTACATGGCCATCAAGAAGCTTAAACCTTACTTCTTGGTGCATGCGGTAGAGGTCTATACTGATCAACCGATCAAACGGCCACTCACAACCTTGGAGTCTTCTGGACGAATGCTCAAATGGGCGATTGAAATGCAAGGATTAGAAATCACTTACGAACCAAGGAAGGCAATAAAGGGACAAGCATTCGCTGACTTTATTGTCGAAATGACAAGGCCGGTTGTTCCGGACAATACAGACCAGGTTTGGAAAGTGTATGTAGATGGGAGTTCCACTGTGAACGGCTGTGGTGCGGGGATTATCTGTCAATCTCCTGAAGGAGATAAGTACGAATACGCACTACGGTTCAAGTTTCAGGTCTCTAATAATGAGGCCGAGTATGAGGCCCTGCTGGCCGGCATCCGGTATTGCAAGGCGGCAGGGGCGAAGAAGATATCCGCCTGCTCTGATTCTCAACTGGTCGTACTCCAGGTTAATGGAACGTACGAGGCCACTCATCCGGCCATGATAAAATATTTGCAGGCGGTTAAGAGTGAAGTTGGGTCACTTGAAGAATTTCATCTAACTCAGGTTCCCAGGTCTTCAAACAATCAGACGGATGCTCTGTCCAAGTTGGCATCATCCGCCTCCTGTGAAACGCCTCGGTCAGTTTTCTGGGAGGTCATTGGAAAAAGAAGTATATCTGAGGAAGACCCCATTGGAATTCTTGACCGAAGCTCAACCTGGATGGACAGCATCCGGGCCTATCTTGCAGACGGCACGCTCCCTGACTCACCACGGGAGGCGGCTGTTCTAAAAAAACGAGCAGCTAACTTCGAGTTGCGACAAGGAGAGCTCTTCAGGGCTGGCTTTTTGAAACCCCTGTAGAAGTGTGTTACCCCTGAAAAGGGGAAGGAAGTCCTCGAAGAGTTGCACTCGGGATTCTGCGCCTCCCATATAGGCGGCAGATCCCTCGCGGCCAAGGCCAGGCGACTTTACTTTTGGCCAACTCTGGAGTCGGATGCCATGGAAATGGTGAAAAAATGTGACAAGTGCCAAAAGTTTGGCAAGCTCATCCATCGTCCGGCTACAGACCTGACAGCCATCCACAGCCCAATACCCTTTGCCAAATGGGACATGGACATTCTAGGGCCACATACAACTGCACTAGGCGGCAAGCGCTATATATTGGTGGCTGTGGATTACTTTACCAAGTGGCTAGAGGCTGAGGCAGTCAAAAACATCAAGACTAAAGACGTCATTTCCTTTATCTGGAGGAACATAATCACTCGTTTCGGGGTGCCCATGTCTATGGTTTTTGACAATGGTCCTCAATTTGAGACGCCTCAACTCAAGACTTGGCTGGGAGACCAGGGGGTCTCAAGCTTCTTCGCATCAGTCGGCAGGCCGCAAGCAAACGGCCAGGTCGAAGCCTTCAACAAGTTAATCTCAGACGGGATTAAAAAGAAAATTGAGCGGGCTGGTGGCCTTTGGGCGGATGAATTACCACACGTCCTTTGGTCCATCAGAACGACTGCTAAAGGGGCAACGGGAGAAACCCCATTCCTAATGGTGTATGGTGCAGAAGTTGTTCTGCCCATTGAGCACTATGAGCCGACCCTTCGAATCATGTTGTATGATGAAGAGGCGAATTAGGAGGCCATGCGCCTAGCATTGGACTCACTTCCAGAGCGCAGGGGAAATGCTGCCTTGCGTCATGAGATATACCGTCTGAGAATGACTCGGGCATACAACAAAAGAGTACACAAGCGTCCTCTCAAAGTGGGGGACTTTGTGCTACGGAAAATGGAGGCAGTCGGTAGGGCGAACGAACAGGGAAAGCTAACCCCAAATTGGGAAGGCCCCTACCGACTCTATGAGGAAGTAAGAGACGGCACCTACCGCCTGGAAGACCCAGACAGCAGGTAGCTGCCTAGAACTTGGAATGTAGACAACTTGAAAAAGTACTACTTCTAAGTACGAATGTAAAAACCTCAATTTTGTAAATCTCACGTATTGTTAATGAGAATATGCCTTCATTTCCCAACTTATCTTTTTATTTAATCTCTTAGTGTCGCCTGTATACAAAATACAGACGGCCAATACGTTTGTAGAGCGTTTGTCTCAACAGCAGACGCTCCAATCCTTCTGAAGGAACCGATTGTTTTAGAACAGTCGTTCCTACGAAATTCATCAAGTTTACTCCAACACTTGACGAATATTTACGTAACCATTTAAGAAGCCTAAGGCCAGATAAAATCATGATGAGGCCCATGGCTGGATGTTAATAAACAAAAAGAGACCGAATGGTCACAGTCTGCTACAATATGAGTATGACCGTCTGCTCCAACATGAGTCAGATAACCGGCGACGTCCATTCGGGCGAATTCGTCGAGGAGAAGCATCTCCCATTTGGGTGGCACATTGCTCTACGAATATACCAAGCGGCCCTACCGGATGCTAAGGCAGCATTCACAGTCGTTTGTTTTAATCGAAAGTGAGATCTAAAGAGACTCGAATTTTCTAACTGCTCTAGTACAGTTCAGAAATGGTCACTGTTCTCATAAGTAGAAGCTAAACGAGGCATAAAGCCGGATGCGTCTGTTATTGCTCGGGGGCAAAACAGGTGGAAAATTTGATTAATAAAAGAGTTAAGTCAACTACTTGGCGCTTATTGAGGCCATTGGCCGGATGACGCCTGAACCTTGCCTATGGGGCAAAACAGGCGGGCAATCATTTTCAAAAGAAAATTGGCTAAGTTACAAACTTGACCAATTTATCTCAAAGAGGCCTATGGCCAGAGACGCCTGTTTTTGCTTATGGGGCAAAACAGACAGAGGTTCTCTCTTAGCAAATTTGTTAAGTTGGAAATTTGAGTTTTGTTCGAGCCAATGGCCGAATGAAGGCTTTAAGCTGCCTGTTTTAGATGGACGACTGCCGAGTGGTTTGGGGCAATCACCATAAGTGATTGATTGACTTAGAAACCATGCATACCCTTCTAAGTATCAATGATTTCTAAGTCAATCAATCCAATAAACCGAAACCACTCGACATCCGTCCAGGGGCAAGAACATTCGCATGGTATACAAGTTATAATACTTAGCCAAAAACATGCAATGAAAAATAAAAATTCAAATAGTTCAAAGGACAGAATATGGATAACTTCAGCCAAATGGCCGAATGATTCAAATTAAAAAAGACCAATCGTCACCAGACGATTGGTTAAGATTGTCATCTGGCAAAGCCAGAAAGATTGTCAAATTACCCGACCCCTCGGTCGGTAAAGATACAAATACTCGGCACGCAGGCCGGAAAAGAAAAGTACATGGCCATTCGGCCGCAGAAAAGCATAAAAGCTTAAGTGATCAGGGGAGAGCCTCTTTAGTGGCAGCCGGCCTGTCGTCCTTCGGCTGCTCTTCATCCTTTTTCTCTTGCTCCTCCGCCTGATCCTCCTCCTTGCCACCAGAGGACGACTCCCCAGAAGAGTCGAACCCAGAACTTTCCTCGGCCTCAGCATTCTCAGCCTCTTCAATAAGGCAAGCGTCGAATGCTTTACTGGCTTCGTCAAATTTGGATTTCCAAATCTGATAGTCCGAGTCCGGTTGTACAGCCGCCCAAGTGTCCCGCATGATGGCTTCATAATCGCTCATCATTTGCTTAACAAGAGCCTCTCTCTCTTGATCAGCCACGGACTCAAACTTGGACTTCAGCTGATGCTCCTGGTTGCTGAGGCGCTGCTCCAGGCGGCCCACCTTCTGCTTGGCTCTCTCGGCCTCTTCTTTGGCATCTTGAAGAGGCTCGAGCTTCTCCTTAAGAGTTGTAATCTCTTTCTTAAGGGAAGTGATGCGCAGGCAGGCCGAGTCCAGGTCCTTCTTCACCTGCATATTGGCTTCCGCCTGCGAATACATCATATCAAGCGTCAGAAACTCATTCTGAGCAATATCAAATTGAGTTCGATCCAAGGCGGACTCGGCCCGAGCTTTGGCAACTGTTACCTCTTTGGACTTCTCCTTGAGGGGTAGCCTAAGTCCTTGGACGCGCATCATGGCCTGCAAAAGAGTCGAATGGTTAAAACCAGGCGGAAAAAAAAAAATTGCTTGAGCTAAGACATACCTCGCAGAGGTTCCCCAAGATGCCATCCAAGTCAAGGTGCCGACTCCTCTGACAAATGCCTTGTCGTCAGGATCAACCGCCCTTAGCATGGACTTGGCCATCTGGACTACAGTCGGCCTCTGCACAGGAACTGAGAAGGAAAGAAAGTTAGAAAAATAACTCAAGTACATATAAATGGAAGAACAATAGAGGCGAATGGATTTTATCGTCGTCCTTCTGTTCATCCTCTCTCCCCAGGCTCCTCTTCTCTCCTGTTGAGCCGACAGCAGTGGTGGGTTGCTTAAAGCCACCCTTCGATGCCCTCTGGGCATCCGGTTTGCTGATCTCCTTTTCAGCTTCGAGAGAAGAGGCGTCTGGGCCCCTCTTGGGCCTATGAGCAATGTGCTTCCGACCGCCCTTGCCGGATGCGCTCACATCACCCGCCCTTGTCTTTTGGACCTTAGGGTCGGATGGTTTTGAAGGAGATTTGGAAGGCGCACCCTACATCAACACAAGATAAACGCAAGTTAGAAATCATTCGGGCAAATTTAATATTGGTCAGAAATGAAAGTATAACAATTTTCTACCTTGGAGGTGCCGCCAGTTTTCTGCTCGTCCACTTTGGTGTGAGTGGTTACTTCTGCCCTGTTTAGGACATTCAACCTGTATCGAGCAGCAGATACAGCCGGCTTCCTTGTGGCCGAGAGCTTTTCCATTGCTTTGTCTGCAAAAATGAACAAGTGTTAGCATCATTAAACAAGTACTGAAAAGCAAAAGTAAATTGCATATAAAACAGACGGCCGACTACCTCTCGGCATCTCAGAACTTAGCCCACAGGCGGCTAAGAATGTTCCTTCTTCAAACCAGTTATACAAAGGGAGATAGCATTGAGGGGTGACCTCCTTCTCCCCCTCATCATTCGTCCACACGGACACGGTAAACAACCCCGCGTCCATGATCTCCTCCTTTGCCCCCCTGGGAACAGGCGGCAATGCGTTCCTGCCTGCTAGGAGAGGTGGATCCTTATTCCACCTGTTATACTTTTGGTTCAGGCGGCTGTCGGCAGACTTGGCTATGTAAAACTTAGTCCTCCAGTCTTTCCACTTGTTCTCTTTGCCAACAACCATCATGTACCCCTTGCAAGTGGTCAAGGTGTACCAGCCTTCACCGCCCCTAGCAGGCGCCCTGCTCAGATAGTGCATGTGGGCGAACGCTTCAAAGCTCGCCTCCACCTGCAGCATCTCACAGGCGGCAACGTACCCCAGAATATTGATCCAGGAGTTGGGTACAAGTTGCCAGATACACAGTTGATATCTGTCCAAGATCCTCTCCACGACCGGATGGAGAGGGAAGCGGAGGCCAGCCTAGAAGGCCGCTTCATAGCAGCCGAATGTTTTGTCTTGATAGCTGGCCAGGCTCGGCCAGGTTATGGTGTCGCCCTCGTTAGGGACCGACAAAGTGTAACCATAGCCTAGGACGACCTTGTGCCTAAAATTGGCAAGGCCGGATGCCATGGCGCTCCGCCTGCCTGGCGGAACATGCTGATAGTAGGGGGCTCTCTCCAAGCGCCTGGAAGCACTCGGCTCGGCCCAGCTTTCCCCCCTATCCACTGCCAGAGTCTCTCTGGCAGAATCTATGTTTGATCTAGCCTCCTCTGAAGTTACGGAGGCATTCTCTGAAGAAGATGACGAGGCCGACTCGTCATGAGAGCTCTCATCAGAGCTAGGGGACCGCCGACTGATGCCAGCGGGGTCCTCCCCTAGACTCTCTTCCGGCGCCTGTTCAGAAGGCCCGGGTTGATATTCTTCATCCGCCTCCCCCAGGATTCCATCACTGGGAGTTCCACTAGATGTGGGCGAATGGTAATAGGTGGGGGTAGGAGGAAGATAGGAAGGGCTGTCAGGGTGTTCCGACAGCTCACTTCGAGGCACTCTTATTGAGCCGTCTGAATAAACAGTCGACCGATCCGAATGGTAGAAAACTCCATCGGAGCTACACTGCCTTGCTGTTCTTTTGATTCTGGCCATAGTGTCCTGCACAGACACGGAAACGGTCGGATTCGGAGAAGTCCGCAAAGCAGGGTCTTTGGCCAAGCATTCGGCACTGCTAGTTCTAGATTCAGCCGTCCCCGGTGACCGGCTGATCACTATCCTATGCCGTGCCGCATGCAATTGGGGAGCCATTTTTTCGAAAACAAAGAAAAAATGAAGAGTAAAAAGAAAATACAGGCGTTACCTTTAGAAGAAGGGAGAAAGACGCCTGGTTGACTAAAGAACGGTCGGACTGTTGGCCGAGTGTCGGATGCTTGAAAAACGCTTAGGGAATTTTGAGATTCTTTAAGTCAAAAAGTCCAAGATTCTCCAGAGATTCGCCAAGGTGTGAATCCAGGGGGGGGGGGTCAAACCTCACTATTTATAGGGGGGTAAAACCCTAATTTTTTCCCTCCAATAAAATTTTTGAATCTGACCACTCAGATACTGACACCTGTCACAAAAGTCACGTGCAATGCAAATGATTTGGGTATTTTATACCCGGCCAGGTGGCCCAATCAAAAAGCGCCACGTGTCCTCCGTATAGGTGCCATTTGGACCTATGGAATGATGACACGTGGAGGGTGGACTCTTCTCCGTCCTACGTGGACTGAAGGTCCAGCAGGGACCATTCAGGTGGCGACACGTGTCACACAAAAAGTGCTTCAAAATCCTTTTGGGCACAGTGACACGTGTCACTCAGGCATTGGCCCTGGGATGGCGGCCTTCTAAGGCCCAAATCCCGAGGCGCCGCAAAAACGGCGTGACCTAATTCCTAGGTCACCAGATCCTAGGAAGGCACACTTTTCAAAAGGACCCTATAAATGGGGACATTATGTCATTTATGACAGAGAGAGAATTTTTGACACGCAATACGAGACAATACGTCACTTATCTCACTTTACCTGAGCTTGGAATCCAAGCAGATAACTTTACTTCCGCACGTTTTATTTCCCAACGTTTGCTGACTTAATTTTCGGAGGCGGACCCCCAACCATCCGGAGGTCCGTTTGCTTTGCAGGTACAGGCGTCCTCAGTTGAATCCAGTTTCAGTGTTGTAACTCTCCCGAGGGACAAAAACCCCGAAACAACTTCCATTGCATATTATTTGCTACGATTAAATATTTTTTCTCTGTACTACTCATGTCAAATCGTTTCAAATAATATGTAACAGAGGTAGTATAACTTTGGTAAAACTCACCACAAAGAATTTTTTTTCTAAAATAAGATGCTATATAGGTTCTCAAAAACTTTTGTATGCCCCCAGTTTACAATAATTTTACTGTACATCGAACATTTTGCGAAAAGTGACCTTTTTCCACAAAAGTGACCCTTTTTTTTCACAAAAGTGACCCTTTTTTCCACAAAAATGACTCATTTTTTTCCACAAAAGTGACCATTTTTATTCACAAAAGTGACTTTTTTTTTTTCCCAAAAGTGATCCTTTTTTTCACAAAAAAGCCACTTATTCAGGCTTATCTACTTTCATAAAGAGATTTATAAGATTGTTGAATGCCTATACTTCATCTCATCCATCTTATCAGAAAGAGCCAATACTTTCAGTCATCTTTCCAGTACAGTTACAATTCAAAGAGCTCCATATGAAGCCTTTTTTCACTTCAGAAGGAAGACTATCAAAAGTACTTCTCTGCTTTGCAAACACCCTTAGCTTTACAGAGTACGACATACCAATAGGAAGTGCACTTTAATCACATACGAGATACGACATACCAATATACCAAGATAGTATCAAATTAGCAAGAATGCTTAAATTTGTCCTTCTCCATCCATTCAAGGATCGGTATGAAGCAATATCACAAGATTCAATCATAAGAGAAAATGATTTGCAACAAAAAAAAAAAAAAAAAAAAAAAAAAAAAAAAAAAAAAAAGGAGAGAACAGGAAAGCAAGAGTAGAGAAAGAAACTGAAAGAAGAAATTAAAGCACTCAAAGAAGATCCAGGAAATGAGAAAAAAAAAAGGAAGAAGGTGCGAGCAGCGAGCCGATTTACAATATCGTTATTGTAAATTGGATTTTAATAAATTTTTGTGATATGTTCTAGTTTAATTTGTGTCGTTTGGTTCGATTGAAATTGGACACATTTGTACGCTAATACATACAGAGTAAAATAATACTACTAGTAAGTGGTTAGATTTGTTTAAATGTTTTAAATGTTTATTTTTAATTTTCGTTATTTATAAAATTACAAAATTAAAAGTATCTATCTATCTATAATCTATATAACTAATAACCGTTGATATCATTTTTTTTTTCAATGTTGTACGGTACACGTAGCAATATTTTATGAAAAGATTTCCCGCTCAACTGCTAATTATTTTTATTTTTGAAACAAAATGCTAATTAATTTTAAACAGATAATGGTGATTAATTTAAAATAAAATACCTATTATATTGGTGATTTATGTTGATATTAGATTATTAGTCTTTATAGGACTTGTTAACATAGACACATAGTTGAGGTCAACTAAATTGAACTTATGAACATTTTAAACTCAAAATTTTTTTTGACAAAAATCAAAAGATAAATTACTGGTAAATCCGTACATCGCACGGGTGATAACCTAGTGTGTCAATAAACAATTATCCAGATTGAACTTTTCAAGTCTGGTCTGATTTTAAAAGAGAAAGCTCATCTTAACTTCAATTTTCCTTTATATCATAGAAGAAAAGAAAGAAAAAATGTTTGAAGAGATTCCACGGATATGAAAGGGATATGTACTACACATATTTTTACATATTAAGCAGCTGAAATTAGAAGTTGCTTATCATCTCTTCCGGCCTGATACTGTTTTCTTCACAGCTCCCACAGAAACTAAGAACTCATCAAGGGAAGATAATGTTATCATATCATCTGGCGGGAAGTAATTGGCAGCCTTTCCCATGAATGAAGCGAATAGGAGTGATAGTGAAGGCCTAGTAACATATTGCTCACCCAAGAGGTCATCCAGAAAAGAAAAGGCAGCTAGAAATTCTGATCTGCTTGCCTTTATTGGAGCTGCAAAATGTGCAGGAATTATCCTCTGGAATTTCCAGTCTCGAGCTATCCGATCAATCCAGTCCCTCACCTAAATGTTTATTACATGTAATAAATATAAGTAAAATGAGCATTAGCAACTAGCAAGGGTCTGGAAAAAATTTACTACGTATTACAAGTTTCACACAAAATTCAGAACACTACTTAAGCTTGTGTACAAAGAAAATTGAGAAAAGCTTTGTAATTTTCTTTCTTTGAAGAGAAAGCAAATGCCCTCAGAGAGTGTTTAGTTGGGAGGAAAACAATTTCAAGGAAAAGCGGTTGTCCCAATTAACTTTGTTTTGTTTGTAAAGGTGGGAAAGTAATTTTTCCATAGGTGAAAAAGAATTCTTCCCAATGACGGAAAACATTTCTTCTCCAACAGGAGGAAGACACATTCTCCTCCTGTTTTCTCCTATACATACTTCTCCCATTCATCCTCTCCCTCCTACTTTCATTTTTCCTTGTTCTCTCTAAATTTTCCTACAAGGTGGAAACTAATATATATACTATTGAATTTTTTTCCAGAAAAGTAAATTTCCTATAAAAATGTTCTGTCCATTGCAGCTACATTAGCTTGCATGTTGCATCACTTCCAAGAGATTGAACTACCCGTCACTTCTGGCAGAATAATAGTAATAAATAAGTACTCTATGAATCTGAGCAAAAATGAAGTCATAGTATAGTAGTCAGCAGTGCAGGGTCAGGCCTTGTTGAATAAAGGGGTTTGCATTACATTCTTGCTCAGAATAAACTGAATCACCAAGTACTTTCCGGTCTATAAGTTTTTTCCATGCTCCCACTTTCCATTAGAGGGTTTTTCATGTACCAACTTCTACATTGTTCAATTTTTGGCAAAACACATTTTACTGTCTTAACCTTTTTTTTTGGAAAATTTGCCAATTACTACTGCAAGTTAATACCACTTTGTAAATTACTACCGCTAATTAAAAAAGTTGTGAATTACTACCGCAAAAAATTTTAAGATGTTGCGATTACAACCAAACCCCCATTAAACCCAACTATGACGTCATTATATCACTTTAACCCATGGTTGAATCTCTTAACCATGGTCAAACATGGGTTAAAGCCGTTAACCATGATGTCATTATATCCCTAACCCATTTTCTTTTTTTGGGGGGGGCTGGTTAAAGCCCTTAACCATGGTCAAACATGGGTTAAAGGGATATAATGACGTCATAGTTGGGTTTAATAGGGGTTTTGTAGTAATCGCAACATCTTAAAATTTTTTGCGGTAGTAATTCACAACTTTTTTAATTTGCGGTAGTAATTCATAACTTTTTTAATTTGCGGTAGTAATTTACAAAGTGGTATTAACTTGCGGTAGTAATTGGCAAATTATCCCTTTTTTTTTCCCAAAAATGTTTAAACCTTTCCATTCATTTCCGTCTTACTTTATCCACATTTTGCTAAGGCCACCACCTTTGTATCTCTCAGTCTCTCTCCAACTTTGTCCCCATTTTCTTACCCCTGCTAACCTCTCCTAGAAATAACCAGTCAAGAGTGAGTCGGTACATCAAAAAAAGGAAAGGGAGTATTTGGTTTTGTTGGTCATAACCAAAACTCAAAATTTTCCCCGTTGCTGTCTCAATTTGATAACCTATTGACTAAGATTCTCGAATAGTTACCCATAATTCACTCCAAATACCCTCTTAGCAGGATACAGAATACAAAGACTATCATGAAACCCATCCAACAGTAGATTCCGCTTTTCTCCTAATCACTAAGATCTCATGCTTGCTACTCAGTGAGCTTTTAATAAAATCATGTCTACCATTCAATTTTAAGCCAACAACAATTTGACTCAAACTCTCCCTTATTATATGTCATGGTTGGTCTCTACATCAACTAGACATCAATAATGCCTTCCTACAAGGAATTATTGATCGCATCCTACTGAAGTTGTAGTAAAAATAAATCTCATTCGTATAGGAAACCTGCTAAGGCTATCTATGGTATAAGACAAGCCCCGAGGCCCAAAGGCTAGGCACACTGAACTTATAAAAAAAAAAAACTTGGCCTCTGCAATTTTATTCTGATTCTTCTCTTTTTATATCAGAATGGCACACATCAGCTCTATCTATTGGTCTGCATTGACAAGAATCACAAGATCATGGTCAAGAAACCATCTCTCACCCACTTAGATACCTATATTAATCATCTTATGATAAGGTGGTCTCTTAAGTCCCAACCATACATAGTAAACCTTTTCAAACACCATAGGATGTTTTGCCACACCTAAGGTTACACCCACCCCTCACTCAAATAGAAAAATAATTTATCCTTAGAAGCAACTCATGATAATATTAATTCACTTGTATATATATTCCTTTTGTATCAAATAATATTATCAAAATAACAAGTAATATTACAATCTTTTGTTTCTAAGGATAGATTTATCCTCAACACAGATGGTTTAGCCAGAACCAAGGCCCTCAATACAAGATCGGTCCCCATGTGGCCAATGGCAATGGCCATGTGAGGGGATTTAAGGGTTTTCCCTCCCAAATATACCTTATCCCCAATCCACACAACCTTAATAATAGCAACTAGATTCAGCCACCTTACCACTAATCAATATCCTTTCCTCTCTCCCCTTCAAAAAAAGGGAGAAATTAAAAAAGAGTAACACCTCAGTAAAATGGTTCTGTCATACCTTTTCAGGAACTTTGCTGAAGACCAATGTTTTAACTATAGGAGAGACAATCAGCTTCTGGGACATCTGAGTAAACGTGGCATTTGGTTCTAACAAATTTGATGGACCAAGAAATAGGATCTGGAGAACCATTCTTTCCCATCCTACAGCAGAAACAAACAACTATCTATTAATAGATCCAACACCAGAAAAAGTCTGGTTTATAGATAAGGAGAAAAACAACGGCTAACCTTTCTGACGATTCATTGAATTGTCAACAACCGGTTCATTTGGGACTTCTTTTCCTTTGCTAAGAATCTTTACAGCTAAACCATTCTTTGCCGATGCCAATAAAGACTCTTTGCTGATACAGTCTGGGGGCTGCCTCGGGACAAAAATCACGGCATCAGTCACCAAAAGGGATCTTGAACGCTTGTGATAGAAGGCCACCTCCACATATGGCCCAATACCTTAAGGTTTGGAGCAGTAAAATAGAACTCCGAGTTTAAAAATCTGCTAGTAACTTTAGTATATAAATTCGAATATTGTCAACAGAACTTATATTACCAACTTCTGGTGAGCTCAGAACTTTCTGTTCGATTTCATCAGACCATGGAGTTGATAAATCTTCATCCTGCAAGGTTTTGGAGCGAAAGATACCAAAAAATTCAAGTGGTAGATTCAAGGGCCAACTCCATTGCCTAGGGGCCACCCATATCTGAGCACGGGGAAACTTTCTTGAAAATGGTCCCACAAATATTTTATGTTCATAAGCAAATGTTGGCAATACAATGAATTCAACTGGAGCCCCAAGTTCCTTCACAAGCTGCAACAGAGGAACATATAATCAATGATCAGCTCACATGTTTTTTGATAAAGTAAGCAGATGAAGCAACTACAATAATATATATCGATGTTGGCAAAGTATAACCTTTTGTCATATATTCTATACTGTGTTTGACGTTTACAAGGATTACAATGAACAAAAAAAATTTGTACAGAGAAGCTGAACATGCATTAAGTAAACTAATTAAGTCATGAGATTACAATTACACAAAGCTACCAAGAACAAGTCAGGCTTCAACTTTCCCAGTCTAATTTTGACAAATAGAATTTGTATATTGCCTAAGGTTAATTAAATTAAACAGTCCAATATGAAATGAAAACATAAATAGACAATATAGTCGTGATTAATAGAAGACAATTAGAAGAGAAGATTATTTAATTTAAGCATCTACTCAAAAACAGAGAAATTCACATGCTACCATAATAATCAACATAATATTTCGAGTGACTGAACCTGGATGCACTCTTTAGTTGGAGCAATGGGTGCATGGACCCATAATCCTCCAGACTTGAGCTTGATGACAGTCATGCGAATATTTGTGGAGACACTGCTGAAGCCTAGAGCTTGTTCTTGTTCAAATGACCATATGCTATCCTTTACAATCTGAATAATCAAAGAAACAATGGGTTTGAGTTAGATTAGCAAAAGGAATGTATCGGTTACCAGCTATGTTGCTCTTGGGTACTAAGTAGAGTCAGTACCCAACACAGGTACGTGCCCAAGACTTGGCTATTTTGTCAAAGTCTCCATGAATTTGGCACAAAAAGAAGGGTTAAAGTGTCTTGAGGATTCAACAAGGGAGATGAAATGAAAAGTCCGTGTAACATAGATTACAAGAGCATTAAACACTAGTGAGTTATCTTCTTCAGCATCTTGTGCATTACAAACTTGTGAAGTCACATACATCAATTATACCTAGTACCTCTACTCATCAACCCCTTTGACAGTGTGAAGTCACATACATGAGTTATACCTAGTACCCTCTACTCATCAACCCCTTTGACAGCGTGAAGTCACATACATAAATTATGCCTAGTACCCTCTATTTCGGGAGGTGTCTTGAGGATTCAACACGGGAGGTGAAATGAAAAGTCCGTGTAACATAGATTACAAGAGCATTAAACACTAGTGAGTTAGCTTCTTCAGCATCTTGTGCATTACAAACTTGTGAAGCCACATACATCAATTATACCTAGTACCTCTACTCATCAACCCCTTTGACAGTGTGAAGTCACATACATGAATTATACCTAGTACCCTCTACTCATCAACCCCTTTGACAGTGTGAAGTCACAGACATCGATTATTGATTATGCCTAGTACCCTCTATTTCAGGTTGTTATAAAGATGAATTGTAGGCACCATCGCGATCTTTTTGTTTCGAATGATTGCTAATACCATAATTCCTACAGCTCAGAATGCACATAGCATCAACAATCATCAGCATCTTTTATACACGAGCTCATGCAAGCAATACAAAGCCAACTGAATACTAATTTCTAGAAACTTCAGTATAACTCTGTTATAACAGAATTGTAGAAATAAGAGTTGCATCTGTAAATAGCTTGTAATAATCACTATAAATATTAGATGCTATTGAACTTATATTATAATATCAACAACAAAAATTATTTCCCTCTTTTTCTCTCTAAATTCTTCTAAATAATAAAGTTCATAATACCACGAAATTCAACACTTTTTAGGGGGGATGGTATTAATAATCAAACAAGAACTGAAACTATATAATTAATTATTAATTAAAATATAAAAGAAGAATTTAGATAAAATGGGTTACCTCAGTTCGAATTGTGCGTCTATTAAGAAAAGGACCCAAAGGAAACGGAAACCCGGTAAAATTCAGATAAAATCTTCCACCATTACTTGTACTACTAACAGTTTTGCTTGAAATTGAAGCCACCACCAAACTAATTATATTATCATTTCTCCTCTTCTTTTTATTGGAATTTAGCTGCAAATATGGTAGATTTAAAGGAACCCCACTAACAAAATTAGTACTTGAATCTCTTAAATTTACTGGGTTTTGCAGAAACAATGATTTTTGGCATGAAACACCACTTATGGTTGCCACCATTTTTGGCCTTTCAAGGTATTTTCTGGTTAAATTTTGAGCAATTTTGTTTTTCAGAGAAAATATGGCACTGTTACTTGAATCGGGGTTGGTTTTACGCCACGTGGAGATGTAATGTGATGGACCTTAATTGAATTTCTTTTTTCTTTTTTACACATAATTGAAATTTAATTTGGAATTGCTTTGGTCACATTTTGTGTGTTGTGTGGCTATTGAGACATTCTACAATAGTCTAGCAAAATGTCAATAACTTTTGAAAGTTTGGCTCTTTAACAATTTTGGATTAAATATAAAGAGTTTTAAATGGGTTTAGCTTGATTCGGTTATGAAAGATTCAATTTCATACCAATTCATGTTGAGTTAATTGTCCAGCAAGTTGACACAAGCTTACTTATTTGGCTATAAATTATTGTGAATTGAGTCAATAGTAGGTTGACGATTAAAAACCAATGAGCTGGTTATGTTTTTGGGGAAAAAAAAAAGCACAAGCACCACAAGAAATTGATCCTCTCCCCATCTCCACTCTGGTAACCGCCCCTTCCCTATTCCTCATCCCGAAACCGCCCTCATCCCCTAACCCCCACACCGAATCAGCCCACCCTCCCCTTCCTTAGCCCCCAAACCACCCACCCTCCCCATCCCTAGCCCTAAAACCACCCCCTCCCTTCCCTGACGTCAAAACTAATCTACCGTCCACCGACACCACCATGCGTCCTGTAATAGTTATTGATGATTATTGATTGATTAATTGATATATGAATATGAAAATATCTATAACATTATCTATTTTCTTTATTTATTAAATAAGACAAACACTTTGGGCTTATAATGACTCTAACCAATAAGGGCCCTCTCCGTTAAAGACGATATCATTAGAAGTCCTTTAAGCTTGACACTGACCCTATTGCCATTGGGCTACCCTACCCAATAACCAGGTCTAGCCGTGGAAAAGCCACTCCTCTTGCATCCTCCTCTAAAATCCTACGAGGCTCCATAGAAGCATTGTCTAAGATAATAAGTCCATTTAATTGAGTCAATCACTGATTATCTACGACCTAATTACCTTCAAAAGTCAAGATCAAGATTATGTAGTTTATGGACCTATGGTACTACTTTCATACTGGAAAGATTATATAAGTTGTGATAAAATAAGTAGTTTTTATATTATTATTTTTTTTTGCAAATTTGTTTTGCTATGGAAAATTGTGTTTTTATCTAAATTTTAGTGGCAATTTGAATAGTCAAAGGGGACACTAAGTTTTCACTCCACTCTTCCTTTTTTTTTTCTACACACATAGTTATTTTTTTGTCAAATTTTGAAACCTTTAATTGTTGGGTTTCGATGAGTCTAACTCACTGCGGAACAAAAACCTGACCCCATGACTCCCTCACAATTAATACTACTAAAACGACATAAATAGAAAGAAAGAGAGAAAAGACGATCTTACCCTTGCCGCGTCTGTAATACCTCATATTTTTATACGTATTCTATTTTAAATAAGTATTTTGTGGGGTATTTAAATAATTTAAAATGAATTATTTATGACATTTTAATTATTTATTTTAAATAAGTTTGGAAATATTTTTAAAAATGAAATTTTTGTTTAATTAATTATTTTATTAAGTGGGGATTTAATTTAGGTTAGTTTTATTTTAGTAAAGTTTAATTAGGAAAGGGATTAGGAAAGAGTAAAAAGGAAAAGTTTAGGTAAGAAGGGTTTCTAGAGAAAGGGGTATAAATATTCAACACTTGGTCAAATTAAACTTTGCCCATAGTGGAGAATACCCAAAGTAAACATTCTCTCCCTTCTCCTTTATTTTTCTTTCCTTTTCCCCTTCCCCTTTTCGGCTCACCACCGTCGGCCACCACCAGCACCAGCCGCCAACAGCAACGGCGCCACCAACAACCTGGCAGCAGCCGGCTGTGGTGTTGTGCTGTTGTTCGGCCTCCTCTTTTCAGGAAAAAAATTAATATTTTTCTTTTTCTTTTGTTTAAATCCTAGATCTAATTATAAATTATGATTTTTGTACTGTGTCAATTTTATGATGATTAAGTATGGTGCAAATTAATTTTCAAATTTTAATTCTAATTAAAAAGCCCCAAATTTGAAACCCTAGATTCATAAATAATTGATTATTGAAGGAATATGATTTAGGGTGGTTTAAACCTTTAATTTTAGGGTTTTAAGCGTAATTACAGCAAGTTTTTATTAATTTATATTGCTGGAATTTTTGATAGCATACTAAAAATTAAGTTTCTTGAAAGAATTTAAACTACCCCTTAATTGGGATTAAAGTATGAGGTTTTAAATACATTTTTAGCTTGTTTTAATTAAATTATGAGTAGTTTAATAAGAGTATATATTGCTGAAAATTTGTGTGGAGTAGATTTTAATGCTATATTATGTTTTGGTTTGTAAGTGTAGGCGTCGGTCAAGGTGCATCTACGTTAAAGCATGTGGTGAATATGCTTGGCACTCCTAGGAAGTGGGAATTGACATTACGATTAGGGACAACGATTAGGGACAAAGCAAAGTAGGGAGCCGCCAACAAGTTTTTAAGGAACTTGTAAACCGTTCACGGATCATTTAAGGCAACCACAATTAAGGGACAACGATAGGCAACAACGATTGACCCGTGAAGGTTACACCCCATTCATAATCCATGAGATTTCTAACTCCATATGGTTCGAAACCACGAAAGGAGGATCGGGGATGATGGTACGAAGTGAGTCATGGAGTCACATTCGCCCGTATTGGCCTCTACTCGATTCTTATAGTGAAAAGTGATTCCTGCGATCTCAAAGGCATACAAACAAAGATTCAATTTATTCCAAACTATTATTATGCTAAATTGGTTGAATATTAATGCAACATATAATTCTAAAATATTAGTGATCACTTAATTAAACAACAAGATTAAAAAGGAGCCTAAACCGGTTGTTCAAATTATCTTATTAGACGTGATTTTCAACTATGTATTCCCTTTAAACATGCAATATGGTGATCAATAAAAAAAATAGAATAAATATTAATATTGGAAGAAATTCAATAATAATAGTGTTAGTCAAATCAAATAATAATCATAATCATGATACAATAAGAATAATAATAAGAGTAATTAAGTGATTAATTACTCACTTTCCGCGTTTCCTTGAATTGCTACATCATGAATACACTGTTAGTAACTTCAATTAAAATATAAATCAAATTGAAACAATTAAACTAAATAAAAGTAGAGTTAATTTGGTCCAAACCCTCAGTTAATTATACCTTTCATGCCTTGGTTTAAGGACGAAACCTCGGGTTAAGTATGGACTCATTGGAGTGCTTAAAGGAAGGAATAGTGAAAGAATGGGGAGGCTAGTGTTTAGGCTAAAGAGGGAGAAGAGAATTATTTAATGATCAAGCTTGTTGATGATTGGAAAAGGGGTGATATGACCTCTATTTATAGAGAAAAAAAGAAGGGTCGAAGAATTAAGCTAAGATCCGAATTAAATCGGAACAAAACTCGATAGACTGCAGTTTTTGCGGTTTTTGTTTTTATCATATCTTTTGATCCAGAAATTGGAATAAGATGAATAAGATATCATTGGAAAGCTCTTGAAGTCTTATTTCTAACCCAATTAGAATAAGATTAAAATATTTTTTAGAATAAAAGATATGGACAAAGTAGTGAGACGGTGTCAGTTTTGGATAGAGTTTGATATTTTATTCATATCTTTTCCGTTATAGCTCGGAATTGATATTATAATATATCATTGGAAAGATAATTTAAAGGGATATACAACTATATAAAATTTGGATAAAACTATGAGGCACGAAAATAATATCTGTCTATCTTTGAATGTCTTTCAATTCGAATAAAATTAGGACTTTTAAAAAAAAGGAGTTTTATTCAATTTCAAACTCTTTAATCTTATCTTTTCAAAAAGGATAATTAGGATCTTTTAGAAACTTATAGAAGTTTCTAATTAATCCTATTTGGTTTAGGAATTGTGTTTTGGGGTTTTAAGATGTCCTGCGGGTGAGTTACAATTCCGAGACTGGAACCGGACGCCTGTACCTGCAAAACAAACGGATGCTCCGGATGATTGGAGATCCGCCTCCGACGGTCAAGTTAGTACTTGATTAAGGAGTAATTAATGCAAAAATTAAAGTGATTGGGTCTCTCTAGGTGAGAGAGTTTAATGTGTGTAATCTGTGTCTTCTCTCTTAATGAGGATTAAGGGAGGTATTTATAACCTCGGGAAACGTGCCAATCTAGGTTTAGGTTAACCTTGGGCTGATTGGGCTTCCCTCGGAAGTTAGGCCTTGGTGACCAGTTATCCCAGGTGTCATGGGAAGGACACGTGTCGTGTCGTAATTGGCCCATAGTGGACGGATCATTGCTTGACACGTGGCAGGCTCCTATTGGCCCATGTGACGGACACATGGCGGAACCTGATTGGTCCACTTGTCAGATGGTGATTGGTGGGGAAAAATCCCCTAATCATTTGCCTCTCACAGGTGGCACGTGACTGGTCGCGTGTTACCTGTGACAGGTATCACCCTGTAACAGGCGACGGCCTGCTACAGGTGTCACTCGGCGAGAGGCCGAGAGATTCTCCCGCAAAAATTTTGAATTCTGGAAGTGACCCTTCGCCTTCTCACTTCGCCTATATAAAGGAGTGTTGACTTCGATCATTTTCACACTTGAAAACTTTGTAAGAGAACATTCGGACCCTTGAACTTGTTCTGACATTTTGGACCCTTTCTGCCTACCGCCTGCTCTGACAAGCCGACTGCAAAGGATTTTCAGAACTTCATCAATCGTCACTCGTTCAGGTAACCGTCGGTTCTCTTACTCTTAATTTTCTCTTTACTTTATTCTTTTTTTGAAATGGCACCACGGAAGCACACGACACGACCTAGGTTAGTGATCAACCGGTCACCGGGGACGGCTGAATCTAGGACTAGGAGTGCCGCCTGCCCTTTTCTGGACCCATCTTTGCCCTTTATACAAAGTCCGATTGTATCTGTGTCTATGCAGAGCATGATGGCCAGAACAAAAAAAGACTGCCAGGATCTCAAACTCAGACGGCTCCTCCCACAGGGTGCCGATTAGTGAAACATCTGACCAGGCGCTAGATGTGGAAGTGAAACAAAGCGGCTTGAAAGCCGGCAGTTCTGAGGGAGGAGTCAAAGTGACCCCTTCCCATTTTACAGTTGACAATTCTACATTCTCTCCTGCTCCTTTTAAAGGAGAGAAGGCGGGCCCCTCCGGGAGAGGGGAGGAGTCGTCCTCTTCGGACTCGTCAGAGGACGATTCCGAGTCTAGCTCTTCTGGCCATGCTTCTCTGGACACATAAGAGAAAAACAGTCGCCTACAAGAGGCGAGGCTTTCTCACGCAGTTGAGAAGGGGGACGATTGGGCGGAGCCATCCGCCTCTCACCGAGAGCAAAATACCCCCTACTACTGCACGGTACCTCGGGGCCGGATCACAGCCATGCAAGAGAAAGTGGAGAGCTTTATCGCAAACCACACAATGGGCCCCGGATTTTTAGTGTTCGTGCCGGATCCAGAAGATACAATCGTCTGGCCGGCTGGTACCAGTTATGATGGCGCCTGCTTTCGCTGCTACGAGGCGGCCATCAAGGCTGGGCTGCGCTTCCCACTACATCCGGCTGTTCAGCGGATCTTGGATGGGTATGAGTTGGGGTTATGGCAGTCAGCCCCGAACTCCTGGGTCAACGTACTCGGCTATGTGGCCGGGTGCGAACTGCACGGGGTGGAGCCAAACTTTGAGGCTTTCGCCCACATGAACTACCTCAGCCGGACCCCTAAGGCAGGCGGTACCGGCTGGTATCAATTGACGAGCCACAGGGGCTACCTCATGACGAGAGGTAAAGCAAACAAATGGAAGGACTGGCGGAGCACCTTCCTTATTATTGAGAGTTCAGACACAGAGCTGAACAAGCGCTTCAACAGATGGAACAGGAATCCGCCCCTTCTTGCAGGCGGCCGCAGCATGCCGCCTGTTCCCCCCAAGGCTAAAAAAGAGATCCTAGATAAAGGACTCTTCAAAGTAGAGTCGAAGGTGAACTCTACTTCAGGGGTACGAGAGCAAGTACCCCTGCACTGCGTCCCGAGCTTCAAATGGCTCTACGACGAGTACTTTTTGGCCGCCTGTGGCCTCAGCTGTCGGTGCTCAAGAGGTAGCCGGCCTGTCGAATACTCTGTTGTTCCATGCATTTCGTGTTATGACTTTTATTAACTTTGCTATTTGTTTTTGCAGCGGACGCCATGAGCAAAATTACCGCCTCCAAGACTGCGGCGGCCATGTTGCGGGCCTCCATCATGCAACAGTTTTCAACCGACTCCCTTAACAAGGGGGCACCCCTGGTGGGCTTCGAACCTTTCACCCTCTTTTTGGAGTTGTGTTTATGCATATACTGACTCTTTTCTTCTTTTTTAGACGGGCGCTCCAAGAGCTTCTTCTTCCCAACAGCCGGACCCCAAGGCCCGGAGGACGACTGTTGCCAGCTCTCCTGGTTCTGCCAGGAAACATGTGGCGGCTGAGAAGCAGCCGACCACTTCTTCTAAAACTCCAGCTGGGCCACCTAGAAGTATGAAATTATCCTTGTAAATGTTAGACTTGCTCCCTTCTTTACTAGGTCTAATCCGTTTGTTTATGCTTGATGCAGGCGGCCCTCAGGAGCCTGACTTGGTCGAGGTGGCCAAGTCTATGATCAAGGTCGTTCCTCCAGCTGAAAGGGAGGCGGTCAGGGGTGTCGGCACCCTTGACCTAGACGGGATTGCAGGAGTCCTTGCTGAGGTATGCTTAGCATATTTTTGAGTATTTGAATTCCAGGACGCCTGTTTTCTTTTTTGTTTGGAAACTGACGCCTGTTCCCCTTTTTACTTAGGCCCTGCTCCGAGTGAACGGCCTTCGCAAGCCGCTTGACCGGAAGAACAAAGAGGTAAAGGCTGCAAAAGCTATGGCCGCCTCTGACTGTGATAAGGCAATGTTTCAAATTGCCCAAAATGAAGTTCTGACCATTGATATTATTTATTATCAGGCGCAGGCTACCGCCGCTATCCGGGCTCAGTTAGAGGCGGCCCAGAAGAGGAATAGCGAGCTGGAGGCGACCATCAACAACCTCAAAGCCGAGCTAAGGCCTCTTCGCCAAAAGATGTCCTCATACGAAACCTTGGAGAAATCCTTGGAGAGCGTAAAGGTACGCCTGGTGACCCAGGAGAAGAGTCTTACTCAGGAGCTCTCGGAAAAGGCTGAGCAAGAAAAGAAAGAGCTGGTCCGGGAGATGATGGAAGACTCTGCTCAAATCCAGAGCATGACTTGGGGCCGCCTCTTCCCCAATGCCGACTTTGCCTCATGGGAAAAAACGTACCGCCAGTGTTCTGATAGATATAATCAAGAGATCCTGGCGGCTGCTGAGGAAGAGGCGTTGGAGGAGGAGGAGCAGCCGGTAGTGGCGCTTGTGCCGCTTGGGGTAATGCATCAAAGAAGGATGCAGCTGAAGCCGAGTCCAGCAAGAAGAGTGCTGACCAGGCGGCAGCTGCTAATATTGAAGATCTGCCCCCTTCTTAAGCTTTATGTCTTCTTTCCACGACATGCGTGCCGTTTGTTTGTATTTACCCGGCCAGGGGGCCGGGGCTCTGAATATTTTGCCGGTCTTTAATGACCGACTTCTTTTTAATGAATTTTTTTTGTTTTGCTTCAAATTTGTTCAAGTATTGAATTATTCTGATATCCAATTGTACACTATACCGACTGTTTTACATGACCGATAGTTGCAGACAGGTACGGATAGTTAGTCACGCCGCCTATGCCCCTGGACGACTGGTTGTCTGTTTCCAGGCTAGACGATCAGTCAGCTATTTATTCAATCGGTATTCGAACCATTTTAAAGACTGGATCCCCTTTAGGCAGGCGGTCCTGTCCTTTGTAAAATTAACCAAGTAGGAAAGTGGTTTCCTACTTGTCATGTCTTTAGGCTAGAGACTTTAGGCCGTCTAGGCCGACTGTATGAACACCTTTTTAGTTTCAAACTAAAATTTTTAGGGAGTGACCAAGTAAACATGATTGTTACCTAGTCGCCAAGTAATTGAGTAGTAGAGGTATCAAGCGGTGGGTACCGGTTTTTCCTCTTTATTCGCCAATGTTTTTTGGCTTTTAACTCATAGGTTGTTAACTTAGCAAGAGTAGTGGTTGAGAGCCCCTGTTTGCTAAAAACAGGCGGACGACTCATACCTTTTAGGCTCCATACTAAGTTTGAGAGAGTGACTATGAGTTAACTTTGGTGTTACTCAGTCGCCGTCACTCCTGCTTGAGTAGTAAAGGTACCAGGCGGCGGAGGCCGGCTGAACCTTTTGATTCGCCAATGTTTGTTGGCTATTAACTCAAGAGGTACCCCCTGCATTTATCCCAAGTAATACAGGCGGTCATCTGACTTAGATGCCAACTGCTACCACTGGTTTGGTTAGTGATAGAGTTATCCTTGTCTCAAAAACGGCTACGTGGTTGCCCTTGGGGACAGTCGTATAGGTGCCGTGTAATTAGTTTATAGAGCAATGTTCCACCCAAAAGGGAGCTGCTCTCTGCGACGAATTTCATCCGGAGGGATGCCACCGGACGCCTGCTATGATGTTGGGACAGGTCGTATTAGTTTTGAAGATTGGATCAGTTGGCTTGGCGCTTGGTCTGATCATTCGGCCTGTGGCCTTGGTTAGTTCTTGGTGAACGTAGGTGCTAAGTAAAAGGAGGGTAGCCGCCTGTTTAGGCACAGGGTCGGCCAGGCCCTGATCATTTTTAGTGAAGTATAAGGGGGGTGGCTGTGTGTTTGGAACCAGTCGGCCCTCTTCTATGGAGAGTAGCCGACTATATGTCCAGACGGCATGCCCCTATGGTGATAGAGTAAAATATTCAATGGAGAGTAGACGACTGTAAAGGTACAGGCGGCATGCCCTTCTGAAGATAGAGTAAAATACTCCATGGAGAGTAGCCGACTGTAAAGGTACAGACGGCATGCCCCTCTGAAGATAGAGTAAAATACTCAATAGAGAGTAGCCGACTGTTTGTCAGCAGGCATGCCCCTCTTAAGTAAGAATAAAAACTGAGTATGGAGAGTAGCCGACTGTTTGTTAGTAGGCGTGCCCCTCTTAGTACAAAATTAAATATTAAGTATGCAAACTTTTATTAAGTAGCCCTTGACTATTTACATCATTCAAAAGAAATATTTCTTAAGATTATCTACATTCCAAGTTCGAGGCAACGGTTGTCCGTCTGGTGTTCCCAGACGGTAGGTACCGTCCCTGACCTCTTCACAGATTCGGTAGGGTCTTCCTAGTTGGGAGTTAGTTTGCCAGACTCATTAGCCCTTCCAACTGCTTCCATTTTTCTAAGTACAAAGTCCCCCACTTTGAGTGGACACCTGTGTACTTTTTTGTTGTATGATCTAGTCATTCTCAGGCGGTAAATTTCATGGCGCAAGACAGCATTGCCCCTCCTTTTAGGAAGTGAGTCTAATGCCAGGCGCATGGCTTCCCAGTTTGCCTCTTCGTCATATAACATTACTCGAAGAGTCGGCTCGTAGTGTTCTATTGGAAGAACAGCTTCCGCACCATAAGTTAGGAGGAATGTAGTTTCTCCAGTCGCCCCTTTTTCAGTCGTCCTAATGGCCCAGAGAACATGTGGTAATTCATCCGCCCATAGGCCGCCTGCTCGTTCGATCTTTTTCTTGAGACCGTCTGAGATGATTTTATTAAAGGCTTCTACCTAGCCGTTTGCTTGTGGACGGCCGACAGATGCAAAGTAGTGTGCAATTCCTTGGTCACCCAACCAGCTTTTGAGAACAGGCGTCTCAAATTGGGGACCATTATCAAAAACCATAGACATGGGAACCCCGAACCGAGTGATAACATTTTTCCAAATGAATGAAATTACATCCTTCGTCTTGATTCCCTTTACAGCCTCCGCCTCTACCCATTTAGTGAAGTAGTCGACGACAACAAGTATGTACCTCCTTCCGCCTGTAGCAGGCGTATATGGACCCAGAATATCCATGCCCCACTTAGCAAACGGTAGTGGGCTATGAATGGTAGTGAGGTCAGTAGCCGGACGATGAATTAGCTTGCCAAACCTTTGGCACTTGTCACATTTTTTCACCATCTCCATTGCATCTGCTTCAAAAGTAGGCCAAAAGTAGCCCTGTCGCCTTGCCCGTTGAGCAAGCGTCCTACCGCCTATATGGGAAGCATAGTAACAAGAGTGAAGTCGTCTAGTATCTCTCGTCCCTTTTCTAGAGTAACACACTTTAAGAAGGGTTGAAGGTACCCCCTTTTGTGAAGTTCTCCCTTTATTATTTCAAAACTGGTTGCTCGTTTTTTCAGTGCTGCCGCCTGTTGATGATCATCCGGCAGGGTACCGTTTGTCAGATATGCCCTGATTGGATCCATCCAGGTTGAGCTTCTGTCTAGGATTCCAATAGGGTCTTCCTCGATGCTTCTCTTCTCCATTACTTCCCAAAAAACAGTTCGAGGGGTATCACAGGAGGCGGATGATGCTAATTTTGACAGTGCATCCGCCTGGTTGTTTTCTGATCTCGGCACTTGGGTCAGATGGAAATCCTCAAGGGAGCCGACTGCTTGTCGGCCGCCTGTAAATACTTGATCATGGCCGGATGGGTTGCTTCGTATTCGCCATTGTACTGACTCACTATCAATTGTGAATCGGAACAGGCGTCTATCTTTCTTGCCCCTGCCGCCTTGCACATGCGGATTCCGGCTAGTAAAGCTTCATATTCTGCCTCATTGTTTGAGGCCTGAAAACTGAAGCGTAGAGCATACTCGTACCTGTCGCCTTCTGGCGAATGACATATGACGCCTGCTCCACAACCATTTGAAGTAGAGCTTCCGTCCACATATACCTTCCAGACTTGGTCTGTAACTTGAGAGTCAGGAGGACGAGTCATCTCAACAATAAAGTCAGCAAAGGCTTGCCCCTTCACTGCTTTTCTAGGCTCGAAAGTGACTTCGAGGCTCTGTATTTCTATGGCCCATTTGATCATTTGGCCTGACGACTCCATGATGGTCAGTGGCCGCTTGATAGGTTGGTCTGTATACACGACGACTGCATGTGCCAAAAAGTAGGGCTTCAATTTTTTAACAGCCATGAAGAGTGCAAGACCAAATTTCTCCACTAAGGGATACCTCAACTCGGCATTTTTCAGTACGTGACTGACAAAGTAGACCGGGAGCTGACATCCGTCTCTTTCAGCAAGGAGAACAGCGCTTAACGCATGATCAGAGACGACCAGGTACATGTAGAGTACTTCTTTGGGCAAAGGGCTGACCAGCCTCGGCAAGGAATGCAAGTGAACTTTCAATTTCTGGAAGGCCGTCTCAGCATCCGGCCCCCATTCAAACCTTGCCTTTTTCTTAATTGCCTGGAAAAAGTATAGGCATTTGTCGCCTGATCGGCTTAGAAATCTTCCCAAGGCCGCCAGACAACCTGTTAACTTCTGAACCTCTCGGATGGTACGAGGCGACTGCATGTCGATGACCGCCTGCACCTTCTCAGGGTTGGCCTCTATTCCTCTCTGATTGATAAGGAATCCGAGAAATTTCCCAGACTCAACTCCAAAGACACATTTCTTGGGATTGAGCATGACATGGTGCCGCCTGAGTGTGGCGAAAGTTTCTCGGAGGTCCGACAGATGATCTTTCTGAAGTTTAGACTTGACAATCATATCATCAATATATGCCTCGACATTTCTCCCAATCTGATCAAAGAACACAGTGTTTATCATTCGCTGGAAAGTGGTCGGGGCATTCTTAAGACCAAACGGCATAACCGTGTAACAGTATAACCCCTGATCAGTGACGAAGGCCGTCTTCTCCTGATCTTTCTCCCATAAAGGAATTTGATGGAAACCAGAGAAGGCGTCCATAAAGCTCATCAAAGCATGGCCGGCTGTTGAGTCGACCAGGTTATCAATTTTAGGCAGAGGGTAACTGTCTTTGGGGCACGCCTTGTTTAAGTCTGTGTAGTCTACACACATTCGCCAGGTGGCATTCGGCTTTTTAACAAGCACCACATTTGCAACCCAGTCTGGGAAGTAACATTGCCGAATGAACCCTGCATCAAGTAATTTTTTAACTTCGGCGGCTGCCGCCTGACTTCTTTCTTCGCCATGGTTCCGCTTCTTCTGCCGTACCGGCTTCTTTTTCGGATCCACGGCCAGTTTATGTACCGCCAGATCAGGACTAATGCCTGGCATTTCATGGACTTCGAATGCAAAGATGTCCTTGTATTCTTTCAATAGTTTGTGAAAGTCGTCACCCAGGTCCCTTAGAGCAGTCGTCCCAACCTTGATTGTTCTGTCAGGACGCGAGTCATCTAACGTCAGGTCCGTATGCTCACCAGCTGGCTGAGGGCAGAATTCATTCGACCGCTCCTCTGCCAATGATTGCTATATTCTGTCTTTTCTTGCGGCCCCTGTCTGGGATGCCTTTCTCTTCTTGCCGCCTGCTTCTTGAACAGGCGCACTCTCCTTGACATTGTCAAGATCTATTTTTCCACCGCTCGACATAGTGGCCATAACAGTGGGCTTGACATCCGAGAGATAGCACTCTCGGGCCATCCTCTGATCTTCCCTTAGGGACCCGACTGTTCCATTATCCCTCTCAAACTTGAGCAACATAAGAGATGGGATTATAACAGCCTTGGAATTATTCAGGGTTGGTCGTCCCAAAATCATGTTGTAGGCCGAGAGTTCTTCTACTACCAGGAACCGGACTACCATGTGTCGTCCTTCCCCTTTTTCACCCAGGCGGATGGGTAAATCCACTCATCCCACTGGATGGACGACTCCTCCTCCAAACCCTACTAAAGGGTGGGATGCCGGATGTATGCAATCAGTCTGATATTTTAGTTTCGACAGACATTTGCTACTGATGAGATCTGAGGAGCTTCCGGTATCTATGAGGATTCGGCCAACTCTCTGGTTGGCCACTTTACATTCAATAACGATAGGGTCGTCATGCGGCCCTCTTACCCCTCCTAGATCTTCTTCAGTGATGACAATCTCAGGAAATGAATATTTGGAGGGCCGTTCTTGGTGAACGGAATTTACATCTAACCGTCTGATATTGTCTTTGTTGCCCCTAATAGTGGGGCCGCCTCCTGGGAAGCCGCCTGCAATGGTGTAGACGACTGCATCATCTGTATCGGAACTGTCGGCCTGTTGATTCTTTTTGGCCGACTGCTTTTTCGAGGAAGTGTTCCCCGTAGATTTCTTGACATAAGTGTCAAGATCACCTTGCTCAGCCAGGCGGTCCAGATACCGCATGAGACTGATGCATTCATTGGTGTGATGACCAACATCTTCATGATAATCACATAATTTTTCTTGGTTCCGGTTGTTTGCAGAACCCTTCATGGGGACCAGCTTCTCAATTGAGATCCGTCCCTTGATTTCCTTTAGGATAAATTGGCTATCCTTGTTAAACGCATACTTTGGGGAGTATGGTTTGAATTCTTTTTTCTTTTTCTAGGCCGGCTGTTTAGAGGAATCAGCCGTCCAGACCTCTTTTCTCTTCTCGTCTTTGTTTGACGACTGTTTCTGTCGTCCTTCTCTTTTGTCGGACCTTCTCCCGTCTGACTGTTTTACCGTACTACAAAGATCAGTCGCCTGTATATAAGTTTCCGCTTCAATCAAGGCCTCTTGAAGAGTCGCCACCCTCTTTCGGACCAAATCAAATTTGAAGGTCGACCCGTCTTTGAGACCTCTGAAAAAGTCAGTATAGGCTACTTCATCCGTAAACCCTTGAATCTGTATTCTCATCATGTTAAACCGCCTGATGTAAGAACGAAGCCCCTCCTTCTCGCCCTGCTGAATTGTTCCTAAATCAAGGGTCATCTTCTTCGCAGGGATGTTCATGGCGAAGTTGGAGGTGAATAAGTAAGCAAGCGTCTTGAAGCTATTTACACAACCAGTCGGCAGGTTGCCGAACCATTGTTGTGCGATTCCTTTGAGAGTCGCTTGGGAAACACTTGCACCAAGTGGGATCATCCAACCCTTGAAGGTACATCAGGTTGGTGAATGCCATCAGATGGTCTTCTGGGTTAGTAGTGCCGTCATAGGCGCCTACTAATACATTTTTCACTTTGGCCGGCTGAGCGGCTTCAGTAATTTCCTTGGAGAAGGCCGACGGCTGTTCGCCAAGTCTAAGCAACCGTAGCTGCCAGTCCATAGGTTGGACGTTTTTTGCTGCATGTCCACCAAACGGAGGTGGCTGTAAAAAATACTGTTGCGGTACAAACGGTAAGTTTGGTACCGCCTGGTCGCTATGATAGCCGGACTGGCGGGAGGTGCCGCCTGACTGACTCTCATGATACGACTGAGTATGCCTCATCGAGGTATTTCGCAGACTGTCTTGGAAGTTTGAAGTAGAGGCCGACTCTGACAATCGGTCACTCTTCTTCTACTCTAGCAGTAGCCGAGCGTCTGTGTATGTTTTCCTCGACCCGTCCGCCTGAATATGACGAACATGCTTCCTATTTCCTGGAGTAGGAAAACGGTATTTTGCGAAATCAAGGGCAGGTGGCTCCCGCTTCCTAGATTTAGGATGAGGGGTCGCCTCTCGCCCTTGAACTGGCTTCCTCTTCTGTGAAGTGGAGGGTTTCTTAGCCGACTGCTCCTTGTCCAGAGTAGGCGGCTTCTTGTTGATCAACTCTTGAATTTCTCCCTTGAAGTCCCTCATGAAGATCATGAGTTCGTTCCTTGTGATGGGAGCAGACCCATTAGTCGGCTGCTGCCGAACAGGCGGTGCGCCTGCTGGCTCGCTTCCAGTTTGAAGATGTTCCCGTTCCCTCCTTTCGGTATGACGGGTACGTCGAGCCCTTAGGGTCCCGTCTGAAGCTGTGTGAGCTTCAACTTCAAATTCATTCTCAGTATCGTGGTCCGACTGAACTAGAGGGTCGTCCAGGGGACGTCTCTCTTCAGGAGTCGGTACAAACGTGGATGCCATCTCAGAAGTACTCTCCCCACAGACGGCGCCAAGATGTTTCGGGGTTTTCTGATGTCCTGCGGGAGAGTTACAATTCCGAGACTGGAACCGGACGCCTGTACCTGCAAAACAAACGGATGCTCCGGATGATTGGAGATCCGCCTCCGACGGTCAAGTTAGTACTTGATTAAGGAGTAATTAATGCGAAAATTAAAGTGATTGGGTCTCTCTAGGTGAGAGAGTTTAATGTGTGTAATATGTGTCTTCTCTCTTAATGAGGATTAAGGGAGGTATTTATAACCTCGGGAAACGTGCCAATCTAGGTTTAGGTTAACCTTGGGCTGATTGGGCTTCCCTCGGAAGTTGGGCCTTGGTGACCAGTTATCCCAGGTGTCATGGGAAGGACACGTGTCGTGTCGTAATTGGCCCATAGTGGACGGATCATTGCTTGACACGTGGCATGCTCCTATTGGCCCATGTGACGGACACATGGCGGAACCTGATTGGTCCACTTGTCAGATGGTGATTGGTGGGGAAAAATCCCCTAATCAAATTGGATTAAATCATTTGGACCCTCCACATGATCATTGGGTCGTAGGTAAGGTGGGCTTAGGTTCGGTTTGGGCTCAGTTTAATATTTTGGCCATAACTTATTCGTTATAACTACAAATTTTTACCTACACTCTAAGGCAGGGAACACTGCCTGCACCCCCCTTCCGCGCGTGTCCTGCCCTCGTCCCTTTTCATTTATGAATTTTCTGTAAAATTTTTACAATATGTTCATTTTTGTATTGGTAAATGTTCATTTATAAATCATTAGATGTTCATTTTTATAATAAGAAGTTTTTGTTCAAATTAATATATTTTATGAATTGCATTTTAAGAATTTTTTTTATCAATAAAAATGAGAGAAAATTTATTTATATGGATTGCTGCGTTCAAATCATTTTTATTATTAGAAGTATTGCATCATCCAAGGTACATTTTTGTTTATTCGTGTTTCAACATATGTTCATTTTTGTATCATTAAATGTTCATTTCAAAAGCTATGTGTAAGTTTTATAGTAAGATGTATGCAAATACATACGTTTTAGAATTGTATTTATATAAATAAAGAGTGATTAAAAATAATTTCCAATATAAAATAAATTCAAATTAATTACAATAATAATGCATTTCCATACAGTTATACTATTACATATAATTGTTTCATAAACATGAAAGTGAACATTTCCACCATCCAATGTTCATTTATGTCGTTTAATGTATGTTTTCTGTAGTAAACTATAGGTTTATTGTAGTTGTATTTAAATATAAATGTTGTACACGTGAATTTCAATGATTTTTATTCTTTTAAAGACGCTCATATATATTTTAACTAGTGAACACATTTTAAAATTTGTTATTTTGTGTATTTTTAATAATGTTCAATTATGCAATTATAAATGTTCATTTATATATATATATATATATATATATATATATATATATATACATTTGTGTTTGTGGGATTATAAGTTGTACATGTGACTTTTAATGATTAACAATGTTTTGTAGTTTCATAAATAATGTTCAGTTATGTAACTATAGATGATGGTAATTTAATTGTAATTGATCAAATGCATTATTGTGATTGTCCATTATTGCAACTGTATGTGTTCATTTGTTACATGTTTAATTATTGCAGTGGGAAAAAGAGAATGCTTTTATTTTTGAAGAAGCAAGTCAATTTGATTTTTGGGGAAAACAATTTCCTTTTGAAGATGATGCATATGAAATGTATAATGAGTATGCTTTTATGAAAGGTTTTGGTATCAGAGTTAGGAGTAGTAAGAGGCAAAGGGATGACTCATTTTCTATGAAAATATATATTTGTTCTAATGAGGATTGTTAGAAAGATAACAAGTGTAGAAATATTATGTCCTATGAGAGACTTGATACAAGAATTGAAAGTTTAGTTTTTGTACAGTTTTCTATTTATAGTGTCAAATATTCTAATATATATAGTTAGTGAATAATGGTTCAAAGTCGACAATTGTAAATGCTCAACCACAAATTCAAGTTGTTATGATTATTTATTTTTTGTTTATGAACATATTGGTTTCCTAATATGAACACTATATAAGTCATCAAAAAATATGAACATTATATATACTTTGGGGAAAAAAATTTTATTTCCTTTTAAATGTTTGCTTTTGAAGGATGTGATTTGTAATAATACTTGGGAAAAAAAAAGTTTATTTCCTTCTTATTAAAATCAAATAGAAATTTTATATCACCAAAAATTAAAATATTGGATATTGAAATATACAACACAATTCCACACATATTATTATACATACTGAATCTCGATCCAAAATTGAAAAATACAAGCTCATGTTATTGGTTCATGTTGCGCAAATCCATGTCTTCTTGATTAATTTCCTTATTTTTGTCGTCTTCTTTTTTCTCCTTGCTATTATGTCGTGTAACTAACTCACTATATCCACAATTCTTTGTTTAACTAATAGACAAAAACAAATGAATTTTTAGTTAGATTTGAGCAAGAATAAGTGTTGAAATGAACCAATTTTCATATGAATATGAATAGTAGAACAATTGAAATGATCGATATATATGAAAATGAACATATATTAATAAATAAATGATCATATAATAGTATAGAAATGATCATCCATTAATATGGAAATGAACAACTCTTAATACATAAATGAACATAATTAGATAATTGAATATTAAAATGACCATCTATTAATATATAAATGAACATGCATTAGAATAATTTTCCACTCCAAACTATGAAAAAGAATGAACAACAATACAATGACTATGTAGTTATATATATATATATATATATATATATATATATATATATATATAGAGAGAGAGAGAGAGAGAGAGAAATGGGATCATGTGAGAACCTATGTCTAAAATAGGAACTTGGAACTCATCTGTACCGTTGATCGCGCTTAATCCAACGGTCCTTGCTTCACCCGCCTTTTTCATTTCAGTAATGGCATTTTGGTAATTTCTCAACTTTGAATGACCTCCTTTCTTTCTCTCTCTCTTCCTTTCATTTTCTCTCTCTACCCGTCCTCATTTTCCCTCTCTAACTTCGAGCTCTCCGCCGCGATCTGAGTTCTTCATTTTGCCGAATTTTTTGCCCAGATTTTTCGATTTTGATCTTCAATTACATCATATTCTTCGATTATTTTCATTCATTGAGGTAATTTTCTAATTATATTTGTATTTTCTTTGTTTATTTTGATTTTATTGTTTATCTTGAGCTGAGTTTTTCGATTTAGGGTTTTTTATTGTAATTTTTCTAAATTTTTACTTTTTTTTTGTTCTTTGAATTATTCTATACAATTTAGTGTTTGATTTTTGGTTTTTAATCCTATTTTATGGTTTTACACTTACGGATTCAATGTAGTTGCTTTCTGCATATAGTTGCTATATTGCATGTTGTTATTAATCTAGTAGTATAATTTGTTGTTGTTTTAAATTTACTTTTTGCATTCAGTCATTAAGTTTTCATGATTAGTTTTACTTAATTCTTATAACTTCATGTTTCTTAGTTTCTTCAAGTTTTTTAATTTTTTTTTATTTACTTTATGCTTTGAGTGATCTACTTTTTAGTATATCTTTAATAGTTTTTATTAGTATATTTTTTAAAAATATTGTTTCCTTTTAGATATAGTTTATTTACTTTTAATTATTGTTTACTTTTTACTTCTATTCATTTATTTTTCAAGAATATGTCTGAAAGCGTAGAGCGTATTTTTAAAAAATATTGTTTACTTTTAGTTATAATTTATTTACTTTTATATATTATTGTTTATTTACTTTTTTCTTCTATTCATTTACTTTTTCAGGAACATGTCTGAAAGTGTAGAGCATTGTTCTTCTTCTGTCACTACTGAAGATAGGAATGTAAGAATTTTCAAAACACCCACTCAGCCTTTGCTTCCTAAAATATATTATAATTCTGGAGGTTATAAAGAGTATACTCCATGTTGTTCTTCTGAAAACAAACCTTTTCTTGGTATGATATTTGATTCTCTTCAAGATGGTATTGCCTTTTATTACAAATATGCTAATGAGTGTGGATTTAAAGTCCGTTCTAGTACTACTAAATCACAAAAGAATAAGGATGATCCTACTGGTAAAGGAGTTACTTTAATAAAATATTTATTATGTAGCAAAGAAGGGTATGTGACAAATAACAAGAAATCTGGTAAACAAGTTGAAGGTGCTTGTTTATAGAGAAAGACTGTGAAGAGAGTTGGTTGTCCTGCTAAGATAAAATTTAGGTTTTGTAATGATGGGAAGTATATGGTGTATTGTTTTTATGAATCTCATTCTCATCCTTTTTCTACACCTATTACTAGGAAGGTTACTAAACATGAAGTTGGTTTAATTTTGCTCATAAGAAGTTCATTTTTGACAATTCAAAGTTAAATATAGGGGCTGTTATGTCTTATAGGATCATGAAAGAACTTTGTGGTGGGTTTCAAAATGTCATGGGCAGTAAAAATGATTTCAAAATTTTTTCTAGGGACTTGAAAGTTTATATCTCTAATGCTGATGGTGCGACGTTTGTTCAGAACCTTGAACGTAAAGTGAAAACCAGTAAAGGGGGTTATTTTTTTGATTACTGTGTTGATGAAAGTAGGCATTTGACCTGTGTCTTTTGGGCTGATGTTATTGGTAGAAGAGATTATCAATTATTTGGGGACTCTTTATCTTTTGATTCCACCTATGATACAAATAAATATTCATTGATTTTCTGTCCTTTTACTGGTGTTGATAATCACAAGAGATGTGTTACATTTTGTGCTGCTTTATTTTCTAAAGAAGACATAGATTCCTTTGTGTGGCTATTTCAAAATTTTTTGAAGTGTATGGGAAGAGAACCTTCTTGTATTATCACTGATCAATATCCTGCAATGGGTATTGCTATAGAAAAGGTTTTTACCAAGACTAAACATAGGCTGTGTATGTGGCACATAATGAGGAAGGTACCTGAAAAGGTTGGAACTGATTTTTGTAAAGAAACTGATTTCCTGAAAAAGCTAAGTGCAGTAGTTTGGGATAGAGAGATTGTCCTCATGTATTTGTTGATGGCTGGAATAGTGTTATAGAGGAGTTTAACCTTGTTGATCATGAGTGGTTTGCATACATGTTCAAGATTAAACATCTTTGGATTCCTGCATGTTTTAGGGACTTATTTATGGGTGGGTTACTGCGTTCTACATCTAGGTCCGAAGGTGAGAATAGTTTCTTTTGTAACTTTACAAACCCTCATGTGACCTGTGTTGAATTCTTTATCCGTTATGAAACTGCGCTTGATGCTCAAAGGCATGAACAAGATGAGTTGTACATGCTTAATAAACTTGAGCCTCAATTGGTTACTAATTTACACTTGGAAAAGCATGCTGCTGATATTTATACTCGTGCCATATTTTATGATTTTCAAGAAGAATGCCAGGGAGCCTGTTTTTCATGTGGAGTTGAAAGTTGTAGTTCTTTGTATGGAGACTGTGTGGAGTTTTCTGTTATTGTTGATCATGAGAAAAGGAAAAATTTTGATGTTAATTTTGATTTGATAACATATGAGTCAAGTTGTACTTGTAGAATGTTTGAGAGTCAAGGTGTTTTATGTAGACACATTTTGTTTGTTATGAAAGGCAAGTGTGTACGTGAAATTCCTGATGCTTACATCTTGAATCGTTGGAGAAAAGATGTTTTGAAGAAAGCTTCTGTCATAGATGTTGCTCTAGATGATGCTTCTAAGTATGATAAGAAGAAGCAATTGGTCAGTGATGTATGGTCCAAGATTTTCAGTTGTGTCAGTTTAACTAACCAATCTGAGGATGATTTATCTGAGTTTATTAAGACATTATCTTCATTTGAGGAGCAGATGATAGCAAAGAATAATCATGAAAATGCACCTAGTTCAAAAGAGGTGAAAGATGCTAATATTCAGGTTTTGGTTGGGTCAAATGAAGTTGATGTGAATGTCTTTCCCCCAACTCAGTGTCTTTATAAGGGTTCTGCCAGAAGTTCAAAGAGGTTGAAGAGTGCAAAAGAAATAGCTACTGAAGAAAAATCTAAAAAAGGCAGAACTTGTAGAGCTTGTGGGCAATCTGGTGTTTCCCATGACAGTAGAAACTGTCCAAACAAGTAGTCTTTCAGGTATTTTACTCTTAAGTATGTTCTATTTACTTTAAAATTCTATTTATTTACTTTAACAGTAGATTCATTTACTTTTTATTTTGTGCAGGTGTTATTATACTTGGTATTTTTTTATTTGGTATTTTACCTCTTTACCTTTTTTATTTAATTTAGGTTTTAATTTATTTACTTTACATTTTAATTTATTTACTTTAATTTGTGACAAATAACTGATGTTTATTTTTGTGCAGTTATTTTAATACTTGGAAATTAGAAGATGTTTTGGAAGATCAAGATGAAGATTTAATGAACAAATTTTTTCTATTATTTTTATTAATGTAATATTTTTACATTTACTATAAGTAATTGTACTGCAGGACTTAAGTTTAGTTTGTTTACTTTTAGCTATTATACTTTAACTTTATGAAATATTTCATTTAATTTTATCATATTTTATATCATATGAATTATTTGATTTATATAATGTTCTTACTTACAAAATTAAAGATAATTGCTTGTATTATTCCCTTTCTTCTAGAATACTTGTTACCATATCCATTTTTTGTTCTAAAATACTTGTCACATTTTTCGTGGAACCCGAGTTGACAAGAGTATTTGATACCGATTTTTAACATGAATTAACGTGTAAATGACCCGACCCAAATGTATCCCATATATTATTGACTTGTTGATTTCAACTTTATTATAACTCGTAAAATTATTGACTTGAACCAATTTGACTAAAATTCTAGAATGAGTTTATTTGAATGTAATTTGACCGGTTATCAAAATCACCTAAACTTGTAGTAAATCAGATATTGATTTTGAACATGAATTGATGTGTAAATGAGCCGACCCAAATGTAACTCATATATTACTAACTTGGTGATTTTACCTTGATTATAACCCGTAAAATTATTAACTTGAACCAAAATTGACTAAAATTCTAGATTGAGTTAATTTTCTAATCATTAATTATTGACTTTACTTGAATGTAATTTGACCATTTATTAAACTCACCTAAACTTGTACCAAATCTAATAAGATGTAAGGACGGTTGTAATTCGATCAACATAGGCCGGATGTTAGCGAGGCAAATGAAGTAGAAGACTTGACCCATCTTCAGTTTGTTGTATGATCACATTTGAGTTGGTTAAACACTTCAGGTCAAACACTTCGGATCATGTTCGAATTGGTTAAACACTTCGGGTCAAACTCTTCAAGTCAAATTCAAGTTGGTCAACTTCGGGTTAGGTGAGTTCGGGTATATGGTCAACATTAGGTCAACTCCATTTTTGTCTTGGTTATAGGTTGTGTTGGGTTAATTTTGGGGTTTTTTTGTCATTTTTTGTGATTTTGGGTCAATTTTGGGTCATGCGTCGGGTCATTTGAGTTAGGTCAACTATTATTACTTGAATACTTTTATATCCCATTTTCTATTAATTTAACAATATTTTTTTGTAATTAAAATTGAACACCTTATTTCATAAAGATTTTTTTAAAACTTTTTTCCTTTTACTTTAAACATAGTATTATTTACTTTAACATTTTTTTCATTTACTTATAATCGAATAACATTTTTTTGACTTTAATACTTTTTCCCATCTCCACCTCTACTTTTAATTCATTTTTTGTTACTTTAAATGTATTTGCTCTACTTTAAAATCGAACACCACATTTCAGAAATTTTTTTTTTTTAAAAACTTTTGTATTTACTTTAAACACATTGTTATTTACTTTAACAGTATTTACATTTACTTTTATATCTTCCATCATTTTTGAGAAAGAACAATCCTAGTAATTTAACTTAGATGTATAATATGTATTATTTTTTTTAACACAAACTGGAAATATTATATTAAGTGGCTAAACCCATAGTTTTAATTACAAATAGCATCACATAATTTTCACATTTATAATTGATGCTAACCAAAATAAGGCCTAATATTATACTAGACATAATATCAACATAGGTTATTGTATTAATTTGATTAACCACCTTCAACTATGGATGTAAGTGAGGCAAATGAAGTACAAGATTTTATCCATCCTTAGATTGGTGTATTATCACATTCAAGTTGGTTAAACATTTCAGGTCAAACGTTTCGGATCATATTTAGGTTGGTTAAAGACTTCGAGTCAAACTCTTTGTGTCCAATTTGATTGTTCAACTTCGGGTTGGGTGATTTCGAGTGTGTGGTTAGGATTAGGTTAACTCAGTTTTTGAGTCAAGTATGGGTTGGGTTAATTTTGGGTTTTGGGTCTTTTTTTCGGTCAATGATTTTGGGTCAAATTTGAGATATTCGGTTTGTGTCAATTATTTTGATTTGAATACTTTTTCTCATTTCTCCCTTTATTTAATTATAACCATTTTATATTAAATTAACATTATTTTTTTGTATTTTAAAATTTTTTTCCTTTTACTTTAAACATTGTATTATTTACTTTAATAGTATTTTCATTTACTTATAACATGTTTTTGACTTTAATACTTTTTCCAATCTCCACTTCTACTTTTGATTCATTTTTTATTACTTTAAAAGTATTTATCTTTACTTTAAAATCGAACACCATATTTCTAAAAGCTTTTTTTTTAGAAAGAACAATCCTAGTAATTTAATTAACATATATAATATGTATTCTTTTTTTAACACAAACTGCAAATATTATATTAAGTGGCTAAAGCCATAGTTTTAATTACAAATAGCATCATATATTTTTTACATATATAATTGATGCTAACCAAAATAAGGCCCAATATATATACCAGATTGCAATACAACAGTCCTTGAAATTCATTTCCCTAAACCTGCACTAACCCAAAAGCTATTTCATCCATCACAAAAAAAAGACCTAAAACTACAGAGACATAGTAGTAGCTACTGTAGCATTTCTTCAGATTCTTTCTTTTCTTCCCAATTCTCAACATTTGTTAGCAGTTTCTGTTTCATTTGATTTTTTTCACTGAGAAGTAGGTCAAGCACTGTTCTTACATGATGGTGATTCAGTCTTGCAAATTTCTGTAAAAAAATATAAATTATAAATAAATTATACACTAAGTATAGATTAGTTCTAAAGTATAACGACTCCAAAAATAAGTATGTTAATTACCTCTGTTATTGTTCCTAATCCTATACCATTTGCACCATCATAAATCTTCATATGCAGCAGTAGATAGCTTACTGAGAAGTTTTCCTCTTTTTCTTTTTGGAATGGAAGTTCAATTATTCTCAGCTTGTAGGTCTGTATCTCATTTGCCTGTGGATGCTTCCTTTTTTAAACAACTTTTGCACTTGTATCACCTGCAATGTAATGAATATTAGTATAATAAAACATATTGAAAAACGAATTTAAAAATAATTTTTTAATCTACTGATTCTTTACCGTTTCTAAGATAAAACTCTGTATAGGCTCATATTCTTCATTTGTCTCATACAAAGTGTTGTCTAGATGATCAATTGTTTCATCTTTGAAGTTTATCACAACAAGAAAATAATGCTCTTCTAACCTTAAAGGCAAATATACCTGCATATAGATTTGTTTTATATATAGTTACTTTAAACCTGTTTTTAATTACTTTAAACATATATTGTTCTACTTTAATATTAATTCTGTCTTACACATTGAGCTGCATCCATGTCCAATGATTGTGAACTGTTCCAATCAATCCATAGCTTTTGCAGACTTGTTACTCCCTTTTTTCCATGAGCATTCAAACACATTGTTAAAGCATCCTTTCAAAAAAAAAATCCAATTATTATTTCTAATATTTATTTAATGTAGAATTTTAAATTATAAAAGTTAATTTAAAAAACTTACCATGAAGTCAAATCCAAAAAAGTATCTGACCAAGTCATTTTCAGACCTGTCTCTTTCCCTTTCAATGTTATTCAGGTGGTTTGACCAAGCAGTGATCATATTACTTGAAACTTTCCATTCATTGAGCAAAGCATTACAATCTTGCCTTACTATTTCAATTGAATCTATAAACCAGCCTACTACTTCGCTGTAATGTAGAATTAAAGTTAAAGTTAAACTTATGCCAAACAATTTTATATATAATGCAATATGATTATTAAAACATACCTCTTGTTTGGAAAGTTTTCACCATCATTGATTGCTAAGTAGTCAATCACTTGGTGACATTGCAAACTCATGTTATGCATTACTTCCTTGTGTTTCTTCAAGAAATCAGAAACACAAATCATATCTTCCACTCCTTTCTCCTTCTCTAGTTTTCTAACTACCCTGAACCTTGAAATTTTTTTCTCAAGTTGTTTTCTTTTTGTGTTTATGTTTGCAAAAGCAAGAGCAGCACATATTTCTGCACAATAAACCTTTTTCCTATTTGCTAAATCAAGATCAAAATCAAAAGTCTCTCCAGAGAAACACAGCATATGGATCATTGCAAAAACACCACAATCAAGAGTATATCTTGGTGTCTTCCACTTGAAGTTAACTTCATCAAACTCATATTCAAGAATTTCATCAGCTTTTTCATGATTAATTCTCTTCAGAAAGTTTGACATTTCCTCCACCTTTAACATTTGTAAAGCAATATATAAGTAAAACAAATTTATAGTATAATTACTTTAATAAACATATGATTTACTTTAATTAAAACATCTGTTACTTTATATTTTATATTATATATTTATAGGAAATACAATGTGTACTTTTAATAGCTATTCTTTAACTTTAATAACAATATTATCTACTTTAATCAGAACATCCTTTACTTTATATATTAACTTATGTTTTAACTGTCATTATAATCTATACTTTTAATACATATTCATTTACTTTTATATTATTCTTATTTACTTTAATAATTTACTTTTTATAAACCAAAAAAAATCTTACCACAATAGATCCAAGAATTCTGTAGAAAGACTTGTGCCTGTCATCATACTCCCTGGTATCCAAGTATTGAATGGTCTGATTCATAAAGTTAACCGTTATCAAACTATAGTGGTTACTCATACAGATTGGAATAAAAATCTATCATTAAAATTACAGTTATTAGTCTACAAATTCAAAATCATAATTCCATACAATGTAGTTTAATAAACATGAATAATAAAACATACCAACTGAGCTGTTATAATTTTCTCCTTTGCATCACATATGCACATCCAATCGTACCATGCCTGATTCAATTCTTGTGAGTGTACTGAAGGAGACTTCACCTCTGTTTTATCTCTTGGCTGGGAAGCATCTTGTGACCTGAGAGACAGCTCTAGAGGTCTCCGTGTATTAATGAGAACATAAAACACATTACTTTATGAGGTCATACATATTTAATTATGATTAAACTTAACAGTATTTTAAAAACCTTACACTGTGATCAATGCCAAAGAAAAATCATGAAGGATCTTCTATCAATCGAGAATCATTCATTAGAAATGACCAAAATTGAACAATATTAGATTTTATCATTTGAGCAGGGGTTGTAGGAGCTAAGGATGTTGTGTCATCTCTTGTTATCATGAGAGGACCTTTAAATTTCACAATCTCTTCACTGTGCAAAATTAAACATTTATAGTAATTAAAATATTATTTAAAGTAAACTACATATAATTTAAAGTAGATAAAATATGTTTAGAATTAAATAATTTATTACTTACTGCTTGAATACGCTATACTTCACAAAGCAGTAATCAACCACTACTTGATAAAGCTCTGACATTTCATTCATTCTTGATTTGTTTGCTTTCATTGTCTTACAAACAAAATCAATGTCAACATCTTTCTCTCTACAATCTAATCTGATTTTAACTTTTGAAACTATCTCCTTGTGAATGTCCTTATACTCAATTGTAGTTGTTTCTTCCTGAAGTTGTTTTTCAGCAACAACTGTAATAAAATAGCACATATAGTTACAAAATTATGATACACTATTGACTATGTATTGATTAAATATTTACTAAAGTTAACAACTTACCTTCAATTGGTTTTTATGTTGCTTCCTTTGTAAGTGTTGCCTGATTTAGTATACTCTCAGTGACTGAGTGTACAACATTAGAAATATCAGAATCAACACCTTGATTATCAGCATCATCTTCTTGATTTTCAGAATCTTTCTCTCCTTTCTCTTCATTATCAGAATCTTTCTCTCCTTTTTACTGATCCTCCTGTAGTTCTTTGTCTTGCTTATTTTCTTCCTCCTTTTCTTTTTTGACCTCATCTTCTTTTTGTTCTTCTTTGTTGTCATCTTTCTTTTCTTCCTCTTCCTTCTTTTTCTGTTTTTCTTCCTCCTCCTCCTCATCATCTTCCTCCTTATCCTGTTCTTCCTCCTCCTTTTTGTTTTCATCGTCTTTCTTTTTATTCTTTTCTTTCTCTTCCTTCTTTTTATGTTTTTCTTCTTCCTCCTCCTCATCATCTTCCTCCTCATCCTGTTCTTCCTCCTCCCTTTTGTTTTCATCATCTTCTTTTTTGTCATCCTTCACTTTTTTCCCATCATCTAGATCCTCTATATCAAAATCTTCATCATCATCCAAATGGACAGTTTTAGGATCAACTGCATCTTCTTCAATAGGATCTGTTTCTGTTTATGTTGCTCCTCCCATGTTGATAGAATCACACTAGATACATCTCTTATATCATCATAAAGCCTGAATATTTCATCCATAGCCCTTTGTACTCTAGGATCTTCCATCAGCCTTTGGGTTTCAGAAACTTGTTGAGAATTAGATGCATTCACATTCATTTTTTGCTTTTTCATCTTTTCTCCTATGGCAGCTATACGCTCAGCATGTATCATTGCAAAGAGTTGTGAATCTCTTGTCAACAAATGCAGTTCTTCTTCAATTTCCTTGAAAATAAGTAACCACAATTTATTAGTACTTTATTTTTTAACACAAATAATATTTACTTTTAAAGTTAATTTGTTTACTTTTAAGTCAACATTATTTACTTTATGTTTATCTAACTATATATTATTACTACTAGAAACAGAGCAATTCAATACAATAAAAGTAAACAAATATGAGATAAAAGTAACTGCATTTCATTTTAAAGTAAATCATTGTAACTAAAAAAAAATTACTCACATCTTTTGCAGCTTCATGTATTTCACTATCTGTCATCACACCTTCTGGTAGGTTGAATAACACCAATCTTTTCTGTCTATCAGAATAATTTCTATAAGCATTCTCAATTATATCTCCCAAGAATGCTTCCTTTCCCTTTTTTCTACAAACTGGATAGTCATCTTTTTGAAGTTCTCCTTGTCCAAAAGATGCCTTTGCCTCTTTTGCAATTCTTTCTTTGAATTTTTCATCTGTCCAATGTTGGATCAATGGCAGTTTTGTAGGTTCAGGCTGACCTCTGAATGCTAGATGATGAAAGTAGACAAGTTGAAGAATCAGGACACATCCACTGATTTCTGATCTTAAATCTTTGTTTTTGTTGTTCTTGAAGCTCCTCACTGATTTGCACAGATCATTCATCACATAACCACACCAAACTAGGTTATGTATTTCTTTCACATTGTCTCCATAATTGATTATCTTGTAATCAATCACTCTGTTTGCAACAAGGGCTAAGAATGTGCTGCAAACATACATCACAAAAAATCTTTTAAAATCCTCCCCTCCTTCCTTTAGTGTCTTTAATTTGGTCTCCAAATTATTCATAATTATCTCATCATCTTCTGGAATTCCTAGCTTCTTCTTCCATTCTTTTTGAATCAGCAAGTTAGATAGAGGTTGCTTCCTTAACTGAAAACTCACCTTGTTCTCAGTTACATGTGGATGCCAGAATATATCTTCAACATCAAAAGAACTAACTGAAAATTCCTTCAGCATGTCAATCTTGAACATGCAGCTGCTTTCATTTAAATGGTGACAAAGCCATGGAAGCATTTTTGTTGATATTCTTGTTAATTTTAGCTGAAGCAGCCCTCCAAAACCAATACTTATGACATCTTTTTTTTGCTTCTCACTAAAATCCTTGATCAAATTAACAACTGCATTGGCTCTGCAGTGTGTTTTCTTGATTTCTAGATTACCATCATTATCATCATTAATATCAATAACTTCATGTACATCATGTTCAGAATTGTCAAGCTTCAAATTCTTCTTTAAATGACCTTTTCCCCTTTTTTCTGTCTTCTTCTGATGAACCATCAGAGTTCTCATTCTGATCTTCTTCTGGTTCATAATTGCTATCTTTCAATTCAATTTTACCCTTTTATTTATTCCTATAATTTGTTAAAACATGTTAACCAACTTTGATAACATTTATATTTACTTTATTAAAGATACCAATAAACATCATAGACATATAACAGTAAATAGCTCACTATATAAAAATTTATTTTATAAAAGTTTCTATTTACTTTAGAAGAGTTTCTAATTACTTTATAACAGTTTCTATTTAATTTATAACAATATCTATATATTTACTTTATAATAGTCTCTATTTACTTCAATATTTACTTTAGAAGAGTTTCTAATTACTTTATAACAGTTTCTATTTACTTTATAACAATATCTATATATTTACTTTATAACAGTCTCTATTTACTTCAATATTTACTTTAGAACAGTTTCTAATTACTTTATAACAGTTTCTATTTACTTTATAACAGTCTCTATTTACTTTATAATAGATTAATACATTGCTGTAATACATAACATATGAATTTAATTTTATAAACTTTTATGAACCTTTTGATGCTTCTAGTTCCTTAATTCTTCTCTTTATCAATATTTGCTTTTTTGAAATCCTTTGAAGCTTAGCACCTATTACATTTAGTTTACACAATTAGTTTATAAGTATAGACATATTAAAAAACTTTTAAAACATATTCATTTACTTTATAAGCTTCAATTTCTTCTTTAAATCACCTTTTCCCTTTTTTTGTCTTCTTCTGATGAACCATCTGAGTTCTCATTCTGATCTACTTCTGGTTCATAATTGCTATTTTTCAATTCAGATTTTACCCTTTTCTTTGTTCCTATAATTTGTTAAAACATGTTAACCAACTTTGATAACATTTATATTTACTTTATTAAAGTTATCAATAAACATCATAGACATATAACAGTAAATAGCTCACTATATAACAATTTATTTTTTAAAAGTTTCTATTTACTTTAGAAGAGTTTCTAATTACTTTATAAAAGTTTCTATTTACTTTATAACAGTATCTATATATTTACTTTATAACATTCTCTATTTACTTCAATATTTACTTTATAACAGTTTCTAATTACTTTATAACAGTTTCCATTTACTTTATAACAATCTCTATTTACTTTATAATAGATTAATACATTGCTGTAATACATAACATATGAATTTAATTTATAAACTTTTATGAACCTTTTGATGCTTCTAGTTCCTTAATTCTTCTCTTTATCAATATTTGCTTTTTTGAAATCCTTTGAAGCTTAGCACCTATTACATTTAGTTTACACAATCAGTTTATAAGTATAGACATATTAATAAACTTTTAAAACATATTCATTTACCTTATAAGCGTTTTTATTTACTTTACTACACTAACCATTTACTTTTTATATTCAATAATGTAATAGTATGCATTATTTGTAACACAGATTTATACAGATAAATGATTTACTTTATAATTGTTTCTATTCACTTTATAACAGTCTCCATTTACTTTATATTATATACCTTTAATTGGAGCTTGCTTTGTATTTGCAAGAACTTTCTTGGCTGTAGGACTCTTTTTGGCTGCAGGAGATTTCTTGGGTGCAGGAGTTTTCTTGGCTACAGTAACTTTTTTATCTGCAGCAGCCTTCTTTGGTGAAGCAATATCCTTTGGTGGATCTGGTTTTTTCTTTGTTCTTTTGGCCATTTTAATCTGTGAGCAATTCAAAACAAATATAATATGATCAAGAATTATGTATAGGTTAATGCAATGAGCAAAGATTAACATCATTTTTGATATACACATTTACTCAATTTCTGTATACTTTTAACACATTTCTATCTACTTTTTACAAATTTCTAACTACTTTTAAAAAAGTATACACTCAAAACTATATAAACTCAAACAACTACTTATAATTTACTTTTAGTTAATTTTTACTTACTTTTAATAATTTATGTTTACTCTTAGCAAATTTCTGACACTCAAGTAGAACAGAAGTATTATAGCAACAATAATGCAGTAAAAAATTGCTCATAAATTAAACAAAATTATTATAAATTAGTATGAGCTTAAATAAAATTAATCATAATTGAACAATAATGAACAAATTTGCGATAATATCCGATTATGAAGAAATCGAAAAGAAAACACTTAAATTAAACTTCAAATATTCCGATTCAAGTTCAGCTACTTCAATTCCAACATAATCAAGCAAAAAAAAAAAAATGCAAATATAAGTAAAAATTTGAATAATTTTCTCATGCATGTCGATTTTAACCTAAATTACAACAAATTTTGCACAGAAACGATAAGTATATTAATCATAATTTGAATAAAAATGAACTAATTTGTGATAATACGTGATTATGAAGAAATCGAACTGAAAACACCAAAATTGAACTTCGAATTTCTCTGATTCAAGTTCTGCTACTTCAATTTCAACATAATCAAGCAAAAAACACAAATATAAGTAAAAAATTGCAACAAAAATAAACAAAATAGTATGAACTTCGAAGTTGTGATAAAGTACCTTATTTTCGTCAACTTTCACCAATTTTCGAAAATTTTTGTTCCAAAATTGAAAAATGAAGACAGTTAAACATGAAATTGTTACTTTATAGAAAAATTAAGCAGTTGATTTTTACGGTTATGGCGGTTTTCGAAGGTTTTTGCAGTTGAAAATGGCGTGGAAGAGTGAGAAAATGGTGGAAATCGAGAGAAAAATGCGGAAAGAGAGAGAGAGAGAGAGAGAGAGAGAGAGAGGAGAGAGAAAAGGCGTTGAAATGAATTTTTGCATTTAATTTGTCTGAACGAATATGAGCCGTCAGATCGCGCGCCTCTTCTCCTAGATCTGACGGTCCTCATTGGTTCCTAGTTCCTATATATATATATATATATATTAACAAGTGAATGATTGTATATTAATATTTAAATCAACATCTATCAAAATGGAAAAAAATATTAATTAAATAAAAAACTCACTACGAACTAGTTTAATTAGTGCCTACTTTTCTCCAGATTTTCTATGTTCTTCTCAAAAACTATTTCCTTCGTACTGCAATAAAAATGAACATTCATCAAACACCTTTGATATTCTAATAATCTTATGTTAATATGTGAAATTGTGAATGACCATGTATTATTATGTGATTTAACATTTACCAAAATAAAAACGAACATTCATCAAAATAATTCTGCACTTTAAACTATGAAAAAATGAACATTATTACACGAATGACTATAAATTATTAAATACATATGAATTGAATGATCTATGAGCATTTGTATTAATTAAATGAGATTTTTTTCGAAAAAAAAAACATGTGAATGATAGTATACTAATGTATAAATGAGCATTTATCAAATGAAATGAACATTCATCAAAAGAAAAATTTCACTATGAATCAATTTTATTAATACTTACATTTTTCCAGAATCTTTGTTTTCCTTCTCTAGAACTGTTTTCTTCATTGTACAAAAAAAAATGAAGAATGTAATGATTTGATTTACTAGTTTTTGAACAAAAATTACTAAAACTATAGTAAATACTTACATGATGCGTTTTCCGCAGTTGATGTTTCAATAATTGTTTCGAAAAACAATCACAACAACAAAAAAAAATATTTAGTAAAACCTAGGTTTCATACTCTTTTTGAACCAAATATGAGCAAAACCACTTATTCTTTCCAATTTCAATCTTGTTTTGTTGAATTTTGTAGTGATTGAACAATTTTTATTGATAATTTGTCTCAAATTCTTAGAAATTTTGGGTTTGAAAAAGTAGATCAATGGGTTTAGAGAGAGAAAATGGGTGTAGAGAGAGAAGATGGGTAAGGAGAGAGAAAATGAAATGAAATGATGATTTGAATTTATTTTTTTTTTAATTTTTTTATTATCTATAGGTGGGTAAAAAGTGTGGTTACTATTCAGTTACTACACAATTATAGAAAATGGGGTTGTTGGGTTTGTTTATGCATTGTTTAAGGATGGGGGTGTAGGGATAAATAGCTACACTAGAGTCTAGGAGTATATAATTACGTTATAACTCGGATTTGGGCTTATAATATATCGTTGGAAAGCTCTTTTAAAGCCCCATCCAACTATTCAATCATTGGACCCATATTATGGACCAAAATAAACTGGATTAAACGCTTTTATAAAAAGGACACGAAATGAATGATTTTAAAGGACACGAAATGAATTATTTTGGGTTTAAAGGCACGAAAAGAGGAAAATAAGTTATGGTTTGGGGAAATGGGCTAGAATTTGGGTTGGTTTATGAAATGGAAATATGGATTTAAGCACTCCAAGATTAAATACTCAACCCGACCAATAATGGCAGTGAAAGGTTGTTCATCATCGGGTTTGGTTTTGGAGAGACATTTTTAGGTGTCTACAGTAAGAGAATTTGAAGTAAGTGATTTCTATTAGTTTTGGCGATTTTAAAATCGTATACGAGGTACGTTCGCGTACTTAGCATATTTTTGATGATATAGTAACATGCTAGGCTTGATTAATTAATTCCAACTACTATCATGCTAGCTAGATTATGATTGGAAATTGTGATTTGGTTGATGTTGGTGATTGAATTATGAAGCATGATTTATTTGTGATGGATTAATAATTTGGAAATAATCGTTTGAAATGTTGAATATGAACCACACTTTTATTTATGGCATGATAGGAAGCATGTTTAATTAAACTAAATGTTTAATTTGGTTTGGAATATTAAAAGGAAATTTTATTATGGTTAATATAATTTTTATTGATGGTATAAGCATGAGAAAGGAGTTATTTAATTGTCTTTTTACACGAGGATTAAATTATATTTTGGTGCCTTAGTGCACCTAAGGTGTTTCTGACATCGAGGGATAGGAATTTTGGCGCATTACGCGTTTAAGGTGTCTTTGACACTGAGGTAGATTTAAAAAGGATTCAACATTAAATATTATGTGGTCACTAATTATTTAAGAATTAAATTGGAATGTTTAATTATTTGAATAATTATTATGATTGAATGATTATGGTTTGAGAACCATCGCCAAGTTTAATAATATATAAATAACGTAAAGTGAAAGAGATTACACACCAAAACTCTTGGAACGTATGTATATACCTTGACTATGAACATATGGGGAGGGGGGGGGGAGTCATGGGGTTTTATATATAACCATAACTTCTACTGGGAGTACAGGACGCTATATTTTCCTTTTATTATTATGCGCAGGAATTCTGCCACTTACGAGTGGTTCTTTTATACTGGCATGTTTAGCTCCTGTGTTAGTACCTCTTTATTGGGCATGTTAAGAGGGAAACCCGTTCGATGCGTAATTAATACTAAATAAATTATTTAGGGTTCGTTTGGCATCGCTGTGGGTTTTTTTTTTTTTTTTTTTTTTTTTTTTTTTTTTTTGATTTTTTGTTTTTTAAAAGTATATTATATATGTCGCATAATGAATAAAAAATTATTTAGACTTATTAAAATCATAATAATTTTGAAAACTGGCAACCGAAAAGTGGAAACACGTTTTTCTTGTTTCGTATTTTTGGTTTTTAGTTAAAAAAAAGGAAACTGAAAACCAAAAATGATGCCAAACAAGCCCTTAGTTACTTAGTTAAGAAGTTTGTGGTATGTTGGGTTCTTGAAAACAGGTGCAACAAGGTATATAAGTCGTGTGTTGATAGGTGAAAGCATGTTAGTGTGTTTAACTATGCTTATGTACTCAACTTTGCTGATTGTGTGTTTGTTTGTTTGTTGGCCTTGTCTTAAATTTGGTCCTATAATGACCCATTTTTAATGGAGAGTAGTGGAAAAAAGTAGAGATAAGCTTTTCAGGTGATGAAGCATATTCATGATGGGCATGAGTGAAGAGCAAATCATGCTAGTTTCTACAAGTTTATGATATGTTTATCGCTTTAATTATTTTATGGTATTATTGTTTGTGAGACTAACGCGAATGTTTTGAATTTGGTTCGGTTTGTTAAGGGCCTACAATGGTTCTTAGTTGTATGTTGACTTTGTTTTACTTTGGTTTGACTTTACTTTCGTTGGTTGACTTTTTAAATTGAGTCGTTTTAAAAATGTTAAAGGAGAGTCTTCCGTTGTACTGTGTGTCTTTGATAGTTGCCTTAGCCGTTTTCACGGTGGCAGTAATTCTTAGATTTTCCTATTTTGAGTTTTAAACAGAGCAAAACATGTATCTTTAAAGAAAGGAATATCTAGGGTGTTACAGCGTGCTTCGCTCTCATTCGGAGCGTGCTTCGCTCTCACTCGGAGCTCTTACTTCAAAGCCAAGTCTTGCAATCGCACACAACTCGATCCTGACCAGTCTCTTACTTGGAGTTTAGCCAAGTCAGACCAAAAACACTGCTCGAGTATTATATGAACTTAAAGGTGTTGGGTGCTGCTGCTAGCATGCTTGCACGCCAACCCAGTAGGCTTGCTTGCTGCTTGTTGTTGGGCGTGTCACACTATGGCGATGCTAGCATGCTAGCTGGCCTGCAAGCCAGCACGCACACACGCACATCAAGCCGCGCATGCTATGTGGGCTGCTGGTGCACTTGTGCGCGGCTGGTGCTACTAGCCTAGCTAGCCACGCACCAGCTGCCTAGCCATACGCACCCTCCCATCACCCTTGGCTTCGTGCGGTGCGCATGCTAGCACCTCATGCCCCTAGCATTCGGTTTACTCGGGGCATTCCGATATTAGGGATATTTTGTTGATTAATTATTTATTTTACCGTCTCGTCTTTTATTAATTCGACTCGACTTGCGACGCTCGGTTTCGATTCTCTTAGCTCGATTTTCGACGTCTAAATATTTAATACTCGAGCGACTCATTAATTCCTTTCGAATTAATTCGTCGTGTCGGATCGTTAGTTGTTTGGGTGTGACCCGAAGGGTTCAGTCATGATTAATACGTAATATTAATTATGGATTAATATTACAAATCGGAAGCGGCCTCCAACTAGGCTTTTCGATCACTTGACCTTACTGAATAATTAGCTTTCTAATAATTCCGAACCCTCTATAGGAATAATCACTTGTTCGAAGGACACCATTCTTATCATTAACTATAAATTATCATCAATCTATAAGAAACAATATAATCATAAGAGATCTTATTAGATTTGTTTCATTACATACTTTATTATTATTGTATTTTTATAATTTTTACATGTATAGAAATGAAGAGTTTATGTTATAAACGTATTTTATAGACGTAAAAAATCAAATGAAACAAAAAATAGGGATAAGAGACTATAAACACAAATTTCAAATCTGTAAAATATAGATTCAAAATAAATGGAACAAAGTGTTAATTTTATTTATATGATAATTTATGGGTACAATCTCTAATTTGTTCCTCTGATTTGATCTCCACTTTGACTTTTATGTAATTCACGGATTGAGTTGATTCTCGAACGAGGGCCATCGAGGCTTGATCTCGATCGAAGATTTGATGCAGAACTTTGACTTATGTTCTTGTTTGAGGGCCGATTAGGCTTGATCTCTATCGAAGATATTTGATGTAGACCTTTGACTTAGGTTGTTGATTGAGGGCCGACGAGGCTTGATCTCGATCAATTACTATTTGATGCATAGGTTGAACAGATGTTCTTGATGATTTAAATTTCTTCTTTCTTTCGTGTTGAGGGCCGTCGAGGCTTGATCTCTTCCACGGGTGATCTTCTAGAGTAGAGTGACACGTCAAATGCTTGTTGTTCTTCTTCTAAGTTTGAGAGGTTTTCTCTGGAGAGGTTTGGAGTATTTGATGATAGGTTTTCTCTGGAGAGGTGTGGAGTATCTGAGAGGTTTTCTCTGTGTTTTTGATCTCCTTGTTTACTCTAGGTTTTTCCTCTCTCTCTCTCTCTCTCTAGGTTTTTCTGCCCTTCCAAATGAAATAGAGAGAACTCTATTTATAGAGTAAGGTATACATAGGGTTAGGGTTGATGTACATTGATGTTGGGCTTTCAATATTGGGTTGGACTATTATAACCTTAAAGTAATTTAGTTAAAATAATTAAAATGGGCTAATTTAGTTTATTTCACCCAAATTAATTAATTTAATTAAAAATCAAATAAACACAATACTTTGACTTTGACTTGTATAATATCCAATGTGACACTTATACAAAATTTACGTGCCTACAAATTGCCCCCTTCGAGAATGATCACGGACATGATTTTAAAGTGTTTGATCGTGATTGGTCTCGAACCTTGCACCGCTTTACCCTTTAGACTTTTACTCTATTAAAAACAAGATCATCATCTAACCATTTGGCTTATAAAACAAATTAAAAGCAAGTACTTATTGCTTATCCTTATTTGTTTCACCTTAGATATCAAAAATCATGACTAAATACAAGTGAGCAACTCACGTCCAGTACCAAGACTTTGTATTTTCCTTCTCTTTTTTTCCTTTTTTTTTTTGTTTTTTTGGAGTGCGATTTGGAGATAATCTTGAAAGCTCAAATAGTCAAAGGCTTTCCAATACTCCACGAGACATAGGTCTTCTTGCTTTATCTTTTTTTTTTCTTTTTTTTTTTTAAAGCCAAAAGAGAAATGAATGATAAGCTTTGAAATATTCCATGCAACCCACGCACTACTCAACAACTTGATAAGTTTCACAGCAAGATTATCTTGTTGGGAGACACATTTCTTGCGGCTATAAATATAACGTCGAAGGTTAGGATTTACTAAGCCAATTGAAGCTGCCATACTTGCCTCAATAAGTTCGATCCTTGCCGTCCAAGCATACATTGAAGCAGAAGCGGCTTCTACTCTGTTTATAACCAAGATACAATAAGGTGGAGCTACTACTCGAAGGTTACGAATTGACACCCGCCATGGAGCCATGGAGGAGCCGCTAGAGCCACGCCACAACAACTATTTGATGTCACGCTGCAACACCTACTTCGATGCCACAGGGAGCTGCAAAGCCATGCCACAACAACTGATTAGATGCCACACTGCAATGCAACACTCACTTTGATGCCACGCCACGACTCAAATTGGTGCCATGGAAAATTTCTTTCGACACCACCGTAACAAAGGGGGCTGCTATGACACCTCGGAGCCATGAGCCAACCATCCACCTCACAAGTCACTATTGTGGGTGCTTTGGCGATGAATTTTTGGCTGTGTGTGTTTTATTTTGCAGGTTTGTGATTTTCTTGGAGCTATCATTGCCCTTCACGCACGAGTCATGTATACGAGCCTCGCAACTCGAACCTTGTCTTGAAGTCTCGGAGATAGATACTTGAGAGTTGCAACACAAATTTGAAATATTGACATCGTGCCGAGCTAGCCACACAACCTGAAAGTCGGTCGATAGCTTAAAGCTACGCAACTCAAGCCCCGCAAAGCTATGCACGTTCATAATAAGCTTATGTCCAGCCTCTATTTCAAGCGAACCAGAAGACATTTGGCCTATCACACGTACAAATTGTAGCTATATGTTTTGTCGACCATGTGTCAAAATTTCACATAAATCGGACCACCTTTACCCCTTCGATCGAGTGCTCGATCAAAGCTACTCCAAGAATATCGTGGCTGATTTTGTGCGAGTTGCTTTTTTTTTTTTTTTTTTTTTTTTTTTTTTTTTTTTTTTTGTAAAATATGATGATCATGATCTAATGACATCCATGTGATAGACATTTTTTTTTCTTTTTATTTTATTTTATTTTTTATTATATTTTTTATAATCATGAAAATGGCTATTTGTAGGGAATATTTCAATCATTACCCCAAACATAAACCCCAATTTGATCATACACTAAAGTACGGTGGCGTCCAAAGGGAAGTAAGCTAGAGCAAAAGAGTCGCCAACAAGTTTTAGGAACTTGTAAACCGTTTACAGGGTGAAGGTTACACCCCTTAACGATCCAGGCCTCTACTTTATTCTGATCGCATTCGTGTGCGCTTTCTGACTAACATGCAATCATTAGGTTAATCCTAAACTTGTTTAATCTATGTTAGTTGAATATGAATGCACAAACAAACTATTATTGGCGATCACTTGAATTATAATCAAATTAACCCTAAACAAGATTATTAATTATCTTATTAAGCGTGATTACAAGTACAAATTCCCTTTAAACATGCATAAAAGGTGTGATCAAGCAATAACAATAAATAAGCATCAAGCAACATAATAATCATAATAATCATAACAACAATTATAACAATCATAACAATGATCATAATCATGATAACAAAATAATAATTATCACAATAATCATAATTATGTTAATGCATAATAATAGCAAGATCCTAGGCATGATACTAACAAAATTAATAATAAACCCCAGCATGTCACTTAATAATAAAAATAAAATATTTAGCCCTAACATGATACTAACATGAATATTAGGAAAGAAAATAGGAAGCATCATAGGAATCATAATAAGCATATTTGAAATTATAACTTTACCCTAAACATGATACTAGGAACTTATTGTTGTCTTGCTAAACATTAAATTAAGGAAAGCATCCTAACATGATACTAGGAATCAACATAACAACCTAGACATGATTTCTATATCATAATATCAATGAAAACAATTGAAGCACTTACTTGGATGCCTCGTATCTCTTTCTAATAACAAAACACACACGTTAGTAACTTCAAGGAAAATATAAAATCAAAGAATTAAATAATTGAAATAGAGATTTGGGACCAAACACTCAGATATTAAACCTTTCACGTCTAGGGCGAAGACAACTTCGAACTATGCTAGGTGTTTCTAGATCTAATGTATGCGGAATTTTGTATGCAAAAAGGCTAGTTTAAAAAAGAGAGAGAGAGTAAGAGTAATCAAGAGATTCTTGATGAGAGTTGGTGATAGAGAGAATTAATGAGAAAAATTGATGATAATTGATGATTGAAAACAGAGGTTTTAGGAGGCTATTTATAGAGAAAATCAGCCGGATATGATAAAAAAAACGAATCAGAGTTTTGAAAAAATAAAACACGACCGCAGCGCCAAACACAGACGCCAGGTCTATCGCCAGACGCTAGGCCTGGCGTCCGGCGCTGCAAAACAATTTTTGCGGATTTTGTTTTTATCATATCTATTGATCTAGAAGTCCAAATAAGTCATATAATATGTCGTTGAAAATATCTTGAAGTCTAATTTCCAACCCAATTAGAATCAGATTGAAATATTTTGTATATAAAAATATATGGCTGAAATAGTGGAAAGGTGTCAATTTTAGATAGAGTTTCATATTCCATTCATATCTTTTTCGTTATAGCTCAGATTTAATATTATAATATATCATTGGAAAGATAATTTCAAGATCTATCCAATAATTTAAAATTTGGATAAAGATTATGAGGCATGAAAATAAAATCTGAATATATTCCACTTCGTACAAAACAAGGATTCTAAAAAGGAGTAGTTTTATTGAATTTCAAACTCTTTGAAACATAATTATCAATCCTAACTCCATTAGGATTTAAGAGAACCTTCTAGAATATTCTAGAAGCCTATAATAAATCCTAATAGATTTAGGAATGATAATTAATAATAGGCCCTCCTCTAAACCCTAGAAATGCTCTCTAGAAGCGGCGACAAAGAAAACCGTGAAAATGGCCTATCCCCTGAAGAGGATGACCAAATCAGAAGATCGAATAAAAAAATTAAGAGGAATGCAACTGAAATGGCTAATGGTGCTGTAAATTCTCATCTTAGTGACCAGGAGGATATAGTTATGGAGAGTATGGATGCCAATCCCCAGCAAGGAAAGGAGCAACAACATCCTATTTTGTTTATCCAGACAATGAAAGGCCCTAAGAATGGAATCAATCCTCTGTATGAAGATGATTTTAGAGTTGAGGATGATTTGTATGAGGATGATGTTGAGTCTGACTGTGATTCAGAAGATGAAACATGCGCCAAAATCCTTTTTACCAGAGAGGAGAAAATGAGACTTCGTGCTCCGTGGAGAAATGCTCTTATTATCAAATTTATTTGATAAGAAAATGAACTATGAAGTGTTTGTTCGAAGGCTGAGATTGAAATGGTCTTTGAAAGGAGATATTGCTCTGACTGATGTAGGGTGCGCGTACTATGTGGTGCGGTTTAACAATATGGAAGATTATGAGTTTGTCCTTTCTCAGGGACCGTGGATGATTGGAGATAGATATCTCACAATCAGGAAATGGATTCCTAATTTTGTCCTAGATGAAGAACCAATTAAAACCTTGACAGCATGGGTAAGGATCCAAAACCTTTCAGTTAAGTATTTTGACAAAAGGTTTCTGCATAAGATAGGTTCTTTGATTGGAAAAGTGGTGAAATTCGATAAGAATACCTAAAGGGAATAATTTCAAGCTTTAATCCCCTTGCTTGAACCCCACTGTGATCATCACTAAAGTACGGTGGCGTCCAAAAGGGAAGAAGATAGAGCAAAAGAGTCGCCAACAAGTTTTAGGAACTTGTAAACCGTTCACGAGGTGAAGGTTACACCCCTTAACAATCCAAGAGATCGTCAACTCCATAAGGTCTAGAACCAAATAAGGGTTCGGGGATGAAGGTACAAATCCAACCTAAAAGAGATTGAATCTGCCCTAATAATAGGCCTCTACTTTATTCAGATCGTATTCATGTGCGCTTTCTAATTAACATAAAATCAATAGGATTAAACCGAAGCATGTTTATCTATGTTAGGTGCACAAATAAAACTATTATTGGCGATCACTTGAATTATAATCAAAATTAACCCTAAACAAGATTATTAATTATCTTATTAAGCGTGATTACAAGTACAAATTCCCTTTAAACATGTATAAAAGGTGTGATCAAGCAATAAAAATAAATATCAAGCAACATAATAATCAAAGTATAAATATAATCATGATCATAAAATTATAGCAATGAAATAATCATCATAATAACAATCATATTAACCATAATAATAATGTTAATCATAATAATAATAATTATAAAATTATAATCATAATCATGTTAAAGCATAATAAAAATAGCAAGATCCTAGGCATGATACTAACAAGATTAATAACAAACCCTATCATGTCACTAAGCATTAAAAATAAAATCTTGAGCCCTAACATGATACTAACAATCATAAATATTAGGAAGAACATAGGAAGCATCATAACAATCATATTTAATATTAAAATTACCCTAGATATGATAGTAGGAATATCATAATAACAATATAAACATGATTTCTACATAATAATATCAATTAAAACCATTAAAGCACTTACTTTGATGCCTCATACCTCTTTCTAATTACAAAATACACACGTTAATAAATTCAAGGAAAATAATAATCAAACAATTAAATTAAATAATTGAAATAGAGATTTGGGACCAAACCCTCAGAAATTAAACCTTTCTCGTCTAGGGCGAAAGCAACTTCGAATATGGCTAGGTGTTTCTAGATCTTGCGAATGCGGAATTTTGTATGTGAAAGCAAGTTTGAGAAAGAGAAAGAAAAGAGATGAATGAATTAAGAGAGAATTGATGATGAATGAAAACTTATTGTTGATGAGAATTCGTGAGAATTGGTGAATGAAAATGGAGTTTTTAATACGTTATTTATAGAGAAATCATCCAAAAAGATAAAATAACAAAACAGAGCACTTGGCGCACGCAAAACAGAGCTGGCGCCAACAAAACAGAGCTAGCGCCAGCACCAGCTTAGCGCCAGGTGCCAATGGCTAGCACCAGGCGCCAATGGCTAGCACCAGGCGCCAATGGCAGGCCCCAGGCCTGGTTCCAGGCGCCAATGCCTGGAGTCAGGCTCCAGGCCTGTTTTGGACGCGTTTTCAAAAATCAGATAATTTTTCCGTACTGGAGGATAAAATCGTATCTTTTCCTCGAAAATGCTTTTTGATTTTAATTAAAACTCTGAAAAGTCAACAAAAAGTCAATTTATCAATGCTAATTGAATTAGGAATGATAAATCATATTAGGCCCTCCCCTAGATTATTGGGCCGTACATAAAGCTCAAACCGGGCCCAGTTTAGTAAATTGGCCATAACTTCCTCAATATTCATCGGAATTGGGCTTATAATATATCGTTGGAAAGGTCTTTTCAAACCCCATCCAACTACACTACTATTGGACCCACATCATGGACCAACAAAACTGGATTGACTGTTTTCTTAAAATAAGTTTTCAAAAACAGAGAGAAGAGAAAAGAATTAAAAACTATCCGCAACACTAGACTTTCCACACTTTCGCTTCATTCGATTATGATTCGACGTGAAAGGTATTCATCACTGGGTTTGGTTTTGGGGAGACACAAATGGGTGTCTACAGAAGCCCCCACTTTGACTGAGTTTGGAGAAACGCAAGTTTCCAAAACAAAAGTCAAAGTATCGTTAGGGACGGAGAATGATTCAGAACGTTCTGCGATCCTAAACCACTCTTGTAACGCCGACACCTGTAAACTAACGTTATTCAAACAGATAAAAGAGTTAAGAAACGCGTATCTTGCACCGTCGAGCACACGTCTCTGAAAGTAACCGATTGTTGCCGCTTTACTGTTGTTTTGATGTTTTGATGACCTCCTGCAAGCTAGAGAACACCATCCTGCTTGAAAACCGCTACGCTTGTAACTGCTTCCAATATAGAAGATTGCTTCGCCTGAAACGATCCTCCTCCGCTATGATAATATTCCACGTCCAAGGGAATATTACCGAAGATTGCTTCTCTTGAAACAATCCCCATCCACATTGATAATACTCCACATCCAAGGGAATACTACCGAAGATTGCTTCTCTTGAAACAATCCCCATCCGCATTGATAATACTCCACATCCAAGGGAATACTATCGAAGATTGCTTCTCTTGAAATTATCCTCTGTTGCTTTTTGACAACTTTCCACAATCCATGGAACGCCATCTTGCCGCTTGTTTTGACGATCTTCCGCAATCTAGGGAACGCCGTCGATCAATGTTGCTACATCTTGAGCCTTTTCTTGAATCATAGTGACAACCTTTCCAATCATAGCAAAAGTCGTCGAAGACCGCCTCATCATGAACCGCTCTTCTCATATCTTGGTGACAACCTCCACAATCTTAGCGAACGCCGTCGAAGACCGCCCATCTCGTGCTATCTTCTCAAATATCAGGTGACAACCTCCACAATCTTAGCGAATGCCGTCGAAGACCGCCCATCTCGTGCTATCTTCTCAAACCTTGGGTGACAACCTCCACAATCTTAGCGAATGTCGTCGAAGACCGCCCATCTCGTGCTATCTTCTCAAATCTTTAGTGACAACTTCCACAATCTTAGCGAACGCTGTCGAAGACCGCCCATCTCATGCTATCTTCTCAAATATTTAGCGACAACTTCCACAATCTTAGTGAACGCTGTCGAAAATAACTTTACTTGAAGTCATCATCAGTTGTTGCGATAATATTCCGAAGAAAATTACCGAAGACCAACACTTGTCGATCTTTAAAGCTCGCTCGAACTTTGCTTCCGCTATGCCTGTACGTCGGCGCTAGGAATGGCAACGGATCGGATTCGGGTCGGATGTGGCTAAATCCGAATCCGATCCGTTTAGTAAACGGACCCTGGACTCGGATCCGAATCCGAGTCCGAATCCAAAAAATCCGAGTCCGAATCCGATCCGACTCGTAATTTTTGGATCCGAATCCGGTCCGTTTATTCGGACCTCCGAAATGGTCCGAATATATTTTTTATTTTTATTTTTTGTAATGTCATATACCTATAATTTCTTGTATTTTCATACCAATTAAAGTATTAACATAACATATTTAAATTATAAACTAAGTTACATAACAAAATTTTGCTACAAAACAAGCAAATAATTGTCCCAAGTTATAGAGCATATGCTTATACTCTCGGATTTGGACTCGGATCGGTCTCCGTCGGACTTTGCGTAGGATCCAAGTCCGATCCACCACCTATTCGGATTCGGATCTATTTTATCGAATTCGGATTCGGACTAATTTTAAACGAATTCGAATCGAATTTTTTCCTTCGGATCGGATCGGATTCGAATCAAACTCGGATTAAATTGCAATCCCTAGTCGGCGCTTTCATTGCTTTGAACCTATACTTCGGTGCCTTTTCTGCTTTTGAGCCAATGCTTAGGCGCTTTAAGCTAAGTGAGATGATCTTTCACCAGGTCGATCACTTATTTGCTGTTGTAATCAAACCGACTACTTAATCATGTCAAATTGCTCATAGGGGCTAACTGGCGTACCAAGGAACCCGAAATCGCTATATGAAGTCGAAATCACCTTTTGGAGAGGCTTCGAGCTCTGTCGCTGCTGAAATATCTCCGGCGCCAAGAATTGACTCTGTCGCCGAACGTTGTGATAGGGTCTTCCCTGTTCTGCTACTCCTGTATTTATTTTGACTATAGATTTTTTCCAATCTCTTTAATCATCTTAGGGTTGACCTAAGGCTTAACGTCGTTTGACTCATCGACTTGACACGACTCAAGGTATAAACTTGACTCGATGTGATCGACTCGAGGTTGACTCGACTCGAAGTAAAATGACACATGTGACTCGTGACCCGTGTGTGCATTGTAATGTGATCGTGTGACTCGAAATGCAAAAAGCAAAAGCAAAAATTTTCCGCCATTTTTGTGGAGGGTACCGACTTTCTCCCGAAAAAGAAAGACGCGAAAAAAGAATCGAAAGTTTGAAGATGCATGTTGAATGAGCTTAGTCAAATGTTGTTTGATACTATCTCTCAAGGTGCAAGGATTAATTCATCTTAGGCTATCTCAACTGTTGACTCAATGATGAAAGCATTTAGGTAACTTAGGCACGGAGGCTAAATACTTCATACTTCGTGATGCAATGACAATTATGATTGATGAGTGATGTTGATATGACAAGGCATGCTTCAATGTTGTGTTAAGATTTCATGACAAAGGGTTCCTAAGGGAAGTATATCTGGTCATGTATCTGTGCGGTGTGTGAAAGTGACACTAAATCTAGGCCACAAGAGCTAAGTGTGTGGAAAGATGTACTGAGAAGAGTCAAATAATGGTGACTCTTAGGCTAGGTAAGCTAATGATGTAAGGATCAAAGTCTAGCACTAAATGAATAGGGATGAGCATAGGGAATCCCTTGATATGATCATGGTGTGAGTGTGTGAATGTAAATGTAAATGCATGTTTATTACGGCCGCACCTCGATGTGAGGTTGCCTACGTATCCGTTAGGAATCAGGCCGAACGTAGCTCTAGCCGAACCTCGCACAAGTGTATATACCTCAAAAAGGTCTTTTTAAGGGTTGTAACGTGGTTAGGCTAAAGGTTGAAGAAGAAGGGGATAAAAGGCTCAAGACCCTAGATAAGCCCCCAAGGTGTGCAACCTTGCTTTTGAATCTTTATATTTTTATGCTTGAGTTTCTTAGCTCTCTTTTTTTTTTGCTTTATTTATTTTATTTTTATAAGTGTGGGCAATCCCGATCATGCGGTCTATCACTCACTTGGCATTCATGTTTCTCAGGCACGGTACCGAGCACTCGATAAGAGACGCAATCTGAGACGTGTTCTTATCGAAGATATGTTCATATCAAAGACATTGGAACACTTGCCCTTTTGTACACTTTTATTTATTTATTTTTGCTTATTTTAATTTTTTTGAATCACTCAAGCTTTTTGAAGTTGCATAAGTTACACACCATCCCATCCCAAGGTTAGGTAGATGTAGGTTGAAAAAAATGAAGGGTCTATCGTTAGACGAGGCTCAAAGTGGTTTATGAAGAAAGGATTGTATATTTTGAATGGTGAAAGGAGATATGATGTGGCTACAAGGGGTGCCTTAAATCATTGGTATACTTTGTGCTTAATTCGACATGGATTTTTTTTTTTTTTTTAATGCAATGCAATGAAATGATCATATGCAAGGAAATAAATACTCATTTTATTAAAGGAAAATATATAAGGAATCTACAAAAATAATCTAAGGGAAAAGAAAGGTGCCTATGCTAGACTTATTAGGGAAAGGAAAAAAAAGAAAAAGAAATAGAAAAAGAGGTCACGAAATCTTGTCGTTGAAGCTTGCCTCTTGTCTTGTGTTGTTTCATCATCACCCTCATTTTTTGTTTGTCAATCATATGACTCAAACTCGATTCAACACACATGGATGGAAGAAGTGAAGAAAGATTGGAATAGAATGCGAAGGAAAAATGATGTAGATGGAGGGATGTGAAGGATTAGGAGTAGAATGTACCCCCAACTCAAATGACGGAAAAGACCGACTCATGCATGAACCTAAGACATGGTCATGGTGTGAAAAGAGTATGTACAAAGTGTGTGCTAAGACTAGTGAGTGTAGGTGACATGCTTGGACTCTTGTGTAAGACCATGGGACTTAGTGCCTAAACTCGATCATTGACTCAAATAAATACTATTGACAGCAAAAAATTAACCGAATTAAATAGAAAACTGATTAATTAGACTCTAGGTGATGACTCGACCAATAATCCGAACTGTCGTCCAAGCCACAGGACTGGCGTCGCACTGTGGAGATTGGCGCCAGACGACATAGCTGTCGTTAGGCGCTACACTCCATAATGTGGCGCTACAGCTCAGACCTTGGCGCCAATATTGGAGCTTTGATCTAGGACTGTTTTCGGTGTTATTAGTCAATTGGGTATGCCTAAAGTCGTACTAGGTCAATTCCGATTAAAATATTAGACTTTATTGACTCAAATTAATTAATTAATTAATTAATTAGGCAAAATTTATTTAGTCTCAACACAAGTCAACAAACGGTTAAGAGAAACATATATATGCACAACAAATAATGCATAATTAATCAAGTAGGCACAATATGATGCAATGCGTTTGCAACCTAACCATGGCTCTACTTCTCTAAAGTTCGGGATATGGTTTAGTCAATAGATGGTCCATGATTGTCCGGATGAACCGCACGGAAGCCTAACCGTGAAGGGTTGGCGCGAGTGGATGGGACACCGCGAGCTTTAGAAAAAACTCGCTTCCATGGTTTGGTGAATTCAACATCTCGGATGTACCCTTTGTTGCACGGAGCGTTCAATCGGGTAGATGGAGCATGAATTCCTAGAGGGTTATGTCCATATGTAGAACACATATGGGTTTCAGAAAGGTAAGAAAAAATTCAATCAGGAAGTAGGATCGAGCAAACAATACGAAAAACCGATCGAAATTAGAACGCATATTTCTGGCTCGGTATTGGGGGAAATTGGCGCCAGCAAACAGAGACTGGCGCCAACTTTTAACTATAGCGTCTGGCGCTACGACTTAAATGCTGGTGCCAAGCTCTGGCCCCTAACGCTACTTCCCACATGCCTCAGCAGCTTTCTGTGCTCGATAAAATTTTCCAGTTTCGCGCGGTGTTATTTCTATCCTAGTTGTGAAAGATATTTCTCAAATTTCCTACGTGTAAAATCCTATGTTTTTAACTCATTACGGATGGTCTTTCCAATGAGATCTTTTTTATGCATATGACAATAATGTTAATCAAAATTACGCACATGAAATACTTAGAACGTTTCGAGTCTCATCCACTCATTCTAAATCATTGCCGAAACAAATTCAGGAATTAAAATAGAAATCCTCCCCATTGGAGTCGCCAAAAAACTTTAGGGAATAAATTTCAAGCCTTAATCCCACTAGCTTGAACCCCACTGTGATCATACACTAAAGTACGGTGGCGTACAAAAGGGAAGAAGATAGAACAAAAGAGTCGCCAACAAGTATTTTTAGGAACTTGTAAACCGTTCACGAGGTGAAGGTTACACCCCTTAACGATCCAAGAGATCGTCAACTCCATAAGGTCTAGAACCAAATAAGGGTTCAGGGATGAAGGTACAAATCCAACCTAAAAGATATTGAACCTGCCCTAATAATAGGCCTTTACTTTATTCAGATCGTATTCATGTGCACTTTCTAAATAACATACAATCAATAGGATTAACCCTAAACCTAATTATCTATGTTGGTTGAATATTAATGCACAAATAAATCTATTATTGGCGATCACTTGAATTATAATCATAATTAACCCTAACAAGATTATTAATTATCTTATTAAGCATGATTACAAGTACCAATTCCCTTTAAACATGCATAAAAGGGTTATCAAGCAATATAATAAATAATCAAGAAACAATAATAAATAATAAATATCATAAATAATAATCATAACAATAAAATTATAAAAATAATCATAAATCATGTTAAAGCATAATAAAAATAGCAAGATCCTAGGTATGATACTAAATAGATTAATAACAAACCCTAGCATGTCACTAAGCAATAAAAATCAAATCTTTAACCCTAACATGATACTAACGATCATAAATATTAGGAAGAACATAGGAAGCATCGCAAGAATCATATTTAATATTAAAATTACCCTAGACATGATACTAGGAATACCATGATAACAATGATTTCTACATCATAACATCAATAAAACCAATTAAAGTACTTACTTTGATGCTTCGTACCTCTTTCTAATAACAAAATACACACGTTAGTAATTTCAAGGAAAATAATAAACAAACAATTAAATTAAATAATTGAAATAGAGATTTGGGACCAAACCCTCATAAATTAAACCTTTCACGTCTAGGGCGAAGGCAACTTCGAATATGGCTAGGTGTATCTAAGTCTTGCGAATGCGGAATTTTGTATGTGAAAAGTAAGTTTTGAAAAGAAAGAATTGAGAGAAATGAGAGAATTAGAAAACTGATTGTCGGTGAATAATCGTTAGAATTGGTGAATGAAAACGGAGTTTTTAATACGTTATTTATAGAGAAATCAGCCAAAAAGATAAAATATCAAAACAGAGTCTAACGCACAAAAAAACAGAGCTGGCGCTAACCCTGGCTAGCTGGCGCCAGGCACCAACACTAGCACCAGGCGCCAGGCCTGGTTACAGGCGCTAAAGCCTGAGGTAGGCGCCAAGCCTATTTCCAACGCGTTTTCGAAAATCAGATAAGTTTGCCGTACTGGAGGATAAAATCATATAATTTCCTCGAAAATGCTATTTGATTTTGATTAAAACTCTGAAAAGTCAAAAATCAATTTATCAATGCTAATTGAATTAGGAATGAAAAGAACCTTTCTAGAAGAATCTAGAAGACTAAAACCATTCCTAATTACATTAGGAATGATAAATCATATTAGGCCCTCCCCTAGATCATTGGGCCGTACATAAAGCTCAAACCGGGCTCAGTTCAATAAATTGGCCATAACTTCCCCAATATTCATCGGAATTGGGCTTATAATATATCGTTGGAAAGGTCTTTTCAAACTCCATCCAACTACACTAATATTGGACCCACATCATGGACCAACCAAACTGTATTGGCTGTTTTCTTAAAATAAGTTTTCAAAAACAGAGAGAAGAGAAAAGAATTAAAAAGTATCCGCAACACTAGACTTTCCACACTTTCGCTTCATTCGATTATGATTCGACGTGAAAGGTATTCATCACTGGGTTTGGTTTTGGGGAGACACAAATGGGTGTCTACAATACCTCAAAAAGGTCTTTTAAGGGTTGTAACGTGGTTAGGCTAAAGGTTTGAATAAGAAGGGGGTAAAGGCTCAAGACCCTAGATAAGCCCCCAAGGTGTGCAACCTTGCTATTGAATCCTTGTACTTTTATGCTTGAGTTTCTACTCTTTTTTAGCTCTCTTTGCTTTAGCATTTATTTTATTTTAACAAGTGTGGGCAATCCTGATCATGCGGTCTATCACTCACTTGGCATTCATGTTTCTCAGGCACGGTACCGAGCACTCGATAAGAGACGCAATCTTAGATGTGTTCATATCGAAGACATTTTCATATCAAAGACATTGGAACACTTTCCCTTTTGTACACTTTTATTTATTTTGTTTTGATTTTATTTTTATTTTGATCTTTTGAAATCACTCAAGCCTTTTTAGAATTGCATAAGATGCACCGCGCGGAAGCCTAACTGTGAAGGGTTGGCGCGAGTGGATGGGACACTGCGAGTTTTAGAAAAAACTCGCTTCCATGGTTTGGTGAATTCAACATTCTCGGATGTACCCTTTGTTGCACGGAGCGTTCAATCGGGTAGATGGAGCATGAATTCCCAGAGGGTTATGTCCATATGTAGAATACATATGGGTTTTAGAAAAGTGAGAAAAAATTCAATCAGGAAGTAGGATCGAGCAAACAATACGAAAAACCGGTCGAAATTAGAATGCATATTTCTGGCTCGGTATTGGGGGAAATTGGCGCCAACAAACAGAGACTGGCGCCAGCTTTTAACTGTAGCGCCTGGCGCCAATACTGGCGTCTGGCGCTACGACTAAAATGCTGGCGCCAAGCTCTGGCCCCTGACGCTACTTCCCACATGCCTCAGCAGCTTTCTGTGTTCGATAAAATTTTCCAGTTTCGCGCGGTGTTATTTCGGTCCCAGTTTAGAAAGATATTTCTCAAATTTCCTACGTGTAAAATCCTATGTTTTAACTCATTACGGATGGTCTTTCCAATGAGATCTTTTTTTATGCATATGACAATAATGTTAATCAAAATTACGCACATGAAATACTTAGAACGTTTTGAGTCTAATCTACTCATTCTAAGTCATTGCCGAAACACATTTAGGAATTAAAACATAAATCCTCCCCAGTGGAGTCGCCAAAAACTGTAGGGAATAATTTCAAGATTTAATCCCCTTGCTTGAACGCCACTATGATCATACACTAAAGTACGGTGGCGTCCAAAAGGGAAGAAGATAGAGCAAAAGAGTCGCCAACAAGTTTTAGGAACTTGTAAACCGTTCACGAGGTGAAGGTTACACCCCTTAACGATCCAAGAGATCGTCAACTCCATAAGGTCTAGAACCAAATAAGGGTTCGGGGATGAAGGTACAAATCCAACCTAAAAGAGATTGAATCTGCCCTAATAATAGGCCTCTACTTTATTCAGATCGTATTCATGTGCGCTTTCTAATTAACATAAAATCAATAGGATTAAACCGAAGCCTGTTTATCTATGTTAGTTGAATATTAATGCACAAATAAAACTATTATTGGTCACTTGAATTATAATCAAAATTAACCCTAAACAAGATTATTAATTATCTTATTAAGCGTGATTACAAGTACAAATTCCCTTTAAACATGCATAAAAGGTGTGATCAAGCAATAAAAATAAATATCAAGCAACATAATAATCAAAGTATAAATATAATCATGATCATAAAATTATAACAATGAAATAATCATCATAATAACAATCATATTAACCATAATAATAATCATGTTAATCATAATAATAATAATTATAAAATTATAATCATAATCATGTTAAAGCATAATAAAAATAGCAAGATCCTAGGCATGATACTAACAAGATTAATAACAAACCCTAGCATGTCACTAAGCATTAAAAATCAAATCTTTAGCCCTAACATGATACTAACAATCATAAATATTAGGAAGAACATAGAAAGCATCATAACAATCATATTTAATATTAAAATTACCCTAGACATGATACTAGGAACATCATAATAACAATATAAACATGATTTCTACATCATAATATCAATAAAAACCATTAAATAACTTACTTTGATGCCTCGTACCTCTTTCGAATTACAAAATACACACGTTAGTAACTTCAAGGAAAATAATAATCAAACAATTAAATTAAATAATTGAAATAGAGATTTGGGACCAAACCCTCAGAAATTAAAACCTTTCACGTCTAGGGCGAAGGCAACTTCGAATATGGCTAGGTGTTTCTAGATCTTGCGAATGCGGAATTTTGTATGTGAAAGCAAGTTTGAGAAAGAGAAAGAAAAGAGATGAATGAATCAAGAGAGAATTGATGATGAATGAAAACTTATTGTTGATGAGAATTCGTGAGAATTGGTGAATGAAAACGAAGTTTTTAATACGTTATTTATAGAGAAATCAGCCAAAAAGACAAAATAACAAAATAGAGCACTTGGCGCACGCAAAACAGAGCTGGCGCCAGCAAAACAGAGCTGGCGCCAGCAAAACAGAGCTGGCGCCAGCACCAGCTTATTGGCGCCAGGCGCCAATGGCTAGCACCTGGCGCCAGGCCTGGTTCCAGGCGCCAATGCCTGGAGTCAGGCGCCAGGCCTGTTTTGGACGCGTTTTCGAAAATCAGATAAGTTTTCTGTACTGGAGGATAAAATCGTATCTTTTCCTCGAAAATGCTTTTTGATTTTAATTAAAACTCTGAAAAGTCAACAAAAAGTCAATTTATCAATGCTAATTGAATTAGGAATGAAAAGAACCTTCTAGAAGAATCTAGAAGACTAAAACCATTCCTAATTGCATTAGGAATGATAAATCATATTAGGCCCTCCCCTAGATCATTCGGCCGTACATAAAGCTCAAACCGGGCCCAGTTTAGTAAATTGCCCATAACTTACTCAATATTCATCAGAATTGGGCTTATAATATATTGTTGGAAAGATCTTTGCAAGCCTCATCCAACTATACTACTATTGGACCCAAATCATGGACCAACCAAACTGGATTGGCTGTTTTCTTAAAATAAGTTTTTAAAAACAGAGAGAAGAGAAAAGAAAAGAAAATTAAAACTATCCGCAACACTAGTCTTTCCACACTTTCGCTTCATTCGATTATGATTCGACATGAAAGGTACTCATCACCGGGTTTGGTTTTGGGGATACACAATTGGGTGTCTACAATACCGCTTCAATGGATCGAGGTCAGTCTGTGAGACATAGTGTGGAATTTGACTTGACTAAGCCCCTATTGTCAAAATTCAAATTGAATGGCAAAGTGTGCAAGGTGCAATATGAGGGTCCGAGGCAAATATGCTTTAAATGTGGTAAACTTGGGCATAAGGAGGATAGTTATGATATGACTCAGAATGAGAATGGGGAAATTGGTGGAAAAATACTCATGGCGGAGAAGAGAAGACTGATAGAAATATTGGTGGTGTTGCTAAAAAACCAGAGAAAACGGATAGATATGGAACTTGGATGGTGGTCCAAAAGAACACTAGGAAGTATGTGCCTAAGAATAAAGGTGGAAGTAGTCGACATCAGGAGGAAGGAGTGAAGGAGCTACTAATAAGCAGGACACTAACCAAGAAAAGTTTGCTTCAAGGAATGTTAAAGAAAGAGTTAAACAAAGTGAGAAGACTAATGCTGGCTCGAGGTTTAATGTTCTTGAGCTGGAGAAGGATATGGAAGTGGAAGATATCATTGAAGAGGAAGAAGAACTGGAAAGAAACGAAACAGCTCCAGTAGCTGAGATAATGCCGCATAATATGATGACATGATGATGGGTGATGCTGTTAACCTAGGACAGGATAGTGGAATATGCGCTTTGGGGAATCAGTCTTTGGAAATAGACCTAAATGGGTCAGGTTGTGAGAAGGATATTAATCAAACAGTGGATTTGGGTGGATCTTTATTGATGGGAAATAAAATTTTAAATAAGGAAAGGGAGATTTTATCTTATGGTAAAGGTTTAAATGATAGAAAGAAAGAAGATTCTAAGAGATCTGGTGCAAAACAGGGGATTTTATTAGGGGGATTTCAAAGAAAGTCACCTCTGAATATTTCTACTTCCTTGAATAACTCGATTAGAATCTCCTCAAATAAGGAAAGTTCGAAGCATAGTGTAGACACCCATTTGTGTCTCCCCAAAACCAAACCCAGTGATGAGTACATTTCACGTCGAATCATAATCGAATGAAGTGAAAGTGTGGAAAGTCTAGTGTTGCGGAAAGTTTTTTATTCTTTTCTCTTCTCTCTGTTTTTGAAAACTTATTTTAAGAAAACAGCCAATCCAGTTTGGTTGGTCCATGATATGGGTCCAATAGTAGTGTAGTTGGATAGGGCTTGCAAAGACCTTTCCAATGATATAATATGAGCCCAATTCCGATGAATATTGAGGAAGTTATGGCCAATTTACTAAACTGGGCCCGGTTTGAGCTTTATGTGCGACCCAATGATCTAGGGGAGGGCCTAATATGATTTATCATTCCTAATGCAATTACGAATGGTTTTAGTCTTTTAGATTCTTCTAGAAGGTTCTTTTCATTCCTAATTCAATTAGCATTGATAAATTGACTTTTGTTGACTTTTCAGAGTTTTAATCAAAATCATATAGCATTTTTGAGGAAATTATATGATTTTATCCTCCAGTACGGAAAACTTATCTGATTTTCGAAAACGCGTTGGAAATAGGCTTGGCGCCTGACCCCAGGCTTTGGCGCCTGGAACCAGGCCTGGCGCCAGTGTTGGTGCCTGGCGCTAGCCATTGGCGCCTGGCGCCAGTGTTGGTGCCTGGCGCCAACTAGCTAGGGTTGGCGCCAACTCTGTTTTTTGTGCGTCTGACCCTGTTTTGTTTATTTTATCTTTTTGGCTGATTTTCTCTATAAATATCGTATTAAAAACTCCGTTTTCAATCATCTACAAATTATCATCATCATTCACCAACTCTCATCAAGATTTTCTTGATTATTCTCTCTCTCTCTTTTTTTTTTTTAAACTAGCCTTTTCTTAAATACAAAATTCCGCATTCACAAGATCTAGAAACACCTAGCCATATTCGAAATTGCCTTCGCCCTAGACGTGAAAGGTTTAATTTTTGAGGGTTTGGTCCCAAATCTCTCTTTCAATTATTTAATTTAATTGTTTGATTATTATTTTCCTTGAAGTTACTAACGTGTGTATTTTGTTATTAGAAAGAGGTACGAGGCATCAAAGTAAGTGCTTTAATGGTTTTTATTGATGTTATGATGTAGACATCATGTTTATATTGTTATTATGATATTCCTAGTATCATGTCTAGGGTAATTTTAATATTAAATATGATTGTTACGATGCTTCCTATATTCTTCCTAATATTTATGATTGTTAGTATCATGTTAGGATTAAAGAATTGATTTTTATTACTTAGTGACATGCTAGGGTTTGTTATTAATCTTGTTAGTATCATGCCTAGGATCTTGCTATTTTTATTATGCTTTAACATGATTTATGATTATTTTTATAATTGTTTTGATTATGATTATAATTGTTATAATTTATAATTGTTATTTTATGATTATTATCATGATTATTTCAATTATAATTTATTCTTATGATGATGATATTTATTGTTATTATAATTATAATTATTGTTATGATTATTATTATGTTGCTTGATGTTTATTTATAATTATTGCTTGATCACGCCTTTTATGCATGTTTAAAGGGAATTTGTACTTGTAATCACGCTTAATAAGATAATTAATAATCTTGTTAGGGTTAATTATGATTATAATTTCAAGTGATCGCCAATAATAGATTTATTTGTGCATTAAATTCAACCAACATAGATTAAACAGGTTTAGGGTTAACCTATTGATTGAATGTTAATTAAAAAGCGCACATGAATACGATCAGAATAAAGTAGAGGCCTATTATTAGGGCAGGTTCAATCTCTTTTAGGTTGGATTTCTACCTTCATCCCCGAACCCTTATTTGGTTCTAGGCCTTATGGGGTTGACGATCTCTTGGATCGTTAAGGGGTGTAACCTTCACCTCGTAAACGGTTTACAAGTTCCTAAAAAACTTGTTGGCGACTCATTTGCTCTATCTTCTTCCCTTTTGGACGCCACCGTACTTTAGTGTATGATCACAGTGGGGTTCAAGCTAGTGGGATTAAAGTTTGAAATTATTCCCTACACATAGGTTGAATTCCCACCCGTCCATTGGCAAAGAAAACATTGCTATTGCGACATCAACTCCTTCTGCTCTGTATCGCAACTCTTCTCATCCCTCAATTGATTCAGAACCTCCTGATCTGAGATATGAATCCCAACAAAATTCCGATTATGCTCGAGGTGAAAATCCCTCGGGAGTACGAGATGTTCATAGATTACCAAGTGGAGGGGCCAACGCTGGTGATAGTTCATCCCTCGGCAGTGATATGTCCAATTTATATAGTGTTTTACCCCCGTCCCATGGTCATAATTAGTAGTGTTTTTGGCTCTTTAGGGCCACTTTTATTACTAATTTGTGTTTTCTAGTGTTTTTGTAGTTTTGCTTGAGTTTTGTAGGAAAATGCACACTTGGAGCGTTTTCCGGGTTTTTCAAGAAGCAACTACGAGAGTTAGGAGGACACGACCATCCTTGAAGCCCAGGACCGGTGAGAGCCGGTGATTAAGGGCTCGGTATGTGATACCGGGGCTATTGGATCAAGTAATCAAGACCCGATGAGGAAATCCGGATTGGGCCGAGGAATCGAGTCCAATCAAAATCCAAGCCTCGAAGAAGAAGCCGGGCCCGATCGGGCAAGCATACGCCCGATCGAGCGGGTGCGTGCAAAGCAACATCAAGGAAGAAGCGCGCCCGATCGGGTGAGCGTAGGCTCGATCGGGCGCAGCACACCAGCAAGGGGCATAGTAAAAAGGCAGGCCCGATCGGGTGACCCTTCGCCCGATCGGGCGAGTGTTTTTCTAAGTACCTGATTAGTTTTGTTTTAGTTTTTGTTTTAGGAGTGTTTAAGTACGAATTATGTACGTAATTTTTTATTACCTTCTCTTTTAGATTTTCTCTCTCTACTTAGGATATTTTTCTCTCTCTTAAATTCTCTCTCAACTTTGTTCTTAATTACATTCATTAATCCAGATTTCTTTTGGTAACAATTTCTTCTCTTTTAATTTCAGTTATTTTATTTAATTCTTTCATTATGTCTTGCTTTATTGATTTGATTAGTTTAGATTTAATTATGCTTGAGTAGTTTTATTTCTAGGGTTTATGGGGATCTAATAAATAATATGAAGGGGTAAATTTGTGATTGTTGATTATCAATGCTTGGTTAATTTCCTATTGATTGATTTAATGTTATGCAATTAGGTTTGGCCAGATTTAATTGTATGAGTTTAGCAATATTAATTCGAGATTCAACAGATGAGAATTGATATTTAGGCTTAGTTTCAATAGGCGGACTAATTTAAAAATGGTTAAGTCGAGATTCAACAGATGAGATTTAATACCGGTAAATTAACTCTGTGATTATAATACGTAGTGAAAGCCCTTTATAATCTGATTAATCAATGCTTGATGATTGCTTATTATGATTTGCCCTGGAATACTGTTTATTAGTGAACCTATGCCCTAGGACTTTTAATATTTAATTTCTCCCTACTTTATTTTCTCTGATCATATTCTTCGTAGTTTAGTCTTTAATTACAACAATATTGATTACCTTGATAATTTAGATTATAATAATTAATTAGGAGTAGAAAGACTTGTTTCTCTTTGGACTCGACCCTACTTCCCTATCAGCATTAGTTTAGAGGACTTAGGTAATACTTTTGATTAGGGGATACGACTTTACCCTGTCAGGCAGACAAGGTGGATCTCCAAGTGAGCACATATCTCCCACCGGAGCATATTTCGGCATGTATGATGGCGAATTTTCAAATTCTGATGAGGACAAGAGGGCCAATGGAAGCCTTGAAGGAGTTTTTTAGGCCTTCTGCCTAATCTCCCGAGAGATTTGTATGACTGCTACCCTTTATTCCTGATGTTTAATATGTCTATAAAGATCTTAGTGTGGAATGTCTAGGGTGTGAGTCAAAAAGTAGGTGTTATTAAGGATCTTGTTCGAATTAATAAACCTATGGTTCTTGTGTTAGTTGAAACCCATCTAAGTGGGAATAAAGATGATGAAATTTGTGCAAAAATTGATTTTTCGAGTAAAATCCGAGTTGAAGCTCAAGGCTTTAGCGACGGAATTTGGCTCTTTTGGAAGCAAGAAGAAGTTGAGATTTCTCATTATGATAATAGCACACAACACCTCACAATTGAAATTAAGAAGCGTGGTGAGGAACCATGGATGTTCTCTGCTATCTATGCCAACCCTGACACCTCATCTCGTAAGAGATTATGGAAGGAGTTGGAGGATATTGGGAAAAAATTTCAAGGTCCTTGGTTAATGGCGGGGGACTTTAATGATACTCTTTCTATGTCTGAACGCAATGGAATTGGTGGGGCGGAGATGTAGCGTAGGTGTTCTGATTTTTCTAATTGGACAGAGAATAATGGTTGGATGGATTTGGGTTGCTCGGGACCCGAACATACCTGGGCCAGAGGAAACTCACCTGCTACCTTTAAATCTGCAAGGTTAGATAGAGGTTTTGCTAATGAGGCTTGGCGTTTGAAGTTTGAAGTTTGAAGCAGCAAGTCGTAGAAAAAAAAAAAGAGAAAGAGGAAGCAAACCGCCGTGACGCGGTTGTGGACGCCGACCGACGGGAAACGACACCGACCGCCGGTGAGAAGAAGCCGAGACACGAAACAAAATGAGCCAAAGAAAATTCTTTCGAGTTTAGATGAGAATCGGACGAGCAAGAGAATGAGCAAATGAGGAAAATGTGTGATATTTAAAACATAAGAATCCCGTGCAACGGACCCCGTTCCCACGTAACGGTCAGATTTTTGTGTGGTGCACAAGCTTTGACCGGTCGAAGATGCTTTTCTTTGCCTTTTTCATCCACTTGATTCCCGCGCACGGGACTTCCTTGCCGTGTCACGGGAGGCAGTTCCGCATGACGGGGGACCCTTGCCGTGTCACGGGAATGTTTTTTTGTGACACGGTGGTTTTGTAGCATATTTGCGAATATTCTGACATTTTGACTGAAGTTGCACGTTTTTTTCCATAAATTGGACAGTTATTTTTCGCTGGAATTACGCGGAAAATTGTAATTGATACTTAAAGGGGACTAAAATTACCATTTTACCCCTAGCAAGCATCAAAGTCTATTTTTCGGCGTTTTAAGCGCCTAATATGGTCGTATAATCGTGTGAATCATCTGCGGCCCACGTTCGGGGATAGTCGAACCATCATACACTTACAAATGTCAGCAATCGTCGGGTTTCCTCAGGCATGGAAAGCATTATCGGTGGATTTTTCTTCAAGTATAGAAAACCGCCAAGTCGGCTTTCCTCAGGCATGGAAAGCATTATCGGTGGATTTTTCTTCAAGTATAGAAAACCGCCAAGTCGGATTTCCTCAGGCATGGAAAGCGTTATTGGTGGATTTTTCTTCAAGTATAGAAAACCGCCAAGTCGGTTTTCCTCAGGCATGGAAAGCGTTATCGGTGGATTTTTCTTCAAGTATAAAAAAACTGCCGAAATCCTTTGTTGGCTTTCCTCAAGCATGGAAGGCATTATCGGTGGATTTCTTCAAGCATAGAATGACACCAAATTCGTTTGTCGACTTTCCTCAGGCATGGAAAGTATTATTCGGTAGGTTTCTTTAGGATTAGAAAACTACCAAACTCTTCAGTCGGCTTTCCTCAAGCATGGCAAGCGTTTCAACAAATGTCACTCGGTGGATTCCTTCAAGCTTAGGAAGCTGCCAAATTCGTTGGTCACCAATACACTGGTGCCAGATACGTATTCTATCCCTTTATTCTTTTATCTGTAGAACTAACATTTTTCTGCAGGTATCGGCGTATACAGAGTGATTTAGGATCGCAGAACGTCTTAAATCATTCTCCATCCTATCGGCTACTTTGACTATCGTTTTCGAAACTGACGTTTCTACAAACTCAGTCAAAGTGGGGGCTTCTGTAGACACCTAAAAATGTCTCCCCAAAACCAAACCCGATGATGAACAACCTTTCACCGCCACTATTGGTTGGGTTTAGTATTTAATCCCGAGAGTGCTTAAAAAATCGTATTTTATTAAATTCATATTTTTTAACAGTCCATGGATTAGTCTTAATGTTTGGTAAAAGCAAAGTTTTGATTTCAGCCCAAACTTATTAATTAATTTTTAGCCCAAGCCCTTTATTTATTTTTATTTAATTATTTTCTTATTTTAGCCCGAATAATACAAAGTCAGAAAAGGCCCGAAATTATCAATCGGCACTTAAAATGCCGAAGGAAATTAGGGTTAAAAATGTATTTAGACGGAAAAACAGGCTAGAATTTCCCGCGCCACGGCAGGTACCTACCGTGTCACGAGAATCCTTCCCGTATGACGGTGGGATTTCCCGTGACACAGGAGGTCTGCCGTGACACGGGACATTCCGTGTCTTTTCCGCGTAAACCCTTAACGCGTTTTTTATCCCGTTTTCTGAAAATTTCTCGCGTCACACCAAAAATGTACTGTGTCACGGGAAAGTGTATCGTCTGACGGTAGAGTTTCCCGTGTCACGGTACAGTTTGACCGTGTCACGGGATACTTTTTTAGGGTTTTTATCATTTTAGGGTTCCATGTGCTCCCTCAGCACATTTTCCCTATAAATACCCCCTCATTTCTGATGTACGGGGCACCGAGTAATTCTCTAATTTTATTTTCTCTCTTCTATGCTTTAGCCTAAACACTAGCCTACCCTTTTCTACTTCAAAATTCCTTCTTCAAGTACTCAAAGGAGTCCATACTTTACTCGTGGTTCTATCCTTAAGCCAAGGCGTGAAAGGTAGAATTGTTTGAGGGTTTGGCCCCAAAATCAACTTTACTTAATTTAATTTAATTTAATCATCGTTTTATTATTTCCTTGAAGTTATTAACTCGTTTATTATTTTGTAGTTGCAAACAAACAGAATCAAAGTAAGGATCATGCTCCTTTTATTTTTATTATTTTTCTAACAATTTTATGTTGTTGGAATTGTTATTAATTTGGTTTTAATATTAATGTTGTTCTACTATTTTTATTATGATCACCATATTGCATGTTTAAAGGGAATATGTAATTGAAAATCACGCCTAATAAGATAATTTGGACAACCGGTTTAGGATTCTTTTAATCTTATTATTAATTGAAGTGATCACCAATAATTTAGAATTATGTGTGCATTAATATTAAACCAATTTAGTTAAATAATAGTTTGGAGCGAATTGAATTATTGTTTGTATGCCTTTGAGATCACAGGAATGCTTTTCAATATAAGAATCGAGTAGAGGCCAATACGAGCGAATGTGACTCCATGACTCACTTCGTACCATCAACCCCGATCCTCCTTTCGTGGTTTCGAACCATATGGAGTTAGTAATCTCATGGATTATGAATGGGGTGTAACCTTCACGGGTCAATCGTTGTTTCCTTCGTTGTCCCTTATTCGTGGTTGCCTTTTATGATCCGTGAACGGTTTACAAGTTCCTTAAAAACTTGTTGGCGGCTCCCTACTTTCCTTGTCCCTAATCGTATTATGTCAATTCCTACTTCCTATGAGTGCCAAGCATATTCACCACATGCTTTTAACATAGGTGCATTTCGAGCGACGCTTACAAAACCGTTTAAAGCTTCGGGCCCGGACGGTTTTCAACCTCTATTATATCAAAAATATTGGGATATAGTTAGTCCAATAGTGATACAAACAGTGAAATAAATTTTAGAAGGAAAATTTTTTCCAGAAGGGTTGAACAATGCGTTTTTGGTTCTTATTCCAAAATAGGAGGTTCCTCAAAAGGCTAACCATTTTCGCCCGAGTTGTGTAATATTAATTATAAAATTATGACAAAGGTGATTGTGAATAGGCTCAAACCGGTGCTACCGAGTTTAATTTCGCCTACTCAATGTAGTTTTGTGCCGAAGAGACAAATCACGGATAATGTCATCATTGTTCAAGAAATATTGCACACCATGCGGAGAAAACAAGGTAGAGTTGGTTATATGGCGGTGAAAATTGACTTTGAAAAGGCCTATGATCGACTTTGGTGGTTGTTTGTTCGAGACTCACTGCTTCAACTTAGGTTGCCTCAGAGTATGGTAGATTTGGTTATGACATGCATCACTTCGGCTTCACTTCAGATTTTGTGGAATGGAGAACCTTTGGATCAATTCAAGCTAAGTAGTGGCATTTGACAAGGAGACCCTCTATCTCCATATATATATGTTATTTGTATGGAGAGACTTGCTCATTTGATTGATAGAGAGTGTAGACTTGGTGAATGGAAGTCGGTGCGAGCTAGTAGAGGTGGCCCTCCAATCTCGAATTTGGCGTTTGCGGATGATTTAATATTGTTTTGTGAGGCCTAGTTGGACCAAGCTATGGTTATGAAAGGTTGTTTGGATCAATTTTGTAGGGCCTCTAGAAGTAAGGTTAGTGTGGAAAAATCAAGGGTGTATTTTTCTCCTAATACTAACTTAGATGTTCGAGATGCTATTTGTAACTCGCTTGATATGGAAGCCACAGAAGATTTAGGAACTTATCTTGGAGTTCCTACTATTAATGGGAGATCTTCGAAGAGAGAATATCATTACCTTGTTGATAAGATAAATAACAAGCTTGCGGGATGGAAGTCTAAGTTGATTTCGATGGCAGGTAGGGCTACTTTGATTCAATCTTCCTTGTTGTCGGTACCTTTATATGCTATGCAATCTACAAAGCTGGCACGTTCTACCTGTGATGATATAGATCGAAAGGAAAGGAATTTTTTGTGGGGCGACACTGATGAGAAAAGAACAGTACACATGGTAGCTTGGGAGAAGATCACAAAACCAAAAAGTGAAGGGGGGCTTGGCTTTCGTTCCATGAGGCAGTCAAATGCAGCATTTCTTGCTAAGTTGGGATGGAGATTATTGGCTGAACCTAATAGCTTTTGGTCAAGGGTGATTCGAGATAAATATTGTGAAGGTCGATGCGATGTGAATATTTTAAAAGCTAAGGCAGAGCCTCTAATGCTTGGCGTGGTATTGTAGAAAATATGGACACGTTTCAAAAGGGGGTTAGTATGACTGTGGGTAATGGCGAGGCTACCCTTTTTTGGATGCATAGATGGGAGACTAAAGATCCCCTTTTTGAACTGGCAGATCCGAAACCTCCTAGTAGCTTACAAGGCATTTCGGTGAGGGAAGCTTGGGATGTGAATTCTGGATGGAAATTGAGCATGTTTGCTGATTATTTACGCTCTGAAATTATTAGAGAGATTGTTTCCCATGAGGTTTTTGAGGATACAGAGGCTATTGATTAAGTGTTCTGGAATGGAAATCCCTCTGGCAAGTTCAGCATCCAATCAGCTATTAATGTAGCAAGGGACTCTTCTATGCCGAATGTGAATCAAGTTAAGGGGTGGAAGGACATTTGGAGAGTGTGTGTGCCTCAATGTATGCGTTTCTTTTTATGGTTGGTTGTTCAAGATAGAATTATGACTAATTCTAATCGGTTTATTAGGAAGTTAACTGATGATCCAAGATGTTTTGCATGTGGGTATGTTGAGGAAAATTCTGAGCATATACTCCGTACTTGCCCTGCTGCTAAGATAGTGTGGCGCAATTTTGGTAAGGGTGACAGTGTGCTGGGTTGGGGGAAGTCATTCCCAGAGTGGATTTTGAGTAGTATTGGAGATAATCATAATTCTCAGGAGGAGGATTGGCCTATAATTTTTGTGACTATAATGTGGTGGTTGTGGCTTTGGCGCAATGATAGGTGTTTCAAGGAAGAGCCGATTGTTCCTTTAGATCAAAATTCATTCATTTTTGCTAGAGTTGGGGAAATAGTCAGAGCTATAGATAGAGATGTGAAGAATGCAGGTTGCAACAAGAGAAAGAGAGAGGAGATTTATGTAAGATGGGAATTGCCTCGGCTAGGATGGGTCAAGTTAAACATTGATGGAGCATCCAAGGGAAACCCGAGGTTTGCTGGAGCAGGGGGGATTATTCGTGGACATGATGGTGCTGTGTGTGCTATGTTTGCCATGAATTGTGGTGTATGTTCCTTGACCAAAGCAAAACTTTTGGCAGTAATGCGTGGGATGGCTATGGCGTGGAATGGGGGATTTAATAAGGTGTTGGTGGCTATTGAATCGGAGGTGGTTGTTCTTCTTTTGGTGGAGGAATGTCCCTCATCCTCCCCTTATATTCATATCATACGGAAGTGTCAAGCTTTCGCAAATCGAGATGGTTGGGAAGTAAGTTTTGCGCATTGTTACCGGGAAGCGAATAGGGCTGCGGACTGGCTAGCAAATTATGGAGTGTCTTCTTCTCAGCGTTTGGTTATGTTTGGGGCGGTCCCAGAGGACCTTCGTGCTATTTTATTGGAGGATTTGCGTGGAGTTTCTTGGCCTCGTCTGGTTCCAAAGACGAAGACTTAGCTGGCTAGTAGTGTGTTAGGAGTCTTTTTATTTTCTGTTCTTTTTATTTCTTGCTTTTGTTTTTCTTTTCTTGTTGCTCTTTGAGCTTGGTCGTTTTTTTGTCTTTTGGGGCTTGCCCCACTCTTTCACCAAAAAAAAATAATAGGTCCTCCTCTAGATCATTGGGCCGTAGATAAAATCCGATTTGAGCCCAATTTAGTATTTTGGTCATAATTTCCTCATTATTCATCGGAATTGGGCTTATAATATATCGTTGGAAAGGTCTTTTCAAGCCCCATCCAACTAAACCATTATTGGACCCTTATCATGGACCAAAATAAACTATAATGCACGTTTTTCCATAAATAAAGTAAGAAAAGAAATATTTTCAAAAACAGAAAGAAGAGATATTTTAATAAAACATCCTCATCACTAGACTTTTCACACTTTTGCTTTATTCATAATCAAATGAAGTGAAAGGTATTCATCACTGGTCTTGGTTTTGGGGAGACACATTTAGGTGTCTACACTATCATTCATGGATCATGATATCAACGTCACTTTTTTTTTCTTTGCAGATCTTTGAATTTTGGGGGCCTTCTTCAGATCTTCAAAGTTTATTGGTGAAGTATTGGTTCTTTATAGCTTTCTCCAATCTCCGAGAACTTTTCTTGGTGGACCGGTGCTTCGTAGCTTTCTCCGATCTTGATGTTCAACACTTTGAGTTAATGAACTCTGTTGCTTAGAAGCTTTCTCCAGATCTCAAAAATTTTGGTGGACTACTAGTGCTTGGAAGCTTTTTCCAAACATCCATGTTAGATCAATTTACGAATCTCCGGTGCTTGCAACTTCCCCAGATTGATTTTCAAGTAAACTTGGTGAAGTATTGGTGCTTGGTACCTGTAGGGAATAATTTCAAGCCTTTAAAATACCACTAGCTTGAACCCCACTGTGATCATACACTAAAGTACGGTGGCGTCCAAAAGGGAAGATAGAGCAAAAGAGTCGCCAACAAGTTTTTAGGAACTTGTAAACTGTTCACGAGGTGAAGGTTACACCCCTTAACGATCCAAGAGATCATCAACTCCATAAGGTCATGAACCAAATCAGGGTTCGGGGATGATGGTACAAATCCAACCTAAAAGAGATTGAACCTGCCCTAATAATAGGCCTCTACTTTATTCTGCTCGTATTCATGTGCGCTTTCTGACTAACATGCAATCAATAGGATTACCCTAAACCTGTTTAATCTATGTTGGTTGAATATCAATGTACAAACAAACTATTATTGGCGATCACTTGAATTATAATCACATTAACCCTAACAAGATTATTAAATATCTCATTAAGCGTGATTGCAAATACCAATTCCCTTTAACATGCAATAAAAGGTGATCAAGCAATAACATAAATATCAAGCAACATAATAAATAATATCAATATCATGAATAATAATTATAATCATCAGAATAAAATAATCATCATCAAAATAATAACCATAAATTATAACAATTATAATAATTATCATGTTCATGTTAATATTAAGGCATAATAAACATAGCAAGATCCTAGGCATGATACTAACAAGATTAATAACAAACCCTAGCATGTCACTAAGCAATAAAAATCAAATCTTTAACCCTAACATGATACTAACACGAATAAATATTAGGAAGAGAATAAAAGGCATCATAACAATCATATTTAATATTAAAATTACCCTAGACATGATACTAGGAATCATAATAACAATGTAAACATGATTTCTACATCATAATATCAATTAATCAATTAAAGTACTTACTTGGATGCCTCGTACCTCTTTCTAATAACAAAATACACGCGTTAGTAACTTCAAAGAAAATAATAATCAAAACAATTAAATTAAATAATTAAAATAGAGATTTGGGACCAAACCCTCATAAATTAAACCTTTCACGTCTAGGGCGAAGGCAACTTCGAATATGGCTAGGTGTTTCTAGATCTTGTGAATGCAGAATTTTGTATGTGAAAACAAAGTTTAGAAAAGAATACTAAAGAATTAATATTATTGAGAATTGATGAAAGAAAGATGATGAATGAATGAATTGCGAAGAATTAGATGAATGGTAATTGGTGAATGATTTGTAAAAATAAAGAGAATTGACTAATGAATTGTAGATTAAAATTGGTGAATAAAGAGAGTTAATGATCGAAAACGGAGTTTTTGATATGATATTTATAGAGAAAATCATCCAAAAAAGATAATTTAACAAAACAGAGTCTTAAGATCGAAAAACCACATTGGCGCCAGTACCAGTGGCTAGCGCCTGGCGCCAATCCTGGTTCCAGGTGCCAAGGCCTGGGGTTGGGCGCCAAACTGATTTTCAACTCGTTTTCGAAAATCTGATAAATTTCTTGTACTGGAAGATAAAATAATATAATTCCATCGAAAATGCTATTTGATCTTGATTAAAACTCTGAAGAGTCCTAATTGAATTAGAAATGATGAGAACCTTCTAGAATGTTCTAGAAGACTAAAACCATTCCTAATTGCATTAGGAATGATAAATTATATTAGGCCCTCCCCTAGATCATTGGGTCGTACATAAAGCTCAAACCGGACCCAGTTTAGTAAATTGGCCATAATTTCCTCAACATTCATCGAAATTGGGATTATAATATATCGTTGGAAAGGTCTTTGCAAGCCCCATCCAACTACACCACTATTGGACCCATATCATGGACCAACCAAACTGAATTGGTTGTTTTCTTAAAAATAAAGTTTTCAAAAACAGGGAGAAGAGAAAAGAAATAAAACTTTCCGCAACACTAGACCTTTCCACACTTTTGTTTCATTCGATTATGATTCGACGTGAAAGGCACTCATCACTGGGTTTGGTTTTGGGGAGACACAAATGGGTGTCTACAGTAGCTTTCTCCAATCTTCACGTTGAACACTTTAAGTTGATCTCTGGTGCTTGAAAGCTTTCTCCGGATCTCAAGAACTTTGGTGGATCGATGCTTCATAGCTTTCTCCAATGTCCATGTTCAACTTGATTTGTGAATCTCCGGTGCTTGCTGCTTTCTCCGAATATGATCTTCAAGTAAATTTGGCGAAGTGTTGGTGCTTGAAAGCTTTCTCCCAATCTTATAGTTTATTATTTTTTTTAATAGCTGCCCTTGAATAAATTTTATATATCTAAGATGCCTACGTACTAATAAGTGATTGAAATTTACTTTTTGGATCAAGCCAAACGTAGTTCCAAATTCTATATATCTAAGATGCCTACGTACTAAAAGATGTACATTGATGTTGGGCTTTCAATATTGGGCTGGACTATTACAACCTTAAAGTAATTTAGTTAAAATAATTAAAATGGGCTAATTTAGTTTATTTCACCCAAATTAATTAATTTAATTAAAAATAAAATAAACATGAGTCAATTCTTTGACTTGACTTGTATAATATCCAATGTGGCACTTATACAAAACTTACGTGCCTACAGAGATGTACAGAGTACTTTTTGGGTCTGTTCTCTGTTCATCTTATTTTCACTTATTTCAGGTCTAATAAGTTCAGATAAGTTAATATAAGTTCAGCTAAGTTAAGTTTAGGGAAAATAAGTTCAGATAAGTTAATTTTAGGAAAAATAAGTTCTGATAAGGGTTATCCAAGTTCAAATTACAACTAAAATAAGTTTTAATAAGTTCAGGTAAGCTAATAAGTTAAGTTTAAACAAGTGAAAATCAAGTGAATAGAACTCACCATTTGAAGGCAAGAAGTAAAAATCGGAATACTCAATTAAGATTAGGGGTGTTCATAATAAAACGGTTTGGACCGGACCACCTTGGACCGGATCGAATCGAATTAATCGGTCCGGTCTTCGGGTACAAATTTTTCACTAGACTCTAGATTATGCAACTTTCCCTACACCCCTATCTTACTACGTCGTCTTTACTTTGCCCAGTTTGTTTATTTATTTATTTATTTTTTTAATTCTCATCTTTCCTTCTTTACTTTTCATACAAGCCACTGCATAATAAATTGCTCTCTCCTCTTTTACAGAGATTTCACATTCTCTCTCCTATTTTTTTCTTCAATTTTCTCTCTTCTTTCATGGAGATTTCTAACTTATTTGTTTTTTTATCATGATCGTGAATATGTTATTTCTGCTAGAATTGGATTACTCGATTCGTAAGGATTAATGTGAGCAATTTTGTATCGTTAATGCTAATTAATCAATCGGTTTTTTTTATTTTTGATAATGCTTTGTTTTTTTTATTGTTATTGTTTCATTACAAAGATTTGATTTCATAGTATTGGTTGTAATGCTTTTAATTTTGATAATTCTTTGTTTTTCTATTGTTATTGTTTGATTGTAGTGATAATGATGATTTAATATACATTTGACCGTAATTCTTCTTCTCTTCGATTGTTATTTCGTTTTATTGTTCTTATTTATAGTTTGACTGCTTGTAATCTTATTATTAGATTGTTCAATTCTACTTATGCTCTTATTTAATTTCATTTAATATTCTATTTTTTCCAGTTATGTGCATATTATATGAACTTTTATAATTATTTATAATTTTTTTCATCGATTGTTTTTACTAGTTTTATGTGCTGTATATAAACAATTATAGTTAAAACAATGCTCACTTTTGTAATAGTAAATGTTCATTTTAGGGTTATATTTGTGTACAATATTAAATAACATGTTTATTGTAGTTGTATATGCATGAATATATGTGTTTACATGTGAATTTTAATGATTATAATTGTTTTGTATTTGCTCATATACTTTTTAGGCTTTTAGTTAGTGAATATATTTTATTATTTGTTATTATACCGTGTCATTATAATGTTCAGCTATGTAAAGATATATGTTCATTTATATAAACTCTATGGTAACTTTACTCTAATTGATCAAATGCGTCATAATAATTGAACATTGTTGCTATTGGATATGTATGTTCATTTATTACATGTTTTATTATTGCAGTGACAAAAAAGAATGTAATAATTCTTGAAGAAACAAGTAAGCCTGATTTAATGGGGAAACAATTTAAATCTGAAGAAGAAAACTTATGGAATGTATAACGAATACGCATTTATGAAATTAAATATTTTGGAGTTAGAGTTGGAAAGTGTAAGAGGCGATGAAGAGACGATTCAATATGTATGAAAGATTTATTTGTAAGAAGAAGCAAGTTCCTCCTAGTGCTGCAACAAATGCTCCTAGTATTCAAAAGAATGCTCAAGTTCCTGAAGTCCCTCTAGAGTTCCTAGAACTGTTCAAATTCCAATTATTTTAGGTGTTCAAGCAATGATCTACTTGTTCCTACTATTTGAATGTACAAATTCTTACAAATGCTCAAGTGGCACCTAGTATTCAAAATAATACCTTAATCCTTTTGCTATTAAGTACTATTTTTCTTATTGAAATATTTTTTTTAAAAATTTTGTAAGTGAATATTTAAGTTTGTAAAACTGATCATTTAGTTTTTAAAAGTGATCATTAAGTTTTTGTAAAGAATCATTTAGTTTTACTAATATTCTACAAGTGAATATTTAAGTTTCGGAAAGTGATCATTAAGTTTTTGTAAATGATCAAAATTGTTAACAATTAGACATAATACTTTACATAAAATTCACAATTTTCATATAAAATTGTAAGAATAATTCTGTAAATAAATAAATATTTATCAAACTTTAAACATAAATAACTTAAACTTAAACAATGTAAAGTAATTATGTTAACAAGTAATATCTATAAGTTTTAATTTATCAACCAACTATGAACATATCCATAAGTGAACATGTTAAATATGCTTTCGTTCTTTCCGCTCTGATCTTATATAATTAGTAGACTCATCGTTTTCTTCGGTTTGTATTAGTTGAGCAATGTATTGCATCACCAGTCTTCTTATTTGGTCTACATGTTAATGAAAACGAATAATTATTAAACTGAACATTAAGTGTTATATAAATGAACATTATGTGCTACATAATTGAACACTAAATTATATTATTTGTTCAGCTAAAAATTAATAAGATTATTACTTGTTTATTGAATTTTACTTACATTTCAAGTCACAAACCCAGGATTTTGGCTTATTGTTTTCTTTTTGCCTAGCTTTTGACTTTATACTTATATATAAATGAAAAATTATCAAATTGAAAATGAACATTCATAAATAATAACTTTCCACTATGAACTAATTTACATTTCTATATTAATATGAAATAGATCAATTTTTTCAAAAAATTGTGACAATTATATTAATTTACAATTCTATATTAACTAGTTTTTAATACACATACACATATATGGACTATATAATTTACATTATACATTAAACATTTGAACATATGTATACACATATATGAACACATATAAGATATAACATATACTTAGATATACATGGACGTTTGTTCATAATATGAATTTGAACATATAGTGTTTTGTAAGTGTTCATTATACTTAAGAGTTGTATACACTATATCTTCTCCCCTTGTCGTTTTTTGTACATTTTATATATATATATATATATATTGTTCATTATACTTAAAATTATGCTTACATTTGTGTTTGTTTATCGTCTCAGAAGTAGTTCATTCCGCTCTGAAAAATCAAATTGAAAGAAGTAAGTTGTTTAAATATGACCAAACTTAAATAAAATTGTGCTTTCACTTTGAAATTTAACAATAAAAACTAACGATACTTATGTTAATGCTTCATTGACGCCAGATTTTTCAATTTCTTTCATGGACACCATCACAAAAACAAATTACCAAAAAATTTGGGTTTCTACTTTTTTTTTTTTTACTCTAAACATAAAAAATATACTTACTCTGCAGATTTTTGCTTAGTATTCATTGACGATTGAACAATTTTGTCTCTAATGTCGGACATTGTCGTTGATTTTACTTACTGTTGACTAAGAGATAAGATGAGAAAGAAAATGTTGATCTGAAAATGTAAATGAATATTTGATTTATTTATTTATTTATTTATTTATGTGTGGGGTAGGGGAAGTTAGTGGCAATTTACTGTGGTAGGGGTGGGTATTAAAACACTACAGCCTTTCAAGGGGGGTGTAGGAATAGATGCCTAGACTAGTGTCTAGGCATAATAATTAGTCTTCGGGTCTTGAAATTTATTTTCCCGGTCTTCGGTCCGGTCGGGTCCAAAACCCTATAAAATCTGATCTTGGGCCCGATTGATTTTTTTTAGGGAATTTCTTAACGGTAACCCCCAATTTATACTACACACCAATGGTTACCCCATTTTTTTTGGGTTATACAAAATGACACTATTAATCTTCTCTCCTAATGATGACATCAATGATGGTTTTTAAACAAATATTTAAATCATGGTTAAGGAAAATTGAAAATGACGAAATTGCTCCCTTTTATTTCACCCAACCAACCGAATTTAATTCCCTCCATTTATCTCTCTCTCCTTCTTTCTCCCTCTTCATTACTCTTCATGTTCCGTCTTCTCAAAGCTTTCTCATCAAACTGTTCATTGAGACGCAAAACAAACAGAGCATTGAATTCAACCCCAATATATCCATCAAAAGGAGACGGTGATCGTCATTTTTCTTTTGGGTTGAAGTAAGGTGTGATTCAAAATAGTGGATTTCAAAACTTGCGACTAGGGTATTTAAGTTTGGGCTAAGAATAGGGGGTACCTGGTTAAAGATCGGATCTTTCTGCACCATCTTGATAAAAAGAAGTTCAAGTATGCACCAAAACCCTAATTTTTATATAAATTTTGAGTTTTGTATGTTATGCACTCTGTTTTGTCATGATCGTATGTCTGCTTGTTTTATGGGGTTGTTTTGTTGCTTTGATTATTGATTATGTGTTATGAACTTTTTTGTCTGTGTTTGTGCTTGGAATATGGTATGGTGATAGAATGAGTGTTTCGGTGGTATTGAAGTTTCAGTATAAGGGTGTAGATGTTGATGTTGTAGTTAATGATATTGACAAGGTCAATCTAGTTGACCTAGTGATAGAGTATTGGGATAAGGCTGTTGAGAGTAAGAAACCTATTCCAAAACATGCTTCTTTTGCTTATATTCACAAAATGAAACATGTGTACTTGAATAATGATAGGGACTTGATGAAAATGTTTACTAACTTAAGTGGAAAAGACCTTATATATATATATGGGTGGGTATGGCTCATTCACCAAATGAATTACTGAAGGCTACTAGGACTTTGAGGGCAAGTAGGGTAGCTGCTGAGTTGAAGAATAGAGTAGGACAATTGGGTAAGACAGAATGTGATCCTGAAAAGGGAATCCTAAGGAGAAGTTTAAGGAACCTAGAGAGTAGTTCAAATAAACCTGAGATTGATAAAGTAGAACTTAAGAAGTTAACCTCTAGGAGAAACACTTCATCCTATGTGGCAGAACCTGATATGGTAGTTCCAGACTCTATTCTTGATCCTGTTACTGAGGGACAGACTGAAGAAGATGAGGATGATGATGGGGAACCTGTTCATCAACCTATAGTTGAAATATATAATGCAAATTGTAGTGATGATACCTGGGCTAATATGATAAGGGATTTGGAAGCAGAACAGGAATACTTGAGTAGGGGGAGAGGAAGAGGGAAGGGGAGACCTAGAGGGAGAGGTAGGGGGAGAAGTAAGGGTAGAGGTAGGGGTAGATCTAGGGAGGAAGAAAAACCCGTGATACTGGTGGGAGGTAGGATATGGCACAGTGGACCTCCCAGAGACTTGAACAAATGGTATAGGAAGCAGTTAGAGGGTGCAGTAGATGTTGGGGTTTGGTGAGTCCGACTCATCGCGGAAACAACCCCGATCCAAGGAACCACTTGTAATTAATAAAACCATAAAGCATAAATAAATAAACACAAGAAAAGGAAGAACGAATCATACCCTTGAAGCGAGCTTCGCCCTCTCAAAACGGGCTCTTACTTGAAAGCCTTAAGCACCGCAAATGCCGTGCCTCCAACGGTATTTACCCATAAAGGACGAACACGACTTTTTAGGTCCACTACCTTGGAGTTAGCAAGGTCCGACCAAAACCCAAGTGTTAATGGAGTTTAAGAGTATTTCCAAAAAATGGAATGCTCTTTCTAACTCCCACTCAAGCACTTTACTCCAAATCCCAAGGTTGGTATTTATAGAGGAAAGTATGAGTGGGAATTTCTATCCCATCAATGTGGGATCATGAAATTCCACAAATTAATTTAAAGCTAAATTAAATTAAAATTGCAAACTAATAATAAATCTATAAGTGGCATTACCATGTGAAATGGGTTGGTGAGGACCACATGAAGAGTAGGGGACCATACTTGCTCCCCACTTAATACTCTCCTTGTGCCACATGTCCTTACCCACTTGCTCCCATATTCCTCAAGCTTCCCCATAGTGACCGGCCCTATGGCCCAGCCACGAGCCCAGCTCGAGCCCATCCCCGCACAAAGATGAGGGTTGCTGCTGTGCACGCAAGCCACACACTTGGTGCGGGCTTGCTGCTGTGCGTGGCTGCTAGTGCGTGCGCTGCTAGCACGCCTAGCTTGCGGCAGCTAGCTGCTGCACGCACCACGTGCACGCGGCTGCTAGCTGTTGCTGTGCGTGACTGCTAGCACGGTGCGCTAGCACACACCTAGCCAGCCATGCTAGGCTCGGCTTGGTGCGCTTGCTAGCCACCTATGCTTGGACATTTTTGCCCCTAGCATTCGGATGCTCAGGGAATTCCGATGCTAGGGGTATTTTAGGAATATGGTCGATTTATTATTATTTTGCGCGTCTCGTCTTTTTTATTATTTTTGACTCGACTTCCGAGATCGGTTTCGACGCTCCAAGCTCGAATTACCGATGGATCGTACATGGACAGTAGTTGGAGTCGGCGGCTCTCCTAGGGTACGTCTAATTATTTAACACTCGGACGACGAATTAATTTCTTTCGAATTAATTCGTCGAGTCGATTCGTATATTTGCTTGGGTGTGACCCGAAGGGTTCAGTCAAGATTAAGTTGTAATATTAATTATATTAATGTTACTGATCGGAAGCGGCCTCCACCCAGGCATTCCGATCACTTGACCTTACTGAATATATTAGATTTCTAATAACTCTAAACCCGCTATCAGAATAATACACTTGTTCGAAGGACACCATTCCTTTCAATCTCCCACTTGTCCTTCCGAACAAGTGTGTATTTAGTGTATAGCCCCTTTCCTATGTCTCTTCATGAACTACAGAGTAAGATTAATCGTCATCTCTGTTACGTCTAGAAGTCTTTCTCAAAATCCGAGTTTGACTGTCAATAAGCAGATGATTTCTAAAATCCATCTGAGCACGGCCATGCATTTTCACAGTCTCGCTCTTAGAGAGGCCTTGTAAACAACAAGACATGTTCCCTATTGTTAGTAGGGGGACATTTCCAGTCTTGTAATGTAGCTTATCTTACTAAGAGGACCTAGCCGCCCGATATCTGTCGTTATAATCCCCAGTTACGGTAGATGTTTGGCGGATACCAAAGCGGACTAGTACTCAAACAAGAGACCTCCCACTACTCATGGTCAAGGAAAAGAGTTCCGATAGTAATAATGAGAAAAATACTTATGACGATTTTAAATCTCTTAAAGTAATCTCATAGGTCGATCCAGTATGGTTCTAAACCAATACCTGTGCAAATGATTTATATCCTCATAGCACAAGAAACGGTGTTATAAATCATACTGCACACTAATCTCTAATGGTCATTAATTGTCCACAAAAAATATGACCTTGATTAGGGATAATTTTCGATTAAAATATTCAATGTTCACTTAATAGGTGTTTCTTTATCCAAGCCATTGACTTGATACCCTATTTTGAATATAATAAAATCGAATGCACTCATTATTTAATTCTAAACCACATTTAAATAGAGACGGAGTGAATTAAATTGTATGAAAAATTTTAATTACTCCAAAAACTGAATGGTTCATCATAGTGCTTTACATTAACATTGTCCAAAATTTAATTAAAACACTATAATATGGAAATCAAAGCCAGTTCGCGACACGCTTGATTCCCATTGCCTCAATGTGTTTGTTGTGCTTCACTTGAGACAAGGGTTTAGTAAGTGGATCGGCTACATTGTCATCCGTTCCCACTTTGCAAATTCTGATTTCACCCTCTGTCTTTCATTCTCGAATCATGTGAAATCGCCTCTTGACATGTTTGACCTTCTGATGTTCTCGTGGCTCTCTAGCCTGAGCAATAGCTCCATTGTTGTCACAATGGAGATCTATTGGACACTTGATGGAGGGTACAACACCAAGTTCATCAATGAACTTGCGAATCCAAACTGCCTCCTTGGCTGCCTCAGACGCTGCCAAGTACTCGGCTTCAGTTGTAGAATCAGCGGTTGTGCTTTACTTTGCACTCTTCCAAATAAACGCTCCTCCATTGAGACAGAATATGTATCCGGATTGTGACTTGGAGTCGTCTCTGTCTGTCTGGAAGCTTGCGTCGGTATATCCATCAACAACCAATTCATCTTTACTGCCATAGACCAGGAATTTATCCTTGTTCCTTTTTAGGTACTTCGGAATATTCTTGGTTGCAGTCCATTGCGCCTCTCCTGGGTCTGACTGATATCGGCTCGTAGCACTCAAGGCATACGATACATCCGGCCTAGTACATATAATGGCATACATGATCGATCCAATAAGCGAAGCATATGGAATACGACTCATCCTTTCTCGCTCATCAGGTGTCTTTGGACACTGCTTCTTACTTATGGTTATGCCATGTGACATGGGTAGATGCCCTCTCTTGGCTCCTTCCATTTGGAATCGAGCTAGTTCCTTATCGATGTAAGTACTTTGACTCATTCCTATCATCCTCTTTGATCTATCCCTATAAATCTTAATGCCTAGTATGTACTGAGCCTCTCCCAAGTCTTTCATTGAAAAACATTTCCCAAGCCAAGCCTTTACAGACTCTAACAACAGAATGCTATTTCCAATGAGCAAAATGTCATCGACATATAAGACTAGGAAGGCGATGTCACTCCCACTGACCTTCTTGTAAACGCAATACTCATCTGGATTCTTGATAAAACCAAACTTACTGATGGCTTCATCAAATCGCAGATTCCAACTTCTGCTTGCTTGCTTTAATCCATAAATGGACTTCTTAAGCTTGCATACCTTCTTAGGATTGTTCTAGTTGACAAAACCTTCAGGCTGTGTCATGTACACAGTTTCTTCCAAAATTCCATTGAGGAAGGCGGTTTTGACGTCCATCTTCCATATTTCATAATTGTAATATGCAGCAATCGCTAGAAGAATTCGAACGGACTTAAGCATAGCTACTGGAGAAAAGGTTTCATCATAATCAACGCCGTGAATTTGCATGTAACCTTTTGCTACCAGCCTTGCTTTGTAAATGAATACATTTCCATCTTTGTCGGTTTTCATCTTGCAAATCCATTTACATCCGATAGGTGTGTAGCCTACGGGTAAATCAACCAAGTCCCATACTTGATTTTTAAACATGGAGTCCATTTCGGATTTCATGGCCTCTTGCCATTTTGCAGAGTCGGGGCTCGTCATAGCTTGCTTGTAGGTTGCCGTCTCATCTCCATCCACTACTAAGATGTCCTGATCTTCGGTTAATACAACACCAAGATATCTGTCAGGTTGAGATCTTGGCCGAGTTGACCTATGTAGGGTGATGGACTGAGCATTTGCATTGTCGGTTTGACTTTGCATATTTTAACTTTTAACCAATGTCAACATATGCTTCGTGAGCACTTTGATTGTCAACTTGTCCTTGTTGCTCGTCCTCTCGAATTTCGTCGAGTTCGATTTTCCTCCCACTTGTCATTTTGGAGAGATGCTCCTTCTCCAAAAAGACACCATCACGAGCAAAAAACACTTTGTTCTCGGATTTGTTGTGGAAGTAATACCCTTTGGTTTATTTTGGATAACCCACAAAGTAAACCTTGTCAGATTTCGGATGAAGTTTGTCAGAAATGAGTTTCTTGACATATGCTTTGCATCCCCAAATCTTGAGAAAAGACAACCTTGGAGGTTTATTTGTCCATAATTCATATGGAGTCTTTTCCACTGCCTTTGAAGGAGCACGATTCAGTGTAAGTGCCCCAGTTAGAAGTGCATGTCCCCAGAAAGAGATTGGAAGTTCACTAAGACCCATAGTCGATCGGACCATGTCTAACAGGGTTCGATTCCTCCTTTCAGATACTCCATTCCATTGAGGAGTTCCCGGAGGTGTCAACTCTGAAAGTATTCCATGTTCTTTCAGATGGTCATCGAATTCTTGGCTCAAATATTTTCCACCTCGATCCGATCGAAGCACTTTGATTTTCTTGCCGAGTTGGTTTTCAACTTCGTTCTGAAATTCCTTGGATTTATCAAATGATTCAGATTTGTGCGACATTAGATAGACATAACCATATCTACTATAGTCGTCCGTGAAGGTTATGAAATACCGATAACCACTCCTTGCAGGTGTACTCATTGGCCCACATACATCGGTGTGTATTAGTCCCAAAAAGTCACCGGCCCTTTCTCCCAACTTGGAGAATGGTTGCTTTATCATCTTGCCTAATAAACATCCTTCGCAATTCTCAAAGGATTCTAAATCAAATGAGTCAAGAATACCTTCTTGAAGAAGCTTCTTGATGCGTTTGATGTTAATGTGGCCAAGACGACAATGCCACAAGTAAGTTTGACTAGACGATGTTGTCTTAGCTTTCTTTCAGGATTATTAACGTTATAAATTTCTTTGTCTAGAGATAACACATAAAGACCATTTCCTGAATGTGTCGTACCATATAAAACATTATCAAGATAAAATGAACATGATTGGTCCTTAACTCGAAATTCAAAACCTTTAGCGTCCGACGCCGAAATTGAAATGATGTTTTTGGTAATGTTGGGAACACAATAAACATTGTCAAGTTCCAAAACTAGCCCCGTGGGAAAAGACAAACTAAGAGATCCTAGGGATATAGCACCAATCCTTGCTCCATTTCCTACCCGGAGCTCGATCTCTCCCTTCCACAACAAATCCATAATTCATATGGAGTCCTTAGTGCCTGTGAATCAGAACAAAGGTGTGATCCACATCCGGTATCTAATACCCATGAAGCCGAGCTAGTGAAGTTAAAGTCTATAACGTAAATACCTGATGTAGAAGCAACGGTTCCGTTCTTCTTATCTTCCTTGAATTTGAGGCAGTCTCTCTTCCAATGTCCCTTCTTACAATAGAAGCATACGGAATCAAACTTAGAAGATGCTACCTTTTTCTCCTTGTTTTCTTTTGTAGCTTTCGGCTTAGGCGGAAAGTTCTTCTTTCCTTTCCCCTTGAAGCCCTTCTTCTTTTTGACCGCCCTTTTGAATGGCTTGCCCTTCTTAATCATTAGCATATCATGCCTTCCCTCATCCTTGAGCGTCTGCTCAGCTTGCTTCAATATCCCATGAAGCTCGGTGAGGGTTTTCTCCATGCTATGCATGTTGTAGTTCATCTTGAACTAGTCATAGCCTTTGTGTAGGGAATGGAGAATGATGTCAATAGCAATTTCAGTTGAATACCCCGCATCAAGCCTTCCCATGTTCTCAAATAATCCGATCATTTTGAGCACATGTGGGCTGACTGGCTCTCCTTTCTTGAGCTTAGTCTCAAGGATCTGCCTGTGGGTTTCAAACCTTTCAGTTCGAGCTTGTTCTTGAAACATATTCTGTAACTCAGAAATGATCTCATAGTCCGATTCCTTCTCGAAGAAGGTTTTCTGAAGTTCAGGAGACATAGTGGCTAGCATTACGCACTTGACATCCCGATCGGCTACTTGCCATCGGTTAAGGGCTGCTTGAGTTACCTCCTCATTCGGAGCCTCGGGCATTTCCTCATCAAGGACATACTCTTTCTGTTCTTGCATAAGAACGATGCGCAAATTCCTTTGCCAATCAAGGAAATTGGTACCACTCAACTTCTCCTTGTCGAGAATTGAGTGTAATGAAAACTGGTTGTTTGAGGTTGAAGACATGATTCTTTAATTGAAAGAATTTTAATAAAAAATACCATTCAAAATTACTTAAATAAGATTGAATTTTATTCATGCAAATTTTCAATACTTATTTAACGTCTGATTTACACGTAAAAAATTGTCCCTATTTTGTGAAAATAAGGCGATTCCAAGATCCGAAGAAACAAAGAGTGGTTAAGCATGCTTTGGCTTGTCTTAACACTCAATCTTCTAGGGTAAGCATTGCCTTGCTAATGGCTCTAAGCCACTCTTGGTTAGACAATCGTCGCATCTAATGCATCTTTGACGATGTATCTCTTTTGCCACGGTATGTGAGGACTCCTCACTCATACCGATGAGTTAAACCAAAACCAACGTGCACACCCGGTGTGCCTTATGAGCCTTGGAGAAGTGATGACACCTCGCTTTGGCGTAGCCTACCATCACCCTCGTTCGGTTGGTAAGTGTTGTTTTGGAAAGGCAAGTTTGACTCAATATTATTAGGGACCTAGGATTTATATGTTGGTTGATTTAAGTGAACTTAACTAATCATCGCAACATAAAGAAAACCTAAACATGCATCTAACGAATAATTCACATGTATATAAGCATAAAATATAAAGCGAAATTATAGATGCATATTGGCAACTAGCATGACCCCTTGAATTCTTCAAATCTTCAAAAGGTCTTCATTTGCAATTTAAGACTTTGTCTTCCAAGATACGCCGTCTTCAAGACTTAACCAAACTATGCAAATACTAGTGTCTACGACTAGGAATAATCTAAATATTAAGGAACAAAAATACTTAACGGTGCGTAGACCGTATTTAGATTTGCAAAAATACATAACGGCACGTAGTCCGTATTTTCTATCCTAATCGGGTCCCACTAGTTGCTATTTCATAAAACCTGTGACAGAGAATATATATTCCATTCATCCATTCACTATTTGTTAATGGCCCATGCAATTTACAATATCAAACAAGTAAAATGCATTTAAACAACGCGCGCACTAGTAACTAATCTAGGTGGTTAATTCAATTAACACGCCTAATTAAAACTAGTCAAAGTTGTTTAACCGATTATGTAATTTGACGTCATTAATTAATTGAAGCTCCCACTAAATTCCGCATTTCCCTTAATTAATCCAATTAATTAAGTCGGTAGCACCCAAACTTGTCAAAATAAAATTTTGCCAATGCCGCTCAAAACCGAGGCCTAGCCTCTCAAAATTTTAATTAAAATAAACAAAATTAATTAAAATAAATAAAACGGCAAAATAAGCAATATTAAGCCAACTGCATTTCAAGTGGCTTTCGCTTTAAGCGTTTTGCCAAGGAAACTCGAATAATCGCGGCTCATGCAAACCAAGCATACTACGGCTATTCACCTCACCGCACCAAGCATATGCACACACAAAAAACTCCGCACACACGGCCCACGGCAAGCAGCCATGGGCTGCTGCCACTGCCGCACGCACGTGCACGCACAGCCATGGCTGCTGGTGCGTGGCAGCTGCGGCCGTGTGCTGCTGCCGCGTGTGTGGCCGCACGCAAGGCGGGGCAGCCACCTTGACAACCACATGCAGGCTGGCCAAGGGTAGTTCTTTGCCTCGTTTTGTGTGCCATGGCCTCGGGATTTTATCCCATTTTGCGAGACATAATTAATTAATTCTAAATTAATTTTAGAACTAACTTAATGAGCAAAAAATAAAAATTTTAAACAAGTCTAACTTAATAAAATTTCAAAGTGCAAATAACCAAAATAATTCCAAGAACCATTCTTAATTAAATTGGTTTAGCTTGGTGCAATAACAAAGTTGAGGCAATTTCTCACTTTTAATTTAATTAATTTAAATTAAACTTGAGAATTTGACAAAGTAAGGGGAAGTTGGAAAAATATGAACTTTAATGTTCAAATGAAAATTCCAACATCTAAAATTTGTGAATCCTTGAAAATTATATCTTCCAACATGAGGACAACCAAATTTCTATCACAAAAATTAAAACTTTATGTTTCCAATCAACTCAAAATGATTAAAACAACAAAGTTTAATACAAAATAACATGGAATTTAGTGGTTTTTAAAGTTTCAATCACTTATCACAAATAAAGATTGAATCTTTAACACTTAGGAAGTCTCAAAACAAAAAATTTCACACTAAAAAGCAATTAGTTTGTATTTTTGTAATTATGTGAAAATAAATCAACCTTTAAGCATCAAATACTACCAAGTAAGTGTGCTTTAAGGGGACTTAAAAAAGCAGAAAATAATGCAAATAATCAACCATATAATCAACAAGTTATGCCATTAATTTCAAGGTTAGAAAAGACTTAAAATTTTTCGTCAAAAACGAAAAATTCCTCGAAAAAGGCATTTCTGGTCAGAATTTGGCTAAAATCACAGGCCCGAGAGAAAAAAACCTTTCCAAAACACCTTTTCCACCCAAAATTCACTATTTTTGGGAGAAAATTTGGGTTCTGGGACAAATTCAACATTAAAAACGGGATTAAAATAAATAAAACCGAGCTACTAATCTAATTAGCAACTTAAACCAGAAAAATAAGCCAAAATAAACCTTGAAAAACATGATTATAAAAATAAACGAGCGGGGCTCCGATACCGCTGTTGGGGTTTGGTGAGTCCGACTCACCGCGGAACAACCCCGACCCAAGGAACCACTCGTAATTAATAAAACCATAAAGCATAAATAAATTAACACAAGAAAAGGAAGAACGAATCATACCCTTGAAGCGAGCTTTGCCCTCTCAAAACGGGCTCTTACTTGAAAGCCTTGAGCACCGCAAATGCCGTGCCTCCAACGGTATTTACCCAAAAAGGACGAACACGACTTTTTAGGTCCGCTACCTTGGAGTTAGCAAGGTCCGACCAAAACCCAAGTGTTAATGGAGTTTAAGAGTTTTTTCCAAAATATGGAATGCTCTTTCTAACTCCCACTCAAGCACTTTACTCCAAATCCCAAGGTTGGTATTTATAGAGGAAAGTATGAGTGGGAATTTCTATCCCATCAATGTGGGATCATGAAATTCCACAAATTAATTTAAAGCTAAATTAAATTAAAATTGTAAACTAATAATAAATCTACAAGTGGCATTACCATGTGAAATGGGTTGGTGAGGACCACATGGAGAGTAGGGGACCATACTTGCTCCCCACTCAATACTCTCCTTGTGCCACATGTCCTTACCCACTTGCTCCCATATTCCTCAAGCTTCCCCATAGTGACCGGCCCTATGGCCCAGCCACGAGCCCAGCCCGAGCCCATCCCCGCACCAAGATGAGGGCTGCTGCTGTGCGCGCAAGCCACGCACTTGATGCGGGCTTGCTGTTGTGCGTGGCAGCTAGTGCGTGCGTTGCTAGCATGCCTAGCTTGCGGCAGCTAGCTGCTGCACGCACCACGTGCGGCTGCTGCTGTGCGTGGCTGCTAGCACGCACCTAGCCAGCCATGCTAGGCTCGGCTTGGTGCGCTTGCTAGCCACCTATGCTTGGAAATTTTTGCCCCTAGCATTTGGATGCTCGGGGCATTCCGATGCTAGGGGTATTTTGGGAATATGGTCGATTTATTATTATTTTGCGCGTCTCGTCTTTTTTATTATTTTTTACTCGACTTTCGACGATCATTTCGACGCTCCAAGCTCGAATTACTGACGTCTAAATATTTAACACTCGGACGACGAATTAATTTCTTCCGAATTAATTCGTCGAGTCGGTTCGTATATTTTGCTTGGGTGTGACCCGAAGGGTTTAGTCAAGATTAAGTTGTAATATTAATTACATTAATGTTACTGATCAGAAGCGGCCTCCACCTAGGCATTCTGATCACTTGACCTTACTGAATATATAAGCTTTCTAATAATTTTGAACCCGCTATCAGAATAATACACTTGTTCGAAGGACACCATTCCTTCAGTAGTGACTGAGGCTGAGAGGTTGGCTAGGGAGAGGTATGAGAAGAGGGAAGAAGAAATAAGGAAAGAGTTTAATCTACCACCTATAGAACAAGCCAAACCAGTGCAGGTACTCAGAAGAAGTCCAAGAAAAAGGTTCCAAAGTGAGGGCCAGACAGAAGCTAGGACAAATGTGATTGCACTACATGTGGAAGAAGTTAATGTCATCACAGGGCAAGTTTCAGTACCTTTTGGGGATAGAGTGACATCTTCCAAATCATCCAAGACCTCTGTTACAATTGGTAAAAGGATTCCTAGTACTACAGCTAGGAAGAGGGGATTGATTATTAGAACAAGTTCAGATGAAGCAACTGAGCCATCAAACACACTTGCTATTAGTTTGGGTGAAGATGATTTCACTGAGAGTTTGATGAATATGGACAGGGTTAAAGTGGATGAAGGAGATGTAGGGATGGTGGTGAGTATGATTCTGAGGAAGTTGAAGACCAAGATGATGAAGAAGATGGTGAAGACCAAGAAGATGACTTTGAACCAGTTGAGGATCAATTTGATCCTTGGGAGGGTCCTGTCTGGGAGAATGAAAAAGATGCTAAAGACTACTTTTCCACATTGTACAGAAATGGGGAGTTGTACAATGATGAGGAATTTGGCAAAATTGTCATCAAACCATGGCAATTATTTACAGATTAACAACATCTGAGAGATGTTGTCAGAGATTACTGTATTCAAAGTGGGTTCTCTGTTGTGGTTCTTAAAGCATCTAATATGAGATACACTGTTAAGTGTTCCTCTAGCAACTGTGAATGGAGGCTGCATGCATCTAGGCTTCCTGATGGTGTCACATGGGCAATCAAGTCCATACAAAACATGGAACACACATGTTCTGGTTTAGAGGTGAAGAATCCTATGGTGTCTACCAAGTGGACTGCAAGGGTGTTGCTTGAGGATATTAGAGCCAACAATGATATCCCTGGCAAGGCATTGAACCAAATACTTTGGCAGAGATATGGAGTACAGATGGCTGCAAGTTCTCTATACAGATGAGGTCTAAGGCTGTAAGGGAGATAAATGGGGGTCATGACATATCTTATGCCGAACTTCCTGATTACTGTGAAATGATCAAAAGTATTAACCCAAGTTCCTCTGCCTTCTGTGCTTAGACACCTCATGACCACATTGATAGGCCTCTACAGTTCTTAAACATATTCATATCATTCAAGGGCTATATAGATGGTTGTTAGCTGGATGTAGAAGCTTAATTGGGGTGGATGGGGCTCATTTAAAGGGGAATTATGGTGGTGTCCTGTTATCTGCAGTTGCATTGGATGCAAACAATGAGTTATTCCCCTTTGCTTGGGAAAAAATCTGTTGAGGACATAGAGAATTGGAAGTTCTTTGTGTGGCATTTGAAAAACTTACTAAATGACAATGGGAGAGGTGATGAGTGGTGCATTATCTCTTACAGACAAAAGGTATGATACATGTGCCATCTATTTATCTTTCTACAGTTAACTAACTTTTGAATATTTTGACTAACATTTGTCTATCTTTACATAGGGGATTGAAGCTGCATTGATTGAGTTGTGGCCAAAGGCTGACTAAAGATATTGCTGTAAGCACCTAGTAAAGAATTGGAAGAAGCCATTCCCAGGTCCTTTGATGTTTAGTTTGTTTTGGTTGGCTGTTGGTGCATATTCTGCTTTCACTTTTAAGAAGGCTATGGACCAACTGCAGAAGGTGAATCCAGCAGCCTTGATATGGTTGTCTAAAGTTGGAGATCAATCAACATGGACCATTCACAAATTCAATGAGGCTATCAGATGTGATGTAAACAAAAGCAACTTTGTGGAAAGCTTTAATTCCACATTGGGTATGGACAGAGCAAGACCTGTTCTAACATTGCTAGAAGGTAACATTCTCTACTACACATGTCTTGTGATTACTTTATTCTGAGTTATCACTGAATTTTGTGGTTGTTATTGTTAGGAATTAGAAGAACAACAATGGTCAGGATGTGCACTAGGAAGTAAGCTTCTGATAATTAGGTAGATGATGATATTTGCACAAGAATAAAGGCTAGACTTAAAGTGATAACTCAAAATTCCAGGGCCTGCAAGGCATACCCTAGTGTTGATGTGTATGAAGTCACTGATGGCAAATCTGTTCTTCTTGTAAGTTTTGCAGAAAGAAGGTGCCTTTGTAGGAGATGACAGATTTCTGGAATCCCTTGTAGGCATGCCATTAGAGCAATCTTGCATGTAAGGCTTGATCCAAAAGACTTTGTGCATGAATGGTACTCAGTGAGAAAGTACAAAGCTGCATATGCTGGTGGAATCAAGTCCATCCCTGATAGTGATCAATGGCCAGACTTTGACATGCCTAAGATTCAACCTCCTACAATGAAGAGAGGAGTAGGCAAGCCTTGTAGAGAGAGAAGAAGGGATGAAGAAGAAGAGAGGAAGGGCAAGAGAAGCAAAACCATTAAATGCAGGAAATGTGGAAGCTGTTTCGGGGTTTTCTGATGTCCTGCGGGAGAGTTACAATTCCGAGACTGGGACCGGACGCCTGTACCTGCAAAACAACGGAGACTCCTGGTGGTGGGAGCTCCGCCTCCAACGGTCAAGTTAGTACTTGATTAAGGAGTAATTAATGCGGAAATTAAAGTGATTGGGTCTCTCTAGGTGAGAGTGTTTAATGTAGGTAATCTGCTTTGTTAGCGAGATCAGCCTGTTATTTCTGTGTGTAATTAATGTGTTCTCCCTTAATGAGGATTAAGGGAGGTATTTATAACCTTGGGAAACGTGCCCACCCTAGGTTTAGGTTAACCTAGGGCTGATTGGGCTTCCCTCGGAAGTTGGGCCTGGGTGGCCGGTTTCTCCATTAGGCATGGAGTATGCCACGTGTCATGACATAATAGGTCCAAGGTGGACGAATAAGCGCGTGCCACGTGGCAAGCCCTGACAGTTCTAACTGGGGGACACTTGGCAGGACCTGATTGGCCCACGTGGCGCATTCCGATTGGTGGGAGCAAAATCCCCTAATCATTTGCCCCTCACAGGTGGCACGTGACTGGTCACGTGTTACCTGTGACAGGTGTTTCACTGTAACCGGCGACGGCCTGCTACACGTGTCAGTCGGCGAAAGGCCGAGAGATTTTCCCGCCCATCTTTTGAATTCGGAAAGTGACCCTTCGCCTTGTCACTTCGCCTATATAAGGGAGTGTTGACTTCAGTCATTTTCACACTTGAGAACTTTGTGAGAGAACATTCGGACCCCTGAACTTGCTCTGACAATTTGGACCTTTTCTGCCTACCGCCTGTTCTGACAAGCCGACTGCAAAGGATTTTCAGAACTTCATCAATCGTCACTCGTTCAGGTAACTGTCGGTTCTCTTAATCTTTAATTTTCTTTTTATTCTATTCTTTTTTGAAATGGCACCACGGAAGCACACGACACGACCTAGGTTAGTGATCAGCCGGTCACCGGGGACGGCTGAATCTAGGACTAGGAGTGCCGCCTGCCCTTTTCCGGACCCATCTTTGCCCTTTATACAATGTCCGACTGTATCTGTGTCTATGCAGAGCATGATGGCCAGAACAAAAAAGACTGCCAGGATCTCAAACTCAAACAGCTCCTCCCACAGGGTGCCGATTAGTGAAACATCTGACCAGGCGCCAGATGTGGAGGTGAAACAAAGCGGCTTGGAAGCCGGCAGTTCTGAGGGAGGAGTCAAAGTGACCCCTTCCCATTTTTCAGTTGACAATTCTTTTTTCTTTCCTGCTCCTTTTAAAGGAGAGGAGGCGGGCCCCTCCGGGAGAGGGGAGGAGTCGTCCTCTTCGGACTCGTCAGAGGACGATTCCGAGTCTAGCTCTTCTGGCCATGCTTCTCTGGACACAGAAGAGAAAAACAGTCGCCTGCAAGAGGCGAGGCTTTCTCACGCAGTTGAGAAGGGGGACAATTGGGCGGAGCCATCCGCCTCTTACCGAGAGCAAAATACCCCCTACTACTGCACGGTACCTCGGGGCCGGATCACAGCCATGCAAGAGAAAGTGGAGAGCTTTATTGCAAACCACACCATGGGCCCCGACTTTTTAGTGTTCGTGCCGGATCCAGAAGACATAGTCGTCTGGCCGGCTGGTACCAGTTATGATAGCGCCTGCTTCGGCTGCTACGAGGCGGCCATCAAGGCTGGGCTGCGCTTCCCATTACATCCGGCTGTTCAGCGGATCTTGGATGGGTATGAGTTGGGGTTATGGCAGTTAGCCCTGAACTCCTGGGTCAACGTACTCGGCTATGTGGTCGGGTGCGAACTGCACGGGGTGGAGCCGAGCTTCGAGGCTTTCGCCCACATGAACTATCTCAGCCGGACCCCTAAGGCAGGCGGTACCGGCTGGTATCAATTGACGAGCCACAGGGGCTACCTCATGACGAGAGGTAAAGCAAACAAATGGAAGGACTGGCGGAGCACCTTCCTCATCATTGAGAGTTCAGACACAGAGCTGAACAAGCGCTTCAACAGGTGGAACAGGAATCCGCCCCTTCTTGCAGGCGGCCGTAGCATGCCGCCTGTTCCCCCCAAGGCTAAGAAAGAGATCCTTGATAAAGGACTCTTTAAAGTAGAGTCAAGGGTCGACTCTACTTCAGGGGTACGAGAGCAAGTACCCCTGCACTGCGTCCCGAGCTTCAAATGGCTCTATGACGAGTAATTTTTGGCCGCCTGTGGCCTCAGCAGTCGGTTCTCAAGAGGTAGTCGGCCTGTCGAATACTCTGTTGTTTCATGCATTTTGTTACAACTTTTATTAACTTTGCTGTTTGTTTTTGCAGCGGACGCCATGAGCAAAATTACCGCCTCGAAGACTGCGGCGGCCATGTTGCGGGCCTCCATCATGCAACAAGCTTCAACCGACTCCCCCAAGAAGGGGGCACCCTTGGTGGGCTTCGAACCTTTCACCCTCTTTTTGGAGTTGTGTTTATGCATATATTGACTTTTTCTTCTTTTTAGACGGGTGCTCCAAGAGCTTCTTCTTCCCAACAGCCGGACCCCAAGGCCCGGAGGACGACTGTTGCGAGCTCTCCTGGTTCTGCCAGGAAACATGTGGCGGCTGAGAAACAGCCGGCCACTTCTTCTAAAACTCCAGCTGGGCCGCCTAGAAGTATGAAGTTGTCCTTGTAAATTTTAGACTTGCTCCCTTTTTTACTAGGTCTAATCCGTTTGTTTATGCTTGATGCAGCCGGCCCTCAGGAGCCTGACTTGGTCGAGGTGGCCAAGTCTATGATCAAGGTCGTTCCTCCAGCTGAAAGGGAGGCGGTCAGGGGTGTCGGCAGGGGTCCTTGCTGAGGTATACTTAGCATATTTTTGAGTATTTGAATTCCAGGACGCCTGTTTTCTTTTTTGTTTGGAAACTGACGCCTGTTCCTTTTTACTTAGGCCCTGCTCCGAGTGAACGGCCTTCGCAAGCCGCTTGACCGGAAGAACAAAGAGGTAAAGGCTGCAAAAGCCATGGCCGCCTCCAACTGTGATAAAGCAATGTTTCAAATTGCCCAAAATGAATCCTTGGCCAACGTAAAGGAACGCCTGGTGACCCAGGAGAAGAGTCTTACTCAGGAGCTCTCGGAAAAGGTCGAGCAAGAGAAGAAAGAGCTGGTCCGGGAGATGATGGAAGACTCTGCTCAAATCCAGTGCATGACTTGGGGCCGCCTCTTCCCCAATGCCGACTTTGCCTCATGGGAAAAAACGTACCGCCAGTGTTCTGATACATATAATCAAGAGATCCTGGCGGCTGCTGAGGAAGAGGCGTTGGAGGAAGCGTTGGAGGAGGAGGAGCCGGTAGTGGCGCTTGTGCCGCTTGGGGGTAATGCATCAAAGAAGAATGCATCTGAAGCCGAGTCCAGCAAGAAGAGTGCTGACCAGGCGGCAGCTGCTAATATTGAAGATATGCCCCCTTCTTAAGCTTTATGTATTCTTTCCACGGCCTGCGTGCCGCTTGTTTTGTATTTACCCGGCCAGGGGGCCGGGGCTCTGAATATTTTGCCGGTCTTTAATGACCGGCTTCTTTTTAATGAATTTTGAGCTTCAACTTCAAATTTGTCTAAGTATTGAATATTCTGATATCTAATTGTTCACTATACCGACTATTTTACATGGCCGATAGTTGCAGACAGGTACGGATAGTTAGTCACGCCGCCTATGCCCCTGGACGACTGGTTGTCTGTTTCCAGTTTAGACGACCAGTCGGCCATTTAGCCAATCGGTATTCAAACTATTTTAAAGACTGGATCCCCTTTAGGCAGGCGGTCCTGTCATTTGTAAATTTAACCAAGTAGGAAAGTTGTCTGACCAAGTAAACATGATTGTTACCTAGTTGCCAAGGAACTGAGTAGTAGAGGTATCAAGCGGCGGGTACCGGTTGTTTCCCTTTATTCGCCAATGTTTGTTGGCTTTTAACTCATAAGTTGTTAACCTAGCAGGAGTAGTGGTTGAGAGCCCCCGTTTGCTAAAAACAGGCGGACGACTCATACCTTTTAGGCTCCATACTAAGTTTGAGGGAGTGACCATAAGTTAACATAGGAGTTACTTAGTCTCTGTCACACTCTAGATTGAGTAGTAGAGGTACCAGGCGGCGGAGGCCGGCTGATCCCCTTGATTCGCCAATGTTTGTTGGCTATTAACCCGAGTGGTTACCTAGTAGGAATAGTGGTTTGAGTGCCCCTGTTTGCCAAAAAACAGGCGGTCTACTCAAACCTTTTAGGTTCCATACCAAGTTTGAGGGAGTGACTATGAGTTAACGTTGGTGTTACTCAGTCGCCGTCACTCTTGCTTGAGAAGTAGAGGTACCAGGCGGCGGAGGCCGGCTAGACCCCTTGATTCGCCAATGTTTGTGGCTATTAACTCAAGAGGTACCCCCTGCATTTATCCCAAGTAATACAGGCGGTCATCTGACTCAGATGTCAACTGCTACCACTGGTTTGGTTAGTGATAGAGTTATCTTTGTCTCAAAAACGGCTACGTGGTTGCCCTTGGGGACAGTCGTATAGGTGTCGTGTAATTAGTTTATAGAGCAATGTTCCACCCAAAAGGGAGCTGCTCTCTGCGACGAATTTCATCCGGAGGGATGCCGCCGGACGCCTGCTATGATGTTGGGACAGGTCGTATTAGATTAAAGATTGGATCAGTTGGCTAGGCGCCTGGTCTGATCATTCGGCCTGTGGCCTTGGTTAGTTCTTGGTGAACGTAGGTGCTAAGTAAGAGGAGGGTAGCCGCCTGTTTAGGCACAGGGTCGGCCAGGCCCTAATCTTTTTTAGCTAAGTATAAGGGGGTGACTGTGTGTTTGGAACCAGTCGGCCCTCTTCTATGGAGAGTAGCCGACTATATGTCCAGACAGCATGCCCCTATGGTGAGTAAAATATTCAATGGAGAGTAGCCGACTGTAAAGGTACAGACGGCATGCCCCTCTGAAGATAGAGTAAAATACTCAATGGAGAGTAGCCGACTAGAAAGGTACATACGGCATGCCCCTCAAATAAGAAAAAATTTAAACTTGGAGAGTAGCCGACTGTTTGTCAGTAGGCGTGCCCCTCTTAGTACCAAATTGAATAGTAAGTATGAAAACTTTTATTAAGTATCTCTTGACTATTTACATCATTCAAAAGAAATATTTCTTAAGATTATCTACATTCCAAGTTCGAGGCAACGGTTGTCCGTCTGGTGTTTCCAGACGGTAGGTACCGTCCCTGACTTCTTCACAGATTCGGTAGGGTCCTTCCCAGTTGGGAGTTAATTTTCCAGACTCATTAGCCCTACCAACTGCTTCCATTTTTCTAAGTACAAAGTCCCCTACTTTGAGTGGACGCCTGTGTACTTTTTTGTTGTATGATCTAGTCATTCTCAGGCGGTAGATTTCATGGCGCAAGACAGCATTGCCCCTCTTTTCAGGAAGTGAGTCTAATGCCAGGCGCATGGCTTCCCAGTTTGCCTCTTCGTCATATAGCATTACTCGAAGAGTCGGCTCGTAGTGTTCTATTGGAAGAACAACTTCCGCACCATAAGTTAGGAGGAATGGAGTTTCTCCAGTCGCCCCTTTTTCAGTCGTCCTAATGGCCCAGAGAACATGTGGTAGTTCATCCGCCCATAGGCCGCCTGCTCGTTCAATATTTTTCTTGAGACCGTCTGAGATGATTTTATTAAAGGCTTCTACCTGGTCGTTTGCTTGTGGACGGCCGACAGACGCAAAGTAGTGTGCAATTCCTTGGTCACCCAACCAGCTTTTGAGAACAGGCGTCTCAAATTGGGGACCATTATCAAAAACCATAGACATGGGAACCCCGAACCGAGTGATGACATTTTTCCAAATGAATGAAATTACATCCTTCGTCTTGATTCCCTTTACAGCCTCCGCCTCTACCCATTTAGTGAAGTAGTCGACGGCAACAAGTATGTACTTCCTTCCGCCTGTAGCAGGCGTATATGGACCCAGAATATCCATGCCCCACTTAGCAAACGGTAGTGGGCTATGAATAGTAGTGAGGTCAGTAGCCGGACGGTGAATCAGCTTGCCAAACCTTTGGCACTTGTCACATTTTTTCACTATCTTCATTGAATCTGCTTCTAAAAAAGGCCAAAAGTAGCCCTGCCGCCTTGCCCGTTGAGCAAGCGTCCTACCGCCTATATGAGAAGCACAGTAACCAGAGTGAAGATCATCTAGTATCTCTCGTCCCTTTTCTGGAGTAACACACTTTAAGAAAGGTTGAAGGTACCCCTTTTTGTGAAGTTCTCCTTTTATTATTTCAAAACTGGTGGCTCGTTTTTTCAGTGCTGCCGCCTGTTGATGATCATCCGGCAGGGTACCGTTTGTCAGATATGCCCTGATTGGATCCATCCAGGTTGAGCTTCTGTCTAGGATTGCAATAGGTTCTTCCTCAATGCTTCTCCTCTCCATTACTTCCCAAAAAACAGTTCGAGGAGTATCAGAGGAGGCGGACGATGCTAATTTTGACAGTGCATCCGCCTGGTTGTTTTCTGATCTCGGCACTTGGATCAGATGGAAATCCTCAAGGGAGCCGACTGCTAGTCGGACCGCCTGTAAATACTTGATCATGGCCGGATGGGTTGCTTCGTATTCGCCATTATACTGACTCACTATCAATTGTGAATCGGAACAGGCGTCTATTTTTCTTGCCCCTGCCGCCTTGCATATGCGGATTCCGGCTAGTAAAGCTTCATATTCTGCTTCATTGTTTGAGGCCTGAAAACTGAAGCGTAACGCATACTCGTACCTGTCGCCCTCCGGCGACTGACATATGACGCCTGCTCCACAACCATTTGAAGTAGAGCTTCCATCCACATATACCTTCCAGACCTGGTCTGTAACTTGAGAGTCAGGAGGACGAGTCATCTCAACAATAAAGTCAGCAAAGGCTTGCCCCTTCACTGCTTTTCTAGGCTCGAAAGTAACTTCGAGGCTCTGAATTTCTATGGCCCATTTGATCATTCGGCCTGACGAATCCATGATGGTCAATGGTCGCTTGATAGGTTGGTCTGTATACACGTTGACTGCATGTGCCAAAAAGTAGGGCTTCAATTTTTCAACAGCCATGAAGAGTGCAAGACCAAATTTCTCCACTAAGGGATACCTCAACTCGGCATTTTTCAGTACGTGACTGACAAAGTAGACCGGGAGCTGACAGCCGTCTCTTTCAGCAAGGAGAACAGCGCTTAACGCATGATCAGAGACGGCCAGGTACATGTAGAGTACTTCTTTGGGCAAAGGGCTGACCAGCCTCGGCAAGGAATGCAAGTGAACTTTCAATTTCTGGAAGGCGGCCTCAGCATCCGGCCCCCATTCAAACCTTTCCTTTTTCTTAATTGCCTGGAAAAAGTATAAGCATTTGTCGCCTGATCGGCTTAGAAATCTTCCCAAGGCCGCCAGACAACCTGTTAACTTCCGAACCTCTCGGATGGAACGAGGCGACTGCATGTCAATGACCGCCTGCACCTTCTCAGGGTTCGCCTCTATTCCTCTCTGATTGATAAGGAATCCGAGAAATTTCCCAGACTCAACTCCAAAGACACATTTCTTGGGATTGAGCATGACATGGTGCCGCCTGAGTGTGGCGAAAGTTTCTCGGAGGTCCGACAGATGATCTTTCTGAAGTTTAGTCTTGACAATCATATCATCAATGTATGCCTCGACGTTTCTCCCAATCTGATCAAAGAACACAGTGTTTATCATTCGCTGGAAGGTAGCCGGGGCATTCTTAAGACCAAACGGCATGACCGTGTAACAGTATAACCCCTGATCAGTGACGAAAGCCGTCTTCTCCTGATCTTTCTTCCATAAAGGAATTTGATGGAAACCAGAGTAGGCGTCCATAAAGCTCATCAAAGCATGGCCGGCTGTTGAGTCGAACAGGTTATCAATTTTAGGCAGAGGGTAACTGTCTTTGGGGCACGCCTTGTTTAAGTCTGTGTAGTCTACACACATTCGCCAAGTGCCATTCGGCTTTTTAACAAGCTCCACATTTGCAACCCAGTCTGGGAAGTAACATTGCCGAATGAACCCTGCATCAAGTAATTTTTTAACTTCGGCGGCTGCCGCCTGACTTCTTTCTTCGCCATGATTCCGCTTCTTCTGCCGTACCGGCTTCTTTTTTGGATCCACGGCCAGTTTATGTACCGCCAGATCAGGACTAATGCCTGGCATTTCATGGACTTCGAATGCAAAGATGTCCTTGTATTCTTTCAATAGTTTGTGAAAGTCGTCACTAAGGTCTCTCAGAGCAGTCGTCCCAACTTTGACTGTTCGATCAGGACATGAGTCGTCTAAGACAGATCCGTATGCTCACCAGCCGGCTGAGGGCGGAACTCATCCGACCGCTCCTCTGCCAATGATTGTATTTTCTTTATTTTCTTGCGGCCCCTGTCTGGGATGCCTTTCTCTTCTTGCCGCCTGCTTCTTGAACAGGCGCACTCTCCTTGACATTGTCAAGGTCTGTTTTTTCACCACTTGACCCAGTGGCCATAACAGTGGGCTTGACATCCGAGAGATAGCACTCTCGGGCCATCCTCTGATCTCCCCTTAGGGAGCCGACTGTTCCATTATCCCTCTCAAACTTGAGCAACATAAGAGATGGGATTATAACAGCCTTGGAATTATTCAGGGTTGGTCGTCCCAGAATCATGTTGTAGGCCGAAAGTTCTTCTACTACCAGGAACCGGACTACCATATGTCGTCCTTCCCCTCTTTCGCCCAGGCGAATGGGTAAATCCACTCGTCCCAGTGGGTGGATGACTCCTCCTCCAAACCCTACTAAAGGGTGGGAGGCCGGATGTATGCAATCAGTCTGATATTTTAGTTTCGACAGACATTTGCTACTGATGAGATCTGAGGAGCTTTCGGTATCTATGAGGATTCGGCCAACTCTCTGGTTGGCCACTTTACATTCAATGACGATAGGGTCGTCATGCGGCCCTCTTACCCCTCCTAGATCTTCTTCAGTGATGACAATCTCAGGAAATGAATATTTGGAGGGCCGTTCTTGGTGAACGGAATTTACATCTAACCGTCTGATGTTGTCTTTGTTGCCCCTAATAGTGGGGCCGCCTCCTGACAAGCCGCCTGCAATGGTGTAGACGACTGCATCATCTGTATCGGAGTTGTCGGCTTGTTGTTTCTTTTTGGCCGACTGCTTTTTTGAGGAAGTGTTCCCCGTAGATTTCTTGACATAAGTGTCAAGATCACCTTGCTCAGCCAGGCGGTCCAGATACCGCATGAGACTGATGCAGTCATTGGTGTGATGACCAACATCATCATGATAAGCACAAAATTTTTCTTGGTTCCGGTTGTTTGCAGAACCCTTCATGGGGACCGGCTTCTCAATTGAGATCCGTCCCTTGATTTCTTTTAGGATAAACTGGTTATCCTTGTTAAACGCATACTTTGGGGAGTATGGTTTGAATTCATTTTTCTTTTTCTGGGCCAGCTGTTTAGAGGAATCAGCCGCCCAGACCTCTTTTCTCTTCTCATCCTTGTTTGACGACTGTTTCTGTCGTCCTTCTCTTTTGTCAAACCTTTTCCATCCGACTGTCTTCCCGTACTACAAAGATCAGTCGCCTGTATATAGGCTTCTGCTTCAATCAAGGCCTCTTGAAGAGTCGCCACCCTCTTTTGAACCAAATCAAATTTGAAGGTAGACCCGTCTTTGAGACCTCTGAAAAAGTCGGTATAGGCTATCTCATCCGGTAACCCTTGAATCTGTATTCTCATCAGGTTAAAACGCCTGATGTAAGAACGAAGCCCCTCCTTCTCGCCCTGCTGAATTGTTCCTAAATCAAGGGTCGTCTTCTTTGCAGGGATGTTCATGGCGAAGTTGGAGGTGAATAAGTAAGCAAGCGTCCTGAAGTTATTTACACAACCAGTCGGCAGGTTGCCGAACCATTGTTGTGCGATTCCTTTGAGAGTCGTTGGGAAACACTTGCACCAAGTGGGATCATCCAACCCTTGAAGGTACATCAGGTTGGTGAATGCCATCAGATGGTCTTCTGGGTTAGTAGTGCCGTCATAGGCGCCTACTAATACATTTTTCACTTTGGCCGGCTGAGCGGCTTCAGTAATTTCCTTGGAGAAGGCCGACGGCTGTTCACCAAGTCTAAGCAACCGTAGCTGCCAGTCCATAGGTTGGACGTTTTTTGCTGCATGTCCACCAAACGGAGGTGGCTACAAAAAATACTGTTGTTGCGGCAAAAACAGTAAGTTTGGTACCGCCTGGTCGCTATGAAAGCCGGACTGACGGGAGGTGCCGCCTGAATGACTCTCATGATACGACTGAGTATGCCTCACCGAGGCATTTCGCAGACTGTCTTGGAAGTTTGAAGTAGAGGCCGACTCTGACAATCGGTCACTCTTCTACTACTCTAGCAGCAGCCGAGCGTCTGTGAATGTTTGCTTCGACCCGTCCGCCTGAATATAACGAACAGGTTTCCTATTTCCTGTGGGAAAACGGAATTTTGTGAAATCAAGGGCAGGTGGCTCCCGCTTCCTAGATTTAGGATGAGGAGTCGCCTCTCGCCCTTGAACTGGCTTCCTCTTCAGTGAAGTGGAGGGTTTCTTAGCCGACTGCTCCTTGACCAGAGCAGGCGGCTTCTTGTTGATCAACTCTTGAATCTCTCCCTTGAAGTCCCTCATGAAGGTCATGAGTTCGTTCCTTGTGATGGGAGCAGACCCATCAGTCGGCTGCTGCCGAACAGGCGGTGCGCCTGCTGGCTCACTTCCAGTTTGAAGATGTTCCCGTTCCCTCCTTTCGGTATGACGGGTACGCCGGGCCCTTAGGGTCCCGTCTGAAGCTGTGTGAGCCTCAACTTCAAATTCATCCTCAGTATCGTGGTCCGACTGAACTTGAGGGTCGTCTGGGGGACGCCTCTCTTCAGGAGTCGGTACAGACTTGGATGCCATCTCAGAAGTACTCTCCCCACAGACGGCGCCAAATGTTTCGGGGTTTTCTGATGTCCTGCGGGAGAGTTACAATTCCGAGACTGGGACCGGACGCCTGTACCTGCAAAACAACGGAGACTCCTGGTGGTGGGAGCTCCGCCTCCAACGGTCAAGTTAGTACTTGATTAAGGAGTAATTAATGCGGAAATTAAAGTGATTGGGTCTCTCTAGGTGAGAGTGTTTAATGTAGGTAATCTGCTTTGTTAGCGAGATCAGCCTGTTATTTCTGTGTGTAATTAATGTGTTCTCCCTTAATGAGGATTAAGGGAGGTATTTATAACCTTGGGAAACGTGCCCACCCTAGGTTTAGGTTAACCTAGGGCTGATTGGGCTTCCCTCGGAAGTTGGGCCTGGGTGGCCGGTTTCTCCATTAGGCATGGAGTATGCCACGTGTCATGACATAATAGGTCCAAGGTGGACGAATAAGTGCGTGCCACGTGGCAAGCCCTGACAGTTCCAACTGGGGGACACTTGGCAGGACCTGATTGGCCCACGTGGCGCATTCTGATTGGTGGGAGCAAAATCCCCTAATCAGAAGCTATGGGCACAACTTATTAACATGCAAAGGAGGCCCCACAGCAAAGCAAGCTGCTGCTACTACCTCTAAAAGGGGTAAGGGGAAGCAGGCTGGTGTTGCTTCTGGTTCTGCATAGGGTCAAGCCAAAGCACCTGCTGCTACTCCAGCTTATGCAAAGAGTAAAGGGAAAGGACCATCTACAACAGACAAAGGAAAGCAAGCCATGTCTTACTCACAGCCTGCACCAAGAATGAGGAAGCAAGGTGGAATTAGGTTCTCAACCCAGCCTGGCATGGACAGCTGATTTATGTGGTTAATCAGCATAAGTATATAGCTCTGTCACCTTTTTTTTTTTTTGGGTAGTTGTATCAGCTTTTTGTGGACAGTTTGGGGGGGGGGGAACATGACAAGTTAGTAAAATAGCAATAGAAGCTAATTTTTTTGGGTATTTGTGTTAGTTTGTTTTGGATATTTGGAGGGAACATGCCATCTTTTGATAGTACTTGTATGGCGCTAATTATCTGCTTAGATTGTGAACAATTGATTAAGTGTTAATCACCAACTATGCTTCTTTTGATAGTATTACCATGGCAATTATTGTGTACATATTGTTTCCTGCCATAACAAATCACAGTTTAATGATAAAGTAGAATAGCAGAGCAAAAAACCAAAAGAAATTGGGAGAAATTAGATGTAAACAAAGTTCTGATTTTTATTGAATAAGGATGATTAGTACATTATTTAACTATCTACATTGTTAAGAAATAACTACAACCATCTCAATTTCCCCTAAATGAAACCCTAATTTCAGCTAATTTCCCCCAAATGAACAATCTAGGGTTTACAAATTCAATCATTTAATTAAAGTAAAGAAAACCCAAATTAAAATCATCCCAATTGCAATCTTCATCATCTTCTTGCCAAAGCCATCACCACGATCTTCATCAGTGACCCCATCAACCGTCCTCACAATATTTTCCCCAGGAACCCACGCAAAAAAGTGACAGCTGCTGCATTTGTAGTATGGCCTGTCAGGATTGGAGCGTGTGTCAGAAAAAACGGACATCTAAATATCGCTTAATTCCACATTGGCACTGGCGAAGCTTGATTGCTCGAGCTCTTCCCATGGTGACTGCGTAAAATAGAAGGAGGAAGAAGACATCAATGGAGGAATTTGGGGAAATTAAAGAAGAAAGGGTTTTTAAATCCTGTTGTCTGACTTTTGGGGTGAAAAAGTTAACCATGGTTAATTTAAATAATAATATATACTTCCTCCGTTTTTTTAATATTGCACCACTTGCCGTTTAAGGAAGTTTCACAAATATTGCACCATATCCATTTTAGGAAAAAAATTATTTGTGTTCACACTATAAATACCTAATATACCCTTGCTTTTCAACACTTACATTTTATTTTGTGTATACTATCACATGGGTAACTTTGTATTTCTACCTTTCTCTCTCATCCTTTTTTCTAGTACCAAAAAATTTGTGTCAATCTCTTATGGTGCAATAATAAAAGAACGGAGGAAGTATGTTTAAAAACCATCATTGATGTCATCATTAGGAGAGAAAAGATTAATAGTGTCATTTAGTATAATCCAAAAAAATGGGGTTACCATTGGTGCGTAGCATAGATTGGGGGTTACCGTTGAGAAATTTTTATTTTTTTTTATTATTAAAAATATGCGTGAAACCTTAAATGATGATTAAGATTATCCTTAATAAGCTTTGAAAACTTTAAATTTGTGAGTTTTTTTTTTGTACTAAATATACAAAAAAGAAAGACATTAAAGTGTAGATTTTCCTTTACTTTTTTCGAGTTTTCCATAAGATTATTAAAAAAATTACAGTTCTTTTTTAAAAAATTCTGAAATTGGTCCAAAATTATCCGGTCCGGGTTTTGGACCGATTCTTTTGGTTCGGTCCGAGTTTGGTCATAGCTTAATCGGTCCGGTTTTCGGTTCTTAAAATTCTAGTTTTCGGTCCGGTCCTGGTCTTCGATCGCTGAATAGTCCAAATTAAGATTACAAGCAATCAGTTTAATAATAATAATTATTAAAATTTAGAAAGTTCGTAAAAATAATTTATTGTTTTACTTATTTATTTATTTTTTTAATTTTGAAGACAGTAAAAATAAATTTAATTGGTAGGAAAAATTTAAGTTGTTCAAAAAAAAATAAAATAAAAATATAAACGTTAAAGAAATGTTACGGATATTATCCATCCACCTCCAAAGTTCCTAATCCAAATCCTCAGTACCGAACTTTCTTGTTCTTGCTTACCAAAACCCAATCGTCTTCTTCCCTCTCCGGCCGCCTGACCGACGACAACTTGAGGTACCCTTCTCAATTGTCAACTACATTCAATTTTATTTTTTAAATTTGTAATTACTTCGTGAAATTTTTATCGAAATATCAATTAATTGAAGTTTATCTTTTTTTTTTTTAATTTAATTTTATTAATTTTATTTTTTTTAAGATTATGTTTTCCAATTTTAATTGGGGTTTAATTATTATTATCAACAGGTGAAATTGGGTAAATGATTTGCTGTTTAACATAGATGAAATGGTATTGGCAACCCATCATATACAGGTAACACTTGATTAGTTACAAGAACTCAAATTTGTTTTCTAAATGTTTAAAGATAATTAAGTTTTATGTTGTTGAAATTGAATTAATAAGACAATCTGGGGTTTTGTTGATTTAATTAATTGTCAGTGTAATCAATTTACTTTAGGGTTGGGATTATTGATGTGTTGCTTATAATTTTAAATGATATACTCAATGATTAAGTCATATTTTGTTGCTAATGTGTTGCAGGGTTTTGTTTATTGTTAGGGTGGAACTATAAAAATGGAAATTTTAGGGCGGCCGCCCCTCAGGGACGGGCCTGGTGCTGTGGTTGCGGTTTCGCTAAGAAACTCATCATGTAGCAAAGGAATAAGATTAAGGCAAAGTATTGTCCGGTTTCAAATGATTTCACGAACCGATAGGTGTATATCGCTGAAGCCGGCTTTTCTTTTGAGGTGATTGTCATGCTCTTGTTTTAATTAATTATTGATTCATTTAAGTTGCATTGACCTCATTGTTATTTGTTGTTTTATTATCACTTTTACTTGTTTGTGATGTTGGTACATGAGAATTCCCCCTTGACTCCATAGAAAACTATGTGTATTTTCAAGGAAATTATGGTGAATGAAGGGGTTTAAAGTCTACTGCTATAATTGTTAACATTTTAAATTTTACCCAGAGACCAGAGTAGTTTGTACTTATTAACGAACGAAACCAAGAGGCGAGAACATATTCTGTTTTTTTGTTTTAATGGGGAATTGCATAATAATCTACAGAGCCACTCAGATTTGGTGTTTAATCTAAAGTGTTGAAATTTTGCTTTTGGGCTATAGCGCGATAATCCCAAGCCTGGTTATGCAGGGTAAATCTTTCAAGCTTTTGTGTACCATTCTATAATGTGGATGTGCTGTTGGGTTTTTTTTTTTTTTTTTTTCTAGGCTATAAAGTTTAAAGCATATCATTTATAAAGGCACATGAAATTTATAGGTTTGGTATATGTGTTATATACTCTTGAATAACTCATCTGCTAGATTGGTTAAGAACTCGCTCACATACATATACATGAACTTGAATGATAATTTAAAAACTCATTTCTAGTTGGTGGATCCCATATGTTAAACACTGTAAATGTTTATGTATCACACTATCACCCTAATTTAGCCTCTGCAAACCAATGTTTTCTCAACTGACTAAGATGTCATGGATTTTGTTATGTCTGTGAATGAGCTTGAAAGCCTTGAATCAATTTAGTTAATGAACAAGATTTTGGTCATGCTTGCCAAAAGCTTGAGACCAAAAGCTTGAACGTGAGGAGTTCAAAACATCAGCTTGAAATATTAGCTCTACTATAACCTTTTAACTCATTAGTATTCTTTTCAATTTTTTCTGTCTTATGAAATTTTTTAAAGCTCGATGCTTAAGTTTAAATCTCATTGGGCATTGTCCTTGCATTAGTTATTGAAATCGGAGGGAAATCTTTGCCAATACTTGATACTTCTCTGCTCCATAGTACTTTTATCACTTTGAGGTCTTTTAGTGCTCAGTTTTAGTTACATTTCATATGGCTTGTGTAGGTCATCTTTCAAAGTCGATTTCTTCCCACGGTCCCCTATGTTTATGATAAGTTTGCTGCTGCAGGCCAGTACCCAGATTTGTACATGAAGCTAAAGGGAAGTCATTTCAGATTTCGTCCTTCAAAGCAAACTTTCAAAATGATAAAGCCAGAGATGCGTCAATTAAACCAATATCACACAATAGCTCAGTCAAAATATCTTTCCTCCCGCACGAAAGAGAGGAAAATTTACAAGTGTCTCCCGCAGCACAGGACATGCCAGTATCTTGTGCATCAGAGTCAGACAAGACAATATCTCAATCTCAGACTATACGTGGATTATTCTTGAAATGGTTGAGTCTTCTGCGAACAGGAGCAACCGTTGAAGCTGGAGATGGTATCCTGGAAGAGCCACCTCAAACGGACCATTTGACTGAGCAAACAGCAACCAAGTCGAAGGAAAGAGGTGAGACTCTAAAGGTGGTTTTGTGCTACTTTCTGGGACTGGATGCAACAATAATGGTCCCCTTACTAATATTGTAAGTATATAGCTTATGCTTGAAGCTTTCTGTTTTCTATCAAATTCCCTAGTCTTTTAATTGGTTTGCCTTTTTACTTAAAGCCTTTCTATCTGGCAAAATCTTTTCACTTATTATGTGCTAAAAGTAAATTAGATGTGCTTTGTAGTGTATGATATATATCAACAACTTGGTATTAGGAGGTTGTTTAATTGTTTTTGCTTTGCTTTTGGGAAAATCACATTTTTGGTGACATTGATCAAGTCGTGATCCACATGATTAAGTCGGGGTGGCTTAAATGGAGAGCGGCCACAGAAGTGTTATGTGATCGAAGCATTCCTTTACACTTAAAGGAAAAATGGGAAAATTCTACATGCCATAAGACCAATGTTGCTCTATGGCACAAAATGTTGGGCTTCTAAGAAAGAGCACATTAAAAAGATGGAGAATACGGAAATACGCATGTTAAGATGGATGTATAGGAATACTCTAAGAGATACAATTAGAAATGAGGTTATTCGCAAGAAAGTGGGCGTGGCAGACATTGCAGCAAACTAAGGGAAAATCAGCTGCATTTGTTCGCGCACGTAAGATGGAGACCCGAGGGTGCCCCGGTACGAAAAGTGGAAGAGTTGGGCCATGGAGGGGTTAAACGAGGGAGACCGAAAATGACTTGGTTGGGAGGAGGTTAGGAAGGGTATGAAGTATATGGATTTGCATGAGAACAAGACATTTGATCGTAAGGGATGGAGGAGGAAGATTTTTATGGATAACTATATGGAGTAATCTCTTTTGGTTCATGTAGTCGACCCCACTTATGGGATTAAGGATTTGATTGATTGATTTGGGGAAATTACACTGATGTAGTTGGAGTTGCTGAGTTGATGAGCATTATTGCTAAACTGGTTGCTCCAGTTTCCTCAACAAACTAAATTTTTTGTGGTAGACCATTACAGTATGTAGAAGTGATTCAATGAATGCTTGTTATGCATTTTAGCTTTTAAAGTCACCATTCATTGTGGGTCATTTTGCTACTACATTGTTTGTTAGTCCATCGACCTTTGTAGTTTGCACCCAAATTTGTATGTGAAAAAATAATGATCCTATTAGGGAAGGAGTGAAGATATGCATAAGGTGTGTTTTGTAGGACTAGAAAGGTGAAATTGGGGACAAAAGTATGTCTAAATTGTACCTTTAAGCTACGCTTTTATTTTCATTTGCTTATTATGAGTTATTAAATATCTTTAATTCCGTGATAATTAAAATTACAAAAGTTCAGATATGAAAATACAAATTAAGTTGAATCTATACTATACTCAAGGAGTCAAGGAAAAGGTTATATATATATATATATATATATATATATATATATATATATATATATATATATATATATATATATATATATATATATATATATATCATGTGAGAACCAAAGTGAATAATAGGAACTAAAAACTAATCTCAGATCTCATGGCTCACATTGCATCCGCTCTCATTAATGACATTCTCGTAATTTTGCTGTTTTCAAACTTTTTTCCGTTTTTTTAACTTTTAAGGCAATTTCATTTACTTTAAGGTTGATTTCATTTACTTTCACTAAATTTTCATGTACTTTTGAAAAATGAAACTGGAAATTATTTTATTTAGTTTTACAAAAATAATGCCATTAATGACACGGGAAGCATGTGAGTTGTCCGATTAACATGATCTAAGGGTCTAGATTAGTTCCTAGTTCTTATTTTAGCTTTGGTTCTCATTATAACTTGGTTATATATATATATATAATTCACACTACTTTGACCACTTATAACTTTAATTATGTTTTAATATAATTTTTTTGAAAAAAATATTTGTGAGGTAAGCCCGACAACAATTAAAATTATGTTATACATTTTTGTGTATTAGTAATAAAACTCGGTCAAAGCTAGAATATGAATATCGTAAAAAGTCAAAATGATGTAAATATAAAGAGACGAAGATAGTAATAGTGTATAAATATTGTCAATAGACTAAATCATACTAGAAAAAATTAAATCGAGGTACGTTAGAACTTAGATGAGACCAAACCTGGGATTCAGATTAGAGTTCATTATTTTAGATGCGGAGAACATTGCCTCAATATGGCAAGCGAGGAGAGGAGGCTCTTTGTGGAAGTTATTGTCAATAATGTTACAAGTATGTACATAGAAGCTATAGTTACTAGAACTTGCAAAGTAGAGAGTGCTTTTCTTATAATTCTAATTTCTAAATTGATACGTGTGAGTCAACTTATTCACATTGATTTCCTTGCCGTCACATCTATTAGCCATTATCCACTTATTGAGTGAATTGGAAAGTGTTATTCCTAGCTCAATTATTTGTTTTATTTTTAAAAATATATTTTTATGCATGATTGAATCTTTGTAATTATCTGCAATAGTTGGAACTTTTTTTTTTAATTTAAATTTAAATTTTTGTTATTTTATTATATTTTTTCTGTTGTTGTTGTAAATATTCCCTTCTTTGTGACAAATGATTTTATAATTTGATGACTAATGTGTTGAAGGAAACAATATTTGATTCGAGTTATGTATTTGTTAAATTCATATCACTATTGTTGATGTCATATGACTATTTATTAATGAATTGATTTTACTATGTATATATAAAAAAATAATAAAAAAATGGAGGCATTATTTGGAGGTTATTAATAATATACTACCTCCGTTACACATTATGTGCAACGATTTGACATAAAGTAGAGAGGAAAAATGTCTAATCGTTGCACATAATATGTAACGGAGGTAGTATATGACCTTGTAGGTGTTAAATTTAGTCATTTGACCTTTACTAGTTTGTGAATTTTCTTGGATTTTTTCAAATCATTACGGAGTACTTCATAAGTATGAGCAATATTTTTAGAAGACCTGATGCAAATATGAAATCCAGGGGAGGCATTTGACCTTGATTGTTTAGTCTTTTTATATTTATGAAATCCAAATGCAATTGAAAAATTGTACCAATATGAACTTTCTAGGAGTCTTGATGTTGATAATCTAACATGACAAATTTGATACTTTATTTTCATCTATCTGAGTTTCATATTAAATCAACAGTTGGTACTCTTTTTAATTTTACATGGAAACTATATATATTATGCTTACGGGATTTCTTTTTGGTTGTGAATTTTCTGATATTGTGCAGCATTCCTCTCTATCTAGCCGTAAATGTGAAGTATGGCAGTCAAGTTTCAAGAGAATTAACCCCCTTGTGGATCATAGGTCCCCTGATTGTCACTCTGTATGTGAAGCTGCTACGGTGGATCTTTGCTCTATATGTTTTCTCCTTCAAGCAATCTGTCAAGGTAATTATAAACCTACCGACTTACCTCTCATTATCATTGAATTACATTGCTGAAGGAAAGCTTAAAGAAGATATCGGAGCTCGATTTTGGCAACCACTTGTCTACATTAAAAACTTGGACTATAAAGAGTTTACTATGAGGAAATGGAAGGTGTTTCAAGAGTGGTTTGTTGAGAAGTACCTTGATTTCGTGGAGTCTATATGGCCGCACTATTGCAGGACAATAAGGTTTCTAAAGAGAGCTAACCTTATCTAATATTGTTTGTTTGCATCAACTAGAAATCTGCTCTGTTCTGAAGGGACCGGGCTATTGAAACACGCATGAATGAGTTGCATCTGCTAGTGGAGGAATAGAACCTATTTTGTTCATCTGTTTCATCTTCTTTCCTCTTTCACAGCACACTGAGCATCAGTAGGCAAAATTTAGTGTACACCTGTAATATTAGCCATTTTGTCCTTTCGGATTCGAGTTCAGTACCTCCACATTGAGGAGGATTTTGTTTTTTTTACTTCATCCATCTTTATCAGTACTGATATGAGCTCGAAATCTTCTGATAAAGAATCTGATTAAGCAAGCCTGGCTAATTATTTCTTTTTTGTACCTGCTTTTGGTTTGGTTAGTCATTGAGTTGCAAACAGTTAAATTCAGTTTAAGTGCATATAGGTTATGTACTTCCCGTCATTTTACTTTGCTTGGGACATCAGAGTTGCAGCTTGATTATTTCTGTTGATTGGAGTACCGAGTACCATCAATATTGCTGGCACATTCAACGAATTCAATGGATAAAACTTTGAACGTCCAAAACAAAATCGATTGCAATGGCATAATCTAGGGAAGACAGAACACGAGTAGTGAACGAATTATCAGCTTAAATGTAGTATTGGAAAAATGTTGTTTTTGTAATTTTGTTTTGGACATATATGCTCAATAAAATGAATTAGAGTATTACAAACTATGGAAAAAGTTTGATAAACCACTCAAAGAAGTTTTACTCTTTTTTTTTTTTTCCAAAAAAGTCTTAGAGCATCTCCGGTTTACTACTCCGTATAAGGACTTGCTTGCAAGCTTAGAGCAACTTCAATGGTAAACTAATTGTTAAATTAGTTTATCATGTCACATATGATTGCAAGCTAACTTTCTTTATAGCTATTTTGTACCTCTATGGTTATCTACTAGGTTGCTAATTAAATAAGCTTGACTTTCTCAATTAGCCATAGAAATTTAATTTCTTTTATATATATATATATATATATATATATATATATATATATATATATATATATATATATATATATATATATAAATGGGATCATGTGAGAACCCATGGCTTAGGTGAGAACCATTTTAAAATGAGAACTCATCTAACACCATTCATTTTTATTAGATGAATGGTTCAGATTTATTGTTTCATTAGTGGGAATTCACGTGGGCCACTTTCATTAATTGTAATGATTGTTTGTATTTTTTTTTTTAATTTTTGTGCATTAGGACACAAAATCTGCCAAAAGCTGTCATTATTACATGTTTTTTTATTATTTATTGCATTGAAACACGTTACGTTAAAATGTAGTTGAAGTGTACGTCGTTAATGATGTTTCGTAAAATATATCAAGTGTTTCAATTTATAATATTAATGTTTCATATATATTATTGCTTGTTTCATACAGTTGGGCTCTATATGAACTAGGTGTACTGTGATTTCTTATACCTTATCTGATGTTTCAAAAAATATACCTTATGTTTCATTTTATAGTGCTTATGTTCCATAAAATATATGTGTTGTTTCATGTACTAATGATATTGTTTTATACATAAAAATCATTGATGTTTCATATAATATTTCATTCGAATATTATTTATATTGTTCCAGAAATTTGAACTATTGTCTCATAAATATTATACATTGTTACATACCATATGTGTGAAATGTACCAATGACTGAAATGCATGTTCCCAAGAAAATTAAAAAGCATGTACCAATGACTGAAATGCGTGTTCCCAAGAAAATGCATGGGAAATTGATAATTAATCTCAGCCATCCATTAAGTGTAGTTGGTGTACGTTAATGATGTTTCGTAAAATATATCAAGTGTTTCAATTTATAATATTAATGTTTCATATATATTATTGCTTGTTTCATATAGTTGGGCTCTATATGAACTAGGTTTACTGTGATTTCTTATACCTTATTGATGTTTCAAAAAACATACCTTATGTTTCATTTTATACTACTTATGTTCCATAAAATATATTTATTGTTTCATATACTAATGATATTGTTTTATACATAAAAATCATTGATGTTTCATATAATATTTCATTCGAATATTATTTATATTGTTCCAGAAATATGAACTATTGTCCCATAAATATTATACATTGTTCCATACCATATGTGTGAAATGTACCAATGATTGAAATGCGTGTTCCCAAGAAAATTAAAAAGCATGTACCAATGACTGAAATGCGTGTTCCCAAGAAAATGCATGGAAAAGTGATAATTAATCTCAGTCATCCATTATGTGTAGTTGGTGTACGTAATGATGTTTCGTAAAATATATCAAGTGTTTTAATTTATAATATTAATGTTTCATATATATTATTGCTTGTTTCATATACTTGGGTTCTATATGAACTAGGTTTACTGTGATTTCTTATACCTTATTGATGTTTCAAAAAACATACCTTATGTTTCATTTTATACTACTAATGTTCCATAAAATATATGTATTATTTCATATATTAATGATATTGTTTTATGGGACAATAGTTCATATTTCTGGAACAATATAAATAATATCCGAATGAAATATTATATTATGTATAAAACAATATCATTAGTATATGAAACAATACATATATTTTATGGAATATAAGTAGTATAAAATGAAACATAAGGTATGTTTTTTTAAACATTAATAAGGTACAAGAAATCAGAGTAAACCTAGTTCATATATAACCCAACTATATGAAACAAGCAATAATATATATGAAACATTAATATTATAAATTGAAACACTTAATATATTTTATGAAACATCATTAACGTACACTTCAACTACATTTTAACTTAACGTTGACAACCACAATTCAATGTAACATTACATTTTTTAATTGAAACAGCGACAAGTCTTTTTGAAACAATAATAACATCTTTTGAAACATCTCAAAATTATTCCTTTAATACAATAAAATAAGTAATTAATATTGTTCCAATTGGATGATATGCCCGTTATTGTCAATACAATTTATATTGTTCCAGAAATATAAATTATTGTCCCACAAATATTATATATTGTTCCATATATAAGAACTAGTGTTCCAATTACATGATATGCCCCTAGTTTTCGAATTTTAAATATGTTGTTCCAGAATTTTCAACTATTGTACCACATACAGATTTGCTCTTTTTTTGCACTACTACGAAAATTCTACCAAAAAAATATCCAACGAACTCCAAAAATTCTGAAATTTTGTATGCTTATTCTAAACAAACAAATAAGCAGATTCAAAAAAAGAATCGCTTAAAAAGGGTTTTTTATGAGAGAGAAATCTTCATTTGAAATCCGTCTTTCCAAATTTTCTCCTTTTTTGCACTACTTCGAAAATTCTACCCAAAAAAATATCAAACGAACTCCAAAAATTATGAAATTTTGTATGCTTATTCCGCACAAAAAAATAATCAAATTAAAAAAAAAAATCGCTTCAAAAGATTTCTTTATGAGAGAGAAATCTTCATTTGAAATCTGCCTTCATTTCTCTCTCTTCAATGGCTAAATTAAAATGAAACCAGATTTTCCATTTTCTCTCTCTTCAATGGCTGAATCTCTTGGTTTTATAGTACATAAATCGGTGTTTCAATGCAGAAAATAAGGAAAAAAAAATATTAAAAAGCATGTACTAATGACTGAAATGCGAGTTCCCAAGAAAATGCATGGGAAAGTGATAATTAATCTCAGCCATCCATAATCTCAAAATTGATGGTGTAAGATTGGTTCTTATTTTAAGAGGGTTCTCATCTAAGGGGTGGGTTCTCACATGATCCCTCCCCTATATATATATATATATATATATATATATATATATAAAAGCTAATTTGCTTGGCCAAGCTAATGTATTTTTTAGCTCCAATGGTCAGTCTAGTAGTTAGAGACTTTTGAAACTTACAAGCAAGTCCCTAGCTACAACCATTGGAATTGCTCTTAACCATTGGAGCAATAATTGCAGACTTGCTTTGTTGAGCTACACTTCCTGGAAAAAAAATTGAAGCAAATTATTGTTATTATTTTTTTAAAAAAAGTAATACAAATTAGATAAAATCAATTGGATAATTACTATGTGTCTATGTGTGGGTGACGGTTTTCCATGCAAATGTTGAAAAATTGGAGTAGAAGATATATGCTGCTTTGGGGTCATCATTAGAGATGGCAATGGATCTGGACCTGACCCGGATCCGTGGATCCAGATCCATTTTTCATGGATCTGGGTCTTCAAATTTTGGACCCGACGGATCCGGGTCGGATCTGGGCCTGCTGACAAAAAAGGATATGGGTCTGGGCCCTAGATTCGGATCCAGATCCGTGGACCCGTTTTTTTATTTTTCCTATTAAAAAAACTAAAATTGTTTGTTTCTTTATTAAAAATGTTGATAATGTTAGTAATGATAAAGATTAACTCTTTCAAGAGAGTGAGGGATAGCTCAATTGGTTAGAGCTCCCCTCCCAGTTCCAAGAGATCTTGGGATCGATTCTCATCACCCGCCCTTGTGGCTCTCTAAGCACCAAAAAAAAAAAAGATTAACTCTTTCAAGAGATGAATTTTGGATGCTCATATTATATACATCATCGTTGTTTTTTCACTAGCTCATTTGTAACATCGTATCTTTTTGTTGTTTTTAATTTTAATTCAAAATATAAGTGTATAAGTTGGTTAATTTGGGGTTGAACTTAATAACCAACAATGTAAGTTTGAAATAAATTTTTTGACTCGAAAATTACATTTTTTGCAAAAAATTAGGCAAAATATATTGGACCCGAATCCGGACCCGGATCTGTTGGACCCGACGGATCCGGATCTTCATTTTCTAAACCCGACAGATCCAGGTCGGATTTGGATCCTACATACAAAAACGGATCTGGATCCGAGTCCATCCGGACCCGGTCCAGATCCGACCCGTTGTCATCCCTAGTCATCACTATCTTTCTCAACATTTAATTTTTATTGATAAAATTAAAATCTTAGGGCTTGTTTGGCATCAGTTTTGGTTTTCAATTTTCTGTTTTTTTGAAAACCAAAAACCAAAAATAGGAATCAAGAAAAAGGTGTTTCCACTTTTCTGTTGTCAGTTTTCAAATTTATCATAATTTTAATAAGTTTATATAATTTTTGATTCATTATGGGACACATATCATATACTTTTAGAAAACAAAAAAAAAAAAAAAATCAAAAAACAGAAAACCACAGCAATGCCAAACAAACCCTTATTTATTTATCAATCAATATATATATTAAAACTCATGGCAAGACATGTTGTTTTGCCATGTGTCAACAATTTTGCCATTTGGCATATGATGTGTCGTCGTCAAATCATACCATAACATTAATTATCGAAAAACCTTATGCATTAACTTTCATGTATTAATGTTTAGTTTAATTGATAAACTCTTCATATGCATGACATTTTCTCTTGAATTGGACTGTAACTCCTTAATAATTACATAATAATAAAGTTTGTAAGAAATTAAATATTGCTCCATTTTTATTTTGTGCCATAGAGTGAAAGATTTTTGTGCATTATGGAATAGTATATATTTTGACATCAAATTTATAAAGATTTGATTTATCATATTTTTATGATTTTAATGCAAAAAAATTATTTTTATAATCAAACCAATTTTTTTTTTTTTTTGAATAGTTATAATCAAACCAACTCATACAAGCAACAAACTACTTAAGCTATCATATTAAATAAAAAAAAAAAAACCACCACTTAAGCTCTCAATGATAAACAAGCCAAAATATATATAGTTCGATTAAAGTAAAAATTTATAATGACCCGGGGCATCGCCTAGGCCAATAACTAGTTTATTTACTAAAACTTCAATGGTTGGCTAATTTATTTAATAGCTTGGCATTCCACATCATCTTCTTAAGCTGCAACTCTTCAAGCTATTTGTTGCTCCAATGGTTAAGCTAGTTGTAAATTATTTTATTTTAAAATTAATAATTTTTTTTATCTAATAAATATTTGCTAAGCAAATTAGCTCTACAAAGCTAATTTGCTTGCCAAAGCTAATCAACAAGATGTGCAACAATGGTGTAGCTACTAGCTTAAGATTTTTAATATATGCAAGCTAGTCCCTTTTTCAACCATTGGAGTTGCTCAGCATAAAAAGCTTATTTTCATTTTTTTTAAAAAAGAATTCTGTATGATATATTAGCAAAATTATTATATTATCCAAAATTTTTAACAGCCAACAAACATAAAAAGAAATAATTAAAAAAAACAAATGTTTGATATGACAAGTTATAAAGTGTTGTAGCCAACTAATGGAGAAGTTTGTAGCTTAAAACCATTGTAGTTTAAAAATCTGATGTGGCAAGGCCAGCTACAATATCTTATAATTTGCCATTGGAGATGCTCTTACTGTTTTTAAGAATTTAATAAAATTACAAGTTCCTTGAGCACTCTTAGAGTCTCACTCAGTCAAAAAATTGCCCAAAAAGAGAAATTCAAGGTAAAAATAAAAAAACATGCATCCTACTCATGGGCAAAAAAAATCAATGCCCATGAGGAAAATTAGAAAATTCTTAAACCCCATGATACTTTTAAAACGCTACAGTAATTAGTGGAGCCCACTAATTAAATTTAAAAATATTATTTTGACCAATTTAACATATCAATACTACTGTACTAAAGTAATCACCGGCATTATCCCTTAATACATGTGTCACATTCTTAGAAAAAATTTTCCCACCCAAAATTTGTTATTATTTTCTTTACATCTTTTTTATTATCTTCTTAAAAAAGTTTGTTAGTACTATTGAATATTGCTTTAAATTGATAATTATCTCTTAAATTCTTAAAAAAATATAAATAACTTCCTTTTATAATCTATGCTATATATTAAAAGGTGTTTATAAATTTGTATATGTGCCACGTGTACCCCTTTTTATACCCGTATTACGCCACATCATCATTCAATAACCTCTACCATTATGCCACATCATCATTCAATTATCCAAATTAAATTAAAAATGCATGCAAAGAGATTCGAACCTAAACTTCATTGAATAAAAACCACATGCATTGCCATCTTAGCTATAATTAAATTATAATCTATGTTTCCACATTTATGTATAAATACATATAGTACAAGTATAATAATGTAATATAAAACAAAAAAATCCAAAATGAGTTATTGTTGTCATTGTTTTCAAATTTACCACGTAATTCAAAATTATGAAGTCCGTCTTTTAAAGCGTCTAATATAAAAATGAAATCATTCAAAGTATCATCCGGGGCAAAGCCCGGGCCACACACTAATTAAAAAAAATAAAAGATTTGTTACTATGAAATTTTGAAAAGTATAAGTGTCGCATTAACAACAACAAAAAATTCCACCAACCCCCCTAAACAATAGCATGGTGATAAAAAGTTACAATAATTTATCAAAACAAAAATAAAAAAGAGTTTTAAGGTAGATATTAAATGAATTCAAATTTTAAAAAAAATAATTGTTATATAACTCATTCCATTTAGGGCCTATTCACTTCAGCTTAATTTCATTTCAGTTCATTTCAGTCCAACTCTAATTAGTTCAATTTAAACTAACTTTATTTTTATAATTTACTAGTCTTATTATTATGCAATCGTGCATAGCACGGGGCAAAAACTAGTTTAAAATAAAATAAAAATAAAAAATGTTCATAATTTATTGTTCTTTAAGTGGACACTCATTTTGTTGTATTTTTATACACTTTAAAAGACCAAAAACTGAGTAGAAAGAGAATGACACTTTATTTTTTGACCATGAGTGTGAGAGTGATCTTATACAACTTGGCAATTTGAAAATCCAAATTAATTCCACGTGTGGACGATTATCCAATTGACCTAATTAATAGACTCGATACATGTTAAACACAAGTCTAGGCCGCACCCGTAACCAAGAGAGAGAATTCATTTCACAAGTCCAAATAAGGGTTCAATCCCAAAATCATATGGGAATAGTAAGAGTAGCCCTCTAGCCTTATAAAGTGCTTAACTCTCTTTTATTTTTCTCAATATGGGGCACTTACATGTGTTATTTGGGAAATTTATACAACAAAACGTTATAAAAAAATATGAAGGTGGAGGTTTGTGCAGGATCATTCTTCTTATTAAAAAGGAAAAATTGCTCCCATTAATCTGAACTTTGCCTCATCCGCCGAAATTAATCCCAACTTCTTATTAAAAATTAATTTTCGTTGCACCCAAATGACTTGCAACCGGTAAAGCAGGTAAACCTTTGTGATTTTTTTTAGCACACGTGTCAATATGTAATTAGTTGAGAAAAATAAAGAAAATTAAAAAAATTAAAGTAAAGAAAATAAAAAAAAAATAAAGAAAAATGTAAAAAAAAAAAAGAACAACCCAGCAGCACCCACCACCGCACGAACACCACCGCCGTACATCAAACCACCACCACTGTTGGCCAAAAATGGCCGAAAATGGCCGATGTTGGGGCTGAATACCCTAAACCGGCCGATTTCGGCCGTTTGTGGCCGATTTCGTGGCTTGGTTAACCGATTTCGAGGGTGGGGAGGGGTTATCGGTGGCTAGGGAAGGGTTATCGGGGGTTGGGGATGGTTTTCGGGGCTGGGGAGGGGTAATCGGGGGGTGGGGAGGGGTTATCGGGGCCAGGGAGGGGTGTTATCGGGGCTGGGGAGGGGTTATCGGGGGTGGGGGAAGGGAAGGGGTGGCTGGGCAGCGGTTTCCGGTAGCGGGAGATGGGTCTTCGGGGAAGGGGCGGTTTTTCCGGCGGGGTAGGGGGTGGGGGCGTGGTGTTTTCCAGGATAGGGTGGGGGGCTGGGTATTTTTCCTTTTTTTTTTAACTTTTGTTTTTGGACTTATCACGTGTTGACACGTGTCTAGGTGACCTACTAAATCAGGTTAGATGACCTGTTGGGTGCAACGAAAATTAATACCCCAAAGTTGAGAGTGATAGATAATAAACTGAAGTTGGGATTATTTCGGCGGATGAGCAAAGTTCGGATTATGGAAGCAATTTTTCCTATTAAAAAAAGTGGTTCAATATTGCTTAACCTAAATCCAATCCAATAATAACGAGTTTAACGTTCAATACCTCTATAGTTACTCAATACAAATCTTGTGCAGAAACAATGTCATATGCCACATTATCTTTTTGTTTTCTTTCATGTGCTGGGTTAGAAAATAATATGGCTGCTATTGCTCTACATTTTACTATTTTAATAATGTTATTTTGTTGAGGTAGACAAATGCTCATTCGAATCAGATGCTCACATATTTAAACTCATCCCGATCAACAAAAAATGTCCCTTAAGAGGAGGTGTTAAGAGTAGGGAAATCCTCACCACTAAAAGCTTTATAAAATAGGATTTATTACTACAGCCTCACACAAAAACCAAAATTTTCAACTAGGCCTAGCACAGCTTGGTTAATTTTAACAATTTTAATCTTGTTGGTATTTTGTTTATATAACTGAGGTGGCGGGACCATGGTACATCGAAGAAACGTGGTTTTGCGTTGCAATTGGGGTTTGGGGACCACATGCATGATATGTTACATATAACTACATAAAGAGACTAATAGTAGGCGTAATAATTCTGTCAATAGTCGTACATTTTTCGTCAAATTCTATAAGATTAACATAATTACACAGCAATATTGGTCCCACTTTACGTTCCGTAAATCAGTTCCCTCTTTCGTCTATACTAACCTTACTTGCTTCCACCTTCACTACTCGACACCAACACTCATATCACTCCCTCCTTCCTCAATACACAACATCCAAACTCACACTACTATCTCTCTCTATTCATCTTTCATTGTTCCTCATTTCCATCCATGCCCTCCTCCCTCCTCGAATACGTATATCTTACTCGATTTTTTTTTTAATATATTATATGTAGACGAGATTTGATCTCAAGTCTTATTATTAATTAATTTGTTTTATGATACTGCAAGGTTTTGGCGGATGTTGGTGAAAAAACAAGGGCCGCCGCCTGCCCAAGAGGGTGCGGCAGCTGGAGAGGGAAGTAATAATGGTAATAGTAATAGTAATAGTAGTAGTAGTAATGAGGATGATACTAGTACTAGTGGAAGTTGGAGCAGTAACCCCGCAATTGAGTGCTATGCATGCACTCAAGTCGGGGTTCCCGTATTCCACTCCACTAGTTGTGATCGAGCTGGTCAACCTGAATGGGAGGCCTCTGCGGGGTCCTCCCTTTATCCAATTCGAACCCGAACTGAATTACGTTCTCGGTCCAAACAGGCCAAGGGAAAGCGTGGCTCCATCCAGAGATGGCCAACTGGCTTGTTTGGACCGATACTAGACCCAAGGAGCGAAAGAGTACGAAGGTGGAACCGTGTCATCTTACTCGCTCGGGCCGTGGCCTTAGCCATTGATCCTGTTTTCTTCTATGCTCTATCCATTGGGCGAGATGGATCATGTCTTTACATGGATGGGGTTCTAGCAGCGGTGGTTACTGTCATTCGCACGTGTGTGGATGTTATTCACCTGTGGCACGTGTGGCTCCAATTCCGGCTTGCGTACGTGTCAAGGGAATCACTCGTTGTTGGGTGTGGGAAACTCGTGTGGGATGCACGTGCCATTGCTTCACATTATGGACATTCATTGAAAGGCTTCTGGTTTGATCTTTATGTTATACTTCCAATTCCACAGGTATGATTTTGTGACTCGAATTTTTTAATTAAATGTCTATTTATTAATATTTAGGTATAACAAGCTAAGAATAAATAAAAGAATAAAAGATTCAATAATCATAGTTTGACTTCAAACTATACAAAGAATTAGGCTTTCTACCTTTAATGTATTTTATGTGCAGCTGACCACTCCATGTAGTTGCTGGTAAAAGAACAAAATAACCTAATAACAATGACAAGCAACCCAAAGTAACCCATGTAATATCCTTATAATATTGTCGATTACCCCTGTAACACTGATTGAGTAGCTCTGATAATATTAACGAAACAATCCCCATAATAGCTAACCGCAGTCACATAAAAATTTGTATATATTCTGCATTATTACTTCGAACATACCATTTTCAATAATTGAATTTCTGTGTGAATTATTGAAAATATACCTTTCTCGACTTGAAACTTTAAAAATTTGGTGGGGTCTAAAGTATATTTTCCTTGATTATTGTTAGTATGTCTTACTGTCTTATCTCATCCTATTATTCATTAACATAGATGTTACTTACAACTTTTATACTGTAATACTACCTCCCTCCGTTAACATTTACTTGCAACTTTAGGGTATTATTTGAGAGACATAAAATATTCCAAAATTGCAAGTAAATGTTAACGGAGGTAGTAAAATAATGAATAAATTTTATTAGGTAATAATCTCATATTACCATATCACACTGTCACTTTCATTTTACTCAACATTTTTTACTTTAGTGATCTTATTTATTCTTTTACATCCATCTAATTCTTCAAATACTTTTTCTTACTTTATCCAACTTCATCTTGTAATACACATATCCTTTTACCGTATTTTCATAAAACAAGAGTGTATATATATTAATTGAGTTGAACTTTCAAGAGTAGAGGAGTATCGATATCTCATATGTCTAACAAGTATAGATTAAGCAAAGCTACATAACTACGTGAAATATCTCATTCAGAACCTTCGAAAACACGTAATTCAACAAATATATAGAATAAGAAAAATGCATAGATTGTATATCATATTTGTTACCTTCACATTACCCTATGAAATGTTACGCAAAAGAAAATCATATTATATGAAATTTAATGCTAAAGGAAAATCACATTAAATCTAATGCAAAACAAAATCATACGAGTAAGAAATTTATGTGCACAATCAATGAATCCATTATTGATGTATATGAAGAGTAACGGACTGAAATAGTGAAAGGGGTGTAGTGTAAGGTTCTTTTGTTTCCTACCTAATATAATGGGTTGACAGTGACTTCAGATGACATGTATATGGCCCATTTGAACGGGTATCTTTGTTTAAAACAACCTTGAAAATCAGTTTTCAGCTTGTCTTACTGTTAAATTTACCATTGTATTACTTTGGTTAGACAAATTTCAGCAATTCAGATTACCATGTGAAACTTGGGAAATTGGTTCTACAGTTTCAGTAACCATGTGAAACTTAACGAAATTGGTTTTACTAGTAAAGATTAACGGTCTGTGTACATTAGGTCGCAGGTTCAAATCCCTCACCTTTTATTTGTAATTGATTGATACTGTATTGCCCTTGGGATTCATTCCCTAAAAACACAAGATCTTATCTGATATGATTATTTCTAAAATAAACTATTTTCAACTTAAAAAAATTGAACTGAACATAACATAAGGAATACTCTATGAATTTTTACATAATGATTAGAATGATTAGGGCTAAATTAGCCTCATAGGTAGCAAGTTCAAATCCCTCACATTTAACCTGTAATTGATTGATATTGTATTGCCATTATGACTCATTCCCTAAAATCACGAGATCTTATCTGATCTGGTATGATTATTTCTAAAATAAATTATTATCAACTTTAAAAAATGGAACTGAACATAGCATAAGGAATACCCTATAGAATTCTTACATAATGATCGAGTAGGGCTAAATTAGCATCATAGGAACTAATTAAGGATTTACTAATCAGCTTATAAAGATTATTTTTTTGTTTATGCTGATTTGCAGATTGTATTCTGGTCTATTGTGCCAATGTTACTAAGACAAGATCGAATACAGATTTTGATGACGATATTGCTGCTTATTTTTCTATTCCAATTTCTACCCAAAGTTCACCATAGCATTTACTTAATGAGGAAAATGCAAAAGGTCACTGGATATATCTTTGGAACCATTTGGTGGGGATTTGGACTTAATCTCATTGCCTATTTCATTGCTTCTCATGTAAGTCGTCTTCTAAATAGACTAATTTCTACATAAACTTAAGAACTTTTACTGATTAATCAATTTGTCTCGACTATAATCAATTTGTGTGGTGTGAAGGTTGTAGGAGGATGTTGGTATGTTCTTGCAATACAGCGCGTTGCATCTTGTCTGTCACAGCAATGTAACAGACATGGGAACTGTAACATGTCTTTGTCGTGCTCAAAGGGAATTTGTTACCAGTTTTTTCAGCGACCAAGTACAATAGAAAGATGCAATGCTAACTCCACTGTGAACAACATGATGTCCTTTTGTTTGGATGATAACGGACCTTTCAGCTATGGAATTTACAGCTCTGCTATTCCTGTCATATCTAGTAACGCTGTTATTATTAAGATCCTTTACCCCATATCATGGGGTTTATTCCAGTTGAGGTATGCATTAGCTCAAAAAATCATTAACTCAATAGTACTTATGTCACAAAATAACTACTATTTGATATAGTAAATGATATTTAGAGTGTTGAAGATTTGTATTGTATTGTTTCAGTACTTTTGGCAACAATTTAACTCCAACAAGCCAATGGGCCGAAGTATTATTTTGTATGTGTCTTGTGCTTGGTGGCTTAATGCTTTTCACCTTATTGATTGGAAACATTCAGGTAACTTATAGCTAATGTTTCTTCAATCAAGTTGCAAAACTCTGTTTTTATTTTTTATTTTTTCCTACTTACCAAGTATGTGACATTCCAAAAGGTATTCTTGCATACTGTAATGGCAAAGAAGAGAAAAATGCAATTAAGGTGTCGAGATATGGAATGGTGGATGAGGCGAAGACAGCTACCATCTCGTTTAAGGCGTAGAGTTAGTCATTTTGAACGTCAGAGTTGGCTGACTACAGGAGGAGTTGATGAAATGGAGTTGATCAAAGACCTACCTGAGGGGCTCCGGCGTGATATCAAGCGTTATCTTTGCCTTGACCTCATAAAAAAGGTGATATACTCATTTAAAATCCAACTACTTGCAAAGTTTATATGATCATTTGTGTTTCAAATGATAATTTTATCTTCTTTGGTTATAACATTATCTTGCAGGTTCCACTATTTCATTGTTTGGATGATCTTATCCTTGACAATATCTGTGACAGAGTCAAACCATTAATATACTGTCAAGAGGAAAAGGTATATATTTCTTCCGTTCTTTTAATATTGCAACGTTTGCACTTCTAATGACACTGTAAGCACACCCTTTTTTAACTAGATCATGACGGAAGGAGATCCAGTTCAGAGGATGGTGTTCATCGTTCGTGGAAAAATAAAAAGCAACCAAAACCTAAGCAAAGGCCTAGTTGCAACAGACACGCTGCAACCAGGAGCGTTCCTTGGTGATGAGCTCTTATCTTGGAGCCTTCGAAGACCATTTTTACATCGACTACCAGCTTCCTCAGCAACATTTATTTGTCTTGAATCGACTGAAGCTTTTGGACTTGATGCATATGACCTACGTTACATCACCGAGCACTTCCGTTATAAGTTTGCCAATGATAGCCTAAGACGGACCTTAAGGTACCATTCTTCTAACTGGAGAACTTGGGCAGCAGTAAACATACAGTTTGCTTGGCGGCGTTATATGAAGAGAACAAGAGGTTCAGGGACTCATGTAGTCTCTCATAGTGGAGATACTGAGAAAAGACTCCTTCAGTTTGCTGCTATGTTTATGTCTATTAGACCACATGATCATCTCGACTAGAACCCATTTTGTTTTCATTGTTTCGTCTTTAAGGAGAAACTAATAAAGCTTAATTAAGCTACCTCTATATAAACTTTTTATTTTTATTTTTTTTAATTATTTTTGTACGTTTTGTTGTTTTTTCACTGCTATTGATACGGGTATAGGCTTTGAAAAATTAAGATCAACCATTGTTTTCAATAAGATATATTAAGTGTTAAATTTTCACAATATTAATCACCTAAGATCCTATTTAGCTATACTTGTATAAATTATATACTTACTTTCATGAATTACTAGTGGAGAGTGGAGACACCCAATATAATGTTTGTCAGACAACTAACTCTTGTAGAAAATGTTATTTCATTTTTGTTTTACAAGGGTTGAAACAAATCATATACTTTCTCCGTTTTTTTTTATTATTGTACCATACGGGTTGGTACAAATATTTTGTTAGTGGAAAAGAGTAGGAGAGAGAAAGGTAAAAATACTAAATTGCCCATGTGACGTATTGATAAGCTAAAAAGTAAGTGTGAAATTCTTATACTATCTCCGTTAACTTTTATTTGCAACTTTGGAATATTTTATGTCTCACAAAAAATACCCCAAAGTTGCAAATAAAAGTTAACGGAGGTAGTGTAAAAAAAAAAGTAAGTGTGAAAAAGTAAGAGTACGCTGGATATTTGTAGTGTGAACACAGATAATTTTTTTTTTCCTAAAGGGGAAATGATACAATATTTGTGAAATTTCTTAAAAAGGCAAGTAGTGCAATATTACAAGAACGGGAGAAGTATTACATATTACTTATAAGGCAAATTTAATGTATTGCAGCTTCTCCCGCAATTGAACATGTTGTCTATCAGCTTTGTGCATGTTGCAATGTTGCAAAATCGAACCAAGTTTTTGAATCTGCTGAATCAACCACAAGTAATTTATATCTCCTTGACCATCACCTTGAAGAAGAGTATGTTACTAGATTATACAAGTCGGTAAACACAATAATGGGTTTAGTGTTAGAATTTTAAGCCTGATGTAAACACAATAATGAGTTTAGTGTTAGAATTTGTATTTGATTCAAATCATTCCTTATTGTCAGGGGTGTCAAAAACGGGAAAATACAAGTTACTCATCCTGAGTAACAACAAATGTAATTCAAGGGGCACAGATGTAATTTCGTGCTTTTAAGTTGGGGGTAAAAACGTCCACAACATATTTCATAGCAATGGATGAGTTCCTTCCATCCTCAACAACACCCTCCTTCTTCCTCCATTCTCCCACAACAGTACCCTTCTTCTTCTCCACCGTTCTTCCTCCTATCCCCCGCAAGAGTAACACCTCCGCCGGAACAAGATGCTAGCCCTAAGGGGTTGATATGGCCCTAAATAAAACTATTTGTTCCTAGGGTTTCGTTTTGTTCCGAAGCGGTGTTTAGGGCTTGAAGCCATTGTTATCGAGGAAGGAAGAAGAAAAGGGAGACAACGGGGAAGAAGATCAGAGATCGTGGGTTGGTGGTGAAGCGCAAACTGGTGGTGGTGGTGAAGCCCTGAAGCGCACTCAACGTTCTCAAGAAGACGAAGGTTTTTTTTAAAACACAAAAAAATTAATAATAAAAAAAATTTGTGTAAAATTACAATATATGCCACTTGAGTAACAAATTTATTAGTTACTCAGGATGAGTAACTGGAGCTTGCTCGTCAAAAACTAAATAACTCCTATATATATACAACTCATGCATACATAGAATACTAATCTCATAAAGTAAAATTATGTATGTATACCTATTTACATAAGTGATGTGTTACTTAGCCATCATCAAGCTTAGAATACCGACCTTATGAAAATAAGTTATGTAACATATAAATTAAAGCTACCTTCATGTATTCCTTAGCCATCATCAAGCTTACCAACCATAGCTCGTTATTGTTCATATATTCCTTAAATTGCTTATTATACGGAGTATTATATATAGCTCATCATCATGTTCCTTTTATTTGCTATAATCCCTTGCCTCTTATCTTATACATAATTTGTTCTTTCTATGAATAAATTAACAAACATGCATAATCATCTTTGATTTAAAATCATCAAAACATTTATTTTTCCCAGATAGCCTACTCTTACACAAAGACAAGTTTTAAAAAGACAAAATAAAAGGTATGAAAATTATATCACAATAATAGCATATAAATCCTTAATATCATTACACAACTTACCTTGATTCTATCTTAAAATATTATCATAAATGAAAATTATATTACAATAATATATTTTCGAATATTTAGAATCCGAAAACAATTTAAAATCATGGTAGCTATATTTTATTTTGATAATCAGAGAGCCACAAGGCAAGTGATTAGTATCAATCTCAGAATTTTTTGAAATCGGGAGGCCAGGGGAGCTCTAACCACTTAAAATATCCCTCATTCTCATCTTAGCTAATAAGTAATCGGAATACTACGAAGAACGATAGTTTCAACAGTAGTGCCAGGACCAAACGCAACTAGAACACCCCATTCAGATCCTTCCCCTGTAGTTGCTTTGCCCTCTTTCAATGACCTCTTCCTCATCTCATCCATTATGAATACTACACTTGCACCCCACATATTCCCAAACTCGCTTAGTATGTGCCTACTAGTATTCAGTTTGCTCGTCTCGAGTTTGAGTTCGGCTTCTATCTGGTCCAAGATAGCTGGTCCTCCAGGGTGAGCGACCCAAAAAATGGAATTCCAATCACTGATCCCCAAATGCTCAAAACATTCGATTAATGAAATTTCGATGTTATTAGCTATTATTTTGGGGACATCCGGACTTAGTTGAACGATCATCCCCACCTCACTAAGGCGTGCTTGAATAGCATCTTCAGAATCCGGCAATGTAGTCTGCCCGGTCGAAACAAGCTGAAAGATGGGCCGCTCAGTAGGCTCATCAGGGTCAGCACCCACAATCATTGCCCCGGCGCCATCTCCGAAAATGGCAAGTGGTACTAAGTGGGCTTCACTCGGGGCATGAAAACAAATGGTAGTACTCTCTGAGCAAACTACCAATACACGTGCACCAGGGTTGTTCTCAGCAATGTCCTTAGCTATACGAAGGACCGTACCACCTCCATTACAACCGCCTTGGCGTAGTATAAATCGCTTTACCGAAGGGTGGAGGCCGAGAAGCTTGACAAGCCGGAGATCGGCCCCGGGTAGATCAACATCCGAGTTAGTACCAAAGATAAGATGGGTGATCATGGACTTGGGTTGCCCCCATTCTTTTAAGGCCTTCTCAGCTGCCTCTTTACCAAGTTTAGGAACTTCTTTAGCTTATATAGCTTGACGAGTTTTAAGGGAAGAAACATTATTGTCACCTAAATGTGGATTTTCTTTCAACATCTCTTCAGTTATGGACAAGTGACGTTTCCTGATCATTGATTTTTCACCTGCATATATATGTGCAATTTAGGATCAGTGCAATTTAGGATCAGTGCAATATAAGATCAGGGCAATGTACGACCTTAAAAAGTTTACGAACTTATAAATAAGGTGGCGTACAATAAATATCGTGCATTAAAGGTAAAAATGTACTTAAATAATACTCGTAATAAAAAATTTACTTATGTGATAGTAGTATTTTTGGTTTATTGGAAAGTTGAAGGTGAGTTTAAAACTAATTAATGTAACAATATAGTATAACTAACGCCTCGTTCACTTAATTTTATTTTTGCTGAATTGAAATTATTTTTACTGAACTGAAATTATTTTTGTTGAACTTTAATTATTTTTATTGAATGAACTAAAATTAATTTTACTGAACTAAAATTAATTTTACTGAACTAAAATTAATTTTGCTGAACTAAAATTATTTTAACTGATTTTTTATTATATTTATTTTTTATAAATACTGAATTTTACTGAACTAAACTTATTTTTAGTAAACTGAAATTAATTTTACTAAACTGAACTTATTTTTACTGAACTGAATTTATTTTTACTGAACTGAATTTATTTTTACTGAAATGAATTTATTTTTACTGAACTGAACTTATTTTTAAAGTGAACTGAACAAGACTTAATTATAATCAAGATTCCACATGACTAAAATATTCCTAAAGTATAATAAATAACTTTTCATCATTGGTGGATTTTGATCAAAAAATTAGGGGGGCCAATGTTTGATCCTCCAATACTCCAACTTTTTACTTAAAAGTAACAATGCTTAATCAATTTATGTATATGCTACAACTTTTTATACAAGTATGTAATTATTAGACATCAAATTAATTATAACCAACAACTCTATAAAACTTAGGGGGGTCGGGCCCCTCCCCGCCACAACTAAGATCCGCCATTGCCCATTGCTTGACACAATCAATGCAATTTGTAAAAAAAGTAAATGTTATGTTTGTAAGAGAATAGAAGAAAAAATACTACCTCCGTTTTTGAAAGTTTGACTTACTTAGGCTCTATTCACTTCACCTTAAAATAATAATATTTAGTAAAAATAATTTCAGTTTTGTATAAATAAGTTTAATTCAGCAAAAGTAATTCCAGTTCAGTAAAAATCAGTAACTTTACAGAAGAAATATAATAGAGAATCAGCAAAATTAATTTTAGTTCAGCAAAATAATTTCAATTCAGTAAAAATAATTTAAGTTCAGCATAAATAATTTTAGTTCAGTAAAAATAATTTCAGTTCCGCAGAAATAAAATAAAGTATACGGGCCTTACTATTCATTTGGTCAAAATAAAATAACTTTGACCATATATTATGATTTATACAATAGAAATAATGAGGTATCTTATTAGATTTCCCTTATTACGGAGTATAAAATTTTTAAATACCAACTTTTTATAATTTTCACTTATATATAGCCGAAGATATTATGGTCAAAGATGTTCATTAGAGACCATACAAATGTAAAGTGAGTTGAACTTTTAAGAATAGAGGGATTAATAATAATAATAATAATAATAATAATAATAATAATAATAATAATAATAATAATAATAATAATAATAATAATAAAGAAAAAAGGCATACATATGCGCTTGAAATTGGCCTTAAGATCTGTCAAATGCTCACTCTTTGTTGAACGGAAGTAGTAATATGGATAATTAGATTGATACATTACATTTAGAGGGTTAGCGGTGCCAATGGTAAAGATCGTGGCAGGATGGCCACCCAGGGCATTAGCTCTTTGGAACGCTCGAGTTTCATGAAAGGATGCCATTTTAAGGTGGAATAGGGTTACGTTGATTGTGAAAGGGCTTTGTTAAGTAATGTATATGTGTTTTACCTTAGCTTTATTGTTTGTATATGTTCCTTGACTGAAGCATACTTATATATACACCAAAGCTAATTATTGCATTGAATGTTTTTATAGTATATAATGCTAGGCAAGATTCATGTTAAATGTACTTATGAAAGTTTTGTTTCTATTCACGTGATTAATGTGATTTTATGTCGGACAAAAAAAATGGGATTTGTTTTGTAGATCCCTATTCCCTACACTAAGGCCCTGTTTGATTCACCTTAAAAAAATAATATTAAGTAAAAATAATTTCAGTTCAGTAAAAATAAGTTCAGCTCAGTAAAATTAATTTCAGTTCAGTAAAAATAATTTCAGTTGAGTAAAAATAAGTTCAGTTTAGTAAAATTCAGTTTTCTTAAAAAAGAATTATAATAGAAAATCAGTAAAAATAATTTCAGTTCAGTAAAAATAATTTAAATTCAGTAAAAATAATTTCAGTTCAGTAAAAATAAGTTCAGTTCTGTAAAAATAATTTCAGTTCAGCAAAATTAAGGTGAATCAAACAGGGCCTAAATGGATATAATGCACCAATAATACACCGTGTGACAGTGATATTTACTTACCATTTTTGGCTGTTTTGTGGCTACCTTGAACAAAATCTTAGGTTGTACGCATGTTGGAGTGAAATCTATGTACAGTAGTTTCTTTCATATAACACACATTCTTCAAAAAAAAGTTGGGCGTATGTTAATTTATTGTAAGATGAGTTAAATTTATTTTAAAGAGAATGTATTGGGTACGACAAGCTGCACCAAATAATTCGTGCGTCGAGTATATATGATATGCAGTATTTGATCAGGATATGTATTATTTGATAGAGGATATGTACAACTTGTTGGAGGATATATGTTATTTAATAGAGAATGCGTACAATTTTTTTTAAGGATATGTACTTCCTCTGTGTTTTTAATAAGTACTATCTCCGTTCAGTGGCGGATCCAGGATTTTATGGGTGCTGGGTCACCGACCGTATACTATATTATTATTTTAAGGTATACTATAATTGACCGCATATAAATCAGTAATTAATGCATAAATATTCTAAAACTAATAAAACCAAGTCACTCTAAAAATATTAAATATCTTGTGAGAGAGGAGGAGGAGGAGAAGGATTTGTGACGGATAATGACAAATCACTAATAAAGTACCAAAAATATTTAAAACGATGAACTTTAACAAATTACCTAGTGACAACTAAGAAGGTAGGATTTGAGAAATGAAGTTAACGAATAAAAATTAATTTCAATAAATTACCAGGTGTGAACTAAGAATACGTGTTCACCACTATAACATTGTGTAGTAATTTGTAAATTATGCATTGTCAAACCATTAAATATCAACGGAGGGAGTATATTATCTTTTGGCGGGTTTTGAACCTGGGTCCTCTAGAAATAAATGTAAGACCTCAACCACTAGACTAATAAGCACATATGTTAATTAGCTGTAATATTTAATATTTTTAACTTCTTTATTTTTGTGCTAGGTCACCTGACCCACCATGCACAAGGTTGGGTCCGCCACTGCCTTCGTTACAAGTTATGTGCAACGATTTGACATAAAGCAGAGAAAGAAAATGTCTAATCGATGTACATAACCTGTAACGGAGGTAATATTACACTTACCAAATTCGGCCGTGTTTTAATATGTGTTACGCTTTAATTTTTGGCAAAAAACTATATTAAAATATTATATCTCTCTTTTCTGATGGTTACCACTCAAACCCACTACTATTTTTTTTATTATATCTTTCCTCTCACATTCATTAATTTTTAATAAACTATTAACCCCATTATATTTCTTTTACAATTTTTTAATACTCCAAATACCCCACTTACCTCTTATTTTATATAAGTCAATTAAATTGCCTAAAACTATGTGTCGGTCATATTGTAACACTTAAAAAAATATGTAGGGAGTATTTTTTGTTATAGGATATGCAGTTATTGATAGAGGATCTGTACAATTTATTTTTGTAGAGGATACTACACTTTGTTAGAAGATATCATCATATAGCCAATAGAGAATATCGTCCAGCCTAAACATCATAGACACAATTATAAATGATATCATATAACCAATAGAGGATATCGTCCAGTCTATAGATGATATCTTAGACACAATTATAAGTCAATAGAGGATATCATCAAGCCAATAAAGGATATCATAGATATAATTATAAATGATATTATATAGCCAATAGAGGATATCATAAACACAATTATAAATGATATCATGTAGCCAATAAAGGATATCATCCAGCTCATAAAACATACTCAAATTATAAACACAACAGAGGAATATGTATATATATATATATATATATATATATATATATATATATATATATATATATATATATAGACACAATACATGATATCATCCAGCATTTAGATGATCTCATCTAGACAATAAATCAATAAAATTATACATATTTTATACTTAGTAATCTTTATTTTTAAAGTAAACCAATACAATAATTGTTTTCCTATCATTGAAGGTCAACAATGGCGAGAACACCATTGAAGGTCCTGTACTAAGCTTATGGGTATAAGCTAACATGCTCGTTTCTCAACCAAAATTCATCCATTTGTTATCGAAATGCTCACAATTTAACATACAATCACATAGGACAATAAATTTCAACAATTATACATCACACAAGAAAGACCCAAGTCGATTTTTTTGGCATTTTTCGAAATATTTGAGAATCTCAAGCAATTATCAAGCCAATTCATGCATAAATCATGGAAAAATATAATCAACAATCAACATGTTTCTCACCTTCGACGATACCACCGCCAATAACAACTCCGTCGATGGGAGTGATCATTGGTATAAAGCAAAACCCCGCCGGATTGATGCAATAGTTTGTGTATTTTAAAAGTATTTAAAGTTACTACTCTATATACTACAAGAGTCATTATTTTTTTAATACTACATCCGTCCCATTATTACGTGTCTGTATTCCATTTTGGATGTCCCAAAATGTTATGCCTACTATAGAATCTTTAAAATTTTAGAATACATTTTTGGCAAGTATACCCTCATCCCCCAATTTAAATGACCCAATTATCCTATTTTTTGCTGAGTTGGATTTATAAAGTGGTGGACAAATATTTGGGACCATGTGCCTTGCTTTAATATTCCGAGCCAAACTTTTGACCATTATTACTCTCTCAACAGAATTGAGCTCATTATGCTCGCAATTGTCCCCTCTACAAAAGCCCTTATTAATTTCGAGTTTCCTTGAGTTTTTGAGGGAAGATCTGGAATGCTTTGTTCACTGTTCATTTTATCTCTTATCTCAAATTTTCAGATCTGGGTTTTTTACAACTTGATTTGTTGATTTTTTCTGTTATTGAGCAAAAATAAACCCCAAATCAACGGAGATTTGTGTCCCATGTTCCTAAACAGATTGAAGGTAATGTTGGTGGTGGGAATGGTGCAGATCTTGGTGATGGCTATGCCACTAACTATTGTGACTATGTTCCCCTCACAACTAGAAAAACATTTATTTGCAGCGGTTAATTAATTTGCTGCGTTTTTCGGATGGTTACAAATGCCAGGGCGGCGACATCCGCTGCAAATCAATGCATTTATTTGCGGCGGATTTCTACTTAACCCCCGCAAATAAATAAATTCTACTAATAAAATAATAACTTTTTTGCTGCGCTTTATGTGTAACACGCGTTGCTAATTAATAGTATTTTTTTTAAAAAAAACCATTATTTTGGTAATAAATAATTAATAAATTAAAATTTCGACATCACCTCCTCTGTTTTTACGTGTAATATACCCATGAAGGACCTGTATTCATGAACTTTATGAAAAAAATACTTTAATTGGCTCAAAATTAGATTACCACAATATGCATGATAAAATATATGTCGTAAGTCATTAAAGTAATTTTAATAACAATAATAATAATACTTCACTTATATACTTCACTTATGCAAAAATAATGGCGTTTGGACAACAATTGACTCACATAGGTTCAAAAGTGGTTATATATGAATGAAAGAGTCAATTTTAAGATATATTTTTATTTGTACTCACTTCATCAGAAATTAGTGTCACATTGTTCCTAGTCCCTCCTATACCTCTTTGCTATGGACCAAGTGAGTCAGCCGCAGCAGCCATTCAAGGTTTATACGCAAAGGCACAAATTAGCACACAAATCAGCAGTACAGGACACGTACAGAGCACAAGCAGAGCAGCCATATGACAACAACAACAAGACAAAAAATGACCACTAAGAATTGTGGGAGGAGGTATGAAATTCTGTGCAATCCACATAGGCTGTAGAAGACAAACGGATGATTGTATTAGGGTACTGAATGGGAGGAATGCTTGATATAAAAAAAGGAGAGAGTATAGTATGGAAAGGTTATACCGTTTTTGATGTTATTCTAGAATTATCAGTATAAATAGATTAGTGCAAGATTAAATCTTTATTAGCTATCTCTTCTTAGTATAAGCTGTAGCTTGTAATTTCCATCTCCATATTAATCAAAGATCAAGCCTTTCTCTTATATCCTTGTGTGTGTTACTGTTTCATTGCTTGAGTTGAGTGGTGAGTCTATACCACTCTTCCTAGTCCCTCCTATACCTCTCAGAAGGATATAGAAAGACCCTTATTTTTGGTAGAGGGAGGAAGAGGAGGGGGGATGCTTTTATGTGATTTACAATACCATTAATAACCACATCGAAACTGCAAGGGAGCAAGAGATGTGCTAATCAGAAATCAGGCATCAATGATAACATTTGTAGGTTCCAGCATTAAAAGATCAAGGGGAGCCCTGCATGGATTTCTCCCCAATTTCAAATGAGCACAACAGATAGTGCATAAACTTAATACTCCAAACCTCATGTTTTATTTCAAATACATTAACCACTCCCCAACACACAGATTGCTATCACTACAAGAAAAAGGGTAATTAGCGACGGCCAAAGTAGTCGCAAATCTGTCGCAAAAATGGATTTGCGACGGATTTGCAACTAGTTTGGTTCGTTGCCAAAGGCCTCGTCGCAAATCCATTTTTGCGACTAATTTTTGAACAGTCGCAAATTTAGCGACAGATTTGCAACGCCTTTGCAACTACAATTTAGCGACTAAATTTCAAATTTTAGCAACTAAATTATTGTTCGTCGTAATATATTTGCGACGGATTAGAAACTACACCGATCAATGTTTTAAGACTACTTTTGCGACGGATTAGCGACTGCAAGACCAAATTTTTGCGACTACGAGACTAAACTTTTGCGACTACGGAGACTAGTTTTATTGTGATGGATTATAAAAGACTAATTTCTTCCATATACCCACATGCTCATGAATATGCAGCTATACGGGTAGTATAAAAAGGAATCAATCTAACAAGGACAGGAACACAGTAAGCCCTCAACATGTACTTTGCAGTGAAGACACATGTTTTAAGTTATATAAGGGGTCAAGGATCTTAAGGAAACCATCTGTCACAACAATGCTATAATAACCACATTTTATTTATACATATGAAGACTGAACCCACCAAAGAACAACCTTCACAAAAGGCACTTTACAATAGTATGGTGTGATCTGGAAAGAAAATTAATTCAAATATCATCATGGCTAGCCAATTAAAGCAGTTGTAATATATTTGTACACGGGTTTACATCATAGCCATGATGTCACATCAACAACTAAAGTTAGTGCAGTGTATGAAGTTAATGTTTGTCAAATCCAATGACAGTATATAAACCATTGTAGCCAGAATATATATACACAAAAGTTGATAAGAATGAAAGGTCAAACTCATACCTCATCAATATCATTTGCTTCACCATATTTGGAGAGTATGTCATACATGTATCTCATTGTGTAAAAGCCACACTGGTACCACCTCTTTGTTGAGCACACTAAGTAAAATTCAAAAAAAAAAAAAACAGATTAAGGTGTAAAATTGTTTTAAGGGTACCAAAATAGATTCCATACGATATCATCTAAAACATACACTTTACTTACCTTCACAAGTTTCCATAGAGGTTCTTTTCTATTCACACTGTTTCCATTTAGCTTAAACCTCGTGAAAAAACTATTCATTTAAATAACAAAGTTAGAATTATAAGTGTATTACTTGTTTTGTATGTCATACATATAATGTATATATAGAAACAAGAAACAATAAAATAGACTTACAAGCTCACAATAGTCTTCATTTTAACATTTCTCCTTGTCGTTGTTAGACGAGCAGAGTCAAATTGATAAATAGTGCAAGTAGGTACACAAATTACCAAAAGCATCCAATGTTCCCTACGCCAAAAGGTAAGAATGTTAAATTCATCACATGTATGTATACTTAAGTGGTACACAATATGGAACTTTGTTCCTACGTACTTACTCTTGAAAAATAGGTGTCATAATGAACTTTGCCCCATTTTCAACTGATTTGCTTACTGCTTTGAAGACATAGTCATGAATTTCATGCAAGCTCTTACGGATTTTGGTTTCACAAGTTTGCTCTGGACACAACCACCCAACCGCATAAGCTTTGTCTTTTGATTTCAAATCTTGTTAAGTAACCTGGATATACAAAATCAACTTAATGTTATGATAATAGGTTGGTGTATATAAACGTAAAATTTGTAATCACAATGACACAATGGCTTGCTTATTACCTCATGCATACTTGAATAATTGATATGTTCAACTTCGCTCCTCTTAAGAACTGAGAGGCATCCTCCTTGTTTACCCATGCAATCCCATCTTTTTTAAAATGGAATACAGTGTGATCTAATATTACAGCAATGGGTTCCCCATCTGGCAAGGGGGTCAAAAAATGAGGGTTTGGACCAAATCAACTCTAAACTCGGACAATAGATAAATGTTAGATCCATTTGTGGACAGTGTCATTTTATGGCTATATAATTTTGATCCAATTATTATTTTGTTGAATAGGTCTTGAAATAAGCTTTCCAATCATATATCATAAGCCCAATTCCTAGATATAACAAAAACGGTATGAGCAAAACACTAAACTCGGCCCAAAATCGATACCCTTCCACTAAAACGGCCATATCTTAAAATATACAAAGTATTTTGACCTTATTCTAAATGTGTTGGAAAGTAGACTTGATAAACTTTCTAATGATACATTATATGCCTTATTTCAAGTTACAGATCAAAAGTTATGATGATTTTTGAAGAGTTTTTCGTGTCAAATTTCACCGTGTCACGGTGCCATTTTTGAAGATTTTTTCGTGTAAAATTTCACCGTGGCACGGTACATGTTGTCATGACACGGTATTTTTCACTGTGTCACGTTGATTTTTCCGTGGAATTTCCGCGTTTTCCCATACCGTGACACGGTGTACTGTACCATGCCACGGTGGACACTGTCGTGTCACGGTATGTGTGCCGTGTCACGGAATTTTCTCGTGTCTTTTCCACGTAAACCCTTCACGCGTTTTCACTTCCCGTTGGTCAAATATTTCCCGTGTCACTCCAATTGTCCACCGCGTCACGGGATTTTCCCCCGTCTGACGATGCCTGGCACCATGTCACGGTGTTTTTCTGCCGCCTCGCGGTGTTAATTGTTAGGGTTTTTATCTTTTTAGGGTTCCGCGTGTTCCCTCTATTCAATTTCTCTATAAATAAGACCCTCATTTCTGCAGTTCGGGGCATCAAATCCTTCTTTCTTCCTCTCTTTTACACCAAAAATCATTTTATTCCCTCTCTCCCATATTCTAAGCCTTAAATCTATATTTCTAATTACACCATTCTTCCCTCAAGCACTCCAAGGAGTCGATACTTAACCCGAGGTTCCCCTTAAACCAAGGCGTGAAAGGTACAAATAAATGAGGGTTTGGACCAAATCAACTCTACTTTTTATTTAATTTAATTTTCATTTGCTTACATTTTTTTATTGAAGTTACTAACAGTTTATTCATGATGTAGCAATTTAAAGGAACGCGCAGAATGTGAGTAATTAATTAATTTAATTACTCTTATTTTATTATAATATTGCTAGTATCATGATTAGGTTACTTTATATTTGATTTGAATAACGTTATTATTGTTAAATTGCTTCCAATATTAATTTTTATTCTATTATTTATGATCACTATATTGCATATTAAAGGGAATATGTAATTGAAAATCACGCCTAATAAGATAACTTGGACAACCAGTTTAGGTTCCTTTTTAATCTTGTTGTTAATTGAAGTGATCACGATATTTTAGAATTATGTGTTGCATTAATATTTAACCAATTTAGTCTAATAATAATTTGGAGCAAATGGAATCTTTGTTTGTATGCTTTTGAGATCACAGGAATCACTTTTCACTATAAGAATCGAGTAGAGGCCAATACGGGCAAATGTGACTCCATGACTCACTTCGTACTATCATCCCCGATCCTCCTTTCATGGTTCTCAACCATATGGAGTTAGTAATATCATGGATTATGAAAGGGGTGTAACCTTCACGGGTCAATCGTTGTTGCCTTTCGTTGTCCCTTATCTTGGTTGCCTTTCTATGATCCGTGAACGCTTTACAACTTCCTTAAAAACTTGTTGGCGGCTCCCTACTTTGTTTTGTCCCTAATTGTTATCCCTAATCGTAATGTCAATTGCCACTTCCTATGAGTGTCAAGCATATTCACAACAAGCTTTTAACGTAGGCGCACTTCAAACAACGCCTATAATTTGGCGACTCCGTTGGGGAGGATTCTTGGTTATCTAACGATTTGAGTTATCATTAATTAATTAGGATGAGTGGATGAGACTTGAAAGATTCTTGAAAAATATTCCTGTGACTAATTTGGCATTGTTTCATAAGCATAGACTTTTTAACGTCGCATTTAGGTTTGTGCCGTAGAAAAAATTGAATAACTTGATTGCGTACGAAGGAGAACAGGGCACTAGTCAGATTTTCTGACTTTCGTGTCACGGTGCAGTACACCGTCTGACGGTGTGCAGCACCGTGGCACGGTGCTCTCTGCCGTGTCACGACAGTCCTAAAATCAGTCCGGTGGCTTGTTTTCTCTTCTCACAGTCAACTTCCTTCAATTTTTCTGAAAAAACATGTGTGTTCTACATGCGTCTTAGCCCCGGGGGATTTAAGCTCTATCAACCCAAAAACGCTCATGACAATAAGGGTTCATGCGAGTTATTAAATCCACCCAAACCATGGAGTTGAGTTCGATTTCATCACGAACTCGCGGAGCCGCCCGTTGGCATACACCCTCAAGGGAGGCTGCATTGCTAACACGTCCAAACTCTTAACCATGGTACCCTATTGACACCAAATAAACCTGACCATAGTCGAACATAGAACTTGACCTTAGGTTGCGAACTATTCTTTGCATCATTGTGCCTACGTGTTTTATGTTTGATCGTTTTGATCCTAACCTTAACAATCTTTCTTTGTCTATGGTGGATTATTTTATGACTAACGATTTTCAATGGACCGTACTCACTTAGTAATTAGCGCAAAATAAAAAAAATTATCGTGCCACGTCAGCATCCGCCGTGCCACGGGAAAGTCCACCGTGTCACGGCAGTTTCTACCGTGGCACGGTGGAATTCCAGCAAAAAAAAAATCACCGCATCCGCCGTGCCATGGGAAAGTCCACCGTGTCACGGCAGTTTCCATCGTGGCACGGTGGAATTCCAGCAAAAAAAAATCACCACGTCACGGCAGCTTGTACAATGACACGGTACAGTTTGCCGTGTCACGGTGCCTAGGAAATAAGTCCAGTCAGCTTTTTTTTTAGTCTTCCGTGTTAATTTGGTCCTCGCGTCAGTCATTTTTGTTACTCTTCACATGTCTAGCCATACGATCATACCACGAGTCTTATAAAATCACTTAATCACTCACGAGTCAAGTATAGTCCACACACTTTCTTTATTTTTTTTTACTCGAGTCATACACCATGTCGTTTATGATCGTATACTAGGTTCATGCACCCCCATTTCCGTCATAATAAAAGATGAGTGGATCAGAGTTATTCTCACCTATTTTCAAATGATTATTTTTTTCCTATCTTGAGTAATGTGTCAAAAAATTAAGTGCGGTTGTTTTATTTCACAGCACTTGGTCAAGGAGCAGGGGTAGATTGGTACGGTTCGAGTCATTACTACATTAACCTCTTAGACCTAAAAGGCGTTTAAAGAGAATTTTGCAATCTCCACGTCACTCATCACCTTCAAACTACTTTCAGTTTGTCCCAATGGCCACTAAGGAAGATATTGAGAACATTAACAAGTTCATTGAGACAATGTCTAACATGTTACAAGCACTCACTACCAAAGTCAACACAATAGAGCAAAACAATGTTACTACGGCTGCAATGGACAAGATCAAAGAACAAATGAGCAAGATTTCTAAGGATTTCATCTATGTGGAGCGGCCTCCCACTCCTTTGGATGTGAAGGACAGACTCCCTGAAAATTTCTCCACTACTGATATTCCAAAGTTCAAGCATACTGACAATCCAATAATCCACTTGAAGGCGTTCTCAGCAACCATGGCTCTTAAGGGATTGGACGTAACACTATTCCCTACGGTGTTCCCTCTCTCCTTAGAACATGCTTGCCAACAATGGTTTTATTCCCTAGATGCCAAGCGTACTGCAACTTGGCAAGATGTCACCGACAGTTTCATGAAACGTTACAAGTGTAACATTCAAAGTAAAACTTCTGAACGTGAACTCTCCATTCTCAAACAGAAAGAGAATGAAGGCTTCACTGCTTATCTGAACAGGTGGAGGGAAACAATTGCACTTTTGGTAGATCATCCCAAAGAAAAAGAGATGATTCGCCTCTTCATCCAAAATTTTACTCACAAGTACAAGTAACATCTCAAATTTCTTCCTTTAAGCACTTTTGAAGCTGTATATGACATTGGCATCAATATCGAGGATGATCTAATAAAGAATGCCGGTAGTAACAATATAACACTTGAAAAAACAAGAAGAACGACCATCCTTCTTCTTCGTCTTCTAAGCACGAAAATCCTACCAACAATATAAGCCAAGTTGATCTCAATGAAGTGTTAGCTCTTGATGCTCCATTGCCCAAGAAGAAAAGAACTTACACTTCTATAGGAATGACTTATGATGCGGCCTTTGATCGCCTTTACGTGCAAGGCTTGATCACACCTATTGGGCCATTTCCAGAGCCAAAACCTGAAGAAAGGAGCGCCAAATGGAATCCCAATGCCCATTGCAAGTACCAACAAGGAAAGGGCCACAGTACAGAGCAATGTTGGAATTTGAAGGACGTCATTCAAGACTTGGTGGATGCAAATAAACTTCATGTCCCTCTAGGCGGCAAGAAGAAATGAACACAAGGCGCACAACAGATCTTTTGTGCAAGATTTAATGATTTTTTTTATCATTCATCTCCATTCCCCCATTCATGTTTAGCATAGGTTTTCCATTTCAAATTTTTATATGTTTCATGTGTTTCATTCACCTTTATTCCATTAATAAAATGAGCAATTTCCTTTACATCTTGATAATAGCATTTTTCATTCACTCATCCTTAAAAAAAATTAAAAATTAAAAAAAAATCAATTACCGAACTAAACACAAGGTACACCATAGATTTGAGGCACCTTTGCAACCCTGTCATTCCCTGTTACCCGTTCAATCATATTCCATTTCTTCATCAACCACTTTGATCCTCGTCTAATGATTGACCTTTTTTATTCAACCCACATTCACTTAACCCTGGGATTGGAAGATGTGTAATTGTATAACATTCAAAAAGCAAGTAAAAAAAAAAATTAGCAAAGCAACAACAAAACAATGTCTAAAGGCAAGTGTTCCAATGTCTTTGATATGAACACGTCTCAAATTGCGTCTCTCATCGAGTGCTTGGTACCGTGCTTGAGAAACATGAATGCTAAGTGAGTGATGGACCGCATGATCTGAGATTGACTACATTGATTCAAAACAATAAAAAAAAAATTCATAACAAAAAAAAGAATGAAAATTGTAGGGAATAATTTCAAGCTTTAAACCCCTATCTTGAACCCCACTGTGATCATACACTAAAGTACGGTGGTGTCCAAAAGGAAAGAAGATAGAGCAAAAGATTCGCCAACAAGTTTATTTAGGAACTTGTAAACCGTTCACGAGGATGAAGGTTACACCCCTTAACGATCCAAGAGATCGTCAACTCCATAAGGTCTAGAACCAAATAAGAGTTCGGGGATGAAGGTACAAATCCAACCTAAAAGAGATTGAACCTGCCCTGATAATAGGCCTCTACTTTATTCTGATCGTATTCATGTGCGCTTTCTGACTAACATGCAATCAATAGGACTAACCCTAAACTTGTTTATCTATGTTGGTTGAATATTAATGCACAAATAAAACTATTATTGGTGATCACTTGAATTATAATCAAATTAACCCTAAACAAGATTATTAATTATCTTATTAAGCGTGATTACAAGTACCAATTCCCTTTAAACATTCGTAAAAGGCGTGATCAAGCAATAACAATATAATATCAAGCAACATAATAAATCATGACTTTAAAATTATAATCATAATAATAATAATCATCATAGATAAAATCTTCATCAAAATAATAATAATCATAAATTATAATAATTATAATCATAATCATGTTCATGTTAATATTAAAGCATAATAAAAATAGCAAGATCCTAGGCATGATATTAACAAGATTAATAACAAACCCTAGCATGTCATTAAGCAATAAAAATCAGTTCTTTAACCCTAACATGATACTAACAATCATAAATATTAGGAAGAACATAGGAAGCATCGTAACAATCATATTTAATATTAAAATTACCCTAGACATGATACTAGGAATCATAATAACGATGTAAACATGATCTCTATCATAATATCAATTAAAACCATTAAAGAACTTACTTTGATGCCTCGTACCTCTTTCTAATAACAAAATACACACGTTAGTAACTTCAAGGAAAATAATAAACAAACAATTAAATTAAGTAATTGAAAGAGAGATTTGGGACCAAACCCTCAGAAATTAAAACCTTTCACGTCTAGGGTGAAGGCAACTTCGAATATGGCTAGGTGTTTCTAGATCTTGTGAATGCGGAATTTTGTATGAAAAGCAAAGTTAGAAAAGAGAAATAAAGAATTGATGAATGAATGAGAGAATCGAGAATTGAAAACTAATTGTCAGTGAATATTCGTAAGAATTGGTGAATGAAAACGGAGTTTTTAATACGATATTTATAGAGAAATCAGCCAAAAAGATAAATTAAACAAAACAGAGTCTGACGCACAGAAAACAGAGTTGGAGCCACCCTTGGCTAGCTGGCGCCAGGCACCCACACTAACGCCAGGCGCCAATGGCTAGCGCCAGGCGCTAGGCTTGGTTCCAGGCGCCAAAGCCTGGGGTTAGGCGCCAAGCCTGTTTTTAACGCGTTTTCGAAAATCTGATAAGTTTACCGTACTGGACGATAAAATCATATAATTTCCTCGAAAATGCTATTTGATTTTGATTAAAACTCTGAAAAGTCACCAAAAGTCAATTTATCAATGCTAATTGAATTAGGAATGAAAAGAACCTTCTAGAAGATTCTAGAAGACTAAAACCATTCCTATTTGCATTAGGAATGATAAATCATATTAGGCCCTCCCCTAGATCATTGGGCCGTATATAAAGCTCACACCGGGCTCAGTTTAGTAAATTGGCCATAACTTCCTCAATATTCATCGGAATTGGGCTTATAATATATCGTTGGAAAGGTCTTTGCAAGCCCCATCCAACTACACTACTATTGGACCCATATCATGGAACAACCAAACTGGATTGGCTGTTTTCTTAAAATAAGTTTTCAAAAACAGAGAGAAGAGAAAAATAAATAAAACTTTCCGCAACACTAGACTTTCCACACTTTCACTTCATTCGATTATGATTCGACGTGAAAGGTACTCATCACTGGGTTTGGTTTTGGGGAGACACAAATGGGTGTCTACAGAAGCCCCCACTTTGACTGAGTTTGGAGAAACGCAAGTTTCGAAAACAAAAGTCAAAGTATCGATAGGGACGGAGAATGATTCAGAACGTTCTATAAGATATACCCGGATGGTATCCATCCAGGTAGATCTTTGGTCGAGTACTCCAATGGGATCTTCATCAGATATACTTCTTTTTTCCATAACTTCCCAGAAGACCGATCGAGGCTGTAGGGAATATTTCAACCGTTAACCCCTAGCTTGAACCCCATTATGATCATACACTAAAGTACGGTGGCGTCCAAAGGGAAAGAAGATAGAGCAAAAGAGTCGCCAACAAGGTTTTTAGGAACTTGTAAACCGTTCACGAAGTGAAGGTTACACCCCTTAACGATCCAACAGATCGTCAACTCCATAAGGTCTTGAACCAAATAGGGTTCGGGGATGAAGGTACAAATCCAACCTAAAAGAGATTGAACCTGCCCTAATAATAGGCCTCTACTTTATGATCGTATTCATGTGCGCTTTCTGACTAACATGCAATCAATAGGATTAACCCTAAACCTGTTTATCTATGTTGGTTGAATTTAATGCACAAATAAAACTATTATTGGCGATCACGTGAATTATAATCAAATTAACCCTAAACAAGATTATTAATTATCTTATTAAGCGTGATTACAAGTACCAATTTCCTTTAAACATGCATTAAAGGCGTGATCAAGCAATAACAATAAATATAAAGCAACATAATAATCAGAATTATAATAATCATGAATCATGTTAAAGCATAATAATAGCAAGATCCTAGGCATGATACTAACAAGATTAATAACAAACTCTAGCATGTCACTAAGCAATAAAGATCAAAGTTGTAACCCTAACATGATACTAAGAATCATGAATATTAGGAAGAACATAAAAGGCATCATACTTTTAATCATACTTGTTATTAAAGACCCTAGACATGATACTAGGAATTTATAAAAACAACTTGTAGACACCCATTTGTGTCTCCCCAAAACCAAACCCAGTGATGAGTACCTTTCACGTCGAATCATAATCGAATGAAACGAAGTGTGGAAAGGTCTAGTGTTGCGGAAAGTTTTATTTCTTTTCTTTTCTCCCTATTTTTGAAAACTTTATTTTAAGAAAACAACCAATCCAGTTTGGTTGGTCCATGATATGGGTCCAATAGTGGTGTAGTTGGATGGGGCTTGCAAAGACCTTTCAACGATATATTATAAGCCCAATTCCGATGAATATTGAGGAAGTTATGGCCAATTTACTAAACTGGGCCCGGTTTGAGCTTTATGTACGGCCCAATGATCTAGGGGAGGGCCTAATGTGATTTATCATTCCTAATGAAATTAGGAATGGTTTTAGTCTTCTAGAATCTTCTAGAAGGTTCTTTTCATTCCTAATTCAATTAGCATTGATAGGTTGACTTTGTTGACTTTTCAGAGTTTTAATCAAGATCAAATAGCATTTTCGAAGAAATTATATTATTTTATCTTCCAATACGGTAAATTTATCAGATTTTCGAAAACGCGTTGAAATCCAGTTTGGCGTCCAACCCCAGGCCTTGGCGCCTGGAACCAGGCATGGCGCCAGACGCTAGCCATTGGCGCCTGGCGCTAGCCACTGGTGCCTGGCGCCAGCTAGCCAAGTTTGGCGTCAATGCTGTTTTGCGATCGTCAGACTCTATTTTTTTAAATTATCTTTTTTGGCTGATTTTCTCTATAAATATTGTATCAAAAACTCCGTTTTCATTCACCTACAACCATATTTCATCAATTCTTATTTCAATTCACCAACTCTCATCAAGATTTTCTTGATTATTCTCTATATCTCTCTCTTTTTCTAAACTAGCCTTTTCTCAAATACAAAATTCCGCATTCACAAGATCTAGAAACACTTAGCCATATTCGAAGTTGCCTTCGCCCTAGACGTGAAAGGTTTAATTTGTGAGGGTTTGGTCCCAAATCTCTCTTTCAATTATTTAATTTAATTGTTTTTTTATTATTTTCCTTGAAGTTACTAAAGTGTGTATTTTGTTATTAGAAAGAGGTAGGAAGCATCTAAGTAAATACTATATTGATTAATTGATTTATGATGTAGAAATCATGCTTAAATTGTTATTATTCCTAGTATCATGTCTAGGGTAATTTTAATATTAAATATGATTGTTGTGATGCTTCCTATGTTCTTCCTAATATTTATGATTGTTAGTATCATGTTAGGGCTAAAGATTTGATTTTTATTGCTTAGTGACGTGCTAGGGTTTGTTATTAATCTTGTTAGTATCATGCCTAGGATCTTGCTATTTTTATTATGCTTTATTATTAACATGAATATGATTATGATTATAATTGTTATAATTTATGATGATTATTATTATTATTATTTTGATAACGATTATAATTATTGTTGATTATTTATTATGTTGCTTGATGCTTATTCTTTATTGCTTGATCACGCCTTTTATGCATGTTAAAGGGAATTTGTACTTGTCATCACGCTTAATAAGATAATTAATAATCTTGTTAGGTTAAATATGATTATAATTCAAGTGATCGCCAATAATAGGTTATTTGTGCATTAAGTTCAACCAACATAGATTAAACAGGTTTAGGGTTAATCCTATTGATTGCAGGTTAGTCAGAAAGCGCACATGAATACGATCAGAATAAAGTAGAGGCCTATTATTAGGGCAGGTTCAATCTCTTTTAGGTTGGATTTGTACCTTCATCCCCGAACCCTTATTTGGTTCATGACCTTATGGAGTTGACGATCTCTTGGATCGTTAAGGGGTGTAACCTTCATCCTATGAACGGTTTACAAGTTCCTTAAAAACTTGTTGGCGACTCTTTTTCTCTATCTTCTTCCCTTTTGGACGCCACCGTACTTTAGTGTATGATCACAGTGGGGTTCAAGCTAGTGGGATTTAAGGGCTTGAAATTATTCCCTACAGTTTTTGGCGACTCCACTGGGGAGGTTTTCTATTTTAATTCCTGAATTTGTTTCGGCAATGATTTAGAATGAGTGGATGAGACTCGAAAAGTTCTAAGTATTTCATGTGCATAATTTTGATTAACATTATTGTCATATGCATAAAAAGGTTCTCATTGGAAAGACCATCCGTAATGAGTCAAAAACAATAGGATTTTATACGTAGGAAATTTGAGAAATGTCTTTCACAACTAGGACTGAAATAACACCACGCGAAACTGGAAGATTTTATCGAGCATAGAAAGCTGCTGAGGCATGTGGGAAGTAGCGTCAGGTGCCAGAGCTTGGCGCCAGAATTTTAACCGTAGCGCCAGACGCCAGTATTGGCGCTAGGCGCTACAGTTAAAAGATGGCGCCAGTCTCTGATTGCTGGCGCCAATTTCCCCCAATACCGAGCCAGAAATATGCGTTCTAATTTCGACCGGTTTTTCGTATTGTTTGCTCGATCCTATTTCCTGATTGAATTTTTTCTCACTTTTCTGAAACCCATATGTGTTTTTAACATATGGACATAACCCTCAGGGAATTCATGCTCCATCTACCCGATTGAACGCTCCTGGCAACAAAGGGTACATCCGAGATGTTGAATTCACCAAACCATGGAATCGAGTTTTTTTATAAAACTCGCGGTGTCCCATCCACTCGCGCCAACCCTTCACGGTTAGGCTTCCGCGCGGTGCATCCAGACAATTAACCATGGACCCTCTATTGAGTAAACCATATCCCAAACTTTAGAGAACTAGAGCCATGGTTAGGTTGCGAACTCATTGCATCATATTGTGCCTACTTGACTAATTGTGCATTATTTGTTGTGCATATATTCTATGTTTCTCTTAACCGTTTTTTGATTTGTGTTGAGACTAAAATTAATGACTTAAAGAACTTTGCCTAATTAATCAATTAATTAATTAATTTGAGTCAATAAAGTCTTTTTTTTAATTGGAATTTACCTAGTACGACTTTAGGCATACCCCAGTTGACTAATAATACCAAAAACAGTCCCAGACCGAAGCTCCAATATTGGCGCCGAAGTCTGAGCTGTAGCGCCACGTTATAGTGTGTAGCGCCAGACATTTACTAAATTGTCTGGCGCCAATCGTCATAATGCGACGCCAGTCCTGTCGCTTGGCCGACAGTTCGGGTTATTTGTCGAGTCATCACCTAATGTCTAATTAATCAGTTTTCTGTTTAATTCGGTTAATTTTGCTGACAATAATGCTTAATTGAATCAATGTTCGAGTTTAGGCACTAAGTCCCATGGTCTTACATAAGAGTCCAAACATGTCACCTACATTCACTATTCTTAGCACACACTTTGAGTACACATCACCATGGCCATGTCTTAGGTTCATGCATGAGTCGGTCTTTTCCGTCATTTGAGTTGGGGGGTACATTCTATTCCTAATTCTTCATATCCCTCCACCTAAATCTTCTTCACATTCTTCCATCTTTCTTCACTTCCTCCATTCATTGCATGTTGAATAAAGTTTGAGTCAAATAATTAACAATAAGTATCCCCAAATTCCTTTTCCGCAGTACTTGGTCGAGGAGAGAAGGGCGATTAATCAAGGACAACACCTTTGTTCAAGTCTTACTTTTTGATAAACCGATTCGTCAAAAGAGAAAGGCTAAGAAGATAATGGCAACTCAAGAGAAAGTTAATGAACTTAGGAGTCAATTGACTAGCGTGATTGAGATACTGAAACTTCTCGCACTTAGGGTCGATGACCCCGTGAAGCAACAACAGATGAACCTCATGCAAGAGATTCTAAGCAAGCTATCTAGTGACTATAAATTTCAGGGCATGAGTTCACAAGGGGTCTCGCTGGACAAGGAACTTCTTCCGCATAAGTTCAACGCCACTGACATCCCTAAATTCAAGGCAATAGATAATCCTTACTTCCATCTAAGAGATTTTGAAACTATAATGAGCATTAAGGGTATCGATAAGAAGATTTTCCCCTCTCTGTTCCCACTATCTCTTGAAACCGTTTGCCAACAATGGTTCTTCTCCCTTGACAAGGAGAAAACCTCTACCTGGGAATCGATAATGAACGCTTTCGTTGATAGGTACAAGTGCAATATCCAAGTTGAAACCGACCATAGACAACTTGAGATGCTAAGACAAAAAGAGAATGAAGGCTTTACTTCTTTCTTTAATAAATAGAGAGAAACTTCCGCCAAGATGATTGAGGTCCCCACCGAAAAGGAGTCTGTGAGGATGTTTATCAAGAATCTCCAAGAAAAGTATTCAAATCATTTAAAATATCAACACAACTTGAGTACTTTCAAGGCCGTCTATGACAAAGGTATCGAGATCGAAGACGACCTCGCAAAGCAAAAAGCTACTAACAATAGTAACCATGGTGGCTATAAAGGAAAGAAGAGTGACAATCCTTCTTCTTCCAAAAACGTCCACTCTAGTAATAATGTTAGTACCTTTGACCATAATGATGTCTTAGCCGTAGACAGTCAAGGATCTAAAAGGAAACCCAGGCGAGAGTTCACACCCATTGGAATGACCTACGATGCTGCTTTCGATCGTCTCTATGATCGAGGATTAATCAAACCTATTGGCCCTACCGAGGATTCAAAACCAGAAAATTGATCTTCAAGATGGAATCCAAACTCCTATTGCAAGTATCATCGAGGGCGCGGTCATACTACTGATGAATGCTACAGGTTTCAAAACCTCATTCAAGATCTCATAGAGGTAAATAAGATCCCATCGCCTCTAGCTAGCGAGAAGACTGGATGATGTCGGAGCAAACAACACAAGACAAGAGGCGAGCTTCAATGACAAGATTTCATGACCTTTTTTTCTATTTCTTTTTCATTTTTTCCTTTCCTCAATAAGTCTAGCATAGGCACCTTTCTTTTCCCTTAGATTAATTTTTGTAGATTCTTTATTTATTTTCTTTTAATAAAAATGAGCATTTATTTCCTTGCATATGATCATCACATTGCATTGCAAAAAAAAATAAAAATAAAAATAAAAATAAATAAAAATAAATAAAAATAAAAATTCCATGTCGAGCTAAACACAAGGTATACCAATGATTTGAGGCACCCCTTGTAGCCACATCATATCTCCTTTCACCTTTCAAGTATATAATCCTTTCTTCATAAGCCACTTTGAGCCTCGTCTAACGATAGACCCTTCATTTTTTCAACCTTCATCTACCTAACCTTGGGATGGGATGGTGTGTAACTTTTTCAATTCTAAAAAAAAAGGGCTTGAGTGATTCAAAAAAATTAAAATAGCAAAAATAGCAATAAATAAATAAAAGTGTACAAAAGGGCAAGTGTTCCAATGTCTTTGACATGAAAATGTCTTTGATAAGAACACGTCTCAGATTGCGTCTCTTATCGAGTGCTCGGTACCGTGCCTGAGAAACATGAATGCCAAGTGAGTGATAGACCGCATGATCGAGATTGCTCACACTTGTAAAAATTAAATAAATGCTAAAGCAAAGAGAGCTAAAAAAAAACAGTAGAAACCTCAAGCATGAAAATACAAATATTCAAAAGCAAGGTTGCACACCTTGGGGGGCTTATCTAGGGTCTTGAGCCTTTATCCCCTTCTTCTTCAAACCTTTAGCCTAACCAAATTACAACCCTTAAAAAGACCTTTTTTTAGGTATACCCACTTGTGCGAGGTTCGGCTAGAGCTACGTTCGGCCTGATTCCTAACGGATACGTAGGCAACCTCACATTGAGGTGCGGCCGTAATAAACATGCATTCATATTCACATTCACACACTTACACCATGATCATATCAAGGGATCTCCAATGCTCATCCCTTTTCACTTAGAGCTAGACTTGGGGGCTTGGTCCTTACATCATTAGCTTACCTAGCCTAAGAGTCACCATTATTTGGCTCTTCTAACAATATGTTTTTCCACACACTTAGCTCTTGTGGCCTAGCTTTAGTGTCACTATCACACACTGCACAGATACATGACCAAATATACTTCCCTTTAGGAACCCTTTGTCATGAAATCTTAACACAATGTTGAAGTATACCTTATCATATCATCATCACCCATAATTGTCATTGCATCACGAAGTATGAAGTGCTTAGCCTCCGTGCCTAAGTTACCCAAATACTTTCATCATTGAGTCAACCATTGAGATAGCCTAGGATGGATTAATCCTTGCACCTTGAGAGATAGTATCAAATGACATTTGACTAAGATCATTCAACATGCATCTTCAAACTTCGCTTCCTTTTTTTTTCCGGAAGAAAGTCGGTACCCTCCACAAAAATGACGGAAAATTTTTGCTTTTTGCATTTTCGAGTCACAATATCACATTACAATGCACACACGGGCACGAGTCGCATGTGTCATGTTACTTCGAGTCGAGTCAACCTCGAGTCAGTCAAACATATCGAGTCAAGTTTATACCTTGAGTCGTGTCAAGTCGATGAGTCAAGCAACATTAAACCTTAGGTCAACCCTAAGATAATTAAAGAAATTGGCAAAGTTCTATAGTCAAAATAAATACAGGTGTAGCAGAACAGGGAAGACCCTATCACAACGTTCGGCGACAGAATCAATTCTTGGCGCTAGAAATATCTCAACAACAACAGAGCTCGAAGCCTCTCAGAAAGGTGATTTCGACTTCATACAACAATTTTGGGTTCCTTGGTGCGCCAGTTAGCCCCTATAAGCAATTTGACATGATTAAGTAGTCAGTTTGATTACAATCACAGTAAGTGGTCGACCTGATGAAAGATCGTCTTGCTTAGCTTAAAGCGCCTAAGATATGGCTCATTACGGAAACACCGACATACTGGTTTTAGCGAAAGCAAAGTTCAGGCGAGCTTTAGAGATCGACAAACGTTGGTCTTCGGAAATTTTTCTTCAGAACATTATCGCAACAAACATTCAAGCACCGAAGCTCTATTGTTCAGAGACGCGTGAACATTTCCATCAGAAGCTCTTTTTCTCCAAAGACGCTGGGCATATCATCAAAGCTCTTTTGTTCAGAGACGCGTGGACATTTCATTCAAGCTCTTTTGCTCCAGAGACGCGTGGACATTTCATTCAAGCTCTTTTGTTCAGAGACGCGTGGACATTTCCTATTTTCAAGCTCTTTTGTTCAGAGACGCGTGGACATTTCCTCTTTTCAAGCTCTTTTGTTCAGAGACGTGTGGACATTTCCTATTTTCAAGATCTTTTGCTCAGAGACGCGTGGGCATCCTATTATTAAACTCTTCGTTCAGAGACGCGTGGACACCTCGTTCAGAAGATCATATAGAAAAAAAGACGCTCTTTGTTTAGAGGCGCGTGAACATATCAAGAAGAAGCTCTTTGTTCAGAGACGAGTGAACATCGAAACAGCAAGGTGGCGTTCCCTAGATTGTGGAGAGTTGTCACAAACAACTGAGGATTGTTTCAACATAAGCAATCTTCGGTAGTATTCCCTTGGACGTGGAATATTATCAATGCGGAGGAGGATCGTTTCAGGCGAAGCAATCTTCTATATTGGAAGAAGTTACAGGCGTAGCGGTTTTCAAGCGGGACGACATTCTCTAGCTTGCATAAGGTCATCAAAACAGCGAGGATACAGTAAAGCAGCAACAATCGGTTACTTTCATAGACGTGTGCTCGACGGTGCAAGATACGCGTTTCTTAACTCTTTTATATGTTTAACTAATGCTAGTTTTGCAGGTATCGGCGTTACAAGATTGATTTAGGATCGCAGAACGTTCTGAATCATTCTCCGTCCCTATCGCTACTTTGACTTTTGTTTTCGAAACTTGCGTTTCTCCAAACTTAGTCAAAGTGGGGGCTTTTGTAGACACCCATTTGTGTCTCCCCAAAACCAAACCCAGTGATGAGTACCTTTCACGTCGAATCATAATCGAATGAAACGAAGTGTGGAAAGGTCTAGTGTTGCGGAAAGTTTTATTTCTTTTCTTTTCTCCTTGTTTTTGAAAACTTTATTTTAAGAAAACAGCCAATCCAGTTTGGTTGGTCCATGATATGGGTCCAATAGTTGTGTATTTGGATGGGGCTTGCAAAGACCTTTCCAACGATATATTATAAGCCCAATTCCGATGAATATTGAGGAAGTTATGGTCAATTTACTAAACTGGGCCCGGTTTGAGCTTTATGTACGGCCCAATGATCTAGGGGAGGGCCTAATGTGATTTATCATTCCTAATTCAATTAGCATTGATATATTGACTTTGTTGACTTTTCAGAGTTTTAATCAAGATCAAATAGCATTTTCGAAGAAATTATATTATTTTATCTTCCAGTACGGTAAATTTATCAGATTTTCGAAAACGCGTTGAAATCCAGTTTGGCGTCCAACCCCAGGCCTTGGCACCTGGAACCAGGCTTGGCGCCAGACGCTAGCCATTGGCGCCTGGCGCTAGCCACTGGTGCCTGGCGCCAGCTAGCCAGGTTTGGTGCCAATGCTGTTTTTTGGCTGATTATCTTTTTTGGCTGATTTTCTCTTTAAATATTGTATCAAAAACTCCGTTTTCATTCACCTACAACCAGATTTCATCAATTCTTATTTCAATTCACCAACTCTCATCAAGATTTTCTTGATTATTCTCTATCTCTCTTTCTTTTTCTAAACTAGCCTTTTCTCAAATACAAAATTCCGCATTCACAAGATCTAGAAACACTTAGCCATATTCGAAGTTGCCTTCGCCCTAGACGTGAAAGGTTTAATTTGTGAGGGTTTGGTCCCAAATCTCTCTTTCAATTATTTAATTTAATTGTTTTTTTATTATTTTCCTTGAAGTTACTAACGTGTGTATTTTGTTATTAGAAAGAGGTAGGAAGCATCTAAGTAAATACTATATTGATTAATTGATTTATGATGTAGAAATCATGCTTAAATTGTTATTATTCCTAGTATCATGTCTAGGGTAATTTTAATATTAAATATGATTGTTGTGATGCTTCCTATGTTCTTCCTAATATTTATGATTGTTAGTATCATGTTAGGGCTAAAGATTTGATTTTTATTGCTTAGTGACGTGCTAGAGTTTGTTATTAATCTTGTTAGTATCATGCCTAGGATCTTGCTATTTTTATTATGCTTTAATATTAACATGAATATGATTATGATTATAATTGTTATAATTTATGATGATTATTATTATTATTATTTTGATAACGATTATAATTATTGTTGATTATTTATTATGTTGCTTGATGCTTATTCTTTATTGCTTGATCACGCCTTTTATGCATGTTAAAGGGAATTTGTACTTGTCATCACGCTTAATAAGATAATTAATAATCTTGTTAGGTTAAATATGATTATAATTCAAGTGATCGCCAATAATAGTTTATTTGTGCATTAAGTTCAACCAACATAGATTAAACAGGTTTAGGGTTAATCCTATTGATTGCATGTTAGTCAGAAAGCGCACATGAATACGATCAGAATAAAGTAGAGGCCTATTATTAGGGCAGGTTCAATCTCTTTTAGGTTGGATTTGTACCTTCATCCCCGAACCCATATTTGGTTCATGACCTTATGGAGTTGACGATCTCTTGGATCGTTAAGGGGTGTAACCTTCATCCTATGAACGGTTTACAAGTTCCTTAAAAACTTGTTGGCGACTCTTTTGCTCTATCTTCTTCCCTTTTGGATGCCACCGTACTTTAGTGTATGATCACAGTGGGGTTCAAGCTAAAGGGATTTAAAGGCTTGAAATTATTCCCTACACAACCTAAGCATGATTTCTACATAATAACATCAATAAAACCGTTAAAGTACTTACTTGGATGCCTCGTACCTCTTTCTAATAACAAAATACTCACGTTAGTAACTTCAAGGAAAATAAAAACAACAATTAAATTAAATAATTGAAAGAGAGATTTGGGACCAAACCCTCAGAAATTAAATCTTTCACGTCTAGGGCGAAGGCAATTTCGAATTTGGCTAGGTGTATCTAAGTCTTGAGAATGCGGAATTTTGTATTTGAGAGAAGGCTAGTTTAGAAAAGAGAGAGAGATAGTAATCAAGAAAATCTTGATGAACTTGGTGTATGAAAACGGAGTTTTTAGAAGGCTATTTATAAAGAAAATCAGCCAAAAAGATAAAAAAAATAAAATAGAGTTCTGACGCGTAAAACGAGGTTAGCGCAGACGCTGACGTTAGCGCCGACGCTAACGCTAGCGCTAGGTGCCAAGTTTAGCGTCAGGCGCTAATGCTGGTGTTTGGCGCTGACTAAGTTGTTGTCGCGTTTTCTAAAATCAGATAGAAATTGTCGTACAGGAGGATAAAATCGTACTTTCCTCAAAAACGTTCTTTTATTCTGATTAAAACTCCTAAAAGTCAACAAAAGTCAATTTATCAATGCTAATTGAATTAGGAATGAAAAGAACCTTCTAGAAGAATCTAGAAGACTAAAAAAATTCCTAATTGCATTAGGAATGATAAATCCATATTAGGCCCTCCTCTAGATCATTGGGCCACATATAAGGATCAAACCAAGCCCAGTTCGGTAATTTGGCCATAACTTCCTCAATATTAATCGGAATTGGGCTTATAATATATCGTTGGAAAGCTCTTTTCAAACCCTATCCAAATACAATACTATTGGACCCATATCATGGACCAACCAAACTGGATTTTCTGTTTTCTTAAAATAGGTTTTCAAAAACAGAGAGAAGAGAAAAGAAATTAAAACTATCCGCAACACTAAAATTTCCACACTTTCACTTCATTCGATTATGATTCGACGTGAAAGGTACTCATCACTGGGTTTGGTTTTGGGGAGACACAAATGGGTGTCTACAGAAGCGTATCATAGGAGGCGGAGGATGCCAATTTTGACAGAGCATCCGCCTAGTTGTTTTTAAATCTGGGAACTTGACTTAGATGAAAGTTTTTAAGTGTCCCAGCTTCAGCTTTCACCGCCTACAAGTATTTGATCATGGCCAGATGGGTGGCCTCATAGTCACCATGGTATTGGCTTACGACCAATTGGGAGTCAAAGCAGGCGTCGATCTTAGTTGCCCCTGTCGCCTTGCACATACGGATGCCGCCTAGCAGGGCTTTATTCTCGGCCTCATTATTTGAGGACTGGAACTTGAACCGTAGTGCATATTCATATTTTTTCCCCTTAGGGACTGATAGATTACTCCTGCACCATAGTCGTTCAATGGAACTCCCGTCCATATACAATTTTTAAACCTGATCAATATTATCCGGCTTAGCCGGCCTTGTAATTTCGACAATAAAGTCGGCGAATGCTTGCCCCTTTATTGCCTTCCTTGGTTTGAAAGTGATTTTCAGTCCCTACAACTTAATAGCCCATTTGAGCATTCGGCTAGAGGGTTCCTGAATCGTCATAGGGTGCTTGATCGGTTGGTAAGTGTAGACCACAATCGGATGTGCCAAGAAGTAAGGCTTTAATATCTTGACAGCCAAGTAAAGAGCGAGGCCAAAATTTTTTACTATGGGGTACCGAAGCTTTGCATTCCTAAGAACATGACTAATGAAGTAGAACAAGAGTTGTATGTCGTCTCTTTCAGCTAAGAGAACAGCGCTGAGGGCATGATCTGAGACAGCCAGATACATATAGAGCGTCTCTTTAGGTAGAGGGCTAACCAGCCTTGGCAAAGAGTGCAGATGTACTTTATGCTTTTGAAAGGACGCTTCAGCATCATCCCCCATTCAAATCTAGTCTTCTTCCTGATCTCCTGGAAGAAGTAGAGGCACTTGTTGCCTGACCGGCTAAGGAATCTCCCCAGAGCCACCAGGCAACCTATTAGCTTTTGTATATCCTTGACTAGTGTGGAGCGACTGCATGTCGATTACCGCCTGTATTTATTCAAGATTGGCCTCTATCCCCCTTTGGTTAATCAGGAATCCGAGAAACTTCCTACACTCAACACTAAAGACACACTTTTTTGGATCAAGCATGACCTTGTGCCGCCTGAGTGTGGCGAATGTTTCTCCAAGATCAGCAAGGTGATCCGCCTACTGATTGGATTTGACTATCATGTCATCAATATACTTCAATACACTCCTCCCAATCTGATTAATGAAGACTGTATTAATCATTTTTTAGAAAGTAGCAGGCGCATTCTTCAAGCCAAACAGCATCACAGTATAACATAATAACCCCTGATCAGTGACGAATGCCGTCTTTTTTTTATCTTTTTCCCACAGGGGAATCTGATAGAAGCCTGAGTAGGCATCCATGAAGCTCATTAGGGCATGTCCGGCTGTAGAATTGACCAGACTATCGATTTTCGGAAGAGGGTAACTATCCTTCAGACATGCTCTGTTTAAGTCAATGTAATCAACGCACATGCGCCAGGTACCATTCGGCTTCTTTGCAAGCACAACGTTTGCAACCCAATTAGGGAAGTTACAAGGTCGAATGAACCTAGCGTCAAACAACTTTTTTACTTCGGCTGCTGCCGCCTGACTTCTCTCCTCATCGTGGTTTCTTTTCTTTTTCCGAATGGGCTTCTTTTTAGGATCCGCGGCGGGTTTGTGGACAGCAAGATACGGACTGATGCTTGGAATCTCTTCCACTTCAAAGGCAAAAATGTCTTTGAATTCTTTCAGTAGTTAGTGCAAGCTTGCACCCAACTTAGCAAAAGCAGCCGTCCCCACCTTAACAGTTTGCTCTAGGCGACTCTCGTTTAGAGGAATATCAATGTGCTCTCCATCTGGCTGAGACGAAGGTCGTCTGACCGCTCCCTGGTCTGTGATTGCTATTGCTTTTCTTTTTTGACCACCACCAGCTGATATGTTTTATCTTCTTGGCGGTTGGTGGGGTCGAATAGTCATCCTTGATAGCATCAAGGTCTATTGGCTCTTTTCCTTGACCAGCTGCAGCTGCCGCGGGCTTGACGTCCGAGAGATAACACTCTCGAGCTGTCTTCTGGTCCCCGTTTAGGGAGCCAACAGTTCCATCATCCTTCTCATACTTAACCATCATGAGGGAAGGGATGATGACTGCCTCGCACTCGTTAAGAGTAGTTCGGCCAAGAATGAGATTGTAGGCAGTCAACTCTTCAACCACCAGAAATCGAATGGTCATGTGCCGACCGCTTCATTTCTCTCCCAAACGGACATGCAGGTCAATCCGTCCGACTGGGTGCACAACTCCTCCCCAAACTCAACAAGGGGATGGGAGACATCCATCATGCTATTCGGCCTGTATTTGAGGTTCGATAGACATTTGGAACTTGTAGGGAATATTTCAAGCCATCCCACACTTGAGCCCCATTGTGAGAATACACTTAAGCATGGTGGCGTCCAAAGGGAAGGAATCTAGATTAAAAGAGTCGCCAAAAAATTTTAGGAACTTGTAAACCGTTTATAGGGTGAAGGTTACACCCCTTAATAATCCAGGAGTTCATTAACTCTAATAGGGCAAGAACCATGACTGGAAGTTCGGAGATGAAGATACAAATTTAACCTAAAAAGAGATTGAACCTGCCTTAAAAATAGGCCTCTACTTTATTCTTCTCGTATTCATGTGCGCTTTCTGACTAACATGCAATAAATAGGTTTATCCTAAACATGTTTAATGTATGTTGGTTGAATATTAATGCACAAAAAAATCTATTATTGGCGATCACTTGAATTATAATCATATTAACCTAAACAAGATTATTAATTATTTTATTAAGCGTGATTAGAAGTACAAATTCCCTTTAAACATGCATAAAAGGAGGGATAAAGCAATAACAATAATATATCAAGCAACATAATAATCATCATCATGAAAATAAAAATTATAATCATAATCGAAATAACAATCATAATCATGTTAAAGCATAATATTATTAGCAAGATCCTAGGCATAATACTTACAAGATTAATAACAAACCCTAGCATGTCACTAAACATTAAAGATCAATTAGCAGTGTAGGCGTCGTTTGAAGTGCGCCTACGTTAAGCATGTGGTGAATATGCTTAGCACTCATAGGAAGTGGGAATTGACATATACGATTAGGGACAAGGAAAGTAGGGAGCCACCAACAAGTTTTTAAGGAACTTGTAAACCGTTCACGGATCATAAAAGGAAACCACGAATAAGGGACAACGATAGGCAACAACGATTGACCCGTGAAGGTTACACCCCATTCATAATCCATGAGATTACTAACTTCATATGGTTCGGAACCACAAAAGGAGGATCGGAGATGATGGTACGAAGTGAGTCATGGAGTCACATTCGCCCGTATTGGCCTCTACTCGATTCTTATAGTGAAAAATGATTCCTGCGATCTCAAAGGCATACAAACAAAATATTCAATTTGCTCCAAACTATTATTAAGCTAAATTGGTTGAATATTAATGCAACATTAATTCTAAAATATTGTGACCACTTGATTTAATAACAAGATTAAAAAGAAACCTAAGCCGGTTGTCCAAATTATCTTATTAGGCGTGATTTTCAATTATATATTCCCTTTAAACATGCAATATGGTGATCAATAAATATAATAAAATAAACATTAATATTGGAAGTAATTCAACAATAATAACGTTAGTAAAATCAAATATGAAATTAACCTAATCATGATACTAGCAATATTAAAATAAAATAAGAGTAATTAAATTAATTAATTACTCACATTCCGCGCGTTCCTTTAAATTTCTACATCATGAATAAATTGTTAGTAACTTCAATAAAAATATAAATCAAATGAAAATTAAATTAAATTAAAAGTAGAGTTGATTTGGTCCAAACCCTCATTTAATTATACATTTCACGCCTTGGTTTAAGGACGGAACCTCGGGTTAAGTATGAACTCTTTGGAGTGCTTAGGGGAAGTATATATTATGGAAGAATAGGGAGGCTAGTGGTTAGGCTAAAGAGGGAGAAGAGAATTATTTGATGATCAAGCTTGTTGATGATTGGAAAAGGGGAGATATTACCTCTATTTATAGAGAAATAAATAAGGGTCGAAGAATTAAGATAAGATCTGAATTAAATCGGAATAAAACTCGATAGACTGTAATGAAAATAAATCGGACCAAGTTAAAATCTGAATAAATCGGAATAAGTGAAGTTTGGGGAAATGGGCTAGGAATTGGGTTGGTTTATGAAATGAAAATATGAATTTAAGAACTCTAGAGATTAAATACTCAACCCGACCAATAATGGCGGTAAAAGTTTGTTCATCATCGGGTTTGGTTTTGGGGAGACATTTTTAGGTGTCTACAGAAGCCCCCACTTTGACTGATTTTGTAGAAATGTCAGTTTTGAAAACGATAGTTAAAGTAGTCGATAGGGACGGAGAATGATTTAAGACGTTCTGCAATCCTAAATCACTCTGTATACGTCGATACCTGTAAAAAAATGTTAATTCCACAGATAAAAGAGTAAAGGGATAGAACGCTTATCTGACACAGTGTATCGGTGACAAATGAGTTTGGTATTTTCCTATGCTTGAAGGAATCCACCGGATGATGTTTGTTGAAATGCTTTCCATGCTTGAGGAAAGCCGACAGATGAGTTTGGTAGCTTTCTAAGCCTGAGGAAACCTATCGGATGACACTTTCCATGCTTGAGGAAAGTCGACATATGATTTTGGCGTTTTTCTATGCTTGAAAAAATCTACCGATAATGCTTTCCATGCTTGAGGAAAGCCGACAAAGGAATTTGGCGATTTTCTATGCCTAAAGAAATCCACCGGATAATACTTTCCATGCTTGAGGAAAGTCGACAAATGATGAGATTGCAAGTCTCTGTGTATCGAGAACCTTGCGTCATGAAATGATGGTGGTTCGATTGTCCCCAAACGTGGGCTGTAGATGGTCCGCTTTTCCCCGGACGTGGGCTGTAGTTGGTTCGCTTATCCCCGAACGTGGGCTGTAAATGATTTGCTTGTCCCCGAACGTGGGTTGTAATTGGTTCTCTTGTCCCCGAACGTGGTGTGTAGATGGTTCGCTTGTCCCCGAACGTGGGTTGTACATGGTCCGCTTGTCCCCGAACGTGGGATGTAAATGGTCCGCTTGTCCCCGGACGTGGGATGTAGATGGTCCGCTTGTCCCCGGACGTGGGCTGTAAATGGCCCGCTTATCCCCGGACGTGGGTTGTAGTTGGTTCGCTTATCCCCGAACATGGGTTGTAGATGAGACCTGCAAAAATAAATTTGCCAATGGACTCATATATATTGTGATTGACTTGACCACTGACTTGACCAAGTTTGACTTGATGTTACATGACATGTGTATGACTTGTGAGTGTGTGTGTGCAGACACAAGCAAACGAAGATGCAAAAACAAAAAATTTCCGTCAATTTTTGTCATGAGTGAAGGGTACCGACTTTCTCCCGAAAAAGAAAGATGTAAAAACTGAACTTTTATTTTCGAACTTCCCTCGATGAGAAAATTTTGAAAAAGTTTTTTTTTTTTAAACTTCCCTAAAAGAAAAGACGCGAAAATGGAAAGAAGTTTTGAACTTCCTCGTTGAGCAAGACAAAATGAATCGCATGGATTGAAATGCTTTTCTTGAAAGTAATGTATGCATGATGCATGTCCTTAGGCCAGGAGGCTAAGGACAATTACATCATGTGACACGATGAATGAACTTAGGTCATGGAGCTAAGCATCATATATGGTGTAAAGAAACAATATTGAACGTCACTTAGGACTGGAAGCTAAGCACGTATACAGATGAAGTGATTATTGCATAATGAACGTTGCTTAGGTCAAGGAGCTAAGCACGATACGCTTTGTATGATTAAAATCATTGATATATAAAGGTTTCTCAGCACATTATGAAATGCATGAAACAATGAATATTGCTCAGGTCAGGAAGCTAAGCAAGTATACAATGTTTCTTCTAATGAATGTTGTCTTTAAATATGATGAAACGTGCACAGTAGGGAAACAAGATTTCATGATAAAGGGTTCCTAAAGAGAAGGATGATATGGATATGGATGTGTGAGTGAAGTGTGTGAATGTGATACTAAAGCTGGCTGCAAGGGTTATGGCGATGGAAAGAGATGTGAGAAGAGTCAAAGATGATGACTCTTTAGGCCGGGTAGGCTAAATGATGTGGGTTCAAGCCCCCTAGTCTAGCTCTAAATGGGTTGGGGTAAGCATTGGATATTCTTTGACTCGATCATGCATGGATATGAATATGAATGTGGATATGAATTTGAATGTGGATATGAATGTGAATGTGGCCGCACCTCGATGTGAGGTTGCCTACGTATCCGTTAGGAATTAGGCCAACGTAGCTCTAACCGAACTTTGCACAAGTGTGTGTACACCTCAAAGAGGTCTTTCAAGGGTTGTAATGTGGATAAGCTGAAGATTTATAGAAGAAAGGGGTAAAAGGCTCAAGACCCGAGAGAAGCCCCCAAGATATGCAATTATGTATTAGACTTTGCAAGTTTTATTTTTCATATATTTTTTTTTGTTTTGATTTTTTTTATTCTTTTGAATCAATGTAGGCAATCTCAGATCATGCGGCCCATCACTCACTTAGCATTCATGTTTCTCAGGCACGGTACCAAGCACTCGATGAGAGACGCAATTTGAGATGTGTTCATGTCAAAGACATTGGAACACTTGCCTTTAGACATTGTTTTATTGTTGCTTTGCTGACTTTTTTTTTACTTTCTTTTTTAATGTTATATAATTACACATCTTCCAATCCCGGAGTTAAGTGAATGTGGGTTGAAGAAATGAAGGCCAAACGTTAGACGAGGCTCAAAGTGGTTGATGAAAAAATGGATATGTGATTGAATGGTTAACAGGGAATGACAGGGTTGCAAAGGTGCCTCAAGTCATTAGTGTACCTTGTGTTTAGTTCGGTAATTGATATTTTTTTTTTTTTGAATGAGTGAATGAAAAAAGCTATGATCGAGATGTAAAGGAAATTTGCTCATTTTTTTAATGGAAAAGGTGAACGAAATACATGAGACATATAAAAATTTGAAATGGAAAACCTATGCTAGACATGAATGGGGGAATGGAGATGAATGACAAAAAAGAAATCATGAAATCTTGCACAAAGGATCTGATGTGCGCCTTGTGTTCATTTCTTCTTGCCGCCTGGAGGGACAGGAAGTTTGTTTGCATCCACCAAGTCTTGAATGACGTCCTTCAAATTCCAACATTGCTCGGTAGTGTGGCCCTTCCTTGATGGTACTTGCAATGGGCATTGGGATTCCATTTGGTGCTCCTTTCTTCAGGTTTTGGCTCTGAAAATGGCCCAATAGGTGTGATCAAGCCTTGACCATAGAGGCGATCAAAGGCCGCATCATAAGTCATTCCTAAAGGGGTGTAAGTTCTTTTCTTCTTGGGCAATGGAGCATCAAGAGCTAACACTTCATTGAGATTAACTTGGCTTATATTGTTGGTAGTATTTTCGTGCTTAGAAGGCGAAGAAGAAGGATGTCGTTCTTCTTGTTTCTCCAAGTGTTATTATTGTTACTACCAGCAGTCTTTATAAGCTCATCCTCGATATTGATGCCGATGTCGTATACAGCTTCGAAAGTGTTCAGTGGAAGAAATTTGAGATGTTCCCTATACTTGTGAGTTAGATTTTGAATAAAGAGGCGAACCATCTCTCTTTCTTTGGGAGGATCTACTAAGAGTGAAGTCGTTTCCCTCCACCTATTCAGATAAGCGGTGAAGCCTTCATTCTCTTTCTGTTTGAGAATGGAGAGTTCACGTTCAGAAGTTTTAATTTGAATGTTACACTTGTAACGATTCATGAAACTTTCGGTGACATCTTGCCAAGTCGCAGTACGCTTGGCATCTAGGGAATGGAACCATTGTTGGCAAGCATGTTCTAAGGAGAGAGGGAACACCGTAGGGAAGAGTGTTACGTCCAATCCCTTAAGAGCCATGGTAGCAGAGAACGCCTTCAAATGGAATATTGGATTGTCAGTAGGCTTGAACTTTGGAATATCAGCAATGGAGAACTTTTCAGGTAGTCTGTCCTTCACATCCAAAGGAGTGGGAGGTCGTTCCATATAGGAGAAATCCTCAGAAATCTTGCTCATTTGCTCTTTCAATTTGTCAAGGGTGGAAACAGTGACCTTGTTTTGTTCCATGGTAGTGACCCTAGTGGTAAGGGTTTGCATCATGGCAGACAGTGCCTCGATGGATTTGTTGATGTTCTCAATATCTTCTTTAGTGGCCATTGAAAGGTGATAAGTAATGTGGAGATGGAAAAGTTCTCTTTGAACGCCTATAAGATTTGAGAGATTGTTGCGGTAATGACTCAAACCGTATTAATCTATCCCTGCTCCTTGACCAAGTATTGTGAAATAAAATAATTCACTTAATTTTTCGACTCATTGCTCAAGATAGGAATGGAAGGGAAAAAATAGAAATTTGAAAACAAGTGAGAAAAATCTCCACTCATTTTTACTACGACAGAAAACGATGCATGCATGGTCCTAGTATACGATCATAAACAATATAGTGCATTACTCGAAGACAAAGTGTGTGCAATGACTCAACATGTGTGATTAGGTGAGTTTATTAAGACTCGTGGTATGATTGCATGGCTAGACATGAGGACGTTGTGAAAAACAAAGGACCCAATGACCAAATAGCACGGAAGACTAAAAGACAAACTAACTTGATTAATTTTGTCCAATTTTAATGTTTATGCTATTTACTAGATGAAAACGGTCCATTGGAAATCGTTAGTCATAAATAAGATCAACCACAATCAAAGACAAAGAACACATGTTAAGGTTAACACAAAAATCGATCACAAGAAACTAGGAAGAGGACCAAAATTCTAGAAGAGTTATGACTCATGGGTATAAAAAAAATAAATAAATAAATAAAAAATCTATAATCCTATGTTATACGAGTTGAAACAGAATAAAGGACTTGGCTAAGACTAGCTTGACACAATTTTTTTTTAAAATAAAATAAAAAAGGTAACGTTAAAAAGACACCTAAACTGGACAGGTTGTAGTATATCGGTTATAACTTTTGATCTGTGACTTTGATTGGGACGAAACCAATTCCAAATGAAAGATAAAACTTGGGATACAGATCCATAGGTGGTACGACTCGTAACTCTTTCTAGAACTCCGGCTATGACTAAAACAAGTTGACTCTTGTGCAGTATACGGGAATAAAAATCCGGGTGACTCAAAAATAAAAAAATAAAAAATCTATGGCTCGACTCTAATAATAATAATAATAAAAAAAAGGGTTTGATAAGAGAAAAAAAATAAAAAAAAAGTCAATAAAAAAATGCACATATAAGCATATTGTCACGCATGATGCAATGAAGTTCGCAACCTAAAGTCAAGTTCTATGTTCGACTATGGTCAAGCTTTTGGGTGTCAAAGGGTACCATGGTTAAGAGTTTGGACGCGTTAGCAAGGCAGCCTCCCCTTGAGAGTGTATGCCAACGGGCGGCTCCGCGAGTTCGTAATGAAATCGAACTCGACTCCATGGTTTGGGTGGATTTAAAAACTCGGATGAACCCTTATTTCCATGAGCGTTTTCGAGTTGATAAAGCTTAAATCCCCCGGGCTAGCCACATACGTAGAACACGTACTATTGTGGAAAAATAGGTGACCTAAAATGCATATGCATATGTGACAATTCCAATAAAACCGCAGGAATACAATTCAAGAATCTTTCAAGTCTCATCCACTCATCTCAATTAAATACTGATCACTCAAATCGATAAATAACCAAGAATCCTCCCCAGTGAAGTCGTCAAATTGTAGGCGTCATTTGAAGTGCGCCTACGTTAAGCATGTGGTGAATATGCTTGGCACTCATAGGAAGTGGGAATTGACATATACGATTAGGGACAAGGAAAGTAGGGAGCCGCCAACAAGTTTTTAAGGAACTTGTAAACCGTTCACGGATCATAAAAGGCAACCACGAATAAGGGACAACGATAGGCAACAACGATTGATCCGTGAAGGTTACACCCCATTCATAATCCATGAGATTACTAACTCCATATGGTTTGGAACCACGAAAGGAGGATCGAGATGATGGTAAGAAATGAGTCATGGTGTCACATTCGCCCGTATTGGCCTCTACTCGATTCTTATAGTGAAAAATGATTCCTGCGATCTCAAAGGCATACAAACAAAATATTCAATTCGCTCCAAACTATTATTAAGCTAAATTGGTTGAATATTAATGCAACATTAATTCTAAAATATTGTGACCACTTGATTTAACAACAAGATTAAAAAGAAACCTAAGCTGGTTGTCCAAATTATCTTATTAGGCGTGATTTTCAATTATATATTCCCTTTAAACATGCAATATGGTGATCAATAAATATAATAAAATAAACATTAATATTGGAAGCAATTCAACAATAATAACGTTAGTCAAATCAAATATGAAATTAACCTAATCATGATACTAGCAATATTAAAATAAAATAAGAGTAATTAAATTAATTAATTACTCACATTCCGCGCGTTCCTTTAAATTGCTACATCATGAATAAATTGTTAGTAACTTCAAGAAAAATATAAATAAAATGAAAATTAAATTAAATTAAAAGTAGAGTTGATTTGGTCCAAACCCTCAGTAAATTATACATTTCACGCATTGGTTTAAGGACGGAACCTCGGGTTAAGTATGAACTCTTTGGAGTGCTTAGGGGAAGTATATATTATGGAAGAATAGGGAGGCTAGTGTTTAGGCTAAAGAGGGAGAAGAGAATTATTTGATGATCAAGCTTGTTGATGATTGGAAAAGGGGAGATATTACCTCTATTTATAGAGAAACAAATAAGGGTCGAAGAATTAAGATAAGATCTGAATTAAATCGGAATAAAACTCGATAGACTGTAATTTTTGCGGTTTTTGTTTTAATCATATCTTTTGATCCAGAAATCGAAATAAGATGAATAAGATATCGTTGGAAAGCTCTTGAAGTCTAATTCCTAAAAAAATTGGAATAAGATTAAAGTATTTTATATAATAAAAGATATGGCCGAAATAGTGAGACGATGTCAGTTTTGGATAGAGTTTGACATTTAATTCATATCTTTTCCGTTATAGCTCGAAATTGATATTATAATATTTCATTGGAAAGATAATTTCAAGGGATATATAACCATATAAAATTTGGATAAAAACTATGAGGCACGAAAATTATATCTGTCTATCTTTGAACGTATTTCAATTCGGATAGAAATAGGATTTTCAAAAAGAAAAGTTTTATTCAATTTCAAACTCTTTAATCTTATCTTTTCAAAACGAATAATTAAGATCTTTTAGAAACTTATAGAAGCTTACAATTAATCCTAATTGTTTTAGAAATTGGATTAAATCATTTGGACCCTCCACATGATCATTGGGTCGTAGGTAAGGTGGGCTTAGGTTCGGTTTGGGTTCAGTTGAATATTTTGGCCATAACTTATTCGTTAAAACTCAGATTTGGGCTTATAATATATCGTTGGAAAGCTCTTTTAAAGCCCCATCCAAGTATTAAATCATTGGACCCATGTTATGGACCAAAATAAATTGGATTAAACGTTTTTATAAAAAGGACACGAAATGAATTATTTTAGGTTTAAAGGCACGAAAAGAGAAAAATAAGTGAAGGTTTGGGGAAATGGGCTAGGAATTGGGTTGGTTTATGAAATGAAAATATGGATTTAAGCACTTCAGAGATTAAATACTCAAACCGACCAATAATGGCGGTAAAAGGTTGTTCATCATCGGGTTTGGTTTTGGGGAGACCTTTTTAGGTGTCTACAAGCAGTAACATGATACTAACATGATATTAGTAAAGAAATAGGAAGCATCATAATAATACACATGATATTAGAAATTTTAGTTAATACCCTAAACATGATACTAGAAAGATCAAAACATCCTAACATGATACTAGGAATCAATAAAATAATCTAAGCATGATTTCTATATCAAAAGATCAATAAAACAATTAAAGTACTTACTTTGATGCCTCGTACCTCTTTCTTTCACGTCTAGGGAGAAGGAAACTTTGAATTTGGCTAGGTGTTTCTAGAACTAATGAGTGAGGAACTTTGAGAGAGGGAAGGTTTAGAAAAATTAGAGAGAGAGAGAGAGATTATGGCTTTTAGAGAGAGAGAAAATATAATTAGAGAATTCTAGGTGTAGGTGATTTGAAAACAGGGAAATACGACCACTATTTATAGGAAAAATAGTACGGGATTAAAGAAAATCATATTCAGAATAAAATATCTCCTGTCGCCAACGACAGGAGTCAGCGCCAGACGACAGGCTCGTCGCCAAGCGACGACTCAGTCGTCTCGTGCTGGTTCAAAAGTACAACGCGTTTTTACACGCGGAATCACCTTTTAAACCAGTTACAGGTAGTTTTGCGTCCAAGAAAATTTAAAATCAGATTTAATATATTATATTCAAAATTAAACATCTTTTAAAAATATAATTTTCAATCCTAATCTTATTAGAATTAAAGAGAACCTTCTAGATATTCCTAGAAGATTAAAATTAATCCTAATTACTTTAGGAATAATAATTAATAGGCCCTCCTCTAGATCATAGGGCCACCTTTAAAATCATTGGGCCTAATTTAATTTAATCCATAACTTCCTCATAATTCATTGGAATTGGGCTTATAACGTATCATTGAAAGCTCTTTTCGAGCCTAATCCAACTACACTATTATTGGACCCTTATCATGGACCAAACTAAATTGGAATAGCTATTTTTTATAAATAGGGTAAGAAAAGAAATATTTTTGAAAACAGAAAGAGAAATATTTTAATAAAAACATCCTCATCACTAGACTTTCCACATTTTCACTTCATTCGACAATCAAATGACGTGAAAGTATTCATCACTGGATTTGATTTTGGGGAGACACATTTGGGTGTCTACACGACTGAAGGTGTCTGAGGAGCTTCATGTGTCGATTAAGATGCGACCAACCTTTTGTTTGGCCACTTTGCATTCTTTGACCACAGGGTCATCATGCGGCCGCTGGACTTTGCCTTTGTTCTTTTCGGTGATGATGACTTCGGGGAAGGCGGATGTTCTTAACGCATGTCCCTCTTCAAAAGAATGGACCATCTTTCTTAGATGGTCCTTGGTGCCCCGCATGGTCGGGCCACCTCCGGAGAATCCGCCTGGTATTGTGTAGATCAGCTCCTCATCGGCTTCGGAACTACTAGCAGGCTAGGTTGTCTTTTTACTAGACTACCTCGGATTCACCTTAGAAGTCACTTTGGACTTCACATAGGACTTCAATGCTCCTTTGCGGCCAGACGGTCAAGCGTTCTCTTGAGGCTGAAGTAGTCATTGGCGTCATGGCCAATATTCTCATGATAATAATAGTGTTTATTTTTGTTCCGATTTTAAGCGGAACCTTTCATAGGAGTCGGCTTCTCCAGAGTCAGTCAATCCTTTATCTCCATGAGGATGTAGTAGTTGTCGTTGTGGAACACGTACCTTGGAATATACGGCTTCCACTCTTTCTTGTTCTTCTAGGCCGGCTGATCATAGTTATCAACCGCTCAGATATATTTTTTCTTTTTTCTCTCTTCTGGTTTTAGAGACGGCTAAGCAGACCGACTCTCCTTCTATCGATCAGACTTCTTTGAGTCCGACTGCTTATTTGAGGAGCAAAGCTCGGTCACCTGTATATAGGCTTCTGCCTCCATCAAGGCTCCTTAGAGGGTGAAAATTTTCTTCAGACGAGTTCAAACTTGAAAGTCGACCCGTCCTTCAGACCTTTGAAAAAGTCTGTATCAGCCACTTCGTCAGACAGTCCTTGGATCTGGATTCTCACCAAGTTGAACCGATTGATGTATGATCATTGTAGGGTATATTTCATGCATTACCCCAAACTTGAACCCTATTGTGATCGTACAGTAAAGTACGGTGGCGTCCAAAGGGAAGAAAGATAGAGAAAATGAGTCGCCAACAAGTTTTAGGAACTTGTAAACGGTTCACGAGGTGAAGGTTACACCCCTTAATGATCTAGGAGATCGTCAATTCCAATAGGTCTGGAACCATGACTGATAGTTCGGGGATGAAGGTACAAATCCAACCTAAAAGAGATTGAACCAGCCATAATAATAGGCCTCTACTTTATTCTGATCGTATTCATGTGCACTTTCTGACTAACATGCAATCATTAGGTTAACCCTAAACTTGTTTATCTATGTTGATTGAATTTTAATGCACAAATAAAACTATTATCGGCAATCACTTGAATTATAATCAAATTAACCCTAAATAAGATTATTAATTATCTTATTAAGCGTGATTACAAGTACCAATTCCCTTTAAACATGCATAAAAGGTGTGATCAAGCAATAACAATAAATACCAAGCAACATAATAAACACCATAATTATTATAATCATCATAGTCATGTTAAAGCATAATAATAGCAAGATCCTAGGCATGATACTAACAAGATTAATTCTTTACCCTAAACATGATACTAGGAAGATCAAAACGCCCTAACATGACACTAGAAATCATAATAACAACCTAGACATGATTTCTAAGAACCATAAAATCACTAAATCAATTAAAGAACTTACTTGGATGCCTCGTATCTCTTTCTAATAACAAAATACACGCGTTAGTAACTTCAAGGAAAATAATAAAATCAAAAAAATAAATTAAATAATTGAAAGAGAGATTAAAGAAAGTTTAGACTAGATTTGGGACTAAACCCTCAGAAATCAAACCTTTCACGTCTAGGGAGAAGGAAACTTCGAACTTGGCTAGGTTTGTCTAGCGCTAATGTATGAGGAATTGTGTTTGTAAAAGGGTTGGTTTAGAAAGAGAGGGGAAAATCAAGAAATTCTTGATGAGAGTTGATGAGAGAGAGAATTAGATAAAAAGGATTGATGAGAATTGATGATTGAAAACGAAGGTTTTAGGAGGCTATTTATAGAGAAAACCAGCCAAATATGATAAAAAACAAATCAAAGTTTTGAAAAGAATAAAACACGATCACAGCGTCAAACACGCGCGTGGCGCAAACGCTGAGATTTAGCGCCAGACGCAAGGCTAGGCGTCCGGCGCTGCAAAACAGTTTTGCAGATTTTGTTTTTATCATATCTTTTGATCAGGAAGTCCAAATAAGTCATATAATATGTTTTTTGAAAGATCTTGAAGTATAATTTTAACCCAATTATAATCAGATTAAAATCTTTTGTATATAAAAAGATATGGCCGAAATAGTGAAAGGGTGTCAGTTTTGGATAGAGTTTCATATCTCATTCATATCTTTTTCGTTATAGCTCGTATTTAATATTATAATATATCATTGCAAAGATAATTTCAAGATCTATCCAACCATATAAAATTTGGATAAAGATTATAAGACACGAAAATAAAATCTGAATATATTCCACTTCGTACAAAACAAGGATTCTAAAAAGGAGTAGTTTTATTCTATTTCAAACTCTTTGAAACATAATTATCAATTCTAATTCCATTAAGATTTAATAGAACCTTCTAGAATATTCTAGAAGACTATAATCAATCCTAATAGCTTTAAGGAATGATAATTAATAATAGGCCCTCCTCTAGATCATTGGGCCGCATATAAAAACCAAATCGGGCCCAGTTTAGTATTTTGGCCATAACTTCCTCATTATTCATCGTTGGGCTTATAATACATTGTTGGAAAGGTCTTTTCAAACCCTATCCAACTACACTATTATTGGACCCTTATCATAGACCAAACTAAACTGGAATGCACGTTTTTCATAAATAAGGTAAGAAAAGAAATATTTTCAAAAAAAGAAAGAAGAGATATTTTAATAAAAATATCCTCATCACTAGACTTTTCATACTTTCGCTTTGTTCGATAATCAAATGACATGAAAGGTATTCATAACTGGGTTTGGTTTTGGGGAGACACAAATGGGTGTCTACAATTGCAACCCTTCTCTATCTCCATGTTGCACATGGCCTAGACCAAGGCTCGTTTTCTTTGTATGGATGTTCATAGTGAATTTAGAAGCAAACAAGAACACAAGCGTCTTGAACCTATTGATGCAACCAGCCGATCGATTGCCGAACCACTATTAGGCTATGCCCTTCAGGGTGGCTGGAAAGCAGAGACACCATGCGGCATCATCGAACCAATATAAGTACATGAGGTGGGTGTATGCTAGAAGGTGGTCATCTGGGTTGGCGATACCATCATAGGTCCCAACCAACATATTTTTAACCTTGGTCGGTTGTTTGGCCTCGGCTATTTCTCTAGACAACGCAGAGGGTTGTTCCCCAAGGTTTTGTAGCCGAAGCTGCCAGTCCATAGGCTGGTAGTTATATGTCGCCTGTCATCTGAAGAAGAAAAGCTGGATGTAGGGAAAAGCAGGCGGCCTGTATAATGGTTGTGCCATATACTGCGCCGGATTGATTATATGGGTCCTCTTGATGGGGTCCCTCGTACAGATTGAGAATTCCTCACAGAGTTATTCTGAAAACTATCATGATAAGTCGACGTGGATGCCGACTTTGACAGCTGCTAGGTTTTCTTCTCTTTGATGTATTGTCGAACATCAGAGAAGGATTTCTTGCTACCATCTAAATGTACATGCCGGATGGCTTTTTGGCCACCGTTTCTAGAAAACAGAGTCTTTAGAGGTCGATATGGGGTCGAGCCTTATCCTTTGGAGCAGGGTGAGGAGTCGGCTAATGGTCCCAGATCGACTTCTGCTTTCCAGGCTGAGCTGGTTTCTTGGCCGAATGTTCCTTTCTAGGAGCATTCGACCGCTTGGTGATTAAATCTTTAATTTCACCCTTAAAGCTGCTCATGAATGTCATGAGCTCATCTCGGGTGACTGAGGCTGATCTTGCCGCCTGGGATAGATCAGTCGGGGTCTCTAAGGGCTTACTTGACTGTCCAGGGGGCCTTCTTGGACCCACCTAGTTTGCGTTGCGCTCCCGTTCATCTTTATGACGGATCCTCTTAGACATGAGTTACCCATCCTAGGCCACATAGGTTTCGATGTCTCCATCGTCACCAGAGTCATAGTCCGTCTGGACCACCACTTCTTCCGGAGGTCGATTAGTCTCTAGAGGCGGCACAGGTAGATCTTGTGAAGCCATCTTAGAGGTACTCTCCCCATAGACGGAGCCAAATGTTTATGGTATTTTTATGTCCCTTGGGAGAGTTACAACTTGAAAACTGGATTCGACAAGGATGCATGTACCTGCAAAATGAACGGAGCTCCAAATGGTCGAAGGTCCGCCTCCAAAGATTAAGTTAGTACGGAATCGGAGTAAAACGTGCGGAAAGTAAGTTATCTGCTCAGATTCCAAGCTCAGGTGTTCAGTGTTTTAGAGAGCAATGAATTCCTTAATTATTAAGACGTAAGTTCCAAAAAGTTTAAGGTGTAAAAAAGTACCCAATAATTGGGGGAATCTCCCTATTTATAGGGTCCTAGGAAAACATGCCCTACACTAGGGTTTGATGACCTAGGAATTAGGGAAACGCCATTTTGTGGCGCCCCTTGGAATTTGGGGCCTTAAAGGCCGCCATTTTTAGGGGGTATATCTAAGTGACACGTGTCGTCCATCTGGGGAGTCCATTTGGATGGCTCTTAGAATGACACATGTTGCTCTCTTACTAGTCCACTTGGGGGTATTAAATACCCCAAATCACCTTATGCTTAATCCGGCATATTTTTTTAATGCAATGCAATGATCATATGCAAGAAAAGAAATGCTCGTTTATTAAAGTAAAAACTTATGGAATAAATCCAAGGAACACAAAAGGTAACTATGCTAGACTTTATTGGGGAAGAACTTGAAAAGAAGAAAAAGCATGAAAAATTCACCTCGTGTCTTGTGCTTGTCATCATTTAGTCTTCTTACCAGCTAAAGGGAATGGAAACCTGTTTGCATCGACGAAGTCTTGAATGAGGTTTTGAAAAATGTGACATTGATTTGTAGTACGATCGTTGCTTTGATGGTACTTGCAATAGGATTCTAGGTTCCATTTGGGTGTTCTCCTTTGAGGAGGAGGATCTTCCATAGGTCCTATTGGTGTGATGAGTCCTTTAGCAAGGAGTTAATCAAAGGTGATATTGTAGCTTATCCCAATTGGGTCGATCTTTCTTTCTAATTTTTTGGTCTTTCAAGCATTTTTATCGATGCGACTTCCATTTTGATAGGAAGAAGCATTTTTCGATGGTGTGACCATGGCCTCTGTGATTTTCGCAATAGGAGTTTGGATCCCAATTAGGAGACCATTTGTCAGGCATCGGATTTGGGATTGGACCGATGGGATGAATGAAACCTTGGCCTTGGAGGTAGTCAATAGCTTCATTATAAGTCATTCCTATTGGTGTGTATTCATCAATGGTCCGTTTTGCCCGCGGCTTAGGAGCATTAAGTTTTTTCTTAAATCCTTGATGGGAAGAAGGAGGATACTCGTTCTTTTCATTATTTCGATCCTGAGAATGAGAGTTTTGTTCAATAACACTCATCCGACTCGCTATTCCTTCTACTGCACTCATAATCATGGCAACAACATTTCGTAGTTTATGAACGTCCTCTCTCAGACTTGACGAGTTTTCCCCGGTATCACTAAGAAAACTTCTTCTTCACTGGCCAATATTACGAACCTTTTTCTTTGTCGAATCGGTTTATCAAAGATTGATACTTGAACAAAAGTGTTGTCTTTGATTAGAAGCCCTTCTCTCCTTTACCAAGTGATGTGGAAAGGTAATTCATGGATATTTATTGTTAATTATTTGACTCAAAACTTGATTCAACATGCATAGATGGGGAAAGATCGTGGAGTATGAGGGGAATGGTATGCATAGAGAAAGTATGTAAGATGAAAGTTGAAAGTGTTGTCGAGGAAATGTGTGAGGTATATAATGTATGGAAAAGTGATGTGAAAGAATGTGGGAAGCTATAGAAATTTTCGACATAAGATGGACCCCCAACTCGAATGACGGAAAGGACGACTCATGCATGAACCTAAGACATGGTCATGGTGTGAAAAAATTATGTACCAATTGTGTGCTAAGACTAGTGAGTGAAAGTGATATGTTCAAGACTCGTGTCATGACCACGTGACTAGACTATGTTACTAGACTTTATTAAAGACCAAATTAAGACCTCGTGTATATACACTAAACTGGACAGGCTATAGTATTTTAGTCATAACTTTTGATCTTTGTGACTCTGATTGGTACGAAACTAATACCTAATGAAATATAAAACTCAGGGCTACAGATCCACAGGTTGTACAACTTGTAATTCTTTCTAGAACTCCAGCTATGACCAAAACAAGTTGACGCTTGTGCAGTATAAGGGAATAAAATTCCGGATTGGCTCAAAGGAATTATGACTCGGTTTTAGACATATTTATAAGTTCAAATTAGTTAATCTATTAATTAATCAAAGTCCTTTTTAGTTATTGGTTAGTTTGTTAAGACTTTATTTACAAACACAAGTCAACACAAACAGTTAGTTTAATCACATATAAGCTATGCACAGTCAAGAGATGCACAAATAGTCAAGTAATCACAATATGATGCAATGAGTTTGCAACCTAACCATGGTTCTAGTTCTCTAAAGTTCAAGGACTAGGGTAGTCAAAAGAGGGTCAATGATTATGAGTCTGAATGCATCACGCGGAAGCCTTACCTTTGGAAGGGTTGGCGCGTATGGATGGGACCCCGCAAGTTAAACTTGCTTCCATGGTTTGGTGAATTCATAAACTCAAATTTATCCATCGTTTCAATGAGCGTTCGGTTGGGTAGATCAAGCGTGAATTCCCTAAGGGTTATAGCCATAGGTAGAACACATATGGGTTTCAAAAAATGGGGAAAAACTTAATCAGGAAATAAAATCGGCAAAATAGTACTAGAACCGGTGAAAGCATGAAAGGCATATTTCTGGCTCGGTATTAGAAGAACTTGGCGAGAGACAATAGGGACCATCACGAGGAGATGACCCTGTCACCCCGCGATATTGCTATCGCATCGCAATAGAGCCATCGCACTGCGATGGGCTCTATTTCTCTCAGCGATAGTTCCTACATGCCTCAGCAACTTTCTGTGTTCTTAAAATTTTTCGATTTTCGCAGCGTTTTTTCGATTCTGGTTGTGAAAGATATTTCCTACGTGTAAAATGCCTATGTCTTTGACGCATTACGGACGATCTATCCAATGCGGACCTTTTTATTCTTATGCCACAATGTTAATCAAAATTAAGCATATGAATATTCAAAACTTTTCGAGTCTCATCCACTCATTCTAAATTACTGCCAAAATAAATTTTAGGAATTAAAATAGTAATCCTCCCTAATGGAGTCGCCAAAAATTGTAGGGAATATTACAAGCATCCCAAAATAGAGCCCCACTGTGATCATGCATTTAAGCATGGTGGCGTCCAAAGGGAAGGAAGCTAGAGCAAAAGAGTCGCTAATAAGTTTTAGGAACTTGTAAACCGTTCACAGGGCGAAAGTTACACCCCGTCATGATCCCAGAGATCGCTAACTCCATAGTGGTCTGGAACCATGACTGGATTCGGGTATGAAGGTACGAATCCAACCTAAAAGAGATTGAACCCGCCCTAAAATAGGCCTCTACTTTATTTCTCTAATATTCATGTGCGCTTTCTGACTAACATACAATCATTATATTAATCCTAAACCTGTTTAATCTATGTTGGTTGATTATTTTTGCACAAATAAATCTATTATTGGTGATCACTTGAATTAAAATCATATTAGCCTAAACCAAATTATTAGTTATCTTATTAGGCGTGATTTCAAATACAAATTCCCTTTTAACCTGCAGAAAAGGTGTGATCAAGCAATAACAATAATATATATCAAGCAACATATTAATAATTATTGACACAACGAATCATCATCATAATATTATCAAAGCATAAATTAGCAAGATCCTAGGAATGATACTAACATTAATAATATATAACAAACCCTAGCATGTCACTGAACAATAAAGATCAAAGCTTTATCCCTAACATGATACTAGCATAACATTAGAAATAGGAAGCAACCTAAACATGATGCTAGAAAGCAATAAAACCATCCTAATATGATACTAGGAATTAATAAAATAACCTAAGCATGATTTCTAAAGAAATAGAGTAATTGAATTACTCACTTTGTTGCCTCATATCTCAATCTATTAAAAGAATACACACATTAGTAAATTTCAATAAAATATTAAATCAAATAATTAAAATAAATAATTGAAATAGGGATTTGGGACCAAACCCTCATAAATTATCAACCTTTCACGTGTAGGGAGAAGGCAACTTTGAGCTTGGCTAGGTGTTTCTAAATCTCGTGATGGATGTATAGTGTATTTTGAAAAGGCTAGGTATAGAAATCAAGAGATAGAAAGAAAGAAAGAATAAACTTTAGCTTAGAGAGAGAAGAGAAAGATGGTGATTGTTTTTAAATTAAAAACGGGGAATGACACCTCTACTTATAGAGAAAAATCAATCAAAAAAGAGTCAAACTTTGAATCTGATTAAAACTAGTTTTGTCGCGACCCGATCAGACAGTTTTTTGTGGATTTTGTTTTTAACATATATTTTGATCCAAAAGTAAAAAAAAAAAAGTCATATAATATGTTATTGGAAATCTCTTGAAGTCTACCTATTAACCCAATTAGAATCAGATTAAAATCTTTTATAGAATAAAATATATGGACGAAATAGTGGAAGGGTTTCAGTTTTGGATAGAGTTTCGTATTTCTTTCATATCGTTTTCGTTATAGCTCAGAATTAGTATTATAATATATCATTGGAAAGATGATTTCATAGGCTATCCAGCCATCTAATATTTGGATAAAAATTATGAAGTAAGAAAATAATATCTTAACATATTTCATTTTGAATGGAACAAGGACTTTTAAAAAGAGGAGCTTTATTCAATTTCAAACTCTTTGATCTTATCTTTTCAAAAACGATAATTAAGATGTTTTAGAAACTTATAGAAGCTTCTAATTAATCCAAATTGATTTAGGAATGAGATTAAAGCCTTTGGACCCTCCACATGATCATTGGGTCGTAGGTAAGACTTGGTTTGGGGCCAGTTTAGTATTTTGGCCATAATTTCCTCATTATTCATCGGAATTGGGCTTATAATATATAGTTGGAAAGATCTTTTTGAGCTCCATCCAACCACACCATTATTGGACCCATATCATGGACCAAAATAAATTGTAATAGACATTTTTCATAAACAAGGTACGAAAAGAAATATTTTCGAAAACAGGATGAAAAGTCTATTTTTTTATTAAAAATAGAGGGATCCCGAGACTCTTTCACATTTCACCTCATTCGATAATCAATGACATGAAAGATATTCATAACTAAGTTTGGTTTTTGGGGAGACACAATCAAGTGTCTACAGTGACTAATGTTGGTTGTCATTGTTATTGTCCACTAAAACTCATGTGTTTCGGTCTAAGAGTTGACTCTTTAGGCAGAAATATTGGTTACTTCTTGGGAATGTTCAATGATATTTGGGGAACACTGACACTAATTTAAAATTGATAGAGAAAATTATGTGATTTTGGATGTTTTAACTATGTTTTTCAACTGATAAGGTGCATGACGCACTGTTCCCCTTGTTCCCTGTCCTTTTTGTTTTTTGCCTATGATGAAAGTTTACTAAATGAGAATATCAATCCATATAGGATAACAACATTTTTCCATTTGATTCCACCAATGTCATTATAACTTTGATCGTTGAGACATTTAGGTAGATGTTGTTCATCTTAGTGTCTGAATTCAGTGATTGATAGGGACATCTTAGGCCATTTTATTACCAACCAAAAAAAATCATTTGCAACAAAAACATAAGATATTTCGTTAAGATTCATTAATATTTGTTACAAATATTTTATGTTTAGTCCCTTTGCACTTTCACAAAAAAAATTCCAAATGCCTACTACAAACTATTGTACTATTGTGTTTACTCTGAATTAATGTTAAGGTGATTTGGAGGTTGATGCCTCATGATCATTTTCACATAACTTTGTCCCATACTTGGATAGTTGTGTGTCTTTATAATAAGTAGCCCTTGATTCTTGAATTATTTCATCCCAAATATATGCATCTCTTTCTGTTTCTTCAGTGAACTGTGTTCCCCAATTTGTAGTCCATTCAGGCTCATGTTGTGATTCTGATGTATCCTCATGTTGTGTGAAATTTGCACATCCTGTTGTTTCTTGACTGAATTGTGATCCTAGTTGTAGACACCCAATGTTTCTCCCCAAAACCAAACCCAGTGATGAATATCTTTCACGTCATTTGATTATCGAACAAAGTGAAAGTGTAGAAAGTCTAATGACGAGGATTGTTTTATTAAAAATATGTCTCTTTCTGTTTTCAAAAATATTTCTTTTCTTACTCTATTTTATGAACATAGCCAGTCCAATTTGGTTTGGTCCATGATAAGAATCCAATAATAGTGAAGTTGGATTGGGCTCAAAAAGAGCTTTCCAATGATATATTATAAGCCCAATTCCGTTGAATTGTGAGGAAGTTATTGATTAAATATAATTAGGCCCAATGACCTAAAGGAGGGCCTATTAATTATTATTCCTAAAGTGATTAGGATTGATTTTAATCTTCTAGGAATATCTAGAAGGTTCTCTTTAATTCTAATGAGGTTAGGATTAATAATTATATTTTTAAAGATGTTTTATTTATTTTGAATAAAATGTATAAAATCTGATTTTAAATCTGCTTGGACGTAGAATTACCTGTAACCGGCTTATAAGGTAATTTCGTGTGTAAAAGCGTGAGACGACAGAGTCGTCGCCAGGCGCTGACTTTCGTCGCCTGGCGCTGACCTTCGTCGCCTGGCAACGAGCTTGTCGTCTGGCGCTGATTCCTGTCGTTTGCGACAGGAGGTATTTTATTCCAAATATGATTTTTTTTATCCCGTGCTATTTTTCCTATAAATATGGGTCGTATATCCCTGTTTTCAAATCATCTACATTCACAATCATCATCTTTCTCTCTCTAAAAGCTAGAAGCTTATTCTTCTTTCTCTATTCCTTTTCTTAACCTTCCCTTTTACAAAATTCCACATACATTAGATCTAGATACACCTAGTCAAATTCGAGGTTGACTTCACCCTAGACGTGAAAGGTTGATAATTTTTTAGGGTTTGGTCCCAAACCTTATTACAATTCTTTTATTAGATTTATTGTTTTAATATTTTTCCTTGAAATTACTAATGTGTGTATTTTGTTATTAGAAAGAGGTACAAGGCATCGAAGTAAGTACTTTAATTGCTTTATTGATCTTTTGATATAGAAATCATGCTTAGATTATTATTTTGATTCCTAGTATCATGTTAGGATGTTTTATTGCTTCTTAGTATCATGTTTCGGGATAACTAAAATTTCTAATATCAAGTATGTTTATTATGATGCTTCTTATTCTTTCCTTATATCATGTTAGGGCTAAAGCTTTAATCTTTATTGTTTAGTGACATGCTAGGGTTTGTTATTAATCATGTTAGTATCATTCCTAGATCTTGCTATTAATATTATGCTCTATTGAAATTATGATTATGATAATGATTATTGTTGTATTGAATTATATAATTTAACGTAATTTGATAATTTACGAATTATTTCATGTTATTTGTTAATTAACGGATAACTTATATATAATTTGTTGATATTATGTTGCTTGATGATTATTATTGTTATTGCTTGATCACACCTTTTATGCATATTTAAAGAGAATTTGTACTTGTAATCATGTTTAATAAGATAATTAATAATCTTGTTTAGGGCTAATATGATTATAATTCAAGTGATCGCCAATAATAGATTTGTTTGTGCATTAATATTTAACCAACATAGATAAACAGGTTTAGGGTTAATCTATTGATTGCATGTTAGTCAGAAAGCGCACATGAATACGAGAAGAATAAAGTGGAGGCCTATTTTTAGGGCAAGTTCAGTCTCTTTTGAGTTGGATTTGTACCTTCATCCCCAAACTTCCAGTCATGGTTCCAAACTTATTGGAGTTAACGATCTCCTGGATCATTAAGGGGTGTAACCTTCACCTTGTGAACGGTTTACAAATTCCTAAAACTTATTGGCGACTCTTTTACTCTAGATTCATTCCCTTTGGACGCCACCATGCTTAAGTGTATGATCACAGTGGGGCTCAAGTGTGGGATGGCTTGAAATATTCCCTACACTAGTGCTTCAGTTGAGTTCCTCCACACTTGTCTTGTTTGGTTGTACATCGGTGCAAATTTGAAGACATATTCCTTTGTCCTGTCTCCCTGTTACATTGGTGGTAACTCACCATAAATAGTTTCCCATGCCTTTAAAACTGTCCATTTTGATCACTCTAGCATTTCAGAAAGTGTGCCCTCTCTGAGTAGTTTTTCTATGTTCATGTGTGGGTTATCATATTGATTTGAGCCACCTGCTTTGAGAATTTTATTCTAATGTGACCTAAACAAATGTGAGTGGTGAATCTAACTCATTAAATGCCTCATCAATATGCTTCCGTAAATCATCAACATTTGTCACCATTTTTTTATGCTGAAAAGATTGAATACTTGTAAAAAAAACTTGAATCAAGTATGTTGAGTTGTGGACTGTTTGGTGGTTGTTGTACCTAGGGCTGTACACCGGTCCAAAACCGGACCGGACCTGACCCGGACCTGAATGGACCGGGACCTGAATCCTTGATTTTTAAGGACCGGAGACCGGACCTGAATCAACAGGTTCGGTTCCGGTCCAGACCTGAAAAATCAGGTCCAGTCCGGGTTTGGACATATATAGACCTTATTATTATTATTTTTAAAATAATATGAAAGTGCTGACCTGTTGGGACCTGTTTAGACCTGTTTGGACCTGTTATGGACCTGTTTGGACCTACTTAGACCTTATTGGACTTGTTTAGACCTGTTTGGACCTGTTATGTAGGGGTGAACATGGTTGGTTTGGTGCGGTTTGAGTCCAAACCAAACCAAACCGCAAAATACGGTTTGGTAAATTTTTCAAACCAAACCAAACCATATTAGTATTGAAACCAAATCAAACCAAATCGTAATAATACGGTTTGGTGCGGTTTGGTTTGCGGTTTATGATGAAATGATATTTTTTCACAAAAATTGTCAAATAATATTTCATTAATTTATAATAAAGTTTAAATAAGTAGCCCAAACAGATTAAATTGTACTACAAAGTTACAATATAAATAACAATCAACTAATCAAGTGCTAATGCATAATAAAAATAATACATAACAATGAAAAATATTCATATGGAGTACCCCAAAGTGACAATAAAAATAACAATCAACTAATCAAGTGCTAATACATAATAAAAATAATACATAACAATAAAAAATATTCATTTGGAGTACTACATTATAGTCATTAATTATATAGTATTGACCGTATAGTTTTTATCTATTTTTCAGGGTTTTTTTAATTTATTCTTTAATATATAACAAATAATTTTTTTATTTAAAAATTATATAAATATTAAAATACGGTTTATTGGTTTACGGTTTGGTTTGGTTTATATTTTTGCAACACCAAACCAAACCATAAACCATATTTACAAAAAAATCGAGACCAAACCGTAATTTATAAACCGTAAACCAAACCAAACCGCTAAAATACTGTTTGGTCTGGTTTGGTTACGGTCCAGAACAAAATATGTACAGCCCTACTGTTATGGACTTGTTTATGGACCTATTTAGACTTATTAAATAAAAAAGTATTTTTACCGGTTTCTGGTCCGTACCTGAAATTTCCGGGTTTTACCCGGACCAGACCTGAAACCCGGAATCCTTGATTTTCAAGGACCGGGACCGGACCTGAATTTACAGGTCTGGATCAGGTTCGGTCCCAACAGGTCCGGTTTAGGTCGGTTTTTAGGTCCGGGCCAGTTTTTGTACATCCCTAGTTGTAACAATATAAAAGTGAAAATATCTTGTTCATGAACTTGCTGCCACTCTGGATCATTTTAAAGAATATGAGGTCTTGCATAATCTTATTGTATGTAAATGGTTCTTGATGTGCCATCATTAGGCCATTTTGCCTTAGTTGCTGGAATGAGTTTATATATGAGCATTCTTTTGTACACTTCTTTGGTTTCTCCATCAATAACTTTCGTGATTGGTGTCCCCTTGTCTCTGTTTTTTTTTTTTTTTTTACTTCCTCTTTGCTGGTTCTGTTCGTATATATGGAAATATGTGTAGTCTTCCATCAAAATAGCACTCACCTTGGTTGTTGTACCTATACCTAGGCTTTGCACATGTTGTTGAGAACATGATCTTTGGACCATGTGTGCTTGCTAACCCTATTGTGTGCACTCCCTTTTCATTTTTGCCTAAGTAATATCAGTGAATTTTCTTAGACAGTTTGAACCATTTCTCATCAATATGAACAAAGTCATACATGGGAAAATGCCTATTTGACCAAGGTGATTGATAGGCTAAAGTCGTATCACTTAATCAAAAGTATTACCTAAGTCCTCTGACTAATGTAGATAGGGAAGTAGGGTCGAATCCACAGGGAAACAAGTCTTTCTATTCCTAAATAATTAATATAATCTAAATTATCAAGTAACCAATTTGTTATTATTAAAGGATACTAAACTACGAAGATTAAGGATAGAGAAATACCAATGAATAAAAGACCTAGGACACAGGTTCACCAATAAATAATATTCCAGGGTAAAACATAATAATTAATCATCAATGCATCAATTAATCAGATCATAAAGGGCTTTTGCTACGTATTACAATCACATAATTAATCTATCGGTATTAAATCGCATCTCTCGAATCTTGACTTAACCATTTATAAATTAACCTGTCTATTGACACTAATCCTAAACATCAATTCTCATCTCTTGAATCTCGAATCAATATTGCATAACTCATACAATTAAACCAGCGCTAATCTAATTGCATAGTATTAAATCAATCAATAGAAAATTAACCAAAAACATTGACAATCAACAATAATAGATTAACCTTTTATATTAATCATGGATCCCAAGAACCCTAAAATTAAACTACTCGTGCATAATTAAAACTAACCTAATTAAAGCAATTAAAGAAAGCATGATTAACAAGCAATTAAATAAAACAATTAAATTAAACATATAGAAAACAATAATAAAGAAACTAACACGAAAGCAACCAAAATAAAATATAATCAAAACAAAGAAGCAAAAATTAAACTTACAAATAATGAAACTATCGTCACGAAAACCAATAAACTAAATAAGCTAAACTAGGAACAACAAATATCAAAAGTTGCGTAAATACTGGAAACTAAAAACTAAAGTCAACTCCTAAAATAAACTATCAAATTCCACTTGAACTAAAAGTAAAGAAAAGCCTACGTACCCCACTCAAGCTGCGTGAATCTTGGGTATTTATAAACCCAACAATCCCTTTTCACAAAACCGACTTCAGCGAAATAACAAGAGTAAGGCCCAAGGAATATAAGTCCATTCCTTTCTTCATTAATCGAGCCGGTCCACAAATCACGCTCAGCTCTTCTATGCTTGAAACTGCAAGCCGGGCCCCTTTCAACCTTTGGCCCAATTTTACTCTTGGTTGGTCCAAATATTTATTCGAACTTCTTATTAATCGAGCCCTTAATCACCAAATTAAATTCCTTTAACTCGGCCTTGGGCTTCAAATATACGGTCATGAAATTGTAGGAGTTTATAGGTACTACGCAGCGGAAATAACATGAATCATATTCAATCAAGTATCAATCCTAAGAATCGCATGCATAACACACAAGACACATAATCATACCTTTGACGCGTGAATTCCACGAAGCTATTCGACAGGCAAATCAGGGAGAGAATAGAGCTCCAAGCGTTGCTCCTCTACTTAGTCCACGAGATACGAACGAGCCGTCCACCAATACTAGATTGATCGAGTGATTGAGGAAAACCGCGATCACCACCTTTATGGACAACCGACCACCGCACAAATTACCACCACCACCATGAACCACCACTGGTGTGAGAAGGTGGAGAGATCCGTGTGAGAGAGAGGAATATGAGAAGGGTTGGGTTTCGTGTTTGCTAATTAGGGTTTGATCACACTGATCAGTTAATTGCTTACCTCCATGCAAACCTAGGCACCTAGTCTATTTATAATCCTATTATAATTAGACTAGGGCACGAAGCCCAAAACTCTTTTATCCACTCCATATGGCCAGCCACCTAGAGTGATAAGGCCCATGATGTGCCTCGTCCTCTAATGCTCAATCTAGCCCTTTTGTGTGACCTTATAGGATCCGTCCAATTGGGCTTTGGGCTATTTTACTAGTCCAAAGATGGTTAGTACCTCTAGCTATGGCAAAACGACGACCCAAATGTACGAACTTAATTATCTCCATAATTTGATCCATTTATATATCTAGTAATTGCACACGAAGAAGACATAACTCCTTCAGAAATACGATCAAACTCCAATATATTTGTAGTGGTTTAATAAGCTCGGGAATTATTATAATTCTGTAAATTCCTACAAAATAATACCAACTCTACAAAAATACTAGAAAACGTATATTAGTAATAAAAATAGCTCCGAAGAGTTTAAATAAGCACAAATATGACCGTGGGACGAGGAATAAAATATATATATAAAATAGACTCATCAGTGATGACCCCATGATTAGACCAAGAATCCATTCCAATCTTCCAAATTTATTTACTTTTGTCATAGGGGGCTTAATTGCATTTGTGTGAGCCTTGAACTTTCCCCTTTTGATCATCCTTCCAACTGTTGATTTTGAAATATTCAACATACTTGCAACATACCTTATGCAAGATCTTTCCCCCATGCCAAGCTTTTCAATGTCCTCTTGTGGTGCTGTAATTATTTTCCTTCCTGCCAAATGGTAATTAGTGCATGGATTATATTATCCTAACTATTCTTTCTGCTTTTTGGCTGAGTTCCATATCTGGCTCATACATCTCCTTGAGATATTAAAATTAGGGGTGAAATTTTGGTATTTGGTTTGAATTTTGACCCAAACCGAATTAATTCGGTTTTGAATTTTCCAAACCCAATCCAAACCGAACTAGATCTAATACCGAACCAATCTAAACCAAAATTTAAAAACCTAATTCGGTTCCAATCCAATAACCGAATTTCTAAGAGTTTTTTTTCCAGACTGTTGAATAATTATAAATTTAAAAAGAAAAAAAAACAACTAGATTTATAACGAATAATCTACAAAGAAATAGTAAAAAAAAAAAAAAAAAAAAAAAAAAAAAGAAGAAGAAGAAGTATACACTAACACAATAATTGTAATTAATAAATTATATTGATTACAACACTAAATTTAAAACTACAAAGTATATAAAGATAACTAAGAAAAAAAAAAGTACAAAAATATGCCTAGAAAATTTGGGTATGAATTTCGAAAATTTTCTCTTCTCAAATTTGGGTATGAACTCCGAAATAATGCACTGCAACACCAAAACACAATTGGTGGGTACTAATAACCCCAGAAAAGTCATTCACAACAGCAGCAACAACAAATTCGTATGCATCTAGTTGAATCAAATTAATCAATGATGATTATGATAATGATGCCATTATTTTACACTCAAAATTAAATTTGAGAGAAAAGATGCATGATATGAGGAGAGTTGAAGGACAAAGGAGGCATGAAAGAGGGAGATGAAGGGGAGAGAAAGAGGAGTGAAGGAGAGACAAAGAGCCAGAGAGGAGGCGTAAAGGTGAAGGAGAGAGAAAGAGCCAAAAAGGTGTGAAGGAGAGAGAAAGAGCAATAAAAATAGGGTTTTTTACATTTATATATGAAAAGGTTTGGGCTTATTACTAGTGGGCCAACATTTCGGTTTGGGATTTTGGTTTTTGGTTTTTGGAAACCCAAAACCGAAACCAAACCGAAATCCATATATTTTTTATTTTTTCAAACCGAAATGAATCGAATAGGAAAAAAATCCAATCCATATTGTTAATTCGGTTTAGTTCGGTTCGATTTTCAATTTTTATCTGTATTACTTTCACCCCTAATTAAAATGGTGCATAGACTTTTTAATTGTTCCCTTTTTAATATAATCAGTTTCCTGATTTTTTAATGAGGATCGAAACATGAGGATGTTATAATTATCCTCACTGCTGAGCCTGCGCTGCCTCCGCCTGTGATGAACTGGACTCTCATGTTGTTGATTATGCTTTTGTTTTGCTTATAATTATGCTCATGTTATTATTATTATTATTATTATTATTATTATTATTATTTTATTTTTTTTTGAAATAAAATTGATTCATAAATAAGACATACGATATCTACAAAGAGATTTAGATCTAAAAAATACATAATAATTGAATCAAATAAAAACATTTTGTAAGCATAACTAAGATCGTTGTTGCAAATCGTACATTCTTCATACCCTCTTTCATATCGCTGTGATTTACAGTCTTCTTCGGCGAGGGGGTCTATCGATCTATTGTAGCCGTGCAGAAAATTTCCGTCTGAATTGTTCGATTGTTGTCGAAATATTAATCTCTTTTTCAATCCCGCACAAAATTTTACCCATGAAACAACTCTATAGCCATCCATGAAATAAAAAAAGCAAATCCTCCCGCAAAAGAGAGAAGAAAAACCCGGTCTTTTGAAGGAGTTAAATCCTCCTAAAGTGGAAGAAAAACCCTGTCTTTCGAGGGAGAAATATTCCTCCTAGAAGAGGAAGAATTATTATAAACCTAAAGCAAGAGAAAAGGCACAAAAGAAACAACGATTGGGGCTTTCCACCGGTAAATCCGATGGAAGCCCCTTCAAAATTCAACAATGGAGACTAGGGTTTTAGAGAGAGAACATAGGAAAGAGAGGCTATTATTATTATTATTATTATTATTATTATTATTATTATTATTATTATTATTGTTATTATTATTATTATTATTATTATTATTGTTATTATTATTATTATTGTTATTTTTATTATTATTGTTATTATTATTATTATTATTATTATTATTATTATTATTATTGTTGTTGTTGTTGTTGTTGTTGTCGTTGTCGCCGTCGTTGTTGATGTTCTTGTTGTTGTTGTTGTTGTTGTTGTTGTTGTTGTTGTTGTTATTGTTCTTCTTATTATTACTATTGTTAGTGTTATTGTTCTTGTTATTTATTATTATTATTAATTTCTCAAAAACAGACGAAGTCGTACAACCTATAAAAAATTAGTGAGAAGTCGAGATACAATCTGGGCCCCCACTCCTCTATCTATAGAAAATCCTACCCTAGTAATTGTATGCGCAGAAGCACGCGCTCCAATGTCTTGCGTTGTTGAGAATTTATGAACCCGCTTAAGCAATGCAGCAACCTCCTTCTCTAATTCCCAAAGTGAAGAAAAGGAGAAGGGAATGAAACTATATCCAATTTCCTGATTACTGGATTAATACTTGAGCCGCATCATCCATAATCCATTCAAGAGTAAAGTCAGATAGCCGAGATTGTGTGAAAGGAGAAAACCCTATCAAGTCAACACTAACATCGCGGCCATGATCCCAGGAATAAAGTAATATATATGCAGGTCTGAGGGCCCCGTTATTCCCTCAGACAACCCAATGTCAACCTTCTTCTCGCTGAAATCCCAGATCGATAGCAAAAATCAACAAGGGTATCCTGAATAACATTATGCCGATGCTTAATACCCACCATACCAGCACACGACACCGTGAGATCACCGAAAATATCCCCCAAAAAAACCCTTGAACAAGCTGAGCACGACGTCTATGCAGAGAACAATGGAACAGCTAACCGGTAGCACAACATACATCGGTAAGTCTTTGAGTTCATCGTCTGACACAACCCAGAAATATGGATCGCCTAAAGCTAAGCAGAGGTGTGATCTCCCTGATGTGATTTCCGCAAGGCTAATTGTCGAGGAGATAAAGAAAAGGTGGATTATGCAGAAGCGATAACCTTTGTGAAATATATATCTGCCAATTTCTTCATGAGTTTTGCGACAACGACCTCACCAGGATTACTCAAAATGTCAGACTCCACCGTTCGATTAAATAGACTCAATGCATCCTCAAAAGCTCGACCAAGACCAACAATACCAACATGGCGTAGAAGCTTTTTCTACAACCTAGCAAACTAATAGAGATGCAAGAAAAGCATAATGACGAACAACTCATGCGGAATAAACACCAATCAAGGCCTCCAAATGCAAATGGTAAGGTGGTAAGCCACCACTGCCAATCGCCAAACCTAGGCCCCGAAGCAGTAATTATTATTATTATTATTATTATTATTATTATTATTATTATTATTATTATTGTTGTTGTTGTTGTTGTTGTTGTTGTCGTTGTCGTCGTCGTTGTTGATGTTCTTCTTCTTCTTCTTGTTGTTGTTGTTGTTGTTGTTGTTGTTGTTGTTGTTGTTGTTGTTGTTATTGTTCTTCTTATTATTACTATTGTTAGTGTTATTGTTCTTGTTATTTATTATTATTATTATTATTATTATTATTATTATTATTATTATTATTATTATTATTATTATTATTATTATATCTCAAAAACACACAAAATCATACAACCTATTGTAGGGAATAATTTCAAGCTTTAATCCCACTAGCTTGAACCCCACTGTGATCATACACTAAAGTACGGTGGCGTCCAAAAGGGAAGAAGATAGAGCAAAAGAATCGCCAACAAGTTTTAGGAACTTGTAAATCGTTCACGAGGTGAAGGTTACACCCCTTAATGATCCAAGAGATCGTCAACTCCATAAGGTCATGAACCAAATAAGGGTTCGGGGATGAAGGTAAAAATCCAACCTAAAAGAGATTGGACCTGCCCTAATAATATGCCTCTACTTTATTCTGATCGTATTCATGTGCGCTTTCTGATTAACATGCAATCAATAGGTTTACCCTAAACCTGTTTAATCTATGTTGGTTGAATATTAATGCACAAATAAACTATTATTGGCGATCACTTGAATTATAATCATAATTAACCCTAACAAGATTATTAAATATCTTATCAAGCGTGATTACAAGTACCAAATTCCCTTTAAACATGCATAAAAGTGTGATCAAGCAATAAATATAATATCAAGCAACATAATAAATAACCAATATCATGAATTATAGTTATAATAATAATAATAATAATAATAATATCATCATAAATCATAACAATTATAATCATAATCATATTCATGTTAATATTAAAGCATAATAATAATATCAAGATCCTAGGCATGATACTAACAACATTAATAACAAACCCTAGCATGTCACTAAGCAATAAAAATCAAATCTTTAACCCTAATATGATACTAACAATCATAAATATTAGGAAGAACGTAGGAAGCATCGTAACAATCATATTTAATATTAAAGTTACCCTAGACATGATACTAGAAATATCATAATAACAATATAAACATGATTTCTACATCATAATATCAATAAACCATTAAAGAACTTACTTTGATGCCTCGTACCTCTTTCTAATAACAAAACACACACGTTAGTAACTTCAAGGAAAATAATAAACAACCAAATAAATTAAATAATTGAAATAATTGAAATAGAGATTTGGGACCAAACCCTCAGAAATTAAACCTTTCACGTCTGGGGCGAAGGCAACTCTGAATATGGCTAGGTGTATCTAGATCTTGCGAATGCGGAATTTTGTATTTGAGAAAAGCAAAGTTTAGAAAAAGAGAAAGATGAAGAGATGAATGAATTAAGAGAGAATTAATGATTGCGAATGAAAATTGATTGTAGATGAGAATTCATGATGAATGATTCCAGAAAACAGAGTTTTTAATACGATATTTATAGAGAAAATCAGCCAAAAAGATAAATTAAACAAAACAGAGTCTGACGCACAAAAAACAGAGCTGGTGCCAACCCTGGCTAGCTGGCGCCAGGCACCAACACTAGCGCCAGGCGTCAGGCCTGGTTCCAGGCGCCAAGGCCTGGGGTCAGGCGCCAAGCCTAATTTTAACGCGTTTTTGAAAATCCGATAAGTTTGCCGTACTGGATGATAAAATCATATAATTTCCTCGAAAATGCTATTTGATTTTGATTAAAACTCTGAAAAGTCAACAAAAGTCAATTTATCAATGCTAATTGAATTAGGAATGAAAAGAACCTTCTAGAAGAATCTAGAAGACTAAAACCATTCCTAATTGCATTAGGAATGATAAATCATATTAGGCCCTCCTCTAGATCATTGGGCCGTAAACAAAGCTCAAACCGGGCCCAGTTTAGAAAATTGGCCATAACTTCCTCAATATTCATCGGAATTGGGCTCATAATATATCGTTGGAAAGTTATTTGCAAGCCCCATCCAACTACACTACTATTGGACCCATATCATGGACCAAACAAACTGGATTGACTTTTTTCTCAAAATAAGTTTTCAAAAAATGAGAGAAGAGAAAAGAAAATAAAAAATTTCCGCAACACTAGACTTTCCACACTTTCACTTCATTCGATTATGATTCGACGTGAAAGGTACTCATCACCGGGTTTGGTTTTGGGGAGACACATTTGGGTGTCTACAGAAGCCCCCACTTTGACTGAGTTTGGAGGAACGCAGGTTTCGAAAACAAAAGTCAAAGTATCGATAGGGACGGAGAATGATTCATAACGTTCTGCGATCCTAAATCATTCTAGTAACGCCGATACCTGCAAAACTAACGTTAGTTAAACAGATAAAAGAGTTAAGAAACGTGTATCTTGCACCGTTGAGCACACGTCTCTGAAAGTAACCGATTGTTTTGATGACCTTCTACAAGCTAGAGAATGCCATCCCACTTGAAAACTGCTACGCCCGTAACTGCTTCCAATTTGGAAGATTGCTTCGCCTGAAACGCTCCTCCTCCGCATTGATAATATTCCACATCCAAGGGAATACTATCGAAGATTATTTCTCTTGAAACAATCCTGATCCGCATTGATAATATTCCACGTCCAAGGGAATACTATCAAAGATTATTTCTCTCAAAACAATCTCCATCCGCATTATGACCATCTTCCATGCCTAAGGGAATATGATCGAAGACAACTTCGCCTGAAATTACCTCCAGTTGTTTGTGACAACTCTCCGCAAGCTAGGGAATGCTGTCAAAGATATCCTCTCTTGAAGTCATCCTCATCTGATGCGATAATTTTCCAAAGGAAATTACCGAAGATCCACGCCTGTCGATCTTTAAAAGTTCGCCTGAACTTTGCTCCCGCTATGCTTGTACGTCGGCGCTTCTGTTGCTTTGAACCTTTACATCGGTGCCCTTTTGCGAATGAATCATTATGTCGGTGCCTTTTTCTCTTGAATCTATATGCCGGTGCTTTTTGTTAATGAGCCAATGCTTAGGCGCTTTAAGCTAAGTGAGACGATCTTTCATCAGGTCGATCACTTTACGTAATCAAGCCGATTACTAAATCATGTCAAATTGCTTAGAGGGGCTAACTGGCGTACCAAGGAACCAAAAAATATGTTGCAGAAAGGTAGATCAACCCCACCAGGGGGCGGGTGATCTGGCGCCACTAAAAAGCCATCAGTGCCAATCATTTAGCCTTAGCGCCAGGCGCTGAGATTGGCGCCAGGCGCCAAGCCAAAATTGTGACGCTAATGCATAGGGCTTGGCGCCAGCATGGGGATTTCCTTAAATACCCCTTTCCTCTTCATTTTGCTGGCTGCTCGTCGCGAATTTGCTCGAAAAAAGTCCGAAAACTTTAATTGCTCGGTTCTTGCTCGTTTCTCAACCGAATTTGCTCAAATTTGTTGCAAATCAAAGCTCTTTTCATCTATTTTCCCGATCTATGTAAGTTTTATTCAAACTCACATCGGTTTTCATGAATTTTTGGCATGTTTATTCACGAATTTCATGAAAATTCGAAATTTATAATTCTCAATTTGCTTTGTTTGTCAAGTTTTATGCCATGAAATTTCTTGATTATGTTTATATATTGCTTTGGGGGTAATTTGAGACTTGTTTGACTCAATTTGGTGAAGAAATGAGCAATTTGCCATTGTTGGACCTCTTAAGGTCGTGAAGAACAATGTGACTCGTTCTTGATGTTTTTGCTAGCAATTCTTGTCCAATTTGTCACAATAATTACTATAGTGTTGCAAGAAATTGTTTGATTGCTTGAAAAAATGCCGTTATGCTCAATTTGAATTTGTGCTCTATTTTAGTACTACGTACTCTGTTTTTGCGAACATAGTATCATGCGGCTATGCGAACCTTAGATACTATAGAACCTTAACTTATGATGATTTTGCACAATGTAGCATGGCTAGACAATGAGGCTCGGGTTCACGGTCCCGAAACACTAGACGGGAGCATGAGCCCGTAGAGAATGACGTCACGCCTTCCACTTCGCTTGGTCGACTTCCGGAGTGGGATGAGCGGAACCTGTTCTTTGCCCCCGTCCACCATATTTCTGAGAGGGTGAGACAGGGCATCGTGCCCGAGAGGACGCGGCACCACGGCTTCGGCTGTGATGGTTTGGGCGATTTGTACAGGATGTACATCGCCAGGGATCTTAAGACGAGACTCCTATGGCAGTCTTGCAGGCTAGCTAGTCTGTTCGAGACCTCTGAGGCTATGGTCGCCTCCAGCGGGGGTCATCATGTAGTGCGCGCTTTGGTGAAGTTCTTCTGGGACACTACCAACACCTTCCATTTCCCCTAGGCGAGATGATGGTCACCCCTACGGACTTCAGTCTCATCACAGGACTGGAGTTTACCTCTGTACCACTGCGGTTTGACAGTGGAATCGACGTCTTTTCTTCGAAGGTCGAGGAGCTGTTGGGGCCGATCGCTATTCGGGCCCAAGATGAGGTCGAGACTACTCAGTTTAGCGCTAGGGGAATTCGCCGCTCGTAGCTGGCAGCGGCTCTTGATGACGATGCGACCACCTGAGAGCAGCGGGTGCGCATCTTTGTGTTGATGTTGTTGTCAGGGACATTCTCCCCTGACAAGGGTAGTAGGGCATTGCTTTACTATCTCCCTGCTGTCCGTGATCTTCACCGGATCGGGACTTATGACTGGGCCAGCTTGGCCTATGCTGACTTTGTTCGTGCGCTGAGGGACTCGTGTCGACACCGGTCCTTTGGGACGAACGTTGCTTTGTCTGCCTTTTGGAAGGTCGTAGAGGTAAACATTATTCCCTATAAAGTTTAGCTCTGCATATTAGTTTATCATTTACTCACACTTTTAGCTCTTTGTAGATCTGGTTCTACGAGCACTTCCCTTCTGCTGCACCGGCGAGACCATCGCCGCGGGTATTTCCAGTGAGCGCCTCTTAGGGCGGCCACCATGTAGACATGTCCACTACACATGTCCGGAACTGGATCATCGCGGTACGACTTTTATTATTTATTTTCTTTTCCGCGATGCTTTAGGTATATTCTCGCCTGATTGATGTTCGTTGTAGGGTCCTGAGGTGGTGTACCGTTCGTGGGGCGGTTGGACAGTCCCTAGGTTAGCCGCACAGTATTCTGCTGAGCGTCGCTATTTCTTGGCGACTTATGGAGCGATCGCGTACTTAGGAGAGAGGGTTGCTAAACAGCATTCCTCTGATGTCTTCGTCGTTCCTACTCCTCCACCACGTCATATGTTCAATGACGCGCGTTTGTCGAGCATATCTGAGGGAGCTGGTACCCCTTGGCGGTCCTATGTGATCCTCAGGCGGTGCTATGCTGAGGAGCTACTACCTATGTTAGCTCCAGCCCCCGTACCGGCTGAGGATGTGAGGGTAAGATTTTTTCAGTTTTTTACTTTCTATGAAGTAGCCCCCAAGTAATGTTTTACTGACTTTTTCTTGTTTTATCAGGACGGTGCTGCTGAGTTCGTGCCACCCCGCATGTCCATCCACTATTAGGGGATGTACGGGTCGATTGAGGAGATGATTTCTCCAGCTCCCGAGGGTGAGCGCTTCGTAGAGCGGTCGATTCCTCGCCACCAGACTCGAGTAAGCCTGGTTATTCACAATTTTGTGTTCATATATCATGCATGTTTACTGACTTATTGTTCTGACAGTTTTCGCGCGAGGTGGTTTCGGCAATGACACGATGCATAGATGCCTTTCGGAGCCAGCTCGTTCGGATGAGGAATGCGGCCACTTGCCGTCGGGATGACGTCACCCGAGAGGTAGTCTTTCTTTATATTTTTTGTATTACCGCTTCAATTTTGCCTTGTTTCTAATTTAATTCTTTTTGCAGGGTCAGCCTATCGCTTCTCACACCCGCGCGAGACCTGAGGGGCGGAGGGATCCGGCGAGGTCCAGCTCGAGACGTCGTCGTACTTCGTCAGGGGGTAGAGGTGGTCGCTCCAAGACTGCCCGTGCTGACGTTGCAGAAGGCTCAGGATCTTCTTCTGAGGGTGCTCATGCTGCACCGGTAGGAGAGGCTACCTTGGCTTTCAAAGGTGGTGGGATGTACGAGGTAGGCTCGTCATCGCAGCAGCCTGCGCAGCCTCAGCCTCAGGTTGATCCTGGGTGGAGTGGTCCTATATTGAGTCTTCCTCCTCCTACGGAGACTGGAGCTGGAGCAGGAGATGGTGGAGAGGTGACTCCTCGTACGGCGCAATTTTATGATATGATGGACATACGTCCTCCAGCGCCGTAGTTTGTTCCTGTGTATATTTTATTTTGCCTTTTTTTATAGAACTTTGCCTTAGACTCATTATTTATAGACACATTTTGTATATTTATGCTATTATGAATTTATTTGTTTGTTATTATTATGTGTATATTAGTGTGTGAAGTGTGACAAACAATTTTGCGCAAAAATTCCGTCATTTTTATTTTTTGATGGAGGGTATCCGACTCTCTCCCCCAAAAAGAAAAAATAAAAAGGAAAAAGTCAAATGAAATGTCGGGTGTTTGGAATTTAAATAAAGTCCAAAAAAAGAATAATATAATAAAAAATAATAGCTATTTTAATTAATTAAGAAAAAGGATAAAGAAAAAGATGCTTAGGAAAGATAATCAGAGCCATAAAGTCATTAATCAACTCGAGTTTAGTATTAAAAACGCAGGTTAATCACGCGCGCCTGCTGTGACAACTTGGCGCCAGCTGGCGCCACAATATGGCGCGTGGCGCCAGGCGCTACACTTAGCGTGTGGCGCCAAGCGTTGGCGACTAGCGCCAATTACGGGATTTTGACGCCAATTGACGCTGATGTCGTATTTCATTCTGATTAAAACTTCTCGCAATTTGTGCATAAATAGCCCCCTGCCCAGCCGATTCTTCTCATAATTCCAACAAATAAAATTATTCTTTGCTTTAGAAATAATAACTATGTCTTTAGTCACCAAAACCTTCACCCAATATACTCATGAATGGTGTCGATCTCTAAATGCTAGGGAGAGAAAAGAATTAGATTTGTGTCACTTGGGGGGAATTTATGGCATCAAAAGGGTAGATCTTGACTTAGATTTCATACATACCGCTCTAGAAATTTTGAATATTGATACTCATTGCTTCAGAATAGGGTATGATGAGATTAGCCCTTTGCCGGAGGAATTTGGTGCTATCTTAGGCTTCCCTGCAATAGACCTTATAGTAATCCCTAGAGTAGATGCATATTATTATAAGGATTTTGAGCGCTTCTTTAATTTAAAAGAAAGGGATTTATCAAAAATAGTAAATGGCAACATAGTTAATTTGAAAGAATTTGCACGCCATTATTTTGATAAACCTCTTTCTGAATCTTTTTATATATATAGAAGAAGGGTGTTCCTATTTTGCATGCTTAATCAATTTTTTCTTAGTAGTGGTAAAAATAATGAAGGCCAATCAATTATAACCACTGTTTTAGAACAAATTGAATCAGGGAGAAATCCAATGCAATTGATAGTTGGAGAGACTATGATTAGTCTTGATGAACTGAAAAGGGACCCAAAAGCACCTTTTCGCGGCTCTCCAATTACAGGTAGAAAATAATATTTTTAATCACAAAAATCAAAAAAATATATTTTTGTATTGTAATAATAATTTATTTGCATTGCAATTCTTTTACAGATGTGGCTAATGGAGAGGCTAGGATTAATTAGCCATCCGGACGATATTGAGAAGTATACTCCCAATTGCTTCGTGAGAAGGAAGAAGCGCATCCCTAAAATTGGGCGCCACGGGTGGAGAAAAGTCTTCGAATCACGTGATTTTGCTATCAAGTGGGTCGTCCCATGGTGGAAAATAGAAAGGATGGTTGGTGTTAACAAGCAACCTTTCTGCCGTCTTCCAAGCTTGTCTCGTGTGACTTATTATTATCCCTGCAGGGTAAAAAGACAATACGGCTTGCTTCAGAATATTCCTTCCGGGGATCTTCGTCCTCCCTATGAGTACCCTGTATCTCAAGAAGTAGACAGATTTGATGCTTACTGGAGTGCAAGACCTTTGTGGGAAGTGATTACCCAAAAGGTTCCTCCTTCTTTGCCCAATGATGTGAAGAAATGGTTGCTGAAGAAATCTTCGAAGGATCAGGGTAGAACTGATGTGAAGAATCGTCTAGGTGACAGGGTGATTCCCGCTAAGGAACGCTTAGGTGCAAGAATTGAATTAAAAACACCTGCAATGCCTAGGAAGAAAGGTGCTACCAAAGATAAAGGGAAAAGGAAAGCTAACACCACAGATAAAAAGGCTTGGGTGGAAAAGAAGCATGGAGTGTTAGCTGAAGGGGAGACTATCTATTCTAAAATTGAATGTAGGTCCTCTAAAGGATGCCTACTAGCTAAAGTTATGGATGAGGAGGAGGAAGAAGACAAGAATTGGAAAAGGGCTAGAAAGGAAAATAAAGATTAGGAGCATTGCTTGCTTGACTTTCAATTTATTAGACTTAGATTATTATTTTTATTTAAAGTTCATTTATTTCAGCTTTATTTAAATTCCGTCAATAATGTAATTTTATTTTATTAATGAAATTTGAGCTTTCAATTAAATTATTTACTTTAAATTTATTTTATTAAAGCAATGAAAATCGAAAAAATTAATTTTCCAGAAATTCTTCGAGTACGGAAGTCGAAAATTTTCCGAAAAACACCGAACTTCGCCTAGAATTTATTTCCAGATTGGCGCCGCTTATTTGCAATTGGCGCCTGTCATTGAAGTCTGGCGCCAGGCGCCAATATCATCGGCTGGCGCTGATGATTGTTGGCTGGCGCCAGGTTCTTCTCTGCGACGCCGATGATTCGCCGATCTTCTATTAAATTTTTAATTAATTCTGGAACGCGGGGATGTCGAAGAATAAAGTGGCCACACCCGTAAAGGGTTGGCTACGTATCCTTTCTTAAGGAATCAGGCCGAACGTAGCTTTCTTAAGTATCCTACTCAAGTAATTATGGGTAGTATTTCTTAAGTTGGTCAAGATTTGTCAATGTAGGGTCCATATCAGTTAATTTTGCTGCACCTCCTGACAGGATTGTTTTGACAATGTAGGGTCCAGACCAATTAGGTCTAAATTTACCCCTTGGATCTAAAACATTTTTCCTTAATGCTTTTAACACCAAGTCTCCTACTTTAATATTTCTTGTCTTGACCTTCTTATTAAAATGCCTAGCCATACGAGTCTGGTAACACTGAGTGTGATGTAGAGCTTCTAGTCGTTTCTCATCGAGTAGAATCATTTCTTCATATCTTGCCCTAGTCCATTCAACTTCATCGAGTTTACTCTCCAACGCAATGCGTAGAGATGGTATTTCTAGTTCGACATGTTGTACGGCATCCATTCCATATACCAATGAAAATGGCGTATTTCCTGTTGATGTACGGATTGACGTGCGGTAACCCCACAGTGCGTAGTGAAGTTTGTCAGGCCAATCCTTATAATTCTTCGTCATTTTTTCGATGATAGTTTTTAAATTTTTATTAGCTGCCTCAACTTCTCCATTTGCTTGAGGTCTATAAGGGGAAGAATGATGATGTTGAATGCCGTATTTTTGTAGCACTTCTTCACATTCGACCTGAAAGTGAGTTCCATTGTCACTTATCATTTCATGTGGGACTCCGTATCGACAAATAATATTTCTCTCGATAAAGAGTGCTACATGTTTTGCAGTGAGTTTAGCGTATGATTGCGCTTCGACCCACTTTGTGAAGTAATCGATTGCTACTAGGATATATTTGTGGCCTCCTGTTCATGGGGGAGTGATTTTGCCAATGATGTCAATTCCCCATGTAGAGAATGGCCATGGAGATGTGTAGGTGTAAAGCAAAGATGGAGGGACATGTTGTAAATTGGCATAAATTTGGCACTTAGGGCATCTTTTTTACGTATTGATGGCAATCCCTATTCATTGTAGTCCAATAATATCCTTCTCGCATTATTTTCTGGACTAAAATTTTGCCATTTATATGTGTTCCACATATTCCTTCGTGGACTATTCCCATTGCTCTTTGTGCATCCTTCATTCCTACACATAGGAGAGCTCGACCTTTAGGTACCCTTTTATGTAGCTCGTTGTCTATGAGTACATATTGAGAAGCCAAAAGTCTTAATGCTCGTTTTGCTCTTTTGTCAGCATGAGGAGGGTATTCTCCATTGGTGACATAATTGAGTATGTCCGTGTACCATGGTTCTTCTTCTTCTTCTTCTTCTTCTTCTTCGTCTTGGACTACTTCGTCGTCTTCTATGGCTTGGATGTATGCCGGTTTGTGTCTTTTTTCAATAGTTAAAGGCATTTGCTCGATTTCCGTGGGAATCCTAACCATTGAGGCTGATCTTGCCAAGGCATTAGCAAATTGGTTTTCTTCTCTAGGTAGATATGTGTATTCTACCTTCTCTAACTGATCGGTAAGAGTTTCCAGATAGGTTTGGTAAGGGGCTAGACTTTCGCTCCTTACTTTCCACCTCTTGGATATCTGATTGATGATCAAAGAAGAGTCTCCGAATATCCTTAACTTCTTTATTCCCAATGCCAAAGCTGTTTCAAGGCCTACCACGCATGCTTCATATTCAGCAGCGTTGTTGGTAACGTCGAAATCAAGCTCTATGGAGATTGGAACATGCTCCTCTTTAGGTGATACTAGTAGTACTCCAACGCCACATCCCTTTTGGTTTAAGGCTCCGTCGAAATATAAGGTCCAAGTATCATCTTCAGTAACCATTAGGTCTTCATCTGGAAATTCATTGTCTTGTATTGGTGTCGAGTCTTCTATTGGAAAATCTGCTAGAAAGTCTGACACCACGTATCCTTTGATAGCTTTTTGTCGCATGAATCTCACATCAAACTGGTGAGTGTAGATTTCTCGAATAGATACTTGAGTGGATCTAATCGGGAGACTACGAAGACGGTATGCACTAGCATGTAATGTCTTAACTTAATTGTGGCCCACAACAAGGCGAGGCACAATTTCTCGAGCGGTGTGTAGCGTGCTTTGTATTCGAGCATCTTTTTGCTTAAGTAGTAAATTGCGTTCTCTTTGCCTTCTACTTCTTGTGCTAGCATAGCTCCCATTGTCTCTTTGGTAACCGTCAAATATAACCTAAGAGGTATTCCGGGGAGTGCTGGTGCTAATACGGGGGGATTTACGAGATATGCTTTGATCTTTTCAAAGGCTTTTTGACACTCGTCATCCCATATTACTGGTACATTCTTCTTGAGTTTTTTGAAGATTATTTCACATATCGTCATCAGTTTTGATATGAACCTCCTTATATATTGCAATCGGCCAATAAATCCTCAAATCTGTTTCTCAGTCTTGGGCGGTGGCATGGACATGATTTCTTTGATCTTGGTTTGGTCTACCTCTATTCCTCTGGAGCTTATGACGTAATCCAAGAGCTTGCCTGAGGTGACTCCAAAATCACACTTAGATGGATTCAACCTCATATTGTATTTTCTTAGCCTTTCGAAAAATTTCCTTAAGGCTACTTGATGGCCTGGACGGTCTTTTGATTTTACAATCATGTCGTCGACATATACTTTGACTCCTTTGTGCATCATGTCATGGAGTAAGGCAGTTGTTGCACGTTGGTAAGTAGCATCCACGTTTTTCAATTCGAATGGCATTACCGTGTAGCAGTAAGTGCCCCATGGGGTTATAAAGGTTGTTTTCTCCATGTCTTCTTCTGCCATGAGAATCTGGTTGTAACCCGCGGTATCCATCCATAAATGAAATAAGCGCGTGATTTGCCGTGTCATCTACCAGAATATCGATGTGTGGCAAAGGGAATTCGTCCTTTGGACTTGCCTTATTTAGATCTCGATAGTCGACACACATCCTTACCCTTCCGTCTTTTTTCGGAACTGGGACGACGTTGGCGACCCATTCGGGGTATTTGGATACCTTGATGAAACCTGCGGTTATTTATTTTTGAACTTCTTCTTTTATTTTAAGTGCTACGTCGGGTTTCATTCGACGTAACTTTTGTTTTACAGGTTTCATTCCTAGAATTAGTGGTATAGTGTGTTGAGTTATTTCTCTGTTAATGCCTGGCATGTCTTCATATGACCAAGCAAATACATCGATGAATTCTTTAAGTAAGTTAATTAAATCGGTTCTTTCTTGCTTATTCAATGTTAATCTGATTTTAACTTCTCTTTTATGATTTGAATCATTTGAGATGTCAACTGTTTCAGTTTCTTCAATTACCGGTGTTTTCTTTTCGAGTGTTTCCATTGCTTTAATAATTTCTTTGTCTTTTACATCGTTAGCTAAGCAATGCTCATCATCTTGGGTTAGGGAAGAACACAAGAAGTAAGGAGAATGAGAAATATTATTATACTCTGAGATCATTACATCAAAGAGTGATAAGTCCTCAGGGACTGGATCACTAACTATCCTAGGAGAAGAAATAAGAGGGGGAGGTGTTACTACTAAAGACTTAGAAAACTCTAGAGGGAGAGACTCCGACTCAGACTCTGACTCAGACGACTCCTCAAACATCGGTCCCTGTCCTGTCGTGATTGATATCTTTCTTCCGCTTGGAGTAGTCACCTTGATGGTCTTGCGCCACCCTTGTAGTGATCCTTCAGCTGGAGTAATTAGCTTCGAGGGGTCAAAGCTTTCACTTTGTAGGACTGTTTGAATGAGCAAGGAGTTATCTTCTTCATAAGTTGGGTCATTCTTTTCTCACCTAAACAGTAATCCCATGACGTTAAAGTCAAAGTATGGGGGTGCTTTCTCCTTGTGGACGGGAGTTGGGATTTCATCAGTGAAGTAGCAATCCAAGAAAATCTCGAATCCCGGTTGTCATATGCCGTTTACAACAAATGGCTCGGGAAATTCATGGCATGGATAGTCCTCTCCTTCTTTTATGAACTGACCATTAAGCGTAAGAGGGTACTGATCCATTGGAATTGCTTTCTTTTGAATGCGAGCGTCCCTACGTGCTTTCAACTTTTCCTGGGCTCGCTTGAGATCTTTCCGAGTCGGTTCGAAAACAAGTCCGAAAGTATCTAACTTAGGGAGGCCATTTGACTCCAGCGGTTTTACCATTCCTTTCTTCTTTCCTAAGGTCATCCCAGGAAATTGTCCTTGTTTCTACAGCATGGCGTTGACAATCATGTTGGAATGGGGGTCATGGCAAAGAGGGGTCCTTTCATCCTCCTGGATTAAGGAGACTTCTTCGTTAAATCCCCATAAATCTTCATCATCTTCGTCGAGCTCTACATTAATGATTGGATTCTCTATGGATTTAATCCTCATAGGCGAAGCATCAATAGTGATTGGAATTCCCCCAACTATAGCTTTTACTTGTTGGTGGAGAGATGAAGGGACGACCTTTAGATCATGAAGCCAAGGGCGTCCCAACAATAAGTTGAATGAAGCTTTGATGTCCACTACTTGGAAAGTAGTGGCATGTTCTATTGCTCCTGCCGTTACATTTAGGGTAATCTTGCCAAGAGCTTGACGACGAGTGTTATCGTAGGCTCTTATTCCTTGTGTGGATGGAGTTAAATCTTCGTCCCTTATGCCGAGCATCCTCGCAGTTCTAAGTGGACAGACATTGATAGCCGATCCATTGTCTACAAGAGTCATGGGAACATTCATCCTCTTGCAAACTACTGTGAGGTTTAATGCCTTGTAATGTTTGTCACCTTCTGGGGGTAAATCTTTGTCAAAAAAGGTGATCAAATTAATCGGACTAGGAAGGTCACTTCTGAGGAAGTTGGCTAGTCCCTCAGGAGTAGTGTCAGAATCTATCCCGATTTTGTCCAAGGCATTCATTACAGCCAACCTATGTTCTCGAGATGTTTCCAGAAGTTTCCACACATTCATCTCAACTTTTGTCTTCTTAAACTTCTTAACAATATCATTGTCTTCGATGATAGGTATGGGAACTTGTTGTGTGGTTGGCATAGGTTGTGTTGAAACGGGAGGTTGCATTCTCCCGAATCTTGTGAGGACGTCTATTGATGAATCTTCTTCACCCCAAATGTCATCTGTGGTATATGACACAGAAGGTGTAGGTCCTATTACATCCTTTAGATAGAGATCTTCTTCATCACTGTCCCAAACTCCATTGATGGTCGCATCCTCTTCTTGTTGAATTTGGACTAGTTTCTTTTCATCAATCATTTTCTGTACCAAATCCTTGAATTTGAAACAGTTAGTGTGACCCCCTGATTGATGATACTGACAGTAATATATATCTGTTCTTTTTAATGATTCGAATGGTCTCGGTTCGAGAGGTTTGACCTCGCCACTCTCGGAGAGCATTTCGAACATTTGCGCATATGGGATCCCAATTGGAGTGTAGATTCTATTGCTCTTCTTAGTTTTTTCAGTGACTTGTAAGGGAAAGTGTTTTGCCTCATAAGTTGTTCTCACTGGTGTGAATTCTCTTTTAGGTTCTTCTTTCGGATGTGGAAGCTCATCATATTTCTTATGGAGTTCGTTCATAACTTTGAGAGCTTTGCGTAGTAGTTGTGATACCTCCCTCATAGACAGTGTGAGCAATTGTATATCTTCCTTATTTGCCGGTTCTGGAAGGCTATCCTTGACATCGAAAAAGATTTCCTCTTCTTTTTCTTTGACACGTATTTCTTTGACGGGTTTAATGAGAGATGAGGGGTCAACCTCGTTTTCCTCATCGGAGATAGCTAGGGTATGAGCGAGAGGTGCATTGTCAATGCTTGGCTTCTTACTGGCAGGGGGCAACGACAGCTTGTTATTGTCGATTAGGTCTTGGATAGCTTCCTTAAGCTTCCAACGGTTTTCAGTGAGATGGCCCCTACCTTGGTGATACTTGCAGTGTGCATTGGGGTTCCAGTTAACTGACCTCTTCTCAACTGGTGGGTCCCCAAATGGTCCAATAGGAGTTATAAGACCTTTTTCATTTAATCGATCAAATGCGGTGTCATAACTCATGCCAATAGGAGTGAAGTTCCTCCTAAATGGTTTCTTATGTCCTTGATTGTTCATGGCAAGGACTTCTCCTAAATTAAAGGTGCTAACATTATTTGAGTGGGCGGTTTTGGAAGAAGAAGGATTGTCGTTCTTCTTTCTTTTCCAGCCACTGTTGGAGTTATTGTTGGCAGCTATTAACTTAGCCAAGTCATCTTCGATATTGATCCCAATGTCATCAACGGCTTTAGGTATGGAGGTTATTTTGATATTTGAGATGCCTGGAATATTTTTCTTGGAGATTTTTGATGAATAGTCTCACAGACTCTTTTTCACTTGGCACCTCAATCATCTTAGCTGAGGTTTCTCTCCATTTGTTAAAGAAAGAGGTGAAGCCTTCATTCTCTTTCTGCTTGAGGATTTCAAGTTCTCTATGGTCAGTCTCGACTTGAATGTTGCACTTGTACCTATCAACGAAAGAGTTTGCTATGGACTCCCAGGTAGAGGTCTTTTCTTTCTCGAGAGAAAAGAACCATTGTTGGCAAACAGTCTCGAGAGATAGTGAGAACAGAGAAGGGAAGACCTTCTTCTCGATACCCTTGATACTCATGATTGTTTCAAATGCTCTTAAATGAAAGTAAGGGTTGTCAATTGCTCTGAATTTTGGGATGTTGTTGGCGCTGAACTTCTGCGGAAGAAGCTCTTTGTCCACCGAGACCCCTTGTGATGTAAGCTCTTAAAACTTGTAATCGCTAGACAACTTGCTTAGACTCTCTTGCATGAGGTCCATCTGTTGTTGCTTCACGGGATCATCAATCTTGAGTGCGAGAAGCTTCAGTGTCTCAGTCACAGTAGGCAGTTGGTTCTTAAGATCATTGACTTCTTCTTGTGCTGCCATTATAGTCTTAGCTTTTCTCTTGCGAGCTATGGGTTTGTCGAAAAGTTGGACTTGTACGAAGAGGTTGTCTTTGATTAACCGTCCTTCCTTTCTTGACCACGCGCTGTAAATTAAACCATTTTGCGTTTAAATTACTTGACTCGAATCAACTTGACTTTACGGTTTATTTTAAGGAGGAAAAAGAAAGAAAAGGGAAAAAGGTGCCTATTTTTGGCAAAAATAACGTACATATTTTTAGGGAGTACATATTTTTAGGGAACTAAGTATATTTTTTTTATATTGGAGGATTAATATCCGACTTACCCCCCTAAAAAAAATGACATAAAAAACGCGCACACAGGACTCTCTTAAACATGGTCAAAGTATGTGGATTGGTGTGTGCGTTGAGTGTGAGTGACATGCTTGGACTCTTGTGTAAGACCATGGGAATTAGTGCGTAAACTCGATCATTGACTCAAATAAATACTATTGACAACAAAAATTTAGCCGAATTAAATAGAAAACTGATTAATTAGACTCTAGGTGATGACTCGACCAATAATCCGAACTGTCGGCCAAGCGACAGGACTGGCGTCGCACTGTGAAGCTTGGCGCCAGACAACATGGCTGTCGTCAGGCGCTATACTCCATGATGTGGCGCTACAGCTCAGACCTTGGCGCCAATATTGGAGCTTCGGTCTGGGACTGTTTTCGGTGTTATTAGTCAATCGGGGTACGCCTAAAGTCGTATTAGGTCAATTCCGATTAAAATATTAGACTTTATTGACTCAAATTAATTAATTATTTAATTAAATAGGCAAAGTTCTTTAAGTCATTAAATTTTTTTAGTCTCAACACAAGTCAACAAACGGTTAAGAAAAACATAGAATATATATGCACAACAAATAATGCACACCTAGTCAAGTAGGCACAATATGATGCAATGCGTTTGCAACCTAACCATGGCTCTAGTGCTCTAAAGTTTGGGATATGGTTTAGTCAATAGAGGGTCCATGGTTAATTGTCCAGATGCACCGCGCAGAAGCCTAACCGTGAAGGGTTGGCGCGAGTGGATGGGACACCACTAGTTTTAGAAAAAAAAAACTCGCTTCCATGGTTTAGTGAATTCAACATCTCGGATGTACCCTTTGTTGCACGGAGCGTTCAATCGGGTAGATGGAGCATGAATTCCCAGAGGGTTATGTCCATATGTAGAACACATATGGGTTTCAGAAAAGTGAGAAAAAATTCAATCAGGAAGTAGGAGCGAGCAAATAATACGAAAAACTGGTAAATTAGAACGCATATTTCTGGCTCGGTATTGGGGGAAATTGGCGCCAGCAATCAGAGACTGGCGCCAGCTTTTAATTGTAGCGCCTGGCGCCAATACTGGCGTCTGGCGCTACAACTAAAATACTGGCGCCAAGCTCTGGCCCCTGACGCTACTTCCCACATGCCTCAGCAGCTTTCTGTGCTCGATAAAATTTTCCAGATTCGCGCGGCGTTATTTCAGTCCTAGTTGTGAAAGATATTTATCAAATTTCCTACATGTAAAATCCTATGCTTTTAACTCATTACGGATGGTCTTTCCAATGAGATCTTTTTTATGCATATGACAATAATGCTAATCAAAATTACGCACATGAAATACTTAGAACGTTTCGAGTCTCATCCACTCATTCTAAATCATTGCCGAAACAAATTCAGGAAATAAAATAGAAATCCTCCCCAGTGGAGTCGCCAAAAACTGTAGGGAATAATTTCAAGCTTTAATCCCACTAGCTTGAACCCCACTGTGATCATACACTAAAGTACGGTGGCGTCCAAAAGGGAAGAAAATAGAGCAAAAGAGTCGCCAACAAGTTTTAGGAACTTGTAAACCGTTCACGAGGTGAAGGTTACACTCCTTAACGATCCAAGAGATCGTCAACTCCATAAGGTCATGAACCAAATACAGATTCAAAGTTGAGTATTGTACATATATCAATATTCTATTTGGTTTAGGATTTTAACTTAGATGTATTAGTATCTAATCATGTTTATAATTTTAAAGGTCGTAACAAATTTAGGTATATGTACGTAGTTAAAAATATATATATCTTGGAATTTTAAAAATTATATTTATTTTAATATTTTTTATTTGTGTTTAATTAAAATAAAGTACTCATAAATGGTTAAAACATACCATAAATAGTCTTAGGTTGTTTAAAGCATTTTTAAAAATGAATTTTAGGAAAAATTAGAAAATAACACCACCAAAAAAACTCACGATTTTGATTATAACACCACAAAAAAAACTTTGATTATAACACCACCAAAAAACCAAAAATTTTGATTTCACCACCACCTGGTGGATGCCATCCAAAAAACCGTTTGTGGACCCCGCCAAGTACACATGTCATTTATATATTGGTTTAAAAAAAATTAATAAAAGAAAGAAAAAAAAAAACAACTAGATCCTAAGGCAGCCACTAAGCCCACCACTAGCCACCACCCCCTAAACCCTAGCTGATTAGGGGATTTTGCTCCCACCAATCGGAATGCGCCACATGGGCCAATCAGGTCCTGCCAAGTGTCCCCCAGTTGGACATCTGAGGGCTTGCCACGTGGCACACGCTTATTCGTCCACCCTGGACTTATTATGTCATGACACGTGGCATACTCCATGCCTAATGGAGAAGCCGGTCACCTAGGCCCAACTTCCGAGGGAAGCCCAATCAGCCCAAGGTTAACCTAAACCTAGATTGGCACGTTTCCCGAGGTTATAAATACCTCCCTTAATCCTCATTAAGGGAGATGACGCGAACAACGCAGATTACACACATTAAACACTCTCACCTAGAGAGACCCAATCACTTTAATTTCCGCATTAATTACTCCTTAATCAAGTACTAACTTGACCGTCGGAGGCGGATCTCCAATCATCCGGAGCATCCGTTTGTTTTGCAGGTACAGGCGTCCGGTTCCAGTCTCGGAATTGTAACTCTCCCGCAGGACATCATAAAACCCCGAAACATTTTGGCGCCGTCTGTGGCGAGAGTACTTCTGAGATGGCACCCACGATTGTACCGGCTCCTGAAGAGAGACATCCCCTGGACGATCCTCTAGTTCATTCGGACCGCGATACTGAGAATGAATTTGAAGTTGAAGCTCACACAGCTTCAGACGGGACCCTAAGGGCCCGACGTACCCGTCACACCGAAAGGAGGGAACGGGAACATCTTCAAACTAGAAGCGAGCCAGCAGGCGCACCGCCTGTTCGGCAGCAGCCGACTAATGGGTCTGCTCCCATCACAAGGGACGAACTCATGACCTTCATGAGGGACTTCAAGGGAGAAATTCAAGAGTTTATCAACAAGAAGCCGCCTGCTCTGGACAAGGAGCAGTCGGCTAAGAAACCCTCCACTTCACGGAAGAGGAAGCCAGTTCAAGGGCGAGAGGCGACCCCTCATCCTAAATCTAGGAAGTGGGAGCCACCTGCCCTTGATTTCACAAAATATCGTTTTCCTACTCCAGGAAATAGGAAACCTGTTCGTCATATTCAGGCGGACGGGTCGAGGAAAACATACACAGACGCTCGGCTACTGCTAGAGCAGAAGAAGAGTGACCGATTGTCAGAGTCGGCCTCTACTTCATACTTCCAAGACAGTCTGCGAAATACCTTGATGAGGCATACTCAGTCTTATCATGAGAGTCAGTCAGGCGGCACCTCCCGTCAATCCGGCTTTCATAGCGACCAGGCGGTACCAAACTTACCGTTTGTACCGCAACAACAGTATTTTTTACAGCCACCTCCGTTTGGTGGACATGCAGCAAAAAATGTCCAACCTATAGACTGGCAGCTACGGTTGCTTAGACTTCGTGAACAGCCGTCGGCCTTCTCCAAGGAAATTACTGAAGCCGCTCAGCCGGCCAAAGTGAAAAATGTATTAGTAGGCGCCTATGACGGCACTACTAACCTAGAAGACCATCTGATGGCATTCACCAACCTGATGTACCTTCAAGGGTTGGATGATCCCACTTGGTGCAAGTGTTTCCCAGCGACTCTCAAAGGAATCGCACAACAATGGTTCGGCAACCTGCCGACTGGTTGTGTAAATAACTTCAAGACGCTTGCTTACTTATTCACCTCCAACTTCGCCATGAACATCCCTGCGAAGAAGACGACCCTTGATTTAGGAACAATTCAGCAGGGCGAGAAGGAGGGGCTTCGTTCTTACATCAGGCGGTTTAACCTGATGAGAATACAGATTCAAGGGTTACCGGATGAAGTAGCCTATACTGACTTTTTCAGAGGTCTCAAAGACGGGTCGACCTTCAAATTTGATTTGGTCTGAAAGAGGGTGGCGACTCTTCAAGAGGCCTTGATTGAAGTGGAAGCCTATATACATGCGACTGATCTTTGTAGTACGGTAAAACAGTCAGACGGGAGAAGGTCCGACAAAAGAGAAGGACGACAGAAACAGTCGTCAAACAAAGACGAGAAGAGAAAAGAGGTCTGGGCGGCTGATTCCTCTAAACAGCCGGCCGAAGAAGAAAAAAGAATTCAAACCATACTCCCCAAAGTATGCGTTTAACAAGGATAGCCAATTTATCCTAAAGGAAATCAAGGGACGGATCTCAATTGAGAAGCCGGTCCCCATGAAGGGTTCTGCAAACAACCGGAACCAAGAAAAATTCTGTGATTATCATGAAGATGTTGGTCATCACACCAATGAATGCATCAGTCTCATGCGGTATCTAGACCGCCTGGCTGAGCAAGGTGATCTTGACACTTATGTCAAGAAATCTACGGGGAACACTTCCTCGAAAAAGCAGTCGGCCAAAAAGAATCAACAGGCCGACAGCTCCGATACAGATGATGCAGTCGTCTACACCATTGCAGGCGGCTCATCAGGAGGCGGCCCCACTATTAGGGGCAACAAAGACAATATCAGACGGTTAGATGTAAATTCCGTTCACCAAGAACGGCCCTCCAAATATTCATTTCCTGAGATTGTCATCACTGAAGAAGATCTAGGAGGGGTAAGAGGGTCGCATGACGACCCTATCGTTATTGAATGTAAAGTGGCCAACCAGAGAGTTGGCCGAATCCTCATAGATACTGGAAGCTCCTCAGATCTCATCAGTAGCAAATGTCTGTCGAAACTAAAATATCAGACTGATTGCATACATCCGGCATCCCACCCTTTAGTAGGGTTTGGAGGAGGAGTCGTCCACCCAGTGGGACGAGTGGATTTACCCATCCGCCTGGGCGAAAAAGGGGAAGGACGACACATGGTAGTCCGGTTCCTGGAAGTAGAAGAACTCTCGGCCTACAACATGATTCTGGGACGACCAACCCTGAATAATTCCAAGGCTGTTATAATCCCATCTCTTATGTTGCTCAAGTTTGAGAGGGATAATGGAACAGTCGGGTCCCTAAGGGGAGATCAGAGGATGGCCCGAGAGTGCTATCTCTCAGATGTCAAGCCCACTGTTATGGCCACTAGGTCGAGAGGTAAAAAAATAGACCTTGACAATGTTAAGGAGAGTGCGCCTGTTCAAGAAGCAGGCGGCAAGAAGAGAAAGGAATCCCAGACAGGGGCCGCAAGAAAAGACAGAAAATAGCAATCATTGGCAGAGGAGCGGTCGGATGAATTCCGCCCTCAGCCAGCTGGTGAGCATACGGACCTGATCTTAGATGACTCGCGTCCTGACAGAACAATCAAGGTTGGGACGACTGCTCTAAGGGACCTGGGTGACGACTTGCACAAACTATTGAAAGAATACAAGGACATCTTTGCATTCGAAGTCCATGAAATGCCAGGCATTAGTCCTGATCTGGCGGTACATAAACTGGTCGTGGATTCGAAAAAGAAGCCGGTACGACAGAAGAAGCGGAACCATGGCGAAGAAAGAAGTCAGGCGGCAGCCGCCGAAGTTAAAAAATTACTTGATGCTGGGTTCATTCGGCAATGTTACTTCCCAGACTGGGTTGCAAATATGGTGCTTGTTAAAAAGCCGAATGGCACCTGGCGAATGTGTGTAGACTACACAGACTTAAACAAGGCGTGCCCCAAAGACAGTTACCCTCTGCCTAAAATTGATAACCTGGTCGACTCAACAGCCGGCCATGCTTTGATGAGCTTTATGGACGCCTACTCTGGTTTCCATCAAATTCCTTTATGGAAGAAAGATCAGGAGAAGACGGCCTTCGTCACTGATCAGGGGTTATACTGTTACACGGTCATGCCGTTTGGTCTTAAGAATGCCCCGGCCACTTTCCAGCGAATGATAAACACTGTTTTCTTTGATCAGATTGGGAGAAATGTCGAGGCATATATTGATGATATGATTGTCAAGTCTAAACTTCAGAAAGATCATCTGTCGGACCTCCGAGAAACTTTCGCCACACTCAGGCGGCACCATGTCATGCTCAATCCCAGGAAATGTTTCTTTGGAGTTGAGTCTGGGAAATTTCTTAGATTCCTTATCAATCAGAGAGGAATAAAGGCGAACCCAAAGAAGGTGCAGGCGGTCATCGACATGCAGTCGCCTCGTACCATCCGAGAGGTTCAGAAGTTAACAGGTTGTCTGGCGTCCTTGGGAAGATTTCTAAGCCGATCAGGCGACAAATGCCTATAATTTTTCCAGGCAATTAAGAAAAAGGCAAGGTTTGAATGGGGGCCGGATGCTGAGGCGGCCTTCCAGAAATTGAAAGTTCACTTGCATTCCTTGCCGAGGCTGGTCAGCCCTTTGCCCAAAGAAGTACTCTACATGTACCTGGCCGTCTCTGATCATGCGTTAAGCGCTGTTCTCCTTGCTGAAAGAGACGGTTGTCAGCTCCTGGTCTACTTTGTCAGTCACGTACTGAAAAATGCCGAGTTGAGGTATCCCTTAGTGGAGAAATTTGGTCTTGCACTCTTCATGGTTGTTAAAAAATTGAAGCCCTACTTTTTGGCACATGCAGTCGTCGTGTATACAGACCAACCTATCAAGCGGCCACTGACCATCATGGAGTCGTCAGGCCGAATGATCAAATGGGCCATAGAAATACAGAGCCTCGAAGTTACCTTCGAGCCTAGAAAAGCAGTGAAGGGGCAAGCCTTTGCTGACTTTATTGTTGAGATGACTCGTCCTCCTGACTCTCAAGTTCCAGACCAAGTCTGGAAGGTATATGTGGATGGAAGCTCTACTTCAAATGGTTGTGGAGCAGGCGTCATATGTCAGTCGCCAGAGGGCGACAGGTACGAGTATGCTCTACGCTTCAGTTTTCAGGCCTCAAACAATGAGGCAGAATATGAAGCTTTACTAGCCGGAATCCGCATGTGCAAGGCGGCAGGGGCAAGGGGCAAGAAAAATAGACGCCTGTTCCGATTCACAATTGATAGTGAGTCAGTACAATGGCGAATACGAAGCAACCCATCCGGCCATGATCAAGTATTTACAGGCGGTCCGACAAGCAGTCGGCTCCCTTGAGGATTTCCATCTGACCCAAGTGCCGAGATCATAAAACAACCAGGCGGATGCACTTTCAAAATTAGCATCATCCGCCTCCTGTGATACTCCTCGAACTGTTTTTTGGGAAGTAATGGAGAAGAGAAGCATCGAGGAAGACCCTATTGGAATCCTAGACAGAAGCTCAACCTGGATGGATCCAATCAGGGCATATCTGACAAACAGTACCCTTCCGGACGATCATCAACAGGCGGCAGCACTGATAAAACGAGCAACCAGTTTTGAAATAATAAAGGGAGAACTTCACAAAAGGGGGTACCTTCAACCCTTCTTAAAGTGTGTTACTCCAGAAAAGGGACGAGAGATACTAGACGATCTTCACTCTGGTTACTGTGCTTCCCATATAGGCGGTAGGACGCTTGCTCAACGGGCAAGGCGGCAGGGCTACTTTTGGCCTACTTTAGAAGCAGATGCGATGGAGATGGTGAAAAAATGTGACAAGTGCCAAAGGTTTGGCAAGCTAATTCACCGTCCGGCTACTGACCTCACTACCATTCATAGCCCACTACCGTTTGCTAAGTGGGGCATGGATATTCTGGGTCCATATACGCCTGCTACAGGCGGAAGGAGGTACATACTTGTTGCCGTCGACTACTTCACTAAATGGGTAGAGGCGGAGGCTGTAAAGGGAATCAAGACGAAGGATGTAATTTCATTCATTTGGAAAAATGTCATCACTCGGTTCGGGGTTCCCATGTCTATGGTTTTTGATAATGGTCCCCAATTTGAGACGCATGTTCTCAAAAGCTAGTTGGGTGACCAAGGAATTGCACACTACTTTGCATCTGTCGGTCGTCCACAAGCAAACGGCCAGGTAGAAGCCTTTAATAAAATCATCTCAGACGGTCTCAAGAAAAAGATTGAACGAGCAGGCGGCCTATGGGCGGATGAATTACCACATGTTCTCTGGGCCATTAGGACGACTGAAAAAGGGGCGACTGGAGAAACTCCATTCCTCCTAACTTATGGTGCGGAAGCTGTTCTTCCAATAGAACACTACGAGCCGACTCTTCGAGTAATGCTATATGACGAAGAGGCAAACTGGGAAGCCATGCGCCTGGCATTAGACTCACTTCCTGAAAGGAGGGGCAATGCTGTCTTGCGCCATAAAATTTACCGCCTGAGAATGACTAGATCATACAACAAAAAAGTACACAGGCGTCCACTCAAAGTGGGGGACTTTGTACTTAGAAAAATGGAAGCAGTTGGAAGGGCTAATGAGTCTGGCAAACTAACTCCCAACTGGGAAGGACCCTACCGAATCTGTGAAGAGGTCAGGGACGGTACCTACCGTCTGGAAACACCAGACGGCTTACCGTTGCCTCGAACTTGGAATGCAGATAATCTTAAGAAATATTTCTTTTGAATGATATAAATAGTCAAGGGCTACT